>NC_060112.1:5625000-6250000 GCF_021155765.1 Diprion similis | reverse complement strand
CCTGAATGAATCTGACACAGAAGTGAAAACTAGTGAATAAATAAATAGGCAAGAAAAAAAAAAAAGAACAGTAACAAAAAACCATGCTTACCTATTTTTTTCAGAACATTCGGATCCCCGTCTACGTAATTGTTGCCATAATTCTTAGCCATTTTTTCTGAAACAAAAGAACATAACATAAATAAATATAAAAGCGTGTGAAGCGAGATAAATCCTAGGACACATTTTCAATGAAAGTAATAAAACCGAAAATTGTGTTTTCACACCAACCGCAGATTAACCTTCTCATTTATCTAATTTGCTAATTGGAGGATTTGCTACGCTCGTTATAATTTCCACGATTTTGAATACTTCTCAATCGATCGATAAATCGGTAAAAATCGATCCACGTGTCCATTATTTACCGAAAATCCGTTATTCTGAACGCGGATTGATTCTGTCAATATAACGGATATCGGTTAGAGTTGCGTGCCTGCCGTCGGTTTGCTCAAACAGGGTGGATTTCATATCCGGCAAAGCCGTGTCAAGATCAAATACCCAGAATACATGGATGCACACATACGCAGGAAAACACACGCGTGTATTGCAGCGTGTCGCGTCGTGGAAGCGATTGAAAACCGATACGGCATATTGATACATATGCAACTATCGCGAATATATTATGGATATTGCCATGTGCGTCGAACATGCACTGCCGCAGACATTGTCGATCTGTCAAGCCATTCGTCACAATATAGATCAATAAAATTTTATTAAAATGGAACTGAACGTGCTTGCGTTAAATTGTTTTTCACTTCCCTACAATACAAAATACGATATCTCGATTCAATTGACCAAATTTTGTCACAACATTATTTCTTGAACACCGTAAATTTTGCGAAGAAACTTCTCTTCATTCTGTGCACAAATTATTAAGTAGTTTCATACCTACTTGTGCTTTTTTTTTAATCAAAATTACATCTAATTGACAAGGAATCTTAATTTCTCAAACTAGTCCTTGTTCTTATAAATTTGAAGCCTTTTTTTGAATTTCTCTAATCTCTTTCTATTTTACAATTACTTGACTATTGAATAGCTTTTTTTAATAACGCTCAGGTGGATTCTCTCTTGAGATAAATTTTCTTCTTCATTTCCGCATTTCTTGACTAAGATTCGCAATGTGCGAAATAATACCGCGATACTTTCCATGGTGCAATATCGTTTATTTACCGCAATTTCCGCTTCGCATTCGAACCAGTTATTTTCATAATGCGAGTTGAGCCGCGTATTCTGTAGAAATCTGCACAAACGTTTCTTTTTCGCTTTAATTAAACTCTGTTTGCAGCTCTTTCCTTTTAATCCTGTCTTTCATCGTCCCATTTTCCCATTCTCTCAACCGCTTTCTCTCTTTTTTTCTGCATTTATTTCGTTACGTTCTGTCTCTCTGTAAAAAAAATCATTCCTACATTATATACACTAGACTGTATAAAAAAAAATCTACTACTTCTTTTTTCAAAATTAAAGTCGAAAATATTTTTCGAAATTACAAAAACAAGTTGCTGTCCAAGTTTAGAGGTGCTTCGTCACGATTTTACATTTCCCATTTAAATAACATGGGAAATATTTTTCTTAAACTTAAAAATTTTATAACTCGTCGACGCATTAGTGTACTGATAAAACCAGAACGTATTTTTGTGAGGAATTGATCGATCTAAAAAAACGTCTCGTATCATTTTATGATAAATCGATTTTATCAAAAGTTATTTAAGGTCAGAGGTGAACAAAGTACCTTAAGTAGTTGATATTTTTGAAACAGTCTAATATAAAAAAGAACATTTAAAACCTATGAAAACCTTCAGACTATATCCTCTTTATCTTTCTTTGACGCTTCGCATTTTACTTTCGATTTTCGTTAGCCAATCGATCATTCGTCCGCGAGAGCATGACATAATAAAAATGAAAAAAAATCGCATCAAACTATATGAGGCAAAACGTGAATTTCAAAAATAAATCGTCACGCTAAATTAAAAGTGAATAACGATTTTTAGCTTTGTTATTATATTTCTCCCCTTAATTTTTGTTACTCGCTCGGTTGGAGATGGACAACGAAGTGGAGAAGACAGACGCGTTAAGCAGACCCCGAAGGACAATTAACTCGACAGAATTTTACACCGTCCATGTATACATATATGTACATAAATAACTTCCCCTTTATACATATACGATATACATATGTATACAAGTGTGCGTCAAAAAGACTTATTCGCATAATGAAACTCATCGCGTAATTTCACGATGACGAAGTTCACCCTCTCATCCCATTTTCACCGTGCCTGGATCATCAATCCCATTCTGCCTCGTCATATACATATATCGTATGTACGTATGTATATGAAACACAGTGGACAGCTCATCATTTATCTCCGTTTTCAACGCGGCAAATAACACATATTTGTTCTCTACTTTCTTTCTACTGCACCGCTGCTGCTGTTGTTGTTGTTGTTGTTGTTCTTGTTGGGAAAAAATAATAATAAGAACGATAAAATTATAGTAATAGAATTCAGAAAAAAATATTCCTTTTCTTTTTTTCCCGTCAACTATTGAAACAATCCAATTATTCGATATTTTTATTTCCCGTAATTTTATCTTATCCAAGTTTCCTTCACTTTTTTTTACTTGTTTTTTAATTTTCTTTTGATTTTTGTTTTTAGAACAGAAAAAAGTGAAGCATGAATTTTACTAAAGGAAAGGATTCGATTGAACGAAGGGATGGAAAAAAAAAATTGACAAACGATGAGAAATATTTCGTAAGGGAAGAAAAATCTCACGATCAGTGAAATTCTAAGAGTTTCCTAGGTTTGAAAAAATTTGAATGAAAAGAAACAACAAAAAAAAAAAAAAACGAACAAAAAAAGAAGAAAAGAAAAAAAAATGTCGTAAAGTAGTCTGCGCAAGGATTTCAAGGGTTGAGATGGACTTTTCCTTGTGAATCCCGTGCAAAGCTTCAAGCTCGCGATGCTCATATAATACGCTACATATATATATATATATATAGCCGCGTTTTCCGAAAAAGCCAGGTTATACGGTTATTTCGGACACGTATGTCGAGTCTGCTCACGGTAAAAGCTTCACAAATAAATGCCGGTTATATACCTGAAGCTTCGGTGCTCGCTATAGATCTACATATTTTATATAAGTACATGTATCAGAAAGAGGAAGCGATTGCGCGATCGAAGTGAAAGAAAAAAAAAACGCAACATTTTTCTCTGCTTTTCTATTATATTTGATTCATACAATTTTTCTTGTCCAATTACTAGGTTTAGTTCAGATCTTGCAACCTTTGAATGTAATTTTTTGTTACAACCATTTATATTATACCTCAAGTTATCTGAACAAGTTTTCCGAAACATTATGAAGAAGATATTAAGAATATCTATAGTAATTCCGAAGCGATCTAAAACTAAAAATCGATGAATATCCAAATTTTTTATCACGATGAATGTATTTTATATTTTTATGTTGAAAAATCTAAATCTTCCCAGCTTGAGAGTGGGTATAATAATTTCCTAAATACTCAGCCCGCGATTATATATCGTAATGAAATTGATTTTTGGCGAACGAACCTCTTTGTAAAATATAAAAATAAAAATACATTGAGATTAACATATCGACGATAAATCAAAAGCGAACTTCGATAGTTACAGTAAATACAAGAGGTGGTGGAGATAGTTTGTCGTTTTAGCGATTAGTCCTTCGTATCCTGCAGGAATTTGTGCAGAGGATTCAACCCCCGGCAGATAAACTGTTTCAAACTATATAAACGTAGACGTATATATACGACGCAAACCGAACGAAGATTAATTGCGGGCCCCATTTTCCCCCTCGCCAAACGTACAGATTCGTGCAGTTCGGTACTTCAACCAGCGCAACGTTGGTATAATCCATCGAATTTGCCGTGAATACTGCAGATTAAAATGGCGAAAACGGAGGAAAAATGCAAGATAATTCCTACTTTGGCGCACTAAGTTGATGTGCATTTTTCTCTCTATTTATTTCTGAATGAGTTTGACAATCGGCTTTGCATTAAAAAGCTTTCAGTTGGCTAGAGTGATAATGCATAGGTATATACATCGTTGCATGCACGAGAATCGATTTATTCATTCCAACTATAATTCCCGCTTCCGGAAAAGAAATCGACTTCTTGTCGATCTTCGTATATTAGAGTAAATTGTCAGCAACGTTCTTTCTAATCGACATACGTCTCTCCGAGCGTCTCTCTGTTTTGATTTTTCTCTTCTTCTTTTCTGCGTAGACAGCTTAATCTTTCACTTTTACTCTCAAATAATTTAATGGAATCGATCGTTCAATTATGGTCTGCCGAGAATTTCAATACCCATCGATTAATTATCACACTATTTGCTAGGTTGTCAAAATTTTAGAAATGAACCAATATCAGCGAGAAAGGGTATCAGGATTTCTTGATTAAAAAAATATATCGAAATTACCAAAACGCAACTATAATAAATAAATAATAATAAAAAAAAAAAAAAAAAAAAAAGAGAAAATGAAGCACCCACTTGTAGTTTTGAATAACTCTGCTTGAGATAGAAATGCCACAAAATTATTATAAAATAATAACTACGGGTAAACAATTAATTATTTTCTGAGAATCGACGAGTTCCCGTTCAATTTTGCACCATCTCGCGTTCGACAATTTGTTTTCCATCAGGCTGATCAGTGACGAGGATTAGGGGTGTGTACGTGCATGGTACATATACGTACATATATGTATAATATGTTTGAGCTAGATACCTAGTCTGAGCGAATAGGCTTTATAACTATGTGCTAAGACTCGTTAATCGTGATTCGATTTCCCTCGAACTGTCAGGCGGGATTAATTATTCCCGCGTTTCAAGTTATCGAATTTAAACTTCAACCCCGCATCACCCCTTGCTGATAGAAGAAGATATAATTGTGAGTTTGCGGCACGTGGGTTCAAGTATATCTATATTATGAAGGTATAGACGGCTTTGAATCATCGCCGGGAACAAAAGAGCAGCGAATTGATAATTCCGAAATTAATGAAAGACCAGCTGATCCGTTCATAGGATGGAGAGAGACAAAAGGGGGGAAAAAAAATTTAAAACAATATGGTGACTGATTTTTGGTTTACCTGTAGACTAAAAATCGAGCTCACCTTTGTACTTCGTCCCGTTGCCGTAAGTTGAACGGGAACCGGAACTCGAAGGAATTTCTGTTACGGGAAGTAAAGAATAGAAGAAAAAAATAATTAACATCGTCATGGTGAAGAGTAATTGTACTCAACCAGGTGTGATAGAAAAGGAATTTGAAAAATGTATCTACATCGATTGGGTATAATTGAACAATTTATTCTTTTGTGAAATAGAAAAAACGAAAGTGGAAAAAACTCACCATAAAGTTTGATGCTCCCATCGGTATCACCGAGTGAATTTTTCGAAACGCATTTGTAAGCTCCAAAATCCGACGGACCCACCGATCTGATCGTCAAATTCATGTGAACCGTGTACGCGTCCTCGAATATTGAGGGTTCATATTTACCCCCTGAAAATAAAATGCAAATAATTTTAGCGAAAGAATTACTATACCAAAGTTAAAGGGCAGACATGAAACTCGGGATAATTTGACTAAACTTAGAATTATTTAATTGAGGGTTGTTCATTCGATTCACGAATATTATTCTGCTGCATGGTAACCTCTGAAAAAAAACACGGCATCTCATAGTTATCTTACAATAAGATTGCATCTTTTCAACAGGAAAAGTAAATATCGTAAGAATAAATATATATACATATATAAATGTTGCTAACTTTTCGAAAAGCGGGCAATAAAATTTCAATAAACGTACAAAATCATTTCATTATTGCTCGCTTTTGTCAAGCTGGTCAAAAAAGCTCACTTTAGAGCCGTTTGATAGGTTTTAAAAAACGCAGAAATCGTCCATGGGTGAGAAAAAAAAAATTTATATATCACGAAAGTGAAAAGAAAAGAAGAGAAAAAAGAATTAGTGAATATTTACTTTAAGCCATTTCGAATCGTGTAGTATAATAATAGAACCTTGCGTTTCAATTGGCACTCTTAACGATGTATGATAACATCTAATTATCGGTTAATACTCTCCAACACGGGGCGCATGTCAGCGGGTGTTCAAAAATCGGAAACCGAAGGGGCTGGAGTTCTGGCTACCGTTGAAAAAGCCGTATGACATGCGAAAGGAATTCTCGCGGCAACGGGTGTTGCATGATAGTAATAATAATAACAACAATGAGACACAACAATAATGAAAATAGAAGTTTCAAAGGAGATATTTCTGTATCTCGGGGGTGGAAATTGAGTCGTAATATCGATGGCAATCGCGGGGGATGAAAGGGCGAAGGGGGGTGGGGGGAGGGGGGGAGGGGGGGGGTCACGTCTTGTCAATATCACTGAATTTCACAATAGTCCACCCCTTATTAAATATATATCGAAAATTCCGCTACTGAAACCGTCTTCTTTCTCTCCGCGGGGTGTAATAATTATTCTGTGCCTTTTGTAACGGACGGATTATAAAAAATTCTGCGATTTTTTACCCTCAGAATTGTAATTTCGTCATTTATAATTAATGAAAATACCTCAATCACACACCTCAAGATAAAAAAAAAGAATATTGGCTAAAAGCGAAATCTGATTAAGTTTCATTCTGATAACTTCTGAAATGAATTACTAAACTGATTGGATGAATTTCAACTCCTCGCAAGAAATTAAATCAGTCTATTGAACATTATAAGAATAACTTTTTCACTGAAAACAAAAAATATCCTATCTCTTCCTTTTCATCTGTTGATTATTTTGATGATCAATAATAAATCATCGAACCGAAAAAAAGATGCAATCATGTAATATCTGCAAATAAAAAAGTATCTAAAAAAACGCTTCCAGTTAGTTGGATAAAAAAAAAAAAAAAAAAAAAAAAAAAAATAATGAATGGCAATCTTTCATGAATAAACTTGGAAAAGTTAGAAATTCAAGAATATCCGTCAAAACTATATTTCGAATCTGACCACCCGAACAAACATATATATATATGTACATATGAGACCTGCAAAGGTGGAAAAATTTTGTCGTGAAATTTTATAACCGGTTAAGCGAGTAACTGACAATAGTTCAATCAGAAAGGAACGAAGAAAGGAGGAAGGGCGAGAGGGAGGGAGGGAAGACGGCCCTCCACCCCTAAGAGAGGGCTGGGCGAAGTTCGCGTGCCGAACTCGTTTTAGCATTCAGTCGGCGACGGCTAGCTAAACGTGATATTGGCCTAGAACGACACCGAACATTCCTAACTCCTGGTTAGCGCGACCATCGCCTCCCACCGCCCCGAACCCCCGATTCTCCAATTTTTCCGGCAAGGTTTAGCCGCCGCCAATTTCTTCGTTTCGATGAATTATTGATGGGTCAATGGGAGTGCCAAAGCTGGCGAGGGAAATGGGACGCAAGGAAAATACAGCCGGCTTTCTCCATTTTTCCCCTCAGTTTTTATGGCCTTGTTCATGCCGCCTGATACTAGAAACAAGATTCGAAAAGCGTCGGGTGAATGGGAATTATGATCGAAATACGAATTTGAATTTTAAAGGTTTTGAGGTATCGCAGTAAACTGGGTGAACACGATTTTTGGAATTACCATTTCCGTTCCGTCATCTTTAACATTCGTCTCAAATAAAAAAAAACTCTATTAATACATTAATTTTTTTATCATCTTATCGATGAAACGATGATTCTATTTAATACCTAATTAGGAAGTGATTTCAATTTCGTACAAGCTCGTGAGAAAAATTATTCTTATCACAAATTATGAATATAAAATTATATATCAAAGTAGTTATATTTTTCTAATATTTTTTCACAAAGATATCCGTACAGCTTGTTCGATTCTATTGAAAACAACTGATTTCACTGATAAATCAATTTTTCAAATGGTAAAGACAACAACAACAACGTTTTCAATCGCTGTAGCATTTTACAAATAACAAAGTCATAATTTAGCAAGAAATACATTATCTTGTTATATGAAATCTGAATCATTGTCAGAGGATTTGTGGAGTATAACAATTTACAAAAAAAAAAAAACCATATCACTCATTAGAATTCGACAAGCAACATGAATTTAACTGACGAAAAAATAGTAGAATACTCAGATTTCTCCAATGTTGTTAATATGATGTCGTCTGCGATTGAAATTCAGTTTACCTAGATCAAAGGATTTTTTCAGTCAAATGTAGCCAGATTAGTATCAGCGAGACTTTTTCGATCATCGTATAAATAATTTTTAACGATCAATGAACTTTTGACTCCATGAAAAAGAATAAATATTTTTCTTTGTAATCAAATTTAGATCGTTATAACTAGTTACCATACATGTCATATGACAATATGCAATGAAATATTTACAGTATATTTTGTAAACATTTGTAGTATCTTCCGCCAGTTAACGACATGATAAAAATTAGAGAAAGAAAAAAAACGTGGTAATTAAATAAATAGAGCAAATCCGAGTTACTATAGCGAGATAAAAAACAAAAGAAATTAGAGATAAAATCATCAGATTCACGAGTAAAAAATTCTAAACGAAAACAAACGTTTAATGGGGCGAGACGGAGCACGGTGACGAATTTCGAACGTGGCAGGAATATACGAAGGAGGCGAGGGGCGTAAATTTATAAATTCGATTTCCACGGCACGCTGCTGCAGTGCAGTGATAGACGGGGGACTCACTTCCGTTCTAGCGGGGGGTTGGGGGTCGGTTTTTACGGTGCGCGTTATCGGTTCTGATACAGATGCAAATTCGTAGTAGGAATATAATGGGGGGCTGGATGGTGGAAGGTGGAAGCCGAAGGAGATGTCGACGACGTTTCTCTGGCAAATACGAACGCATCGGTAGCAGCAGCAGCAGCAGCATCCGTGAGGCTTCAGGGGTTGAAACCACCCGAATCCTCATAAATGTCAGATAAAATCAAATTCCATCGCCTAAATCTCGTTCGTCTCTCTTTCTCTCTCTCTCTATCCCTCTCTCTGTATAATATCGTTCGTGAAAAATCTAGCGGTGCTGTGCGTACGCTTTCATGCATTATTCAGCAGCTAATTTCGGCCTCGTGTATATAAATATATATGTATACATTACATGTACATTAAGGTGTTTCAGAAAAAATAATTTGTGATTTTCCACCATGGCACCCCCTAATAAGTTTGTTTGGGTTAAAAGAAAGGTTCTGTGAAAAGATGAGCGTTGTACGTTAAGTGGAAGATGGCGGTCATTTAATTTTTCTTTTTTATACATTTTTTTAAACAGATGAAGTGTCGTTATTGAATTTATTTTATTGATTACAACAATCACAATATCAATTCACGTCACAAAGAAGACTCACACTTGTAATATCAAGTCTCCAGTTTGACGTTTAAGAAGTGGATCTGACGACTTTTTCATTATTCATTCAATCTTATAAAATAGTTGTAATTTAATACGAACGTTTAATTTAGGAGAATAAGATTCCCGGATGATATATTGCTTTGTTATGGATCGTGATCTTTGGGTTGAATATAATCGCCAGGAAGGAAATAATAATTGAAATGCTACAACGTGTTTCTTCACAAATTCAAACAAATGTGAAAAAAGCAAAAAATCAAATTATCGCGATCTTCCACATAACGTGAAACGTACGTCTTTCTACAGAATCTTTCTTTCAACCTAAAAAAAAAAAAAAAAAAAAACTTTTAGGAGGTGCCAGGGTGAAAAATAGTAAATTATTTTATTTCTAAAACATCCTCAAGTACATATGTATGTATGTCAAAAAAAAAAAAAAAAAAAGTAATGGATAGGAAAAATGAAACTAAAATATAACAGAGAAAAAAGAAAACACAAGGAAGAAAGGAAAGGTCGTGTTATCATGAAGCAAAGAAGAAGGAAAATGCTCTGCACTACCGGTTTCGGTGCCGCTGATTCACGTCCGCATGGTAAAAACGCACACCTATACGATTGAATCCCACTGAAACCAATTATGCTATCCTACAGGCTCGACGTGCCACAATGCTTTCTATACACGAGAGGCTTATACTTCACATTTTTTTTTCTTTCGCCGGACCACGAGGATGAATAATAAAAGATAGAATAAAATATCTGGTCTAACGATGGAAGGGTGATATTTTTTCTTCCCCTTCCGTCCATCGATTTGTAAAATTATCGATAAATTCAGATTTACAGTCGTAAACTTGTTCTTGTTTAAAATCCTATTGATGATTGTATTAAAGTAAGAAGTCCGTGATTTGAAATTCAGAGTGTTTAAAATTTTGAGGATTTTTTAAATTTGTCACAGTTTCGGGAAAATGAATCTGAATCAACATTTCTGAAAATAAGAATTTTCTTGCTGTTTGTACATGAATATGAGTCTAAAAGAAAATCAACACAAGTAAACAAAAAAAAAAAAAAATAACTAAGACGAATAATATTGAGAAAAAACTAAAAAGTTTGCACTGACAAAGAACGATCAGGAGGCGAATATAGGGTTCGTGAGTTTCGATAGAAGGGTTAGCAGCCCCAGAGAATGGAATAAGAAAGAAGGCGAACTAACCCTGAGGGACGATTTGGCCCTCGTCGCGAGTCCAGTAGTTGATGGATTTAGGGTAGGCCTCAGAGTGGCAGCCGAGTGTCATCTGCTGGCCTTCCCTCGCCCCAACGAGTTGATTCTGAACCCAAATCATGGGTGGAACTGTAATTGGTACATAAAGAAGTTCGTTGATTAACAACGGTGCTTAGATTATGCTAAAGGTAAGAACAGATAAGCTCCACTTGAAATTACGACGTTGCATTATAACGTACAATGAACGATTAGCGTTATCCTCTTGCTGACCGATGGTGGAACTCCGTTGGACGCGATGCAAAGATACGATCCCATGTGAAGTCGGTTCACCTTAGTGATGTTGAAGAATGGACCCTCGATGCTGGTGACTGAAACAGATCAAATACCCATAAACAACGTTGACAAAAAACTAATGCCCGCTGCAACCATTCGCACAAAGATGTTCGATCATGGTCGGCACAATTTTCACCATGATGAACCAGTTTTCGAAAAAATCTGCAGCCTTTGACCATCCAAATCCGCAAAGTAGCAGCAGAGAGATGATCATCAGCAGCGCAGTGATTAATCGAGTCGATGGAGTGCGATGGGCATAGAACACATGGCATGGTTTAGTATCCATTCGATTTTATTAATTCCAGCAAGCGGCACGAATTCTGGCATCAGTGATGAAACATACCTGCGTAGAGATTAGTCGTGCAAACGATACCTATATGCAAAGTGAATACAATACAGAGGGACAGAATCCGTGCCGTAATTTTGGCGAGTACATGGGATCATGTGATTCACAGGGTGTTCATCAGCCGGCCGTTATTAATCACATCATTGGAAATTGATGATCAATCGTGATTACTGTTGGTGGTATTTTGCGCTGATCATCGGTCTTTTCATCAGACTGGATGTTTTTGTAAAATGTTATTTTTGTTACAACAGGATTCTGTGTTCTCAAACAAGCTATTCAAATGTTGTTGCTCACGTTATCATTACTATCGTTTTACAGTTTTATCGTAATGAAAATCGCGACCGTTCCTGCAAGTATAATTTTAATTTTCCACGGCAGGTGGTTGGGGTGTCCGACATTGTGGCCGTGACGGTGTAGAAAGCCGATAAGAGAGTACGCGGCAAGGTGGTTGCAAAGGGGTGGGTTGGAAACGGTCCGCAGGTAAGACTAGAATAATCAAAGGGTCGAGCAAGACAGGAGGGTGAAAAAGAGAAAAACTGGCCGCGCTCCCATCGGGCGAGGAGCTGTAGTAGAAAGAAATCAAGTTACATGGTTAATTGATAACGTACGAGGTGAGGTCAGAGGGTGTTACTTGATATATATATATACATAGTCCACGAAGGATAGAACGGTAGCTGCGGCAAAGCCGATGTGAGTAAAGTAATGGCGTCAATAAGGAGAGTACGGTTAGAAGGAAAGAAGGAAGAAAAAAAAAAAATGAAGAAACATCTAGAAGCTGCGGGGTGAAAAAGAACGAGTGCAAGGAAAGGCACAAGGTGCCGTTCAATATCGATGAATTATTCATCCTCTACTACACGCGGGGCCATCGGCTTAAGACTCTGATACAGTATCTCGAAACATTGATGATGCAGTGAACAGAAATGAAAACCCGTGAATCGAGGATCAAACAGACCGCGGTGAAACTTTACTGACCCTTCCAATTAGATCCTCGTGATTCGAACTCATCGGTCAATTGGCACAGGAGTCAAGCAGCTCGTCTGCGCTGCGCGGATAAACATTAATCCAGGTTTTCATTCCACTCAGGAAGAGGATGGAAGTATATACGTTACATACGTGCTGTACCACGCTCAGAATGAACGGGATTTGGAGTCTAACAGGATGTGATTCTCACCTGTTAAACTCGCCTCAACAAACCTCCTTCACCTATCCGCATGCCTACCTAACAAAGTTTTAACCGGTTGCACGGGATTGGATCAGCTTATTCCTTCAATTCCGAGAAGGACTAACGCTCACAGTGCACCCATCTTACATTAGTTCTCAAATTATCGAGTGACTAGTAACCCAAACTTTCGTTGTGGTGAAAATTCATCTTACATATCTGAGAATTATAACCTGCCGAAGCATCAATTTTCATCGCCAAAAGACCATGAACGATGCTTCACTCGGTTGCTTCAGAGAAGACCATGAATATTCGTGGATGTAACATGAAATGCAATTAAATCCCAAAACCATGAGACACTGGTTTGATATTTTTGAATTTTGGTTTCTAAGAACATTAATACTCGAGTTACATCTCTTGAGTTTGAAGTCATTCGAACGGCTAGTGATTCAAGTTTGACAATAAGTCAGCCAATCATTCAACCTCATCGTGACAAGAACATTGAACATGATGCAAAAGAGGAACGCTTTTTGATTCGATTGCTTCAGAGCACATTATGAGTATTTACAAATATAACACGGAGTTCGATCGAATCCCAAAATCATAAGACACTGGTCTAGTATTTTGTAACTTTGTTTTCTAGTAACAGCAACACTCGAGTTACATTCTTCGAACATGAAATTAGTAATACATCGAGTGATTTGAGTCTCGAACAAAGTCAACACCTCGTACAGCATACTCACCACCATTTCCTAGAGGAATAGGATGACCGTCCTCGCGTCTCCACGTTATAGTAGGCGGTGGTGACCCAGTAACAGCGCACCTAAGAGAAACGTTGCTTCCCTCTCGAACGACCATATCAGTGCTGGTCGGATAGTCCAGGATGTCCGGTGGAACTGCGGGACGGAAAAAGCAAAGAGAATGAGCGACTTCGACAAGAGGGGAAAAATTCATTGTGACGGATTTCTACATAGATGAAAAGACAGCACGGATACGGGGGGAGGGGGGGAGGGGGGGGGGGGGTGATCGAGCGTGAGGGATTCTGCTGCAGGGTTGTTGCTGCGTAGAATAATGGGATTTGATTGAATCAAGGGACGCGTGGACGCGTGCAGGACGATTCCGGCATTCGGTAACGATTAATGCGCGTGCCAAAGGCACAGTCAATAAACCCCGATGAAAGACCGAGCGATATCTGCCGCGTCACATCCGACGGAAGTGCAGGGGCCCCGAACAATACAGAGGGAACCCCGCTGCGCCCAACCCCGTCGTCGTCAATCCCATCCTTACCGTCAGTTACGAGCCACCCCTTCGGGACATGACGAACAAACAGACACCCGTCATTCGGCACTCGACGACGCTTAAACGCGACGTCTTACTGGTGCCCTGATCCCCTCCTCCCCCTCCTCCCACGCGTTCAGAAAGGAGGATGATTTTATTCTGCCCCATAGCCGGAACTCGATTTGCGGTTGAGTGCCCGGATGGGTGATGCTGAATTGGCGGGTCAACCCATCCTCCGGGTTTATTCGATGCTTTTCCCTTCCTCACGTCTCCAAGCATCAATCTTTCCCGGAGAAAGGACTTACCTTCGACCATCGTCCAACCACTCCTCGTATCCTCCCTCCGCCCACCGTCCGAAAAATAAAAGTCGCGTGCGAGGCTGCTTTCGTCCTTAAAATTCGAGGACCATAATCCACCGATGATCAGTCAACCTTGTCCGGTTACGAAATTGTAAAGGTACCCGTGCACTTGGCGATTTTCAATATTAAATCATAACTTTACACGGTCAGTTGATAAAACATCGTAATCGATTGCCAACTTTCACCGATATTTGAAGCAAAGTGGTGTCAGTCCATTTCGTCTGGTTCAAAGAACCTAAAGTTACCTGTTTCTGTCAATCTTCGATACTATCCACGGCTCAAATACATGCCTTGATGTAGAACTATTACAAATTGTCAAATAGTTGCCAATACGTATGAAACCATTATAAGGATGAATGAAACTTTTCCCGTTTCGAAAATATTAATAAACTCTGTACCTAGGCAATTTCCGATATTCTATAACTTAACAACACATCATTCCCATTCACCAATATTTAGCAAACATGTAAAACCGAGTTCCATCTAGTACCAGTTTTCTCTTCCGGCGACAATAGTCAAGCACCCTTCAGCCATAAGGTGGAATCAGTCTCTTCCCACTAGTGAAATTTCAACGACAGAACACGTCCGTTGGCTTGGGGATGATGAAGGTAGAAAAGAGGGCGTCGTCATTGAGTACCCAGCAATTACAAAACGCAGAGTAAATTGTGCCCTCCGTGTAAAATTCGACGGCTGACACGAGTGTCAGTTTGTTCACCACTCACTCCAGTGTTTACATGCCAAAGGGGGAGGACATACCGCTGGTTGCCAGCACGTTGGTAGGATAACCAGAGGGCGGATGGTCGCTGGGTTTGTCCGAGCAGTTAGGCACCCACTAGCAGGTCCGTTTAAAAGCTCGTAGTGATTAATGCGGACGGACGGATGGGTGGGTGCAGCCGGTTGGTCCGGGTGAATAAACGGCTTGCTGATGAGCCAGTAAAACAGTATTGTTAACATCCCCCGAAACGTAACCGTGCTCTGATTAAACCTGTCCAAAACGTGAAAATAACCTTTCAGAGTCTATCATCGAGTCATGTGACTCGAATTCCACCCGCGCTTTGTTCGTGGTTATCCATTGACGCAACGCGAGGACGAGCACTTCACCGAGTGTCTTCTCTATGTCTCCAAGACGCTTTGACTAGAGACTAGTGGACTGGAGTATGATGGGCCCGAGAGTCTTTGAAGGCGGAATGTTCGTCGTTCGTCAACTAGCCCCAGTTTCAAGTTTAAATCTGAAACTGGATCAGGGCAGGTGAGAAAGTGACTGGCAGCAATGGATGAAGACTAGCTGCTGGACACGGTGAAATGGCACCAAGTTTTAAGACACGGTGTGAAAATCTCCGACCATTATATGATCTAGTTCCGAGGACATTCAGTCGGCGATATGCCGGGGTGAGCTGTGGAGCCTACTTCGGTCGGCAGCAGGCTCATGGGCACGAGCACCTAGTAAAACTTGGGAACTGCCATAGAAGGCACTTTGTAAGTTGTAGTCAGGGTCTGAGAAAGCTGGTTAATGGTGCCGCGCCCCCTCGGCCCGCTTCCTCGCAGTCGGCGAGGCGCTTTCCTTGCCCGATTTACCCTCTTCCGACGCGTCTACATACCGAGAGTACACACAAGAGGTTTGGGCGCGGAATTTGTACAGCATCGTCATTCTCGCGAGAGAGGAAGAGGAAGGCAGAGAGAGAGAGAGAGAGAAACAAACCAGAGGGAATTGTATACCAATTTACGAGATTTGCCCTCGAAAAGACACCCGAGAAAAAAAAAAAAGGTATGTGAGAGGAGAAACAAGGGTGTCGATAAACGAATGGAGGTAGTGAGGGCTCTAGAGGACTCATGTTCAAGGGTGCGAGCGACGTAGAGTCAGGTTAAAAATCCGTCGAAAAGTGAAACTGAATTTAATCAATTTGAATTTATCCCTAAAAAAGTCTTTATCATCCGGAAAATAGTCTTTACGGCTTAAAAAATTCTAAGAGCTTAATTGAATTGATAAATGATTTTTCCTTGAGTTGGTAAGGAAATCTGATATGCACAATCGGTTGTAATTGACTGAATCGATAAACTGAAATATCCACAAGATTATCCTAAATTCTTTTCAATTCGTTAAAAATTTTATATTAAGACTTAAATTTAAACTATTTAAGTATTCTCATAAATCAATCGAAGTCTTTCAAAATCCTATGAAATTATTTGAAGTGATCTCGATAACCTGAGAAACAAAATGTCTTAATATATACGGAATAGGAAAAACAGGAAAATCATGGACATGATTTTTAAAACGAGACACCCGTTGTATACAGAAATTCTTGACACACGTAGGTATAATGGCCGTGATCTGAATACGTAATATAACAGGATAACAGCTAAAATCCCGAAGCGTTGTCTTTGCAGACTGAATTAAAAACAAAATGTAATATTTCGAGGACAAACGAACTATAGGACACAATGCTAATTTGGCAAGAACTTATCTGTAATTAATTCGATCCAATACCAGCGCAGCTTATAAATGTTAAATTCTGTATTTTACATACTGGAATTTAACACAAACATTTCCGTATAATATATGTATGAGTAGAGGTATTGCATACGTATAAAAATAATTTTTGATACATCGATCGTAAGCTTAATTTCATCTAGTGATATAAAACGTGGCGTTGCAATGATTTCGGCTAAAATACACCTTATCAGTTTCACCCTGTTTCCCCGTACTCTCGTAAACTTCTCGAATCTCTCATGCTGCAAGACACTGTGGTCTGAATTAACGTAGATCTACGATACCGGGAAGAGAGAAAGAGAGAGAGAGAGAGAGAGAGAGAGAGAGAGAGAGAGAGAAGTTTCCCTACAGCGATAGGGAAGGGATAGGTTTTATGTACATACCCTCACGGTTTTGCCACGGAATCCTAAGTTTTGAGCTCCACTTTAGATTATTAACGTTCGCCCACCTATACACATACTTACAATATATACCTGCATTTATACATCACTCAACTTCGGATTTAACCGCGAAACATTTCAATTGCTATACAACGAGAAGACATAAAAAATGTGTGAAACATAAAAAGTTGTAAATAAAACTAGCCGTGAAATATTGACGATCTATAATAATCAACGTTCAAAAAGCATTTTTGCTTTTCGAAAATTCTAATTCTATACCACTGACGTGAAGAGAGAGAAAACAAAAAAATGAGAACGATGTAGTCTTTTTTTGTTCACTAATATAAGCGATGATCTAGTGACCTTCAATAACATATAAATCAATACACTTTTCTCCAATGCACAGATCAGTGATCAATAATTTTTCAATCGTTTCGAGTTGCCATTTCGGTCGAGCGACATCGAAGCAGCAAACTTCGAGCAGTGCAGCAGCTCGAGCACAGTACGCGAAGCAAGTTTGTATCGCCGGTATGCAGAGGCTGTTTGTATCCTATCTGTAGCAATTTAATCCCAGACTCCCCCTTCATCCCCTTCATCCCCTTCGTCCCGCTGCAGGCTACCAACGGAACTTCATTTCGCTCGCGAAATCACTTTTGTACATCTCTTCACCCTCGCAGCCTGCCTGCATCATTCTCGGCACCCTGTGTCAGCCTGCAGAGGGTGGAATATACACGCTTTTCCCCTGCAGTTTGCAGTTCAGTGCATGATGCGCTATGCAAACGGTCGACGAACTTCGTTCGGGGCTAATTTTATACCCAACGGGAAATCGGAAAATCGGAGAAAATCGCCTCCTTCCATCCCTCCAATTTATATTCGGAAAGATCTCTGCCTTGGTTTCTACTAACTTTTACCCCCGAAATACGATGCGGTGATTATAGATTCGCAAAATCTCAGGGCGTACATTCTGCACTCTGCGGAATTTAGACGTAACGTCGAGAAAAGTTATTCAAACTTGCTGTAAAAATGCAGAGGCACTTGGGCGATGGAAAATCCAGATAAAACGAAAATCTAGGAATGAATTCTCCGGATTTCTCAGGGTGGAATTTATGCGAAGGTTTATAACGACGACGCGTTGTTAGCAACATTTTTTCATTCGGAATGAGCAGAACAAAAGCTACGATTTCCAAAATTCCAAACCGATTAAAACGTATTCCGTGCTTTAGCTGAATTTTGAGCGAAGCTAATGAACGAGGGAACGAATGAGGCTTATTTTCTTACCAACAACGTCGAGATAGCCTCTCTGGCTTTTCATCGGGTCGGTGTTTATCTGGCACATGTACCAGCCTCTGTCGGTCTCCCGGACTTCTCGAATGTGAAGAAACCAGGTCAGATGATCGCTGTGCTTAACGTCGATCCGATGATTCTTCGTTATCACGTGACCAGCGATCGTCAGTATAGTCTGAGTATCGACCCTCAACCAGGCCACCTGAAATCGATGAAAAAAAAAAACGTTAAACCTCAGTCAGAAAATGGCCAGAAGATAAAAAATATAATTTCAGAGATTTCGTTAATCGAAAAACGAAAAAAAAAAACCATCTGGGTATCAATGATTTCAAATGCTTTGAAAAAGTATAACCACACCTTTCAGGCTTCAAAAATTGCTTATAAAACAACATGAAGATTAGACAATAATTGTCACGTCGCAAGAATTTTAAGAATGAATTTCAAACCTCGTTCATCGTTTCTCAAAAATTTACTGTTAAGTAGACAGAGCGACAAGGTGGTACCCAATAGAAGAAAACAGAGGGAAACAGGGACGCCGGGCCGCGTCTTTGCAGGATGTTCGAAACTTCCTCCAAGTATGATAACCGGGTATTTACGAGTGTGGTTCTTGGAGTTTGAGTATAATTTATAGAGGGGCGTAGCAGGTTCGGGCGTTCTGGATGAATATGGCCGATGGCGTGAAATATTTTCACGATCAGAAGGCACATGGCACGCTACATAAGGCAAAAACGTGCCAAACCTTGGTCGCCAAAATAGAGTTCCAGTCCTTATTTTTACGTCACGTAGTAAAAGGTTTTATAGTTTCGGTGTCGCGTATCTGCTGCGATACATATATAGGTATGTATGTGTATGTGTAACGTACGTAACGTTTTCCTCTTCTTCCAGTTACCAAAGGTGAGATATATGCCCGAATAACCGTCGGTCTATAAATAAATAAACGGACCGGATACTTCGCTCTTTCACCTTCCGGCTTCTTGTTCAACCCTCTACTCGCCTCAAAACCACATACAACAAGACACTCTTCGATAATCAATAACGTGTTAACCACATTTACAATCAGTTATCTGCACCGGCTTAAAAATCTCCAGTTTTCGTAGTTATCGTTTTCGAGTGTTTTTTTTTTTCCACTAGTTTTACCTATCTTTAAAAATCTTTACCGTCAATGGAATTTTTTTTTTCAGTTTTTAAAGATGCTATAAACTGAAATCAAATTTTATAATTGTTTACTATTTTTCAATACGTTTTTCAAGGTGTCGTTTAACCCCTTTTGGCTGCTTAAAATTAGTTCTGAGCAATGTTGGCTATTTTTTTTTTTTTTTTAATTATTATTGGAATATTGCGAAATTTGATAAACACAAATAAATAGAATTACTGTTTATGTAAGTCAATAATAATACATTGTTTCATTATGGGCATATCTGCGTGAGAAAAAAAAAATCCAAAATTGTTACTTACAATAAGTGAGCAAATAAGAAATTGCTGTTGCGATGTGTGATTTGTTTTGTAGAAAAAAAAATTTGAGTACTGTGTATAATTTATATTAAATCTGATGCTACATAAGTAGTTTGATCTTCTATACATACCTACTGTCAAATATTTACCTATATATTTTTCCTCCTCGTGAAAATTGATTGGGAAATAAAAGTTTACTGACAATAATCAACATAAAAATGTGAGGCTGAGTAGAACGATTAGCAAGTAAAATTTAGCAAAAATAATAGAGCTTGACACTTGCGCGTGAAAAAAATGGTTATCAAGTTTCAGCTTTATGTAATTTATTTAATACGGACAGGCACTCGGACCGATTCAGTTTTGACGTGATAACCGGAATAGCGGAGGTACCATTATGCCCAGTGTTTGCTCCATTACATCATCGCCCGGATATTTGTCAAGACTTATATCTGCAGGTGTGTGTATATATATATATATATGCTACAGTGCAAGGCGTATCTCACGCGAGTCAACGTTGTTTGACTTCGAACGATCAGGTTAGGACGCTTAGGGTTCGAGGAAGAGGTCATTCCGAGGAAATCCAACCGATAATTCCGTGCACACATATGCGTGTAATCGCTAATATTAATCCATTCCAAAAAAAGCACGTCTAGACAAATTGAAGGGGAGAATTGAAAAAGGTTATAAGAGTCATTTTTTTCAAGTACCATTTTGAAATTGGCACTTAGAGATTTTGGAAAAATGGTACTTAAACCACTTCTTATTTCTCAATTTTCAATTGTGCATATTATTGTAAACTTGAAAAAATGGTACTTACAACCCTTTCTAATCCCCCCTTTAACTTCTGATTGTGCAAATTACTATACAGAGGAAACCGAGGCACGACGGTCCTCCCAAAAAATTTCGAAATTTTTCAACATTAAAAATCATTAGCAGCTTAGGGGGTCCGTCGTGCCCTGGTTTCCCCTGCTGCATACAGTCCTTAAGATTATTTTCGTTGTTTTAATATGCCCAATACTCATTTCACTAGAATTTCTTGGTAACTATGGAACAGAGGAGATTTTTTACTAAATCATCACGAGGTTCACCACAAAAATCCAGGAGCCTTGAACAAGCCAACGCCCTTATTTCGAGAGTACCTTAACCCGATAGCTCTCTAAAATACAGGCGTTGAAATGACGCAATAAAACTTTCCCCGACGTCGAGACGCGATCTAAAAAGCCCCACGAGACTCACCGGCGGCTTGTCAAAAAAATATCCCACATATTCCAATTTTCTTGAATTTACGACAGTTGATAGCTTGTTTCTTCCTCAATGTAAATTTTCATCAAGCTTTTATTTGACATCATGCGATTCGGTAAGGAAAGCTAATACGACTTTATATAACTCGAAATTTCACCACAAAGAAACAACTGAAACAGTGTTACAGTCCTTTAGTGATAAAAATTAATTATGAAACATACATTCCTTAACCAGATTAAGATAAATACTAAGCTTAAAATTCAGAGTTAACTGATCGAACTTCTCAAAAGGTATTTTGTGAAAGAATCTTTGTTGGTTTAATTTTTTTCAAGGCCACGAGTTGCAATAATTTTCATAAAAATTAGCAATTAGCAATGCAGGGCTACAGAAAAATATTTTTAAAAGACCCAGAAAATTTTCAATAAATAACCGAAGATAAAATTGGACAAAAACGTTCTTCAGAAGTCGAAAAATTGAGAGTCCAAAAAGGTTTCGATATTGTTTAGTAAGTTTCTCGTTGATTCGAAAAGTTGGTCTAATTGCGCCTGGATTGATTCCTCATTTCATTTCGCCAACGACAACAATAATCTAGCAAAAGCCACAAGTAATAGGAATAGAACTGCGACGATGAAATTGGACGAAAACGGTATTCGCGGGGGGAGAATTGAGCGTTCAATGAGGTCTCGTATTCGCAGACGATGCACAAATGGGACAAGGCGCAGGGAGTAGACGCGTCTAGGCTGAGCTATGACGGATTGGAATTTTACGATCGGTTGTACCAACCAGAGCTTGGTTATTATACCTGGCCGGGTCAGCAGATCGATTTGTTCCGCTTTGATCGCTGGCTGTGCCGCATGACGAGCTGGCCTAGCCATCGACGTCGTCTCCTAGGCATCGAAAACGGACGACAAGCCCTGGCCATCGTAAAAGCTGCCCACTTTTCAGTATTGCTTCCAAAGATTTCGAGATAAATGTGTTTTATCCGACGGTTTGCGCAAAGCGCTATTCGCGAACCAGCGATCTTCGAGAAAATTGATGTTCAAATGCAGATCGAGGAACAATAATAATGTGAGAAGTTGTAAAAATAGGTAGGATCCCTGAAATCGATTCAGTATATATGAGAATGACAGTTTTTGGTGATTTTTTAAATAGACCAAAATTGTTGGTATTGTGACAGATATGCGATCATCGGAAATCTGATCTTCTTGGTGCGAACGGAAGGCTCGAAGAATTGAATTATCACGATGAGAGATGTGCGGTTGAAGAATGAATGAATTTGAAACTTGCACATTCTAATTTTTACAATTAGTCCTGTTTTTCCTTTCTCAGTGAAAATTTGGCAATTCCAGATTTTTCCAAATTGTACAAGATTGTCATTTGTTGGATCCTTGAATGAATTGGCGTCTAAAAGTAGAATGGATTTATAAAATAAAGGTTAAAACGTAGCGAATTTTTGAAAATGACAAAAAAAAATATAATTAGAAATAAAAATATAAGTCGTATCATAAAATAGCCAAATCGTGAAGAGGTCAAAAAATAAAGAGTTGAAATTGATAATGGTCACAAGAAATGTTGAAGTATAGAAAAAATATAAGAATTCAGGTGAAAAATATAAAAAGCGAAACTGAGAAATCGTTAAAATAAACATTGAAATGTTTAAGAATATAGAAATTTTTGCAATTCTATGTCTTGGCTTCGTTCCTTACACCTTTTTACTTCTCGACTTTTTACATTCAGAAATGACACATCAATGAGATTTCCGCAATTAAGAACGATCGATATAATAGTACCGATTTTACTTTTTGACCCCCACTCCTTCAAATTCCGTTGAAATCGTTGAACTCCCGATAAAAATCTTAGAAGTTTTAATCCTGACGAACAAAATATCCGAAGGATTGAAAAACCGTGATGAAAACTGCATTTCATAATTTACCGAATCCCAATCCCGAACCCCGCACAATCAAATTTCAACGATTCAGGATCTTTTAAAATATTCTCTTATTCTTTTTACAATCTCTGAAATCAATCAAATGCGACAATAAAACTTTTCAATTCCCAACGACAGTGAACAATGGACCCATGTAATGACCGTGATAAAGACTGAAAAAAATCCGCAATAAAACCTTTCGCAGCAATGAAATCCCTAGTCAAATTCTCTCTACCTCATCACCGATTTGTCAATCGGTTAAAGCAGTCCAACTCCACAGCTATACCGACACCTAATTAGTGTTGTAACGACTAGATATCCGTAAGGTATAGATGCTGTAAATGTGCGATGTTGAACTTTGGCTCCCCTTCCTCACCGCCATCCAGCCGCAGACTGGGAAAAGTTTTATCTTTCATGTACTTTGAGGGAAAAGTTTCCTACAGATGGCAGTGGCCTGATACCGGCCTGCAAGGGTTGGTTGGTTATGTATGTTCGTACAAGGTTGGTTCGTCGGTACGTCAGCCTCGCCATAACTGAGGGTGGTTAAAGAGCTCGTAAAGTTCCCAGGTTTCCTACCCTCCCCCTCCTCCCCCCACACTCTCTCTTTCTCTCTCTCTCTCTCTCTCTCTCTCTCTCTCTCTTACCGCGTGAACCAATAGCCTGCATGCAACGCGATGCACCGTCTTCAGCCCTTGCACGGTGACTTTTTCATACGCACATAACTTTGTCCTTCTCCAACGACCGGCTACACGCAGTTTCAATTAGTCGAACAGGACATTATTCTGCTTGTTATACCGCAGCTCTGCAGACCGTTTTGAAATGTCGATGTGGATGCTCGTTACCGCCGCTGTGTGGTATACTTCGAATAGTCGGGGACACGTGAATGGGGTACTTATTCAATGTCGTCAAACTACGGACTCTTTTTTTTCTTTTGTTCTTAAGTTTCTTTCTCTCTTTGTACCAGATTTCACCGACTTTTTGAACTCGAAAGTACATATTTTCGAGTGTGTTCTGAAGTGTGTAATATTGTGAAAAGGGGATGATAGTTAAATCGATTTCAACGTTCCAAGGATTTTAAACTTTATAAAGATATTAGTACAACTCGAGATCATTCTTTCACGTTCAAGTGTTACATGATCCCTTAGCATTTTCATTTCACTTCAAAAACCATTTATTTTTATCTCTTTCTAATATATATACAGGACTAAAGATTTCGACGAGACGTGTTTTTTAAGCAGCTTCTAAAGATCGACCTTAAAATGGATTTCATTTTTGGAAATGTCAAATTTTTTCACACAAAAAAAGCACAATTTTTTTCCAACGTCTGAAAGTAATGGAAATTCTAAGGCAAAGGTTCAATTCGAAAACGCGATAAAATTGATCAACACTTCCCTCGTAAATGATGAGGTTAAATTAAGGATAAGGAAATTGTGACCAAATCGGAATTTTGATCCCTGAAAAGTTGATCAATCGGTCCTTCGCGTACACTGTCATCAATCACGAAAAGAAAAAAGTTGTTCAACAGTCCAAAAGATGGGAATAAAATTTAGGATCGTTGAAAATAAAGCGCTCAGCCTAGATCATAAATAAACATAACACCCTCGGGTTAAATCCACGGATTCAGGGTGCGGGATGCTGGGAATCCAGTTGAGAGAAGTGCTAATTAACTTGAAAGATTTTTGCGTAAAATAAGTATCTACGGGCATCGGAGTCGGGAAAGAAATCCGGCCAGCATCCTTAATTCCTGGTAAAATACCGAGTCGCGTCAATTTGGAGATGCAGTTGCCGCTGCAATGGCGGATAATAAGCTGAGGAAATGCGAAAGCTCGAGGTCGACGGAGTCACGCTAACAAGACGGCCAATAAAGCGAATCTCGGCATCGCTATAAGGCGCTTGCAGGAAACTGAAGATGCGCGGCCTCTTAGTCACTTTACTATACCTATATGTGTAAAGGTGTAACACCGACTTTCCTGGGAAATAATAGTTAACGTCCAATTAGACCGTGAGTCAAGAAAGTAAGACTTTTAGTGTCGAGGTAAATCCTGCGAGGTCGGCGTAATTAAGGATGCTGAAGAAACCACGGAGAGCAGAAATAAAAATGATCAAGCACGAGGTTTCGTCAATTCGGTCGTATTCCGTTTTTATTGTTATTAATAATGCTATTATTACTAGCGTGCTCGTCTTATTTCTTTCTTCCAGTGACACAAAAATTGGAGCCCTTTTTGAGACGGATCGAATACAATATAGTTATGACGTCACCCAAAAGTACTGAAATATAATTACTTGCAATATTCGCGATTGTTGTTAATAATTATTTCAAGTTGCATGCGTCGAATATAAGAATTTATCAACATTTTGAATGAAAATTTATGAGAAAGGCTAATTCGATTGAAAATTGACATAGAAAACGATCTGAGAAACTGATTACGAATTTTGTGTAAAAAAATGCAGATATTATTCGATCATTATTTGTCAACGAATTAACAAAACTTTTTCTACTCAACAAAATCGTGAATCGAAACACGACTGAACTGTTTCTCGATTTAAATCAGCAGATTAATATTAATTTTACACAGTTTAATTTGAGCTTCACATTTCGAGAAACTTTGTCTAATCCAATCAAATTGCCTTTTCTTCTTCTTCTTCTTCTTCTTCTTCTTCTATTATTAACGACATTTTCGTTATCTCGGGATACCGTACCTGCTTAATATATCCGATACATCCTTAAGGTCTTCGAAGGGAATGGATTGGCATTACGGGTAAATGTCAGAGCGAAATGTCACGTGGCGCATTTAACGCACGACAAACATCAGAAAGAAAAGGCGAGAAAAAGCGAAGAAGGAGAGCGGAAAGCGAAACATAATACTTACATAACATCACTGCACATGCAATGTGTTTAAATATTTGAAAAATTATATTGCTGTGTTTTCCTGTCATATTCGCGAGAGGGAGACCGAAAATAGATGAATAAATAAATAAACACCTCATCTCAAACATATAAGGAATGAAATTCGCTCACGCTTTCTTTCCATCCAGCTGTACGTTTCTTGCCAAGTCAGAACACACGTCTCTTCCAATTGGAGAGTAAAAATCAGCCCGACAAAAATAAGCTCGACAGCCCGCAAGCTCTGACACTTTAAACCCCGTGCAAAGATTTCGTTTCGTTTCATTTTTATTTTTTCTTCCTTATCTTTTTTCCGCTCAATCTCCTCGTCGTTTTTTATCCTTAGCCTCCACGTGCGAGTCTCTAAAAGTTGTTGATCCATAAATCTTTATTGTTTTTATTCAGAATCATTGCGATCAGTCTGTTAGGCTTCTTAGTTTCCGTATCGAATATCAACGACATTGACTTCGATTACAGTTAAATTTGTCCACATTAAATTGGCTCCCGCTGATCGACCGGAAGAAAGACACGATCGGGCGAATGATCGCGGAGGTTGTATTCTAGGGGTGAAAAATCGAGATGAGGATGGAGACAAGGCCGCCATATAACATCCCTGGTGGGTTGACAGGGGGTTCGCAGGTTGAACCGATCATTCGCGAAGAAGGATCGGCGATAAGAGGGGCGATTGATTATTGGATAATTAGGGTCGCGAGTTTTTCACCCCGTCGCGTCCGGCTCGTGAAACTTCGAATATAGAGGGGGTGAACGATTTTAGCCGTAAATTATTACACCCGCTTTCCCACATTTCAGAACAACCCCCTCTTGGGGTAAGACAACCCTGATCCGATGCGCATCGACCTTTCCCTTGATTAAGATCAGATCACCGAGTACCGAAAGCTGCCGCTTAATTTTACTATGATGGAACGCCATTCATTATTTATTATAATGCCAACTGACCCTTCTGGTTTCGAATTTTCTCAGGGGATCGATGATCCCTCTGCTGGTACAGGTACAAACAAGTCATCGCGTGATTTGCGGTTTCGAAAAATATCATGATTTTTCTCATCACCATTTCAAGACTGAAATGATTTCAAGTTGATTTTACATAATTGAAATTTTATTGAGAGTTTAGTCAAGTGAATTGTAGTCATTCAAAGTTCAGTAAGTATTGAGTATTTCAATAATGTTGAATTTGTGCGGGTGAATATTATCGGAAGACTTCAAGTTAGTTCGTGCGATTATTTATGAATTCAACTTGATTCAAGTGAATGATAATTATTTCAAATTTACCTGAGTCAATTCAAGCAAATTTCAACTACTTCGAGTGTTTATTCAGGTAAATATTATCCGATGATTTTCAACGATTCAAGTAAATTCAAATAGCTTCGAGTCGATTTAAGTATTTCCAAATATTCTCAGCTCATTCGAGTGAATTTTAATTACTTCAAGTCAAAGTAAAATAAAATGATTTCAAGTTATGAGACGACTGAATTTTAACTATTTTAAGTTCGTTCGGATGGATTTGATTAAATGACCATAAGTTTATTCGTCTAAAATCAAGTGATTCAAACTGGATTTCAGTGAATCGAATTAATTTCAAGTTTCATTCAGTGAATTTAATGACATTTCAAATTATGCAAACGAATTTCAATGTCTACAGGTAAGATAATTGAAATGGCCTCAAATTGATTCAAGTGTAGACAAAATGATCTCATCGTCAAGTAAATAGCTCGATTATATCAAAGCCTAGGAGTCCAAGAAAAACTTTTAACGAAAAGAAGGAGCACGGATAACAGAAATAAGAAAGAATAAGAAAGAAAAAACGAAAAATACGCCTTGAAACGAAAATCACCCGCGGCACATAAGGTGAGATAACAATAATTCGTACGATTGTAATAACATAAGATACGAGGTGGGTGGCACTCGTATACTTATATGTAACAGGTTATACCTACTACACATAACGCGACGTCGGCGAAAAGTTGAGAACGACCTCGACTGCAGGGAATTTCGTGTTTCAGCGAAAACTGGGTTTGACCCCCCGGGGGGAGAGAGTCTAAGCGCGGATAACGAGCAGCCACTGCCAACGAGTTATCTTATATATTTGACTTCCTCACAGTGTGTATGGCTGTATTTTTCCTTCCATTTTATTTCATTTCATTTCATTTTATTTTATTTTATTTATTTTCCTTTTGTCTTTCACCCTTTTTCCTTCTACGATTTCTCTATTTTCTTTCCGCGTTCGTTTTTTCTTTTTTTCTGTTTTTTTTCTGGGTTTTTATTTCTTTCTTTCTTTTTTTTTTTATACTCTTTTTGTTATCAAACAAATGGCGCGAACTCCGTTGAGTAATAACCTCAGATAGCACGGGTGGCTTTGCGGTACGATGCTATTTCTCCTTCTCTCTCAATGATCTCTTTTTCTCTCCGTCTCTCTCCGTCTATCTCTCTTTCTCTATATTCACGCTCCTATAGGCCGCACGTAACTTACCACTCGGCCACCTGCTGATTAATCCGCAGGATTAATCGTCGCTCGTGCAAAAATTAACCCCATTTCGCGACCCTACCTCATAGGTTTGCCTATATTTTCAGGTATGCGAAAGCTCACTTAACGACCTCCAGAATCTTTGCCAGAATTTTTGCGAAAATCTCTGGTCACGTGAGAAACGATTTTCCAGTTTCACTTATCAAATTCAGGTTAATTTCAGGATCTGTGACCGGAAATTTACGTTTCACATTTTATTATTTTTTATACTAATTTCTTTCTATCGATGCAAGAATCGTTGTTGAAAGATGTTCAGAAATATATTTGTAAATTGATTGAAGATTCTTTCCAAATATAACATATAGGATTGAAATTGAAAAAAAAAAATATACGTTAATGAAAAAAGTTTGCTCGAATCAAGTTTGTAACAAATATAAATTTTATTCAATACAATTTGATGTTAAAATTTATGTTCGAGCGTTTTAAGCTTGTAAATTTAATCGAAAAAATTTCGATCGTTTTGAAGGGATGAATTTTTTTATGCGCGTTTAATTGAATACGTATTTTCTTCGTCGAGGATTCGATTTAACTTCAATTACATTCTTTCTTGAATATTGTGTACCCATGAAACAAAATATTATTTGTCTTCTTTATTATTAAATTAATACGTGAAAAGCGAGACATTTTAGAATTTCGATTTCGGGAGAATTTTTGTTTTCCGTTCATTCACACATAGGTCGAAAAAATCAAAAAAAATAGGTGTGCATGTGACAATGAAAATGAAAAGGTAATCAATCGACACTATCAATCGAATTCAACATTCCGTAATTACCTTGTAAACGCCAAGATCTTTGACGATGCAGGCAAGGATTGCTTCTCGTCCAACTGGCGCTGTGACGTTGGTGATTGGCTCCTTGAAATTTGGCTCTAAAATCAGAGTAAAACAGGCTTAAAACATTCGTTTCAAACAATTTTAATTGATATTTTTATTTCAATCCTTTTTCTGTACTCAACAATTTCACTCGTTAGTCGAATGCGAGAAGAAAAAACGTCCAACGGAACTTTGTTCAGCTCTGATGAATTCGTAAGATTTTGAAACAGTAGTAAAATGAAAAAAAAAAAAAACAGATAATCGAAGGATGATAAACAATTATTGAAACATACAAAGAGGATTCTGTATTAGGAAATTCTTGAAAATATCTTGTGTAACTTTGTTTCACAAAAGAAAAAAACAAATCAGACACAGACTTTTGGGATAAAAATTCACATCTTTTCTTTAATTTTCATCATTTCACATAATTGTCTTTCTTTCTTTCTTTCTTTCTTTCTTTCTTTTTTGTTCATCATTTGAATGGTCAAGCCTGACCACGTATCAGCGGGTTATTTCGGTCATCGAAACTCAATAGAATCGAATGAACGTTCTATCTCCTTCTGGAAGTGATACCCATCTCTAAACGTACCGAAAGTAGTTTAGGAGTTAGAGAGAGGCTTTAAGGGCTGTTAAGAAGCGTTTTGCGTCTGCTGCTCCAACTCCTCGAAGGTTCACATAAAAGGATGTATAGAGATATGTTATTACATATATATATATATATGTATATACATACATATAATCTGGGTATGTGGGTGGGAAAAAACCACCACCATCTTAGAACTCAACGGTGCACTTGACGGTATAAAAAAGGAGCGAGTCAAGAGCTGCTCTTTTCCAGAACAAGAGCAGAAAAAAAATTAATACAGAAGAAAAGGCATCGAAAATTCAGAGAAAAAAAAAACTCAGAAGCAATAGCGCGGAATAATAGTTGACCCGAGCTTTAAGCTTCTTTAAATTGTACTTTTCATCTAAGAAAAATTGTTGTATCAAGTACCAAAGTGATGTAGAAATTGTACGCTACGTGTTAAGGTACTTGCAAAAATTATACAATTATACTGTTTTTCGTTTAATTATTTTGGGAAAAAGATTCATTTTATAAGAATTAAGGAACTGATATTTATACGTAATGATTTAGAAGAAAAGTAACTGTGATAAGTTTAACAAGAAATAAAATAAATATTGAATCACGAATGAATTGTGCTTTCGGTAATATAAGTCGGATGGAATTTTTGTTTAGATTCATCGATTCACGAGGCATTGACATCGTGTCAAGACGTTTATTGGAGAGAAGCAATTTTCTCCAATAATTTTATAACAAGTTCGAAACCAGGAAGACACAACCACGAAGAACACAGTTTGACGAAATCACAACGTAAAATTAAAAACTAATCCGCACATTGCGGTTTACAAGAGCTTTGTTTCGAATGTACATCGTATAAAATCTGTGTTAGAAATTGTTGAGAGTATATTTTGAGTCTAAGAGGCCATAAGCAGACTGTTAAGTATGTATATACCTACGTAAAGTATTATTTCCGTGTGAAAACCAGAGAATAAAAGAAACTAAGAGATGAAAAAATAAGAGCGACGAGGCATCGTAATACAAGATAAAAAATCTGTGCGGCATGTATATAAAATTTTCAGTGGGTTCGAGGTCGACAATGTACACATACACAGACATGTCTGCGTATAAAACACATGCATAGATATTCACATATCATAATACAGACACATAACCAAAGGCGCATAAATCCTTTAAAGCCAGTTTTATGGCTCTATTACAAATTCCTCCGCATCCATATATATATATACATACATATATATATATATATAGAAGAAAATATAATAGGGGGGTAATATGCTCTTATAATGCGATGATATATATTATGCAGGCGAAAGGAAACCGCGGACGTCTGGGGGGGTTGTTAGCGGTGTTCTCCGCCTCTGGAAAACCTCCCCCTCTACGGGGGACGGAAATTTCCCGCGCTTGTAGCTTCATAACGGGGTTCCCGCACATACGAGGGTCATAATTCTATCGAGTGTCTATCTAGCCGTGCGTTCCACGTGCAGACGCGCGTAACTTCCCCTCCATTTTGACCCCCAATCCCCTTTACACGGGGTAGGGAGGAGGGGGAAAATACCCCCGGGATCAAGGCCGCAACTGCTTTCCCATTCCCGTTTTAGTTCCGACCCCTTGAAACCGCTGGAATCGCGTCTAAGCCGAAACGGAGGAGAATTTCTTTTTCAACGCGTTGCTAAGTGGACGATTATTTATTTGTTATCATTTTTATTTTCATTTGATGGTTTTTTTTTTTTTCCTCATGAATTCCTTCTTTAGGGTTAGTTTGGGTAAAGTTAAAGTGGATTTATTTGAGACGTAACTTTCGTCCATCGTTTCTGAAGATCCAAATTCTTCAAGTGCATGGAAATGACAACGAAGAAAAAAGTATTTGAAAAGAATGAAAAATATGAGTGTGGTTATAATTTAATCAGAGTCATATAAATCAAGTTGAAATTAATTGGCATATAAACAATGAACATAATGTAACTTCGATATTGTGTATAGGTATAGAAAAACGAAAAGTAAACGATGATTAAATTTCTCAATAAATTGGGGCGCAGAAAAACAGGAAATTTGTATTTCAAAAAATTTTTAAATTTAAATTTTTTAATTTTACTCTACAAATATCTTTTTACAAGTGCCTACTAGTAATTTCTACATACCTAGACGTCCTATTTTCATGAGATCTGATTTTTTGCTGTCTTTTTATTTACTCTTCATTCATTTGCTGAATGACTGATATTCGGAGGAATTCGGAATTCTCGCTAATAGTGAATTTTGTGAAAATATAAAATTAATGAAGAAATTACTGGACATATAATAACAATCAATTTTTTGATACAATAGATTCATTTTCAATATCTAAATTAATTTTGAAAAATGAATTTGATCCCCGATTCTATATTTTATTTCTTTTTTTTTTCATATTTCAATGGCGGAAATCGATTTTGACCCGACCTTTTCGAGCTTTCATAATGCACGAAATAATAAAGAATTTTTTCGCGACAGCATCGCACATCCCACGGGATTTTGAATCCGTATTTATGGCCGACAATATCACGACGTCTTTATGTCCTGGTATGAAGGTAAATGTTCAGCAGCGATGTCATCGTAGTAATATGATACTTAATATAACAATATCATAATATTGTGAAATTGTTAAACTGAACAAACATAAACAGAGAAGTGGAATCATGTATTTGCAACAAGAAAAAAGTTGCAGATGCTCATGATATATAGAATAATCCTCACAGTTATATCGAATACTCAAAAAATGCAAAAATCTATTTCATGTATAATTTCTAAATTCAATCAAATTCAAACAAAAATAGAAAATAAAAAAAGGCTAGAAAAAGAAAATTAGAAACGCAGATGAGCGAAGAAAACAGAATCAAGCCTAAATATAGGCAAGCTGTGAATTTTTTCTATATTTTTCTACATCTATAGGTTCAATCCAACGATTTTCATACTTTTGCTTTGTAGATATATTTGTACCGAAAATTCGATGTTTTTCCGTGTTCCAATATTTATTCTGACCATTTTAAATTTCAAATTTCATTGTATTTTTACCTATCCACATTCTGACTTTTCTACACATTGAAACTCTTCAAACTTTAGCAATTTGCGAAATCAGTTAAAACCGTTTGTGTCCTCTACCTGTATAGATCTTTTTCTTTTTTTCTCCCGAGTTATTTTAATTCGCTAAACTTTTCGCTAGTTCTTTTCTCCGCTTTTGGTTATCCCTCTCTATTTCTGTCAACCTGTTTTTTCCAGCTTCTATAGCTATAACAGTGTCGCTAGTATCTGTTGTTCTTTTTTGTTCTTAGTTTATAATCAAACTCGTTATAAACTATATTGTAAAACTTCAATCGCACTTCATACCCTGGACTATTTTCCTGATGAAATTTACATTAAATCCCTCAGGGATTCTCCGGATGATGAATGACAATCAATAAATGAATATCCTGTAATCGAATACTAAAATATAGCTTTGAAACAAAGCGCATAATCGACTAAATAGATATAAATCTCGTTTTAAGTAGTACTTAAAATACGATTGTGAGGATAAAATAATGATGAATATCAAACAGCGTAAAAAATTATATCGTAATTCGTTCAACGCAGATTTTTCTTCCTGTAATTGAAAATTGTATACGAATCAGAAGTTACGTGAATTAAATATTTGGAAAAAACTTCGCACACTTGTATAATTTGGGAATAAAACGTACGTAATTTAATAATTTAATTACATGAGCTTGCTTAATTTTCCCCTGCTGTATAAAATTTTTTCTCCACTATTCGCGCCACATATAATTCAGAGAGAAAATCATTTCCCTTCGAATAAGTATAATTCCCGTTGATTTATTCTCTTCTGAAATCTTAAAACCGGAAAATCGAATTCTTTTCAAATTTCACTTCGATTGAGAATTATTCATTCTATTATCTCGTCAAACGTTGATGACTTTACTTTATTTTCAATTTCTCTCAATATTCGTTGTAAAAAAAAAAAAGGAACAACACGATCATAATTAATTACACCGTTTCATACAACGTTGAAAAAAGCATTATTTTTTGTACAAGCAAAATTCAAGTGACCCTTATTCACGTTGATTGATTTTATTTTTTTGTTCAATGTAATTTAATTCTTCACACGTTCTATCGATTTTTCTACTTTTTCTTGTTTTTTTTTTTTTTGTTCTTTTCGATTCTATTCACTCATCCTCGACGACGTTGTTCTTCTCTTCAATTCGTCAATTACAGCAGGCGCATCATTTTTTTCCTCTCCAGTCTTCACTAACGAACCTGCTGCATCAGACCTTCCACTCAATTCTCGATATATCGCGTAACTTTTTACACACCCCTTTTACATACACAATTCATATTTGTATATGAATATATATATATATATTTATAAATACATATATGTATATACGTTCGTATTGGACATTCGCATATGGTAAACTGAACGCGTGAATTAATTAATAACGGCAATCAATTTTTCTACTCGAAGGTAATTACAGCGAATGCCTATTAATAACGCGTATACGATCTTTAAAAAATTTTCTTTCCTTTTTTTTTTTGTTTCACGTGTCCATTCAACTACGGATGATTTTTTTTATTTTCATTCATTTTCCAGCTGCTGTACCTACATGTTTGCCTCTGTTTTATTCATTCCTTCGTCCAATCCGAAGCGCTAATCAATTTTTCTCGCTAATCAACACGGTATTGTGTACAATTTCGCTGTAGGTATACCGGTATCGAGTGACCCAAGTCAATGAATGGAATCATCACGTGATATAGAATGGGCGTAATGTCGTTATTCAGAAAAATTTCATACTTCGAAAACTGGTGATGTTTTATACATCATCGAAACGGGGTTACGAAAATGTAGGCAACAGAGATTATAAATCAACGAAACGTTTTTATATCGTTGACGAATGAAGTATTTTAAAATACAAAATTACGACAAAATGCAGCAGAGTTATAGTAGTAAAAACTTAAGATTATTAGATTTGTTGTAAAAAAAAAAAAAGTTCTAGACAATTATCAGGAATTAAATATCTATATCTTGTTACACGATTCGTTATAAAATACAGTTATTGAACAATGTTTATTTTATTTTTTTACTCGTTTTCTCGTCCTCTCTCTTGCCCAATTTCCACTCATCTTTTTTCTTTCTCTTACAGTTTTATGTATTCTATGTAAACACACGTTTTTTTTCTTGTTTCGGTTCTTTTTTCGTCCTTTTTTAGTCCACTCATTTTCTCGACTCTCTTGTCAGCGACTGTCTGCTGCAACGGCGCTGCAAGCTTGCAGACTTCTTGTGAAAGTAATCTTGCTTAATGCGGGAAGAGAGTTTTCACTCCGTTTTCTCGCGATTATATTCCACTTTACAACTTGCGAAGATTATACGACATCGCAATTTAAGTATATGACCAAGATGATCACGAGTGACGAGACATACGGGCTCTGTCAATCCATGAGACTTTATGACTCGAGGGATTTCGCGACGAAACGATTAGCGTTAAATGCTTATCCATCTTCTGGGCTTAATGGTTTGATCTTAATTACAGCTATTACGATTGAAAAATACAACGACAGAATTTGACGAGGTTTATATCAATTTTCGCCAGAATCGACGGGAGGAGATGAAAAATAAAGCAAATTGGTTTTAAGACACAAAAGAGGAGAGAATCTTTCATGATTGAAACAAGCTAATCAAATGAAATTTAAATGTAAGCCTTAATCTATCAAAAAAATTGCTTCGATATCTATTAACCCGTTGAGTTTCATTGTGCTGAGTCAACTTTTATAACAAAACAGTGTTCTATGGTGTCTGAGATCCCTGATTATGAATCTAAAATCAAATTTCAATAATTTAAAATGGCAGATAGAATATGGTAGACAAAAATTTCACATTTAATGAAATCCGTACAAAAAACTCGATGCAAAGGTTTTCGGGGTCGGTGATTGGATTCACCATAATGAATTTTCAAAATCCAATCCAAAAAACTCGATGCAAAGGTTTTCGGGGTTGGTGATTGGATTCACCATAATGAATTTTCAAAATCCAATCCAATCCAATTTCAGATTCATAATCAGCGATCCCAAAACCTTGGAAAATCTAAAAGCAATACTTGGAAAAATTTTCCATTATTTCAATACTTAGAAATACTTCAGAATAATTTTTTTTCTCATCTTTCGCTTATATAGAAAGTTTTGAAAAAAACTTATCAGAACTCCTCGACGCTATAGCTTTAGCGTCATTTTGTCCTTGGAATTGAGGGACGAAAAATGGCAGGTATCAAAGCAGATTTGCGCGACCGATGATTTTTAATTGATTTAGTATAGGGTGTGGTGCGAATAAGGGGTGAAGGTTAGCATATCAAGGGGCAATTTCCTCCGGCTGTTCCACGTATCCCCTTGCAGCTTGTATGCCACGTACCGCCCATTCAGTTGAGACAATTCGCCTCTAAATTGGATCGAATTTCAAGCTTGCCTTGTTTTCAACGAACCTCGTCAGGCGCGAGCGCCTGTATCTATACGGGGTCAAAGGGAACGGTATAAGGGATGAAAAGGGGGGATCTAGTCCCGTCAGGCGATCTCCATGCTCGAAGTGCTCGAAGTGCTCGACGTCGGAATCCCGGAAGCGGCGGGTGTCTGTTTAGCCCTTTTCAGACGGGCCAAAAAAGACCAAGATGTGATAAAACGAGGGCATTAAAAGTGTCGTTAAAGCGGAACTGCTTACATGTGTCAGTTAAAATAATTTGAACACTTAATTTCAACATTAAAACATTCCATTCGTTACATTAACAATTTATCATTTTTATTTTTTTTTTTGTTACCGACAGCTAATATTGTTTTGCTGATTCTAATTAATAACGACAGTTGCTCTCTTCAATTGTAAGTGAATTTTCCGGAATTCGTTTGTGTTAGGTTATTAATAAAGATAATGAATTTCTTGCTCAATCACAAGTTTATCACTATTGTAAATCATTATATTATATACAGTTTTATATATTGGATTTATAAAGCATTTGTGAACAACATGAACTATTTTTTATCAGAATTATATAATAACAAACTATATAGATATTTGGTACAAAATTTAACAGATTTCTTATTAAATAGGAATCTCCATTTACATTTTAAATCACGTATTTATATCGAGAGATTTTCGACCTGACATTACGTTTGACAGATCTTCTTAAGATCTAAAAAATATTTATAATATCTGAAATAATCGAAGTAATAAAATTCTTGACAACGATCAGGAGAAAAATTATTGTATCCGAAAAAACGTTAAACAAAGATAAAAGAAAACGAAGCTCGTAAGAAAAAAGAAAAATCTTTCATAATATTGTAGAAAAAATTGAACAATCTCAGAATCGAAATAAACAATAAATAAAAACAAAAATTACTAACCAGGTAAAATATAAATCGATAGAATTGAAATAAGAAGAATTCGACGACGAATGCCCGCTGATATCTCGTACCTGTCATTCGTCCTGCGCCGATGAATAAAATGATCGATGAACGATCATTTGGAGGGTTGTGCAGGGGTTGTAGAGGCAGCGGTTGATTGCGGTGCGATAAATTATAATTGACACGCGTCGCGTCGGCGTTTTCCGGTGGAACAAGACCGGCGCGAGCCGTTTCCCGTAACGAGGCCAACTGAGATTTCCTTTACTCGAAAACTTGACGAGTCTATCCGTACAAGTAAAGCCATCCGAGTTATCCAGCGTCTTTCGTCCCCCCCCCCCCTCCCGCCCCTCCTTCGCCCCTGCATCTCTAATTGCCCCCGATTATTATCATCATTATTGTTGTTATTGTTCTTGTCGCACTATTTGCTCGATAAACAAATAAACAAACCCTCAGCTGATTGGCACCCGAAACTTAAGGTGTGAATTTTATTTACCTACCTTGTTTCCAGTCACCGGTTTCGAAAACCACGTGGAGCTCGCTGATTATAGTTAGGCGCTTGCAAACTTCCTGCAATCGCTTCCTGGTCGTTACACCTCAACCCTTCCACTTCGAATCGAGGCTCGGCTTAACGAGATGTTACGACCGGTGTACCACTGTGTACTAACGAACTCGAAACATCATTCGGGATCTCGATTTTATTCGAAAACATACGTAGGTACCTACACACCGTTAGAAATTAATCCCTCCCCCCCCCCTCATCACTGTACATTTTCTACAGCAAACCTGATCGTGATTTACCCTCGTGCACTTATATACAACATCGATAAAAATTTCATATTCCAACGACCGGATTTTACCGACGATAAAATTTATTAGTAATCATCGTCGCTTTGGAGGATGGGGATTTTTTTTTCTTTCTTTTTTTTTTTTACCAAGTATGTTTTCAACAGTTTAACCGAGTGACGAAACGATGAAATCAAAGTTTAGAAAGTGAACCTAAAGTTCATTGAACTGAATTTTGTTGGAAGAAGTTAGAAGATTGGTAAATCCCGATGAAGAAAGTCTGGTTATTAATAATTTTAAAACCGTCAGATTATTATTTCTGATTATTTCTCGATCATGTCAGAATTTCGGTAGGCATTTATCGAACAATCGACGTTTAAAACTCATTTCGAAGGGTCTGTAAAAAATTTATTCGCGACCGAGATGAGCTCTGATGCATCGAACTTGTACAAACAAAGCAATCTCAGTATTGAAGAGAAAAGAAACAAAACATGACTGAAAATAAAACAACCTGCAATTATTTTTGAAATTGGTTAATTATAACTGAATTTTTTTCAAGACTGAATTACCGGTTTTTGAATATACGTGAATTTGCATTATGACAAAGATCTTTCAGTTACATTCATATCAATCAGGTAATTCGAGTTTCACTTTTTATATTCTGACACTGTTCATTTGTAAAAGAATTTTAAATAAAACTCTACCAAAAAGCTACCGAATTTTGCGAAACTCGTGGGTTTTAATGCTTAGAAAAAAACAGGAGAAATCGAGATTCTAAAAGGCATCCTTGTGCTCCGGTACATCGAGACGAATGCCGGAGAATCCTGATCGAGTCAAGGATCCGGGTGCATCAAAGTGTACTCGAGTGCCAGTTTCCCTCCGAGACACCCATCTTCCCTTAGTCTTGAAAGCACCCTGGCAGAAAACGCCCCCGTCGGATACGCAAGCACGTTTTATTACTTTACGTGCGCCAACGACCCCAGACGTGTGTATAATATACAACAAAGTCTATTGCACTGTCATCCTTATTCTTACCGTCAACTCACGTCGCCGTATAATTCCACTGCCTCGAACGGCGTTCGGACAACTTTTAAAAAAGTTTTAACGGAACCGGCTTTTTGGCTTTTAAGGAAGCATTTTTATCCCGTTAATTTTTTTTTTTTTTTTTTTTTTTACTGCGTCCTATTTTCGTCCCGGTTTTCAGACCTTTGAGTCAGGCTGTCTGAACGAAAAATTAAAAACATTTGCTGTAAGACAAGACTGCCCAGAAAAGAGTTTTCAAATTTGACGGAGTGATCGGGTGAAGAGTAGAATTCTGAATTTTGATACAGAATCAACCTATGATATGACAGAATTTCGTTTTTTTAATAAATCTCTTAAAATCGTTTTTTACTTACTAAAAAATGATCGCTCATCACTCGATTCAATTTTACGAGTATTTCGCAAAGGTTTCGACGAAGTGTCGCGAAAAATTCCTGTGTTCAAAGGCGTGGGAAGTGGAGAAGCGTCGAGCTTTGAGCTCGCGGGAGGAAAGCTTGGTGTTAAACTCCGTTAAAGTGACCTGCAAAGAGGTGGAAGACTGCGTAATAGAGTTTGTGTAACAGCCCCGTTGACCGTTAATATAAGCACAAAGCGGTGCCGAGCTGCAGTTCTGCTTCGTTTGAAAACCGTCTACGTTATATATTCGCGTAGAACGAAACGACAAAGAGCCGTCAACTCCGAAGCCGACGACTTCAGAGGCTTCCTATGGCGGCGAAGCTTCCCTTTCTCGCATTTTTCCCTCCTCTTCTTCCTCCTCCACATCTCCTTCCGGAAACTTGGTTTTAGCTGGAAGGAAGCCAGTCAGATTCACCCTCGAAGTGTTGCCGCCTTTCGCAACCGACGCTAATTGCCTCGCAGCCATTGCGCTTTCAATTTTTAAATTATACCGCTCCTTTTTGTCACAGGGAAAATAAAGAATAAGGGTAAGTTATTGTAACCGACCGGATGTTTGAAAGTTGAGTTTTCATTTTTATTGCTTTTATACTTTTAAGCGAGTGCGATCAATTTTTTGTCTGACGATATCTGGAGAGCCAAGAAATTGATTTGAAAATGACTTTGGACTCATTTGACGGGGCTCTAATCACTTGGAACTAGATACTTAGATTTTGACTATGATCGGACAAACGGTTTTTCAATTATTCGATTTACAACGTGGGGATGGGTTGAAATTCCGAATTAGAAAAACTTCCGAAAACACCAAATTCCGAATTGTTTGGTGGCAAAACTTGAAGTAAAGAAATCAATCAACGATCTGATAAAACATCAAAGTTTCGAATGGTTCTAAAGCCGACGCGTAAGGTTTGGAAAGAGTAAAATTCCGAATCGTCAAAGTTTCGAAAGTGTGGAAATGAGAAAAGTTAAAAAAAATCTGAAACATAGAAATTCTTACGATTCCATGTTTTGACTTGATATAATTCTCATTCAATTTGACAACTCCACATCCTCCCTTTTCACGTGCTTTGACTTTCTACATTTTGGAATTCTATAAAATGAATTTTGAGACGTCTTTAAAAATTCGAACTAATCCTCCTACATTTTTACTCCCACCCCTGATTCAGGCTTTTATTTCCGTTATTCGCAGTCCGAATTTTACTGAATTAATACACGAGGTTCTCAGTTGCGAGTTGTTCGCGTGATCTAACGAGGACTGCTGGGAACGCTTGCACAGGCTGTTCTAACGCTTAGAATTGATTTATAGGAGCTTCTGGCCGCTTCTATACACTCACCGGCCAATCGCGATAAGCTTTTCTCGCGTGTTGGTGGAAACTGGATGTATGTATAACATATGAAAACTCGGTGATCCGAGAGAGACAGAGAGAGAGAGAGAGAGAGAGAGAGAGAGAGAGAGAGAGAGAGAGGAAGTTGCGACTCTTTTCGTACACGTTGAATTCGGGAAAATCTCTGAAGTTGTATTTTTATCTTTACGGTCTTTCCTTCATGTATCTCTTTTTTTTTCATTCTTTTTTTTATACTCTACAACAAAGCAAGTATTCAGATTTTTTAAAAAATGAGTACGTACAAGTGGAAATAAAAGGCATGGAAAAAAAATATTGACAACCAATTATTGCGAATTGAACTTTTACTTTGGATGACACTCATTGTCTTTCACTTTCTGCAATTGAAAATTAACTTAATTGTAGATATAAACTACTGACGTTGACTGTTTCATATATAAAATCTTGTTATTTTCTTTCTGATATTGAAAATTTTGATTTATGATACGGGAAAGAAAAAGCTCCATCATCTACATATTTGGGAATATGACTATCAATCGTATGTTTTTATCGCCTATCCTGGGCAGATTTTAATCCTTGAATGAATTTATATTTTGGAAAAAATTAAGACACATTTCTTTGATTGTTAAACAACGGGACTACGATTATAAAATCATTAAAAAAAAATGTTCCGCCTACGTTATGATCGAAATTGATAAATACTATGTAACGTATCCAAACGTTCAATTTTCATTCTGACGTCATTATTCGGTATTATAAAATTGAGAATAACTCTCGCAGTTTTGACAATTATAAGAATCTAAAAACAGTTTACAATCAAACTTGGACGAGATCTTCGAAAATGCAAATTGAAAAAAAAGTCAAAAACAAACTTATTCGGTCCGTCCAACGTTTTCAAAACTGAATTCAGCTCGTGTCCAACGAAACGACGGAATAACCCGTAATCGGTTGTAACAACGCGACTGGTCAGTCAATTCCCGATTCCATTAAATCGATATCGATAATCAATATCCCGTCCACACAACGCGCTGAAACTTAGGCGCGAGAGACAACCAAAGCGGATTTAGTATTTCCTGCGGTCGTGACTGGTCTGGCTTCTTCTTCAAAGATATCTAGTTGCGTGACCCGTCGATACATATAAATATATATATACGGCTGTGGAAGTTACGTCGCTTCCAAGAGTTTGACTCTCGTTTCAAAAACGATTTTTTTTTTTTTTTTTTTTTTTTTTTTTTCTCTCCTCCAACGGATAATTGAATTATTTTTCAGATCTCCAAGGCATTCGATAACACATATTTCTGTGAGATGTTTTATTATAGTTCGAACACTTTCAGGCCAAGAGAAAAAAATTAGGACAAAAAGCAGAGAGACGTTGACTGACGTATGGAGAAGATTATTTTTTTTCGAAACCTGGGTGAACCTCTTGAAGGGTTTTTGAGTAATCTCTTCGGGTATTACGGGAGATCCCTTGTACACACGGTTTATGATCCTTGGGGTTATTTGCCAAAAAAATATGATAAGCGGCTCGGTTTTCCGTCTGAATCCAAACGGAATTTTCGTTGAATGGCAAGCCAATTAAAATGAGCCATGGGTCTCACTTTGATCGCGTATATAATTGGGTATCGACTTTGACGGTAAAGGCGTACCTGTACAACAGAGAAAAGCATGCTGGGGGAACTAATTTTTGGAGGAAAAAACCAAAAAAGAAGGAAAAGAGTTTTTCTAGAGAGATAACAGATTTTTTATATCACGTGCTTATAATGCATCATGTGTTCCGTTTTTTCACTGCTTTTCGTTGATTTTTGCCTTTTGTTTGTTTTTGTTTTTTTTTTTTCAGTTTCGCGAAAACACAGTGCAAAGCGGATCTGTGCCTACACATAAAGCCGCTGGAATAATATTCGCAGGTACTTCGCGATTCGAGTGATTGAAGTGCAGTTGGGTTTTGCAGGTGCAGGATAAAAAGCTCGCAAGCAAAAAGCTCACGTTATTTAAAAATATAACTAATCTTTAACTCCAATGATTGTACCAGAAATTTTTTAACATCTCTATATAATCCGTGTTTCACTACATATTTCACACGGAAATGGATCGCGAAATTCGCGTGTACGTCCAAATGACGATTTATTAAAAATCAATCCCTCTTTTGGTACAAGTGGAAAGAAAGAAATCGTAATTTCTCAATTAAGCATCTTCCATGAAAATCTTTGAATTTAGTTCTGCATCTTTAAACCAAATTAATAGGAATCAGCAATTCTTACATTTTTTTTTTTTTTTTTTTTTTTTTTTTTGCAATAAACGTAATTCAGATAAAATTATCTCAAGTCCAAAAATTCCATCCATTTCTGTCTCACTATCTCTTTATCTTTCACAAAAACTCAAATAAAATAAATTTTCATCCACCAAAGATCAGCGAATTTCTCATGCTTTTACGACTTCGGTGCGATTATTAATCCTAATCGATAATTCCAGGGGACGCATTTACGGCTGCATCGAGTAATCCTCGCGAGGATAATTGACATTCGTTGATCTGCAGATTCGGGGGATTCGCTCTCCGTGCACTCGACTTGGCTCGTAATCACCGGGGATAATCTGGGAAGGAACGACCTGACAGCGGGCCGAAAGCTGGACAGGATTTCCGACGGTCACCAGATTATTATCAGTTATTCGACAACAGCTTATCCGACGGCAAAATTGTCCCTGCAGTACGACAGCGGAACTTGACCGGAAGTTTTGGTTTGACGTTTACCCTTCCGAAGCGACTGCGATTTTTCCTTATTCTCCTCAAGAATTTCTGGTGGATATAATCCCGTGATTTTCACACATTAATTGGTACTGGGTTGTTCCCTTTTTTTAGTTTGTAAAATAAACAGCTCATATTGGTGAAAACAAAATCAGCAGCGATGTATAAATTGTTGGTGAGACTTTCAAAGCTTCGGTTTCCAATAACTTTTCGAAAATTTATCTTTCTCAGAATTTTGGATTATTGCGAATGGTTTTGAAATTTATTGTATCATCAATTTGTAAAATATATTAAACTTGAACTGAAAATAAACTGCGCGTCAAAGTAACTTTTTTTAAAATGCAATAGGATTGTTCTGAGTGATTATCTCCTTTTTCGAATCACTTTCATAATATACTTAAAACCGGTAAAATCTTTCACACGATTGATATTCGAATGAACGTCTGACAGACAGTTAATAGAATAATGATTAACATAAGTAATAACACAGAATAACATATATGTCCTAAGCACTCAACTACTCAAAATTGCGCCAACTCCTAGACATCCAACATCCTTACTCGCAGTAATAATAATAATATCCATCAACTTTTCGGGTCTATGAACTCTTTGAACTTTTCCGAATGAATGAATTCGAAACTTGAGACAGAGAGAAAGAGAGAGTGTGATGCAATATCAAAAGCTCAATGCTCACTGTAAAAGGCTGCAGGATCGATGGTGAATAAGTGATTGATCCTTTATGGAAGTTGATCGGTTCTATTTAATCGAGGGTTTACTACCCCAGAGTCGACTCGGCCACGAGAATTCTGCGGAGATGTTTGTTGGGAACGAGGGGAGAGAGAGGGAGAGAGAGAGAGAGAGAGAGAGAGAGAGAGAAGCTGGGCAGACGGCAGAACCGCGAAGGAAAATACCAACTCCGGACGTGGCGGGCCGAGATACGTTTAATTAAACTGCCCGAATAAATATTATCCAGTCGTTTCCGCCCAGATTTTATACACATCGGAGCTTAATTTGCTATCGGCAAGCACCGGAAACGACTCACGGCATCAAATTTGTGCTCCGTCCCGAGGCTTGATTGCCAATTTATTCTAACCGCGAAATTTACTCTTTCGAATCGTGGAACAAACCGCAACTCAGCGATTTTTCACGTACAGGTCTATGATAATAATTGGCTGAATTTGTCACTTTCACTTTTTTCCCATCCCCGTGTGAATCATATTTATTTAAATAATGATAGATCGTCGGTGAAAAAATTTAATTTCTCTTGGCGAGTTTACTTTCGGGATAATGAAATTTTCTTATTTATTTTATTTTTTTTATCACAGCGGTTCGGGAGCTTTAGAATTTCGTTGAATGTCAGTCGCACCGGCTAGTTGACAAAGAATCGTACAATCAACTCATAATTTTCGCCGTTTGTTCCACTTTTCCAGTAAAGGTACGACTGGGAGAAAATCTGGCGGAACTCGGAGCGAAGATCCGTTATTTGAATGTAAATAATTAATTTCTCGGGATGATTAAATCATTTTGAATATCGCTGCAAACGGCAAAAACAGACGAGTCTGGCCGTATACCATGGAACTTACTCCTCAGTTCGAATAACGCGAATACCAGATGGGGAGAGGAAGTTAAAAAATCTCTGAATTACTGCAGAGACTGCATTTCGTGTTCTCACGTATAGTCTGATAGAAAAGTGTCAAAACCGAGAAATCAGGAAACAGAAATTTGGAAACTAAATGAATCAGTTTCTGAAAACTTAGATCAGAATTGACAACCATAATTTTTTTCTCGAAATCTTTCAGTAATTAATAATTTGAGACGATTTACATCATCCATTTAATTTTGTTAGTGCCAAGTCAGTACAACAGTTTGTCCAATTTCAATAAGTAATAGTTTAATTTTTTCACGAGTCAATTTTCCGCGAATCACCTGACATCATTTTTTTACAATAAGAAATGTGTTTTGAATAAAGCTCGATTAAAAAGGTTGATGAAAATATTTAATTTACATTTACTGACAAAATGAGATTTTTCGGAATTGGATGAGCGGTACAATTTTTTCACCATCAAAAAGCGTCTGAAAAGTTTTCGGTAACTATCAAACCCTTTTTACGAAGACCCGTCGTATTTTAGTTTTATTCTTTATGTCAAGAGGAGATTTTTTGGTCTGACAATGTGTCGACTTTATCAGCCAGCTCAGCTGGACTTTTCCAGTCAAAGTTTCCGTTTGGACATTGCTTTGCACGAATTCGCTGCGAGTCGATTAGGCCTAGTGTTGACCGAACTTCAAGATTAGTTGGTACGTGTACGATTGAAATCGGGGCTATTGGAAACCGCGATTAGAAGATGCCACAATCAGGGTCCGAAATTGAGGCGTTTCCACTGCCCCTTAGCGTAGCTATTGAACCATACTATTAAGGAAAGTTTGGCTAAATCGAGCAGCCGACGAGCATTCAACTCGACCTTCGAGACCTTCGACCAAGGAAATTTGAACTTCGTTTTTGATACGGCAACTCGAATACTACTGTATAATAGTGACAATAGTTTAGTCACTGTATATATTTCTAATTTGCAAATAACACGGAAATATGAATTTAGGTGTCGTCGGTGTGGAAAAATTGCAGCTACAAAAATTTTTTCCACCTTAAATGAGCCTTGATTATACTGATCCTCTTAAAGGGTCATTATAAAGATACCAATTTTGGTATCGAATAGATTATCTGTAGTAGATACTGTTAAAAAGTGAAATATTTCACAAGCCTCCCGCATCTGCGTGCATCCGTTGAGCAGATACAGTGAACCAATTACTTGCTGAAACCCACCGAGCGCGATTCTAGATCCCGGCAGACTAATTGCGATGCTGCAGCTACTCCCGCGAAACGTGGGGATCTGATGGACCCCGACGCATGGACATGTCGCGTGCCGTCGATTCCAATTCAATCATGCTGTTTATACGACGAGCTGTGTCCACCTGCCGCTGGGCCAGATTCAACATTCCGATAACGAACCGTAATTGGAGGAGATCAATGATCGACGTGGGAAAAGTGCGCCGGTCGACGACCCAAGCAAAGACGAATTTATCGTCATGATCTGCCTCGAGTGAGTTTTTTCACCGCCGACAATTGTCAGAATTACAGAATTTTTAGAAAAGACTTTTAACAGATTTCACACGACTTCAATCATTCCAAAGAATCCAAAAGTGATCTCGTAATGATTTAATGGATTTCGAATGACATCGTTGCAGATTTTAGGGTAATTTCATAAAATCACATAAGAGATTTCGAAGAATTCTATATAGCATTTCAGATATGACATGTGATTTTAAAGATTTAGAAGTTCTTACGGGCGTTTCTTAAATCACAGTATAATTTCATAGGATTCAACAGGATTTTACAAGATTATAAAAGATTTCATAAATCTTCAGAAACGTCACAGTATTTCAGAATATTTATCAGGATCTCAAAATATTTCAAGCAGGTGATGTGATTTCAATTATTACTCAGATGTCAAATGATTTTACAAGGTTTCGTATCCTCGAGGTTTTAAGGATTTTATAGAATTTCAAGAATAAGTCTTGTGATTTCAAACATTTCACAGAATTCCAATGATTTCCGAGATAATAATCAGGCGATTTCACAACTTATCACACGATTTCAATAAATATTTCACAGGATTCCAGGGATTCCAAAGATTTCCAACATATTAATCAGGCGATGTCACAACTTTTTACAAACATTTCACGAGATTCGATTGATTTCAAAGATTGCCGAAAATATATCATAGATTTCAAACGAATTAAAAATCTTACGAGTTCACAAAATTTCACAAATTAATTATCATATATACGATATCAAAAACTAGCCAGAGATTTCAAGTGACTTAATACGATATCATTACTGCTGGGATTTCAAGTATGCAAATGAACCCCTCGAGCGAATCTGACCATTTTCAGTATCAAAATTATTAATCCCAATAACAGGAAATGGGCAGTTTCCTGAATCCCTCGAATTTTCCTCTTGCAGATCCGCAGATCCGAAAAGGGGTGAGGGGGGGGGAGGGGGGGGGGGTCGAAGATGTTAGTGATCAGGCGAGGGTGAGCCGAAGTAGATGTAGCGCTAATTAGGCGGTTGGCAGCCCCCAAGTTGCGCAGCATTGTGGTTAATGCGCTGCGCTGCAGTGTAGATGCACCTCGATGGACTCGTAAGTGCGACTAATTGAGTGTCGGTACCTTGATTCGGTGTACCTACTGTATCTGCATAAGCGCGAACATCGATGCTGTAATAATAATCGATGTTCCGTAGAAGCTGCAGGGCTGCAAGTGCATCGTTGCACCGCGCCAATTCAGCGGTCAAAATTCACCCGATTGAACCAACGCATTGTTGAAACTTTTAATTGAATACACCTGTTCAACATCGTATTTCACCCAGAGAGGCTTGAGACGCCGCGCCGATGTGTACAACTTCCGTCTGAACACTCTACTCGGGAAACTTTGCTCCTAAACTCCAAAGTCCCACCGCCTATATACTTGATGTTCAACGAATTGACTTACGCTAAGGTCCGGGGCTGTTTTCTCTACCCTCGATTCTTCGTCCGTAAAATCGCTTTGTTCCAGGATCTCGATGCGGTTTCGGTACGGAATTCAACCTCTCGAAACTTCTACCGATATTGTTTATTGAACTAGTTCATTCTTTCTTGTTTTTCGGGTGAGGGGGTGGACTAAGGATCTCTTATGCCGTTTTTTTTTTTTTTATGGAACACAGTTATGGAGTGGTACGATTTTTATTTTAACTCATCTGATCTGGTTTACGGCATTCAGTTCACTGAAATTAGGTGAATGATTATTTTCTTTTTTCTGTTTGGGAAATTACTCAATAACGTTACTTTTCTGGGATTATTCAAAACGGTTCGTCTTCGACTGGATTACCAATCTGAATTTTCAATTTTGCAGTTATTATGAGTAGATACCATTCAACTGAAATATGACTCGACCGATTTCAATACTAACTATTGAAACTCTATTGTGACTTTAATTTACGACATTTTTAGTACATTAGTTTGCTACCGTGAATCAATTCTGCGAATGACTTATCCATTCATTTGACTGATTGTGAATGGTATTTAACCGGGGAGAAAAAAAAATCAGTATTCTAAGACGTAGAATTTTGACAAGATATTACGTAGAATTTGAAAATACATGAGAACGTGGTTGATAAATCGTTACAGAGCGCCGGTTCGACTCTCTCTCTCTCTCGCTCTCTCAGCTTAGCCTGCGCTACCCTCCATTCGGACTTGATACTCTGTATGCATATTTCGGCCATCAAGATAAGAGAGTGAAACACGAGGGAAGGAGAGAGCGTCGATAAGATCGGAGAATCCCTTCGGCCGCTACATTTTGTGAGTTCCTAATTTCGAACGGGATAAAACATTGCGAGTGGCTAATAATAATCGTGAAAAATGTGCACTGATGGTGATATTATTTATTTTTATATCGTCTCTTCTCACCGTTCGATTGCACGAATTGACGAATGAAAGAGCGGCTGGAGGTTTAATGCCGATTGCAATGTGAACGGACGAAAAGAAAGGTCTCCATAGCTTGTTAAAATTTAATTAAAGGCGAAATTCTTCGCAAGACAAGCTGCCCGAATTATTGTAGCTGGTGGGTTTCAAGGCAGGCAGGTTCGTAATTCTCCTTACGCCAATTTAAGCCGCGCCAATTCTGCCGGAGTGAAAGTACTCGCCGCGCCGCGCGGGGTTTCCTCCCTCTTCATTTCAACTTGCAGGAATAAAAACTGGAAATGAGAATGTGGAAGCTGAGGAAAGAGAACAGAGGAGGGCGGGGGAAAAATTGCGAGGTCCGAAAAAACACGACCAAGGCTGCACTGCTGGGTTCGAAACTGGAAGCCTATCATCGGTTTCGCCCAATTTACCAAACTCTATGGCGAATTATCGCCTCAAGGTGAAGGCCGCCGGGTCGACCAGCCGCTACTCTGCATCATTAATTTGGAAATATCTCATAATCGATGGCCCTGCTCTCCCCTTTGGAAACCCTCGTTTTACATTGCCTCAAATTCACCCGAACTCGACCACCGAATTGCGTCGTTTTCCTTCTTGTAAAAAAGCGATCAAGCGAATTTTAGTAGGTATGAAAAAGATATACCAAGAACCGGTATTACCAAATTTCGAACATTTGTTAACAAGATTCGATTATTCTCCGATTAAGTATGTAAGTTTTCGAATTACAATCTGCCACGATTTTGCGTACGAAATTACAAACTTTGCGATCAATTTTCGAGAAAGGCTGAGTATGAAAAGGTTAATTTTCACCGGTAGGATGTTGAACTTTAAGGGTGAACGGGCTGTTCGATCTATCCTCGGTTTTTGAAACTCTTTTTGCATTTCCCGCTCTCGGAAAATATCTCAATTTTAGCATAAACGTTGTATACTCACGTTAACAAAAATTCCCGGTTTTCGCTAAAAGTTTGGAAAATATAAAACTCTGCGATATCTTGCGAGGCTTGCAGGGATCCAAATAAAAAACTTTGCTTCGGCTGAAAATGATTAGGAAACATCAATACTTTTCTTTTTTTGCCGATTTTATACGAGATAAGATCGCGTACTGGGGATTCATCTGAAATTTCTAAAAAATATGATAAAAATCAATCAAAGCTATAAAATTAAGCCCAGCAATCAATATAACGATAGGTACTGAATTTGCTGTTGAGAAGAAAAAAAGTCATTTCATTGAATATGTGAAAAATAATTATCCTAACTAAAATAAACCAAATTTCAATAATTTTAAATCGATGTGAAAGAAATAATCAACATCTAAGCTGTTGTTTGAAATTTTATTATTCGTTATCCTCGAGTTATCATAAGAATCGTTGTCCATCTTAAGATAACATGAATCCGATGAATTCTGAACATCTGACTTTCTCGTAATAAAATCGACGACGACGAGGCATTGATTTCAGCCTCATCGACCTCTCGAAGAGGCACTCAGACAAAAATTTCTGAGAGTTAAAAGTGCTTCTGCTTTTGCTATAAGATTTTTCCACTAAAAACTTGATCTTGTTATTTACCCAGCGAGTAGAAGAGCCTACAAATTAAATCCAGGATGGGTTATTACCAAAGCAGCCAGGATGTCGACGCGAAGTCTCGTCTCGTTGAATGTAGCCAAGATTGAAATAACTCCCGAGACTAGAGCAGCAGCAGCAACAGTAACAGCTTGAGCAGCCTAATTGGCTAATCAGAGTCGGTTTCACCCTCCATCCTGTGTAGTACGAAGCTTTTTTTCGAATCCTTCTAACCCTCTGGAATTCACTCAAAGTCGAACTGCACGAGAAAAGACCTCCCTTGGATTCCCTCTCGAAAGTCATGTAAGTAAGTGTTGGACAAGAGAAGCGTGGCGTCGCGTCGTTGTCACGAAAGAGGCGAAAACCTTTCGAAGCAATAAAACAGTCCCTACAGCATGGCGGAGGTGGATATACTGTTCGAAAGGGCGAAGGTAACGCCTGGCTGGTTTCCGGGGCGGCATTTCATTACGTGTTTCGTGATTAACAGTTGGAGGATTCCATTTCTGCGTGCAGAATCATACTTCCGTCATGCAACGGTTGCTGCTGCACTCGCCGAGTTGGTTTACTACCGTACCGTTCAGAATGTGACAGTAACGGTTAATTCCTGGTGCTGCTAGTGCAGAATGAGCCGCTTCCACCTTCCCACTCACAATTCAGTCTAGTGTTCGCTCCTCAAACTACGATGTGGGAAATATTGTTCCTCCCTGAACGCGAGGCGCTGCTGCGCTGAGAGAAGAGAGTTCGCGAGCTAATTTTGACGGATAGAAATCTCCTGGATGGTATTTAATTAAGGTCCGCTATTCAGGGTGCGCGTGCAGACACTTTGTGTACACCATGCCTATAGCTGCTGAAACGCATCGTCGTAGTCGCTACTCTGACTTGTTAACGCTGACTTGAAACTGTGGCTGAAATTTATCATAAAAAACGAGTGCCAATTACCACGTTCAACCTGCGGTGTGCCAAAAGTAGCTCAAGTGCTACCCTCGAATTTTTTCCCACCCTCACATGATTGGTGAAGCGATGTGAAAAGGGGATGAACGGTGTGGACTGGGTCCATATGCGATTTCGTTCCTCTATACAAGCCGACAAGCCAGCGGTGCATCGGTCATCGAAAAGGGTTGAAAGGGGTTGGCAAAGCCGGGACAATAGAGCCAAATGAGTCTGGGTTTTGACGGAAGCTCGGTGCAGCAGAGATTGTAAACAAACAGGCTTGTCAAAATCAGTAGGGGAGAAGGGTTTTCATGCTTTTCCTATGCCGCGTCAGTTTTCCTCGGCTTTCCGCTGTGATAACAAATTTGCAACAAACAATAAAGCGAATTTTAGCTTCCGAGTGCTTTTGTGTAATTGCAAACTAGAGCAGCTACCAATTATGCCAAATCCGCTCTGCTGATTCCGGCCTCAGATGCTATACTCTGAATATTTAACTCCTCGATACTCGCGAATTTGCAGACTGTACGGTAAAGTTAATTAATGGCTTCCCAGTGACTTACTATTTTTCTGAAATCGTAACAGGAACGTTTTTCCTTTCCGAGAAAATTTCACGTGCCAATTACTAGCGACGCAAGTGACAATAAAATTTCCATAGAAAAAAAAAATCGTTTTAGTTTTGATTCCGACAAATAGTGAGCCACTCGAAACCCATTAATGACCATTACTGTACCTACAACGGTATCCGACTTTCCCGACTTCCCAGCTGGGGATTCGGGCCAAGCATACGGCTAATCCAATTCAACGGCTTGCGCCTGGCTTCATTGACCGTGTCTCGTAATAATTGGTCAAATTATTGTAGTCTAATTGGTAAAGGATGGTCACTTTGGCTTGCGGACTAGCGCAAGCTTGACGGGCTAAAATGATTTTCCGCAAGCCAAAGTGGCTGATCCTCAGAGCCAATCCAAAGGCCGGATAAATTTCACGGAGACAATCCGTGAGGTCCGTTTTGCCTCGATGACATCAAAGGACTTCACAAAGAGACAGTCGAGACCATAGACCGATCATCGAACAGATGCGTCCCACCGCTGTCACCAACTTTTTGGCTGCGACTGAACTCGAGTTTTTGTCGTTTGGAATTGCGTGGAACGTTTTCGAATGTGTATGATATAGGGAGATCCCCTTTTTTCTCTCCACTAATGACAAACTGTCCGGCCGACTCCCGGCTAAGTGATGGAGTGCTGGAAACACTCTGGGGCCCCGGTAATCCGGAAAGCTCGCTCCCCGACAACCGCACTGCGGTATCTATCATTATCATTTTAAGCACAATTTCTGGTCCACTGGACGTAAGTCCTGCGTAGGTACCTTAATTGATTGAATGATCGTGAAGGAGAGACTCGCGACTCGATACGTCTTCACTTTTCCTCTTTTGCTTTTCAACTTTTCGGCGGGATAGTTTAGTGATCAGTTAACAGTAGGCACGAGGGGCAGAGAAAATTAATGCCAGACTCTGAGTACGTTGTTGTGTTATTCTGGTTCTTCGTCAACGTCACAAATTTTCATCCCCTCGTCTTACACTCTCTCGAAATCAAGGATGCTGGTTGTTTATTTTTCCACGTTCGCGCATAAAGTGAGATCATATTACACAATATACATGCGCGAATAATTTTACAGTCAGGATCGATTTTCAGAACCAGACGTTTGTAATTTTCCCTTTTATTAATCCGGTCTGCCAAAGTTGATTCCACGAAGCAATTGAGTAACAATTTCTGAGCAATATAATTCGACAGAATGGAACGTAGTAGATATGACAAGAAATACAGCCGGGCGTTTCTTTCTCTCTCTTTTTAAAAAGCACTTTCGTAGATTGGTCTTTTTATATTTCAGCAGCTGGTTAATTCTGAGAAACCAGCCACCGATTACACATGCAAATCGAAGACACTCCGTCCAATTAACAGTATATACCATATCATTTTCCCATGAGCACTACAACCCAAGAATATATGATAATAACCACCAGTCCTGGTTTTAAGTAAGGCGAAAACTTTTTAATCAACTTAGCTGAACAGCATGGGTGGAGGTTTAAAATTCTCAGTCTCGACTCGGGGCGCTTCAAACGTGGCAACATTTCAATTAGCAAGCGTTCTCCGGTAGTCAGTCGGTGGTAGAAAAGACAAAATAAGGTTTCCCATCATCCCCCCGGTGGGTGTCCCGAGAGCCCAAAGAGCCTGAGCACGTGGCTTGAGACGAACTCGAGGAATTATTACGATGGCGAAATTTACCCGAGGTAATTAACTTCAAGTGGTGTACCTGCCACCCAAGTGCTCGTATGAAGATCCGGGAATCGTAACTTCCCCTCCAAAATGGCTGCAAGTTGTAATCTTATGACAGTGTATTATACAAAGAGAGAGAGAGAAGGAGGAGATGGAAAGGGAGAAAGAAAGAGAGATAGACAGAGAAGAGATATTAGCTCGTTAGCGGCATTGTACAACCCCTTGCCATTGTCGAAGCCAAATGTCCTCTCGGTTACCTCCCACCCCCAACCCTCTCACTCTCTCTCTCTCTCTCTCTCTTTCTTTCTCTCTGCCTCCCTGTCTTTGTCTAAGGATTGAGTTGTACGCGAAAATGCGCCAAGTAGCCTCGCAAATTCCAACAATTGATCAAACAACGAAACGAAGAATGGGTTCAAACCTCAAAGGTCAGTAATTCAAGAGCTGGCATTGTGACGTCAAACAACAAGTGAAAAGTAACACATGTCGGGATAAAAAATTAACAGGATGAAACGGAACGCTGTAGTGATCGAGCATGCGGTGTCGAATTCTATTTAGAGTGGAATTTGGTCTCGATATAACATTATCCAATACTGATGCTGTACCGTCTGATGTCAATCTAACACTCTATCTGATTTCAATCTAATGGTTTCTGATATTTTCAACCTAAGACGATCTGACGTTGAAGCTCCGAATCGACTGAAAAGCATCAGTCTATAGTAATCCACGGTAGCCAATTTCGGTCAATATTTACACCATCATTTTTCGCAGTGTGAATGAAATAAAAAAAAACGGTTAAATTACCTCACGATTCAAAAAAAAAAAAAAAAAATGAAAAAAAAAATCTGAATTTCATATCTTTCTTCGCTGATTTTTGTATCCCTTGAGAAAAAAAGAACCCCAAAAACTAATGGATCGAAAGGATGTTTGACTAGATTTAAAAATTTTCATTCATATTCCGTAACTTCCGTATAACGTAATCACTGTATATTACGGTGTTAAAAAAAGTGTTTTTTTCCGCTCTTACCCCCTCAAATGTTAGTGATTTATAAAAGATTGACCCTCCAAAAAGATGAGCTCTCTATCTGATGTCTGAAGAATCGCTCTTTTAGTTTTTATTTCCCATCAAAAATATTGAACAGCTTAATAAAAATTAAAAGAACGATCTGTTAGACTTGAGCTACAACAGAGTTCATCTTTTGGGAGGATCTTTTTTTTCTTTCTCTATCAAGCAATAACATTTGAGTGGATAAGACTGAAATAAAACCTTTTTTTAACCATTCTACTAGATACATCATTATCGTTATTGTTACATTTATTATTGTTATCATAGTTTCAGAAAAGTTTACGATGGAAGAAGAAGAAGATGCGGGATAGACGGAAGTGCACGCGTATCAATTTTCCCTTACGACTATAAGTAGCATCAGGGAAGATGTATCGCGTAGCTGGTTGGAGAGAAGCTGATTATAAAACGTGTCGGAAGATTAACGACGCGGCGTAGGAAGCCAGTCACGATAAATCACGACGATCCAGCTCACTCGACGAAAACGAGCTGTACAGGTTATACCTACCTCCCTACCTACCTGCACAGGGGTGCAAAATCACTCTGGTGAAATGCAACCCAACAAATTTATCACATAAAACTGGAAAATTTCGTTCGGATATTTCTTTATCCGCCATCGGAAATTATCGTTCCAACGAAATTTAAATTCTGTTTGGGGAATTTCAATAAAGCATAAAAATGACGATTTTCTCAACGAGATTGACGAAAAGTTGAGTAAAAATACAGGGTGGAAACAGCCCCCCTATGTTATGCCCAGTGTGAAGGGATCGTAGAGTTTTCGTGCTGGTTTCAAAGCCACAACAAATTGTCGTTAAACGGGATGCTGGTGTAGGGGTGCATAAATGCATTCTAGCTGCACGATGCAGCGGGGGTTGAGTTTGAGTACGCACGCATCCCCTTTCGAGATTGGCGGCCCGAGTAGAGCCGGCTCTCTCTCTCTCTCTCTTCTCCTCTCCCTCTCCCCACCGACTGTGATAATTATCAAAGGGATGCTTTTGACTTTGGCTCGAATCTTCCAGACAAGCAACCAAATTTAATGAGTACGCCTGTTGGTGACTACATGCCTATACATGCATATATATACACACACGCACACGCATATACATATATATGCATACACAATACACATTTATCAACGTGGTTTAAGTCACTTCATTTCCGTTATTATTTTCCCCGTGTCAGCGTCTGGAAATTATTATTTTTATTATTATTATTATTATGGTTATTGTTTGTATTATCCTTGTTATTAGTTCCGGTCTCCTTATAACTCAGCATCATTCCTTTTTGTACCTTCCTATTCTCTCAAATATATATATATATATAGTATATCTGTATATGTATATATGTATTATTATTAATAATATATATGTATTATAATTCTGACTTCTTCTCGCTATCCTTTCGACTGGAATAAGCACGAGTGAAATGGGAACAAAATTTAAAAAAACGCACCCTTTCGAATTCTATCTTTGTGTGTAAATGTAAAACCAATTCAATTTGAATTATTACCCTGATTTTATTCTTCTCCTCCCACGTTGTCTGCATTAATATGACAGAGAATCTTATCATTACACGTATGACATATTTATATATTATATAGATAATATGTAGAATGTGAAAGAAACGTTCATTTTTTCATCTATTTTAATTCACTAACAAATCTCGTGAACAATTAATGTAGGGTTTAAAAGTCGATAATAATTGATAGAGACTAGAATTGAATTCTATATTTCTCGCCTGAAATTTGAATCCAACTAACAGATCGAGTGGTGAGCCTAGATAAGGGTGGGATTTTTTTTTTTCTCTTCATATTTAATAAAGGCAAGCAAGCGCACAGCTGCTGCTGCAATTGGAATATTGGATCAAGAGTGAAAAGAAGAGATATACAGAGATTGAAAAACCGCAGGAAATGAATTGAAGTGCAGGGTTGAATGAGAATTTTTTCGATTCGTAGTTGCTTTGCAGTTCTGTGTTACATGATACAAACATAATATCAATAAAAATAATAATAACAATAATAATAATAATCACAATACTGACGAAAAATGGAATAAGAAATAAATGAAATGGAGTTTGACTCGTGGTAGGTAATAATACATCACCACCACCAGGAGTCTCATAGACGGTGGGAATCTAACGGTAGTTTGTTGATCTAAGGTAAAATAAACGAAAATTATAATACGAAATGAGGGTAAATTGAAGGGCTTTCGTCGAAATGGCGGTATTATTTGCCCACAATTCAAGCTGAAAAATGTCTATTAAAAGAATAACGTGAAAAACGCGGTGCGTGTGTTTCGGGGGTTGGGTGAGTTCTCGGTGTGGCATATTATCCCCGAAGACGATTTGAATAAAACAGTAGTTACGTCTAGCGATCCCAGCCGTTCAAATTGCCCGCGAAATTCACCGACTCCCCAGTTCTTAAAACCTATACTTTTGCATTGTACTATCTGACGATAGAAAATTATGACTCTTCTTCCCTCGAGCTCGAATTACACGAATAATCGAACACCGGATATTCCGCACGCAGCCCGGAAGTAGAAAACGAACTCACGCAGTCCTGTTTCAATTCCAAAACCACGATGCTCTGAATGACACAGAAAAATAATCGTCGATCACAAAAAAAAAAAAAAAAAAAAAATCTGTTCTGGCTATTAAATTTTGTAAAAAACATTGATTTGTAAAAGCCAGTGAAAGAATTTATCCACACTATACTAGATCTCCAGATATCTCTTGAACAGAAAATATCAAGAATAGTTATATCCAGAGTGGGTAAGAATGTGTTTTTGGAAATACGTCACAACAAATGTGCGTCAATAATTTCATCTGCGTGTCACAATTAATTAACTACAATATGAGATTTCCTATTTATTTTTCCGTCAATTTCTGGAGGGTTGAACAGCGAGTAAAATTAGCTGAAAATTATCAGGACACCAAAGTTTACTTAATTTCAACGTTTCATTGAAAAAATCTGATATTCTCAAATTGTGTATATCTGAGCTCAGTTGGTTGAAATTTTCATTTCTCAAAAATACAACAAGAATATAAACGCTTTTTACTCTTTTCCCAATTTTTGATTCTAACTTCGCAGTCAATTCTTCATTAAACTTGACCTTCTCATCAAAATTTATTTATCAATATCGAAATGTAAACCTGTGCATGTGATTGAAAAAAGTATAACTTTCGAGATCATAAAATCGAATCCTGAATGTTCCTATACACAAAAACTAAATAAAACAATAAATGAAGAAAAAAAGTGAAACACCGAGCTGCAGCTCGTGCGGAACATTCATCGGAGCTTTTCTACATAGAGACGAGCTTTTGAGCGAAAAGAACTGCAGTGCAGAGTTGCAGGCTGTCTATCCGTGTGATTCTGAATGTTGAGGATCGGGTCAGAGAGCCATTTGATCTTTGGTGCAGCTGTGCTTGCAGCTGGAGCCTGCAGAGGTGCATAATGCACGGCAGGATGAATCAGCAGCCTTGATCTCTTCTTCACTCGAGTCTCGTTTAGTTAAACAATTCAAAACGCACAGGCTATACGGCCATTGAAACGAGTACGCTGCGTTTTTCGCATTACACTTACTTCTCGACAGCATTTTTGCCTCTGCCAAAGTTTGCGACGCGGATTATTTGTTTGTGGAAACTCGTTAAACCCCCGAGCTTTTCTGGCCCCGCGTATATAATTGTGCCTCAAGTGTACGGCGGAGGTTGAGTGCGAAAACTGGAAGGAGACAACCATTCGTCAAGAGCTTAAAACCGGCTCTTCGGTAGGCGTAACCCGCGTCAGGCAAACGCTTGTGTAGCATGTGTGTGGAAAAGTTTGTTTCCTTCATGCGTTTGCTGATGTTAAGATTAGGGTTTCGACCCCGGGCGTTTAAACGCAAATGAGCCTGGCTTGTATCGCGAAACTTTGCAAAAACAAACATTTTTTCCCCGCCTCAAGTTACCCTCGTTTCTCTTTCCCTCTCCTATTTATTTATTTATTTATTTTTTTTTATTTTTCTTGCTTTTTTTCAAAATTTTTTGTCACTTTGGCTTCTCGGATAACAAAGCGGCCGAAATCCACTTGCAATGACAAAAAATTCGAAATATTCGTCAATTTTTTACCAACCGTGAAATGATATTAATTGACTTGGTATCATGGAAATTATACGAAGAATAATAAACATCTAGATAAAAAGAAAAAAATGTCTGAAAAAAATTTCATTCTCGTCAATAGTTAATAAAAAATTGTATCAATTCTACCAAAGATTATACCGCCAGTAATTTTTTGCTAATGGTGAGAAATGAAAACCACTGAGGACTGTACAGAGTAAGGAAAATGAAAAATTCTGTCTTTTCAATTTCGAAAAAAATGTGTATAAAGAGCAATATGGAGGTTGGCGGATTACGGGAACAAAGAACGACGCCGCTTTTCTCTTGTCCGCGTATCTGCGCCACAACACCTGTTAACCCCTGCACTGCACGTGTTGTATAAAGGCGCATCTACCGACTCAATAAACTCGAGCTTTTACGCCCCTCGGTGCTTTTCATTTCCCGAATAAACCAGAGAAACCAGGCCAATCGCTGCAAATAAGATCTAAGGGTCAACCCCTGCATCGTGTCGTCCTTTTGGAGTATCAGACTCGCCGATAAAACTACACACGATAGTTGAATCACGATTAAGAAATCGATGACGCACGGTGCCTCGAATTAATGATCAGAATTTTTTTAAATCCCCTGTTTAAACCACTCTCAATATTTTTTTGTAACCTTTTTCGTCAGATTTCGTTAATCCTTTCGAGGTAAACAAGAGAATGAATGAATTACCGAACAAATTTGGACAGATAATCTATGAATTGTAATTAGCAGCATTCGGTTGTTCGGAATATTGCGAAAATCATCAATTTTAATTACTAATTAAACCATAGCTGGAATTTAAATGAAAAATTTGTTTTCTGCACGACGATAAAGAGTCGATCAAAAATTTATACCTATGTATAAACATATCTCATACAATATCTAATATCTGATAAACAATGAGTAAATTTCAACAGTTTTACTTTTTTCTCAAATATTCTCTTTTCCGGTTGCTCTGAAAACGCAGTTGATGAGAAAAAAAAAAGTGAACAACTTTTACGAGAAGAAGAGAAGGAATCAAAATCGTTTGATATTCAATGCTGAATTTAGAGTGCGAAGAAAAGGAAAGAGAAGAAAAAATTCATCCATCGGTCGCAAGATGATGAAGGAAGAATAACAAAAGCTGACAAATATGTACGTTGAAGTGAAAAGTAGTTGAAGAAAAAAAAAGAAAATTAACAAATAGAAATATAATTACAAGCATGGTTCTTCATGGTTTAAGGAGAAAAAGGACCTCGGTAGACAGCTGCGTCATAAGCAAAGACGTATTTTCGTTGTTTCGGATGTATAACAAGCAACCGACACACGTGTGGCTCATCACCATAATGTATCGTGATATAATAATGTTGATAGTATGCGCCGGCTCGTGATATGACGTGGTATTATCCTCACGCAGATTCGGATTTGCATATTGACGGGGTATTATTATAGCCCGGAATTACGTTAAATCGGAGGGTGGAGGGCATAATAATTACCGATCCTGCAAGTACTGTACACGGAACGAGCTCGATTATTATATGGAAAGGTCATTCGGATATACAATTGATAACATCAGTCCAAAGGACGTTCACTCCGCTTCTTATGCCCCTTTGAGGAAAGTTATTTCGATGAAAATCGAGACTTTTTTAGCTTTTTTATTACAAGATAAGAATTACTTGAGTATTTGTTGAATAATCGCATTCCCAAGCTGCGAAGATCTCTTTTAGAGTAAAAAAATAGAAATTGCTGAAATTATACGAACAATAGATAATAAACAAAAGAATTTTTTCCAAAATCTATTAGATTCGTTATTTTACTCGGATGACTATTTTTTAAAAAGTTATCGGAACAAATTTTCTTTCTGTTTCCAACGGTCAGTTCTATATTGTAATTTATTGATCATAATCGATGGAATATTGTAAAATCAAATATTTAACGATGCCAAAGTGACGGGGAAAAAAAATGATTCATGTTCAGATGTCGTAGAAAATAGTCTTCTGAATAAAATGAATCTATTACAAGACTTTCCCAATTTTCTTAAGTAGGTATTTCGATAACTTCATGCAGCAATATTGAAAATATTAATTTCGCATTTTGTGCTTTCTTTTCTCAAGCGTAAAATCTTCGCAGAGTGGCTAAAATTAATTGATTCCAACTAAATCCTGAAGCTAATTTCATCGATCTTTTATCACCCCTACAACCAACTGACAAATAAACGCAACCGAAAATCCTTTCTAACGCTCAGAAATTTTTGGAATTTTTCAATTCCACTCCGAAATATTCCCCGCGATGAATCCTTGAGTTTCTTTAATTATTCCGCTTTCCCGAATGGCGAATCGCGAAACCGGGAACGTACGATGACTGCAGGTCGTATTATACCTACCTAAAATTATGGGCGCAAAGTGGGGCAGCGGTATTGCGTACCCATATACCCATACCTACACCCGCTTGGCAAAACTTTTGGTGCAAATGGAGGAAATACATAATGCAGAAGGGGGAGGCAGAAGCAGCAGCGAAGGCGATGGAGGCATTGGCTAAATCTGGGCGAAATAACTCTCGGGCTAAATAGCTTCCAGTGCACCGAACTACAAGGTGTCTAACGTTGAAATCTTCAGGGATGAATTAAACGCGTGCCGAGAAACGGATGTGATCCCGCCTTTCGCCCCCTTCGCGCAGGGTTAATTCGTCAAGTTTTCTTTTCGAAAAACGCGGTATTACATTTTAATAACGATTGAATGTGGAATCAAAGAGACCAATAAAAGAAAAAAAAATACACACTAAGTAGTTTAAAATAATGCAAAAAACAGATTATTCATTTATTGATATGGTGATCGACGAGTCATGCAAAAAAATTTATAATATAATATAAAATGAATGCTTCCTACTTGGCTGAATCCAAACAACTTGGCTTGATAGTTTAGAATTGAACACGAATAATCAGCACAAAGTGTACAAGACAAAGATGGAATTGAACTAATATAGTTTATTATGGATGCTATTTTATTTAATCACGTAATTTCCGTTTTGTTATTTTCAAGTGCTGTCTTGAATTTGCTATCGGTTTATTACCTGATCAGGATTTAGTTCTTCACCCACACATTTCGCGGAATTTCGTTTACACAAATTTGAAATTGAGTTCTCTCCTTTGAGTTTTGCAGATCTACTGCATTACTGATTCGCTCAGACCTTCTATCCTCGGTGTTTATTTTGAATAGAATACATCGTCACAGGGTGAAAGAGAAAGAGACGAGAGTCACGGTCCACGGGGACAACGATCACTCTCCTGATCCGGTCTGTTGTTCATGTTCATAGTACAGGGAGTAAGGAAGGAAGATATAACACCGATCAAAGAGACTAGAATTCGAAAAATATAGAAAGCATTTTTGCACGTATAAATTGAGTATGGGAGCGGGGTGAAGCGTGGAGGGGGGTAAAAAACAAAAATCAAAAGAGAAGCACTTTGTCGACGATTTAAAGCAAGATGTACAACAAGATTCGATCTGATGCAATTTCTTATCTGCTCTTCGTTTCTCTTCTTCTTATATTCTTCACCGAATTATAAATTATTCCCTTGATTATTCTGTTTTCCTTCATTTTTATAAAATATTTCAATGATTTTTTAACAAGAATTTAACGAAAATGCTACCGAACTGGAATAAACAACCGAACAAAAGGACAAGTGGAAAAAGAATTTGAATTAGTACCGGAAAATCATGCATTCTTCAAAAATACTTTCGTTATGTTAATACATTTACTATAAACAAACTAGAGAACAAGTTTTATTAGTAATCGGATCGAATTATCTTTTAGATAAAAAAGAAAAAAAAACCGTCAATCACACATGCATGATATGATTTGATGAAAATAAACGAAAAATGAAAATAAATTTTTCACTCACTATTTATCAACAAGGTTATCACATCCGGTATACTTGAAAGAAGAAAAAAAAAAAAAAATCGTCGTCACCTTTCTGAAAATCAGAATTCCACATAAATTTGCATAATTTTCGTCCATCGCTTTCTTGTTTGTAAAAAAAAAAAAAAAAAAAAAAAAAAAACATCAAAAGCAAACCAATTCTACGTTCGAAAATTGCAAAAACAAAAAGTTGCCGTCTCAAATAGATTAAACTGACAAAAAAAAGTTGATCATGTTTCGAAAAGTAGAACAATAACGATCTGAAATTTTTTCGTTCTAATCCTATCCGAAGATCAGAGTCTAATTTGTCCGATTTGCAGACCGGAAATATATCGAGCGTCGGGACAATCAGAGACACCCCGGTTCTCGGAGCAGCGTCTTGAAGATGATCGGTCGACGAATTCGGTGAAGCGATAGGCAGTCCCCACTTCTGATAACGAGGGTCAGCCTTTTCTTCACCGCGGATGGCGCACACAGACACACACACACACACACACGTGACTGGTGAAATACATACTGGCAGGCAGAGGGGCTCTTTGCATAATGTACCGGCTCGTTGCTCTGCACGCCTATTACCCGGGACGCGGCCTTGAACGAACTCTGACTCCGAGAAGTGGTGGAAGCCCACAGTGAGACCCTTATGTCGAAAGTTTTCCACCTTTGAACGGATCACCGCACCACCGCCGGACGGAACCCGCAGTCCCTTGACCCTCGCCTGGGGCTCGTTATGTCTCAAACTCAAATTGCAACTCGGACTGGAATAGTTGATTGGGAATCCAGAGCAAAACCTCAGTCTTCACTCGCCTGAAGACGATTGAACGTGGATGACCGCGGGGTGGTAGTCGACTCGCCAGGAAACTACCTACCCGAGTTGTATCTCGCCGGTTTTCTTCATTCTGCGACAACTTGCAGCACAGTGGAAAACCGTGGACGCGTGTTATTCATAACGTGCCAATTCGACCGTTGAAGGGGTGGAAACCAAGTCTGAGCCTCACTCCTCAAAAATTATGGTTGCAGTCTCTGAGGGTTAAGACAATATGCTTATTAACATCGTCGGTTGATAGTGAATATCGTTTGACCTTGTTTCATCAAAAACTTTTATGTCGTTAATGAGAAATCATGATCGTGAGAAATCGTTTCTGAAGTTATACTTCCACTAAAAAAAAGAATTTTCTGCTAATCCACGGCGAAAATCCGAATACCAATTTTTCAATAAACTTGATACATGGTAAAAAATTTTGCGGAATGTTTCAAAATATTTCTTGTTGTTTTTAATAAAAAAAATAAAAATACTATAATTTGTATTACGTAGAAACTAAAAATTATATTAACTGATAACTTTCATTTCGATAGTTGTTTGCATTCGAACTGAAGAAAAATTTTTGTAATTTTAGAAGTTTATTACATTCGCCGCTTTGAATTTTTGAATTTCGAGTTCAGATTTGTAATCAGTAACCACATAAGCCCATGAATGCAAAACTTCTAGCAAATCGGATGAAAGGAAAAATGTATGCATGAAAGGGTTAACCATCAAAAGGGTGAATTGGCGCGTTCAAAATAAACGTGTCTAATGTTTATTAATGTAGTACGACACGTTTCAGAATGAAAAAAACCCATTAAAGTACACTTAGGGTACTTTTCTCGTCAATGATGGGAGATCGAAGGATTTTTGATGATCTCGGTGATTAAACACTCGTTCAATTAATTCGGCGAACATTGACGCAGAGCGGAAGTATCCTTTTATTTGAAGGCCTGTATAATTACTATGCATGGATATGTCGGCGTCAGTCTTCACTTGGAATCGTCAACGTCGCTTGGAATAGAAAGCTATCATTGGAAAGTTTCGACATCCGATATACACCTAAGCTCAATTCAATCAGAGCTTCATATCCATATTTATCCCAGGAAAATCTGGTCTGAACTGAAAGCTTGATGAATTAATCCTTGAGAGTGTATTTCTGTGATTCTATTCCGAAAGACCTGTCAATCGCGACAAATATTTTAGTTTTGCAAAGACGATCCTAACATCGAAAGTTCAACCTACAAATCTTTGCCTCTATTTTTTTTTCTTCTCTCCACTGTTTAAAAAATCGCCGATTTATCATAAATTCTAGAACCAGAATTTCAAAAAATAAGAGAGTGAAAGATAATCGAATATCCTCTCAAGCACGAAAGTAGATCATAAAGCAAACAAGCATGCACGCATGCAAGTTGGTGACAATCGTGTGACTTGTACCATCGTAGGTACGTTTGATACAGCTGATCGATAAAAAACTAAATGAAAAAAAGAAACGAACAAAGAAAGAAACGAGACCAAACGGAACGAATATGCAGAAAATTTCATTGTTTACCCTGAGGGCGGCACGCGGCAAACCCCCGCGAAAAGTGGCACCAGGTAGGTAACAATACCGTGGATCGAGAAGGGGCGACGCTAATTAGAGGGTTACAGGCTGCACCACCACGGCGACAGGGCGGTTCTCCCAGTGCCGAAGCCACTTATCCGCACGAACTCACGCCCTGTTCAGTAGGCAACCAGGAGCTCAGGGCCAGTTCCTGAGGGACGGTTCAAGGCACGCAGTTTGGACTCCATGCAGAGTCGAGCTCTTCGTCGCTTCCTGATTAGCCGATTATAGTCTAAATAAAATTTTTGGAAGAGAGAAAAAACGCTCTGAAATATGTCTCATGACGCAGTTAAAAATTTTACGTCCAGTGGTTGGCGGACACGAGTTTACTGTAGTCGAGAGTCACTCTTTCCACTTGAGTATAAGAGGATCGAGACCACGAGTCGCTCCAATTAAGTGTCTGGCTACGGTAAAGCCGAAGCGGATTATCACCCGTACGGGGTGCAAATCGATGAATGCCGATGATTCGCACGGTTCAATGAGCAGTCGGAAAAAGAGCGAGAGGCTCGATATGCAAAGTGGCGATTGTCGTTTCGCTGTTGAAGAATGGCCTGATTAGCCATTCAGCGAATCGGGATCGGAGCTCTCGACGCTGGTTGTTTGGCTTGTTGAACCGTCCGATGTGCAAAATTTTTTCAACGGCATGTTGTGCAACAAAAACGTGTCGGTATTGAGAAGGGAGGTTTACGCGGTAACAGAAAGTTCAACAAGACTGAGTAAATTGTGGCTTGACAACGCGAGCTTCTCTCCTCTGGTATCTGAAATGCTCTCGTAAAGTATCACGACATGCTCTACATATTTTTGAACGAGCAAATCATCAGCAGGACCGACGAACTCGTAGCTACAATGCTGAGCAAATTGAACAATCGTCTATTGTAGTCTAGAGCCCTCGTGTATTTCACCCTCGTTGACTCGGCGTCAACTCGAACGTATAAAGCGGCGAGTTAAGGTCCTTCGGGCCTCGGAGCCTCGTTGTCTGCTCTTTTTTTTTCTCGTTTTTCAGTATATCCTAACGCAGATGACGAGTTTTTCGTTAAATTATACGAAGGGGATTTGCGCGGCAAAAGCTCGCCGGAATAAATTGTGCAAAAACTGAAGCTGAGGGAATCATCCCCCGTTGAATACATTTCAATTCTCAATTGATACCGCGTTTTAACCGTTTCACGGGGGCTTAATTGACAACGGAAAGGGGTTGTCCTCCATACACACATCGAATAACATTGACAGATTTCCCCTATCGGACATCGGATGATCCAGGGTACATTTACACTCGATGCTGTCCGAGGAGAAACGACCGACGAGGATGATTAAAACGGACATCAATCGACTATTCGCTCGGCACAATATGCGGCTAGGATATTACGAGTCGTCTATACTTAGCTCGTGTGCAATTTGCATACTAGGAGTAAAATGGCAGTGTGGCAGTGGGGGAAAAAATGGGGGAGGAGTTTAGAGACGCCGTTCTCCTCCGCCCTTCCTAGCCACTGAAATTACTCCGACATTACCGAGTCGCTCTCTATGCATCGACTAGTAAGTAGAAAAGGAATTCATGCCGTTCCACTCACGAGCCTCGATCCATCGGGGAGACTGCCGGAGCCTTTATCGCCGCTCGGATCGGTCGACTCACCTGAAACTGAGAAAATTATACGTTACTAAAACGACTCGATACCAATTTCCCTCACAATTATCATTAGCCGGCGACAAATGATTCTGGAACCGGTTGGATGCGCCAACTCTTTGGCTCCCTCCAAAACCCAAGGAAATGGAAGTCATGAGTACTTCAGAAGTCGTCGGACGATTGATACCAATAGCAGACTGTCGGGCGTCCGTTAGTGTTCAATTATTCACAAAGCAACTCCTTCCAAAGACCGTCAGCGTTGAGACGTTCGACTTTGAGCCCCTTGACGCGATTCGCTTATAGCAGTGTCATATCGATTAGAGAACTAAGAATCGCATTTGATTCCAACGATGGAAATCAGGCCGCTATTGCCTTCTCGAAATTACCTCCAAAGGATGGAGGAGAAAATGCATTAAGTTCAGAAAAAGCGATTCCACTCTTTTCTCGATGAGTGCAACAAATATAAGAAACTGATGTCCGGTTTCTGGTGGTTTATTTCCTCGAAAGAAATGTCCATCTGGGATCTGACCAGACAAAATGGGTCGGTACTATGGTATTCCATATAAATTCATACGCCGGTATTTCGCCTGGCAAAGTGAAAGAAGATGTTAAACCACTAGCTCTCTGCGTCAGGAGTCGAGTGATATTTAATAATAAATACACCCGGTGTTCAGTAGCGTTGGAAGGTCTGCCATCTACACCTTGATCAGGCCTTATATTAAGTTATGAGAGTATACCTCACGAATTAGTTTTCCCCTCTCTTTTTCCTCATCTCTATCTCTCTCGCACACGCGCACTCACTCTTCTTATTCCGGCACTCTCGCTTCTCCTCAGAAAATGAAATTTAAAATATTACTATATCTTCGCCTTTCTTTCTCACTTCTCGCCAACCTCGCGATCCTCTGACTAAATTGTGTGTAATTTTTTTTCCCCCTCTTTTTTTTTTTTTTTTTTTTTTTTCTTCTTATTCTTCTTCATCTCTAGTCTTTTTCACCTTCCTTTGCCGAACACAACCTGTTCCCATCTGTTTTCATTTCCTCCTATAAAATTCCAAAAATGTAAGGTGAGGAAAAAAGAAAACTGTTAAACGCAAATTTTCGCACAGCGACCGCATTCCTTGATTTTATTTATGCGATTGAGATTTTTTTTTTTTTTTTTTTTATGACCTCTAAAAATCTTTCAATCAATCTCACGTTCAGATTCTATACAACATTTTCCAAAATCGATATGCAGGCTGCTCACAGATTTTATACGAAATCGAATGAATTTTGTAAATCACTTTTTTTCAAAGAAATGACAAAACTGACGGATCTTTACAAGGATCGTCGCATTTGAAACGCGAAGTGATACGTCTGGACCACCGTGACAATTTTCAAAAATAAGAACAATGAAAAAAACAGTACCGTCTTGTTCGCAAGACTTGTTATTTCTTTGTTTACGTGTCTCGAAAGTTTGAAGTAGTTTCGATGAATTCTCATCTGATATTCATTATAAAAGAAGTCTAATTCGTGTACAATATGTAATATTCAAAAACGGTTAAAAAAGGTTTGAAAATGAAATTTGAAAATGTAGTAGAAATAGAGAAAAATCGAAATTTAAAAAGGAATAAAGCAATTCTCGAAATTTTGGCTTTCCACGCCTCGAGTTTTCCCCATTTTTACTTCTCTATGTAATTTCAAATATGTACATTTTGATAATTTTATGAAACAGATTTTGATCACTTTAAAAATTTGACATAATTATTATGACCCGTTCAATAATATTCCAATCTCTTAACGTTTTCACCCCCATTTAAATCGTCAGAATTCTAAGTATTCTACACATATTTTTGTTCACTGTGCTTTGGTTTCTATACTTTGATTTCTCCATATTTTGACTTTATAGCACTGCTGGATCAAGGTGACTTTCAATTCAGTGTACAATCCAAAAGTGCTTGGGATAAAAAAGCAAAATCTTGAACAGAACCAACGTTAGGTATCGTCATCTACGCGCAACGCCGCGAACTTTTGCACACCCCTAATACATAATTTCAAAGTCCATAAAATAGATTTCCACGTTTTGTTCTTTCTTAAATTTGATTCAGCAGCCCTACCATTCCTCAATCTTTCTACATTCTTACTTCCACCTGAATCGTCTGGATTCTAGACTTTGATTTTCCGGATTCCTTGGTATCCTAAATTCTCATCAATCTACACTTTGACTTTCTACATAATTCACAATTCCGCCCAATAGATTATCGCGTTTTTTCTCAAAATCCTGTTCACATGACTCCTCAATTTTTTAACGTTCCTTCATTCTCATCAAAATTCCAAGGATGTCGACTTTTCTACCCTCCAACTATCTGCATAAAGTAAAATTCTACAGAATTCATATTCGCGTGTTTGATAAAAACCCGATATTGCAGCTCCTCAACCTTCCAATCCATCCACACTCCACCCCCACCCGAATGATAAAAATTCTGGTGACTTTAAACTTCGTTATTCCGCGCTGTATCACATATCTTCCTATATTCCATCCTTTCGATTTTTCGAAGATCCGACATAGCCACCCCTCCCCTCCCCTCCCTCTACCGATTCTAATCTACTTTTTCCACCCCCTCACAAAAATTCCTCGCTTCGCGGCGATGTTCGCGAGGCAGCGCGTCGCTCCCTATCTCTTCGTCGCCATCCTACGAACGCGTGCACCGCCCAGCTAGCACAGGGGGTGGGGGACCTGGGGTGGTCGTCGTGGTACGTCGCGGTACGGAAACGCGCCCGTCCCGACGCCCGGCGTCGCTCAGCCTCGCACCACGTCTCGACACGAAACCGAAGCGTGACTCGCCCCCTTCCAACACCCCTTGCACCCCTAACTGCGGCCGCACCGCATGCCTCCCCGCGATTATCAGCCCCGACTAACAGATACCGTCTAGTTTTGCACCCCCGACTGCCACCCCAGCGTCTAACAGTCAATCAGCCGGTTGGCCAAATTGAAAATCAACCCCCAAACCCCTTATTATTTTACAGTCTCCTTCCCCTCGTTTTGCTCAGCTGCAAGACGCGCTTTTTTGTTTTATATGTTTTCGTTTTTTCCTTGGCTTTTTTTTTCAACGATTGCTGTGTAAAAGTTGAATTACAAATTTACTTTCTTTTCTAATCAGGTGTTTGGATTTGTTCACTGCGATTTACGTTTAAGTCACAATTTCAATCTGTAACTCGAATATCTTGTTCAACGATTTGTCAAGACATTTAAATGATTTATTGTCACATGTTTGAATAAGATTATAAAAAGCAGAAAAAAAAATAAATTAATTAAACATTGCAATTAATAAAAGCATTAGAAAAAAAAATACAGTGAACAATAAACATGTTTAATATTTTTATACAGTTGAAAACATTCTCATGAAAAATTCCAGATCATACAGTATTTATAGTATTCTTATCTTGGTCTAACATAAAAATACATTCATTACCGTAGATAAATGATTGTACGATAAAGAGAAGTGCAGATATTCATGAGGTATTCATGTTTTATTTTTCAATAAACTAATTACAGACGTTGTTCAACGATGATAATAATCTAAAATCACTTGTTCCACGTCACCCTTTTTCACTTCATCGATTATTATTCGACAGATTCTACCTTGAATACAATATCTTTTATACACAACGACAAGTTGAATGTAAGTATATAACTTCCCCTAATAATTTTTATGGTATTTTCAAGGTGAATTTATACCTAGACGACAAGAGCCCGAATATAAATATGTATCATAGTAGAAAACGTGAATCGATTTCAAACTTACACACATCGCAGGAATCGCGTGGTGATCGGATTAGACGGAAACGGATTATCGATAGACGGACACTCTTGCGGAGGGTGAAACGTGTCTATAATACATACGTGTACGTACATATGTGTGCTATACATATACCATACGTGTATATACTTTAAATGTGCGCCGCTGAATCGGGAACCTCGTATTAAATAATCTATGGGACGTTACCTCAGCCTGTAATTAACCCAGAAAAAGACACCTGATCGTCAGTTGACCCCAAATCTACATTTAGAATTGCACGGGGTGAAACAACGTAAACTTGAATGACAAAATTTTCGCTCATCAATGAGAATGGAATAGAAAGAAAGTAAAAATAAAAAACAGAAAAAATTAAGACGTATTGAGATGAAAAATGTCGACCCCTCTACGCGCCAGGATATGAAGGAAAAAAAGAACTCACGATTTTTCAAAAGGACCGTGAAGCAGTCACTTAACGAAATTCTTGTTAAGGCGAATTTAACGCTGCTTCGAGGTTGAATCGCTCGCTTATACCTATATAGGTGTATATATATATATGTATACGCATCACAGCGGGGGCAAGTGATCTCCGGTGTTGGGAATGGAAGAGGGAGGGAGGGAGGGAGAGAGAGAGAGAGAGAGATATGCTCTCGGGATCGGTCCCTAAGTGATTTCGTTAGTCAACCCTAAGTTCCCGTAACGTTAACCCTAAACCCACCCTTGTTCGCACCCTGCTCTCCAGCCCCCTTAACGGTATCTTCGTTAAACAGTTATTATGTTACGAGAGCCTCTTTTATCCCGCTCTTGAAAATTGGTGTATATAAGGAGAGCTGGCGAAAATAAACGAGATGTATAGTCGAACCAGGGCTAATTTGTTTTTCCCCCATTTCCCCTTCTCTCTTATTCTTCACTTTTTACTTGTAAATTTTTTTTTTTTCGTCATGCTAGATTTGTGAGAAAAGAAAAACATATCTTGAACCTAATTCTCGCGTCTAAATAAATCGATAAAACTTTGGAATTGAAAAATTTTATTTCAGACTGAAATTAAAATCCATCGCAGTGAAAATCCTGGAATAATCTGGATTATTTCTCGGCATTTACACGCCGTGCAAGCCGTGAATTCTGAACTGAAATATTATTTTAACACAACGATGGCTACAGTAGATTGATATATGATGAGCCCGCAGGAATTTATTGAATAAATATCTATTATTCTATTATATCAAAACCGTCAGGTAAGGTCTATAAGTACATACTTTTATGCTCACCTTTGGGGTTTTGGGTTTCGACAGAAGAAAGGAAATGATGAATACCGAATGCGTATCGGTGTAACCCATGACATGAATTTCCGAATTGCTTTGTACGAGTTGAATAAAAATCGTTAATTTTTATTGATTCAATCGCGAGATACGATTCGTAGATTGAGTATTCATCAAGTTGTTATATATTTGTATAGCCATCTCTTCGAAAATACAGAAATATAAAAAGCTCCTGAAAATTCTTCAAAATCTGGTACATTCATGTGATTTCAATCTCCGAGCAGCAAAATTACAACCTACAGAGGTATAAAACAAGGAGGAAAAAGAAAAAAGAAATTTTTATCATCACCGTGATATTTATGAAGCGTAATAAACCCTCGAAAACCAAGGGCAAAGGGGCTGCAGGTTTGAATAATTGGCGTGTTTATTTTTTTCTTCTCTTCTCCTTTCCTCTCTAGTGTCTTTTTTTTTTTTAATTTTTTTTTTAAATTTTTACCGTCGCAACAAATTTCTTGGTTAATTCGCGGAGAAAACAATTATACTACAATCAACAAATCAGTCCTTACATTAACAAATAAGTTGAATGGAACCGTATACATAAATATAATAAACGTGAATCCAACCTCTTTGAAATCTTTCCGATCTATAGATCGCATTTCAAAGTTAAGAGATATAATAATATATAAGGTTGTTACAGGTATAACAGGCGTTCAGTTCAGCCCTCCTCCCACAACTGTGTAATCGGGTCTTACACGTACACACTCACACACACACGTACACGTACACTGTCGTACACGTTCCGAATGATCCAATAATTCATCTAATCGCATAAAACGATCGCGTTGACGAGAGAACAATTCATTCAGAGCCTAGCAGCTGAGCAGAGCCGAATAGAACATTCGGAGTATGATCGTGGCGTGACTCGCAATCCGTATATACTATGCGTATACATATATATATAAAACATATACATGCATACATATATGGCGTAGTATACCTGTACAGGTTCTTATCTATCAAACCAGAGGAACAATTATACTCGTTCGTGCGAATGTTATGTTCCTTGTAAAATGTCGGGAGAGGTTTAATTAATTTCCGAATCTCTTTTACTCTCCCCCTTTTTTTATATGATATACGTGGTAGTCCTTACACAGACTTCTTGTTGTTTATACCTTCAACACCTAACGTACTTTATACACTAGTTTTTTCTGATCATTTTTACTTTTTTTTTCTCCCTCTCCTCTTCTCGATGAATAATGACCGGTGATCTACGGAAGTACGGATGGCAGGTATAACAATATACCAGATGTAAGTATTATCGCTCATGAAAGTCAACGATGATAAAGATTGAGTGAAAAATTATATGTTTATGTATCATTTGCCGAATCTTCCCAGGAAGAAAATGTTTTTTTTTTTTTTATTTTTTTTTTTATAAAATATGTGTGAAATGATATCTTGAATTTTACCCGATAAAATTAGACAAGTTTGAATGAATTTGAACAATTTTATCCAAGTTTATAATATTTTGTAGAATGGCACAAGGCTTGAGAAGAAAAAAAAAATTTAAGGTCGACACGATTTTATACATAATTTCACAAATTTGAATGAAATATTTTTTAAAATTTATAAGAACGTACAAACTTAGACAAAATTATGTAAAATTATATGCGTACGATTTCATATAATCTTATCTCAGGTCAAATTGATCTGATCGATTATTTAAATAACAAAATTACAAAGATCAAAAAAAAAAAAAAAACGATGATATCTTTCGAATGGATGAACGGATTTGAATGAAAATTGGTACCGTAAGGTTTTTTGGATCGCTAATCACGAATCTCAAGCCATATTGTGAAATCCAAAATAGCGATCCAATACAGTAGAAAAAAAATATAAAAGTAGATAAAAGTTTTCTGTATGATCGATAACAAATTTAGAGTGAGACTTCCAAAATTTGTAATGGTGAATCCATGATTAATCCATGGTTAAAAATGTTTAAAATCGTTATATTTTCATACAATATGGTATCCGAGGGCTTTAAAATCGTTAATCAAGTTTACCTCCTTGTCACACAATATACCTACTATTGTTTCTCCGAACGTTACTGGTTCCATTATAAACTGCAGTGTTCAAGTGTATACGTACACAATGAGCGATTTAGATTTTTGATGGAAGTCAATTATTCAAAGTATAATTTGGATTTGAGGTAAGGGAGTAGCAAAATTGCAGAGCGTTTTTTATACGGCACGGGGCAACCCTTCTCGCTCTAATACCCCTTGGGGTTTAAAAATTGAAGCGAAAAAGTAAATTGCAGTAATAACGCGTGCGAGCCGGCCAGACGTTAAGTCGCAGTTGGTAGAGACGCCTGATTACTGATTATTCGAAACAGTGCGCTGTTACAATATATTTCGCGTGTCTGCAAGGGCTGGTATAGCATGCAGAACGGTTTAAACGCCGTTGGCTGACCCTCCTATCGTCGTAAAAATGGCAATGTTTTTCGCCGATATAATTTGCCAGTATGTGTGCGTACACATGCGCCCATCGGGCCAATTTTCTCTAGAGGCAGGTACGCCCCTGCACTTCTGGGAAAGTTCCACCCTGCGCGAATTTTACACTCTCCTTATGGTTTGTACTGTTATAATATTGATTGTTATCATTGTTGTGTTATTACCACAAATGCTCGCTGTACAATCATCATTTTGCTATATATTTACATCGAAAGAAATTTCCATTGTAGGTGTAAAATTCATTTTCATTTTGTACCCAAAACCATTATATGTATATCACACGAACGATTATGACAAAGCATAACAATTATAAAAAATCTAAAAAAACATAAACAAAACATACTATTCTCCGTATATGAAATTGTTTATCGATGCGTATGTTTACCCGAAAACTGTGCCGCGTTCGATCTAAAACCAGGGTAGGTTTCAGCTAATTCGTGAAAATGGCTGCACAGATTTCGTCGTATATCGTAGCTGCAGCGACAAATGGGGTGGAAATATAGCCATTACACGGATTCGGAAGTAAAGAATGAAATCGTTCGGTTGTGAAATTTTCCGAATTCCCTACACAATACGCAGCGCAAGTTGAGGGTTTCATATATGTAAGGTATATACCCATGTGAATCCTACGTACATATATATATGACCGAAGGCATCGCTTTCTGGGGTGAAGATTTCTCACCACTTCTTCGTCCCCATTTTTTCATCTCATCCCCTTCCCACCCTTCTTCCCCCACATTTTCATCTCTTCTTGGTTGACTTCTGTCGTTAAATTTATTACCCACCTTCGCTCTTTCATCCCGCGAGACGATTTTTGCTGCAGTTCAGACGTAATAACGAAGGGCGAATTCCTCGATCTGTTATATAATTTACACGACTGATGACAACGCGTTATCATCATTTTTTCAAACCCCGCGAACGGAGAGAAGAAGGAACGAAAGCTGCAGACAGTTGCGAATATTAAAGCTACGGAACACCGCGCCGGAGAAAATGGGGAGTGAAGGGGAAAAGCGGTGGGTGTGTAGCCGAATTACCGAACATTAAAATAAAGTATTTGAACAGCACGCGCGGTAAGGAGCTTACGGGGTTTAACAATCCTTATAAGTGGGGCTATTTTTCACACGGCCCTCCCCCTCCCCCTCCCCCTCCTGCAGCTAAAGTATAAATAAGACATTTCATTACCATAAATCCTCTCTAATTTCTCATGCAAATCATTTTCATAGTTCAAAATCTCGCGCCTCCGTTCCGCCGCATCGAACAACGCTTGTTTTTTTTTTTTTTTATGTGTGTTTTTCTTGACTTTTTCAAATCTTCCCTCAAAATACTCCAACCACAATTGCGGTCGATTATTACTGTTATTATAATTTCTTTTCTTCTTATTCTTCTTCTTTTCTGTCTTGTTTAATTTTCATATCTTTTTTTTTTTTTATGTCTCTTTTCAGTTTATGTCCTCATTTCCTACGGTTTTCACAACCCTTCACCCGCCAAGAAAAACGAACGAGTTTTCACGATTTTACACATTTTTTTTCACCTCGATGTATTAAATTTCTTTCCTCTTTGGCTTACGTCATCGACTTTTTTCTTTTTTTTTACCTTCCTTTGACGTTCTACCATTTTCAGTTGTACCGTACATCCACTTATTAGACTAGTAAAAACGAAGATGAAGTCACACTTTTTCCTCCTCTCATTTTCTCTTTATCGTTTATTTTCTTTCAATTAACTGCATGTAGAATCACACGAATTACATTCACAGGATTGATTGACAAAGCAATAAATTTTGATATCCTTTTACATTCTCCTCTTTCTCTTCTTTTCCAACGCAAGACCTTAGCAATTTCTAATCCCTGATCTAACAAAGGAAATCAAAGTATGTGAATAAACAGAACTTTCCATCTAGGGGATGAATAAAATTTGCATTATTATCTGCAGCTGCCAGCTCTGTTAAATCTCGATACGCACCCTTTGTTCCCTCGGTGAAATTAAGCACGGAGCTCGTTTCAATGCATTCAACTGTAACCGACAACGCGTTCTCTAACTTATAACTGCATTTTACACCAACCGAACGACGGTCAGTTATTATTTCAGAAATGCCCGTGGGGTGAGAAGAGGAAAATTCCCCGCTGAGTTACGGCGTAAATAATAATATTTACTCTGTTCCACTGTATATATATATATATATAATATAATACATAGTTATAAGTCGGTCACAGTTGTTGCAGAAAATCTGCCTGTAACTACTCGAGCGATGTTAATCCCTCCCCTTTTTTTCCTAGCTTAGTTAGTTACTCCTGCTGGTGATTCGCGATTAGAGCTGCACAATGGCACAGCAGCGGAATCGAGTCCACACAGTAGGGATTCAGGCATTCTTTCGCTTTCGTGATTCGAAAGGCTCCCTCAAGTCGCGCCGTAACGTCGACAATTGTTGCACAAAGCGTTTGCCGAGTTTAACGTAGCGATGAAATTCTCTCTTTTAGCGAGAATAATTTATTATTTACGCGATGATACAGCGTACCGTCTCATAACGGAATTTAAAGAACGAAATTTTCGCGCCAAATTATTTCTTGTCTTTTATATTCGCTACAGATGCGATTGAAATTTTATGTAGATACAAAAAGAAAACTTGGGCATCGCGAGGTACGATGAAAAAAAGTAAAACCTCGAGATGACGGCTCGTTAAAAGCTCGCGGAAATTAGCTGAGGAATATCTGCAACTTGTAAGCTCTACCGAATTGCGAATAAACTGAAATTTAATTTCTGCCAACTCAGCGCGTGTACTTCAACATTCATCCGACGGTCGAGAGTGCCAAGTTTACGTTAGACTGCAAACACGAAGCTTACGTTATCCGACGTACACGTTTTAGAAAAAAGCACATCGCAACGTTCAAAGCTCATCACCCCTGCTGCTGCACGCTTGGGATACGCGTTACGTCATCATATCGGTACCTAATTGAACCAGTTGGCAAACTTTGTGAAGGGATTATTTATCTCTGTTTTCCCAGACGCGAGTTATTGAAAAAAGAGGAAGAGACCTAATTAAGTGGATAGAGAACGTTGCAAGAATTTCAAATTCATTATCGATTCCTTACTCGTACCGTATATATTATGTTTATAAAGTATAACAGAGAAATTTATAATTAGAAATTGAAAACAAAAAAACTGTGTTTCTTAATAACAATAATAATAATTATTGTTAATAATAAATATGAGATAATTTATGTGTTCGGATTATTATTTTTGTCTTTAAAATCGTTTCGTGAACAAGGTTTCAACAATTTGAGAAAAGGGTTTTCATAAATTATAACATTAAAAATCATCAAACTCTGGTCTTTATGAGCCGATTGCAATGTCTTTAGGCTCGATTCACTCGATAACCAGAACCCCACAAATTGTCTCAATAACCATTAAACAAATTTTGTATTCCAGTATGAGTATGAGGCGAAAATGTAATGTTGTTCCGTTCTCTACAAAAAAAATCTATTTTTATCCACTCTGCAATAATATTTTGTGAAAAATTATTAAAACGACTTTAGAAGGTCTCTTTGGTAAACAAAATAAGCCTAAAAAATATTAAAATCGGTTAAAAAACTGCAGAGTTCAATTATTTCGAGAGTTTGAATTACGCAGAACCTTTTCTCAAGAACTATTGATCTGGTTGTAACGAAATATTGCCGAAAGCCTGGCCAAACGTTGCAACAATCGACAGAAAAAAAACAATCAAAATCGGTTCGGTAGTTCTGGAGTTACAAGAGAACATATTAAACAGACAGACAGACAGAGAGACGTCAAGTTTTAATTTCTAACGACTGCCAAATTTGTCGTCAGCTAAAATTTAACGCGCATGCGCTACAATCAGAGAACGACTATCTACCAGGGTGACCAACCGGCAGTTGTTGCTAACAGTTGTGGCAAAATTTTTTGAGATTATATACATCACAGCAAGCTGTCGTGTCTCAATTACAACGTTGGCTGCCCTGGCAAACAAACGCTATCAGTTCGCAGCGCATGCGCAGTACGTATCAGCAAACGATAAGCCGTGAAGTCGTTAGTAATGCACTCTGCATGCAGAAAAGAGATAGAGATAGAGATAAAGAAACTAAAAAGCGAAATTATTACGATAGAAACTTTTTCAAACGGTGTTTTGGGCCACATTCATCGTCCGATTGTCTTCAGCGGATAAATTACTCGATTAGAGAGTTGCCGAACGAGTTGACCCAAGTTTGGAAGGACCGATGCCGTTGACAGCCAGGGTCGTAAGGGGGGTCCGGGGGTGCCGGAAGGGACCGGAAGGACCGGACGTCGGCTCAGGAACAGGAGGAAGGAAATTTCCCGCGCGTCCGGCTCGCGCCTGGCCGACCACAACAGCGGTTAACCACTGGCCAGTCTGTTCACCGTGTCGGGTGTTCGGGCAGCCCGCACTAAATCCTAACCTCTGACGCTTGCCTCGCGTGCCTCGGCTGGGTGCCACTGCATATGGAAGTACCTTGTGCCCGATGCCTTGTGGGAAATTGAACGATTCAACGCGACGCGAGGCTTCGGTGCTGCTTAACGTCCCCTTGCAAGGGAGGCGACGCCTTCGTCGCATCAATTCTCTTTAAGGGGACGCCGTAGTTAGTATTTACCGACCGAGTGAGGTTTCGCGTATATTTTCACTGATACCCACGCTGGTGCATCATCGACGGAAAGAAAAGCATTTTACTTGCAAACCCGGGAACGAATAACAAAAAAAGCTTTCTTTAACTCTACAATTATAACGCCAAAAAGTGTATGCATACGGGAATAAATATTTCCTGGTGTTTTTTTTTTTTTTTTTTGGAACAAAGTTTTTTAGGGATATTTTCCTATGACATATTCACAGATAAGTGATTCGCAGGCTCGGGTATTGGTCGAAAGAAGCGACGTTTCACTCTTTATCAGGCGGTAAAAACTGACTGCAGTATTTCCGTCGAATACGGAAAATCGTGCTCTGCAATTATTTGTTTTCATAAGCAAGAACGTCTCGTAAGACTTTGGGAAATGACAGGGCTTATGATTTTACTGGTGGGTCAGCTAAAAAAAAGTTCCGTAAATTGATGGAAACAGTGAAGTATTTTCAGATAGTTTTCACTCGATTTGGGCGGATAATTACCGTACGCTGCCATTTTACCAACAGTTTTCCCAACTTTTCTCGGTCGAACCACTAGCACCGTCGTAAGCCCCATACTTTGTGTTGAAATAATTCAATAATAGGATTTCCTCAAAGTCATCAATAAAGGCGATATTGTGACTGAAATTTATGGTTTTTTCAATATTTCCTATGCCAAGTGACTATTGTTTCAACTGCAGTGAATTCAACTCAATTAATTTTAGTCGCTATTTCAAATCTTCGTTACGTCATACGTATATCTACATCCAAAAATTGAAAGCCGAGAATTTTGATCGGAACTTTTAAACTTTTAGAATAATCTGAGACGGCATACATCATGGAGTAAATTTTTCTCTGCCAAATTTTCATTGTCGGTCAAATTTCAATAAATAATAGACTCCATTTCTTCGTTACAAATGCGGAATTCCAGCCAAATGATTTCAAATGGAATTTAGTAGTATAAATATATGTATATTTTGAAATATAGCATCAATTAATTGCACACTAAATCTGCACTGATTTAAAAAATAAATAGCTATTATACAGCCGCCTGAAGAAATTTCTACAAAAATTTGACTTCAGCTACAATTCGTACGTATAAACCATTTGAATAGCAATAAATTGTAACGGGAAACGAATTTGTTCAATTCGTTCGTATCTTTCGTTGAAGAGATTTGATCGATTGATCGACGCACGCAAGGAGAATGATTTGATTCAGAATATACGACGCGATTATACACATCAGCTACGAAGTTAGAGCTTTCAGTGTTGTGTCCTTTCGGTATACGAGTAATAAGTTTCGAATAATTTGCGCTGAATGGTTTGAATATTCGAGCTTTGATGTCGACGGTATTCGAAACCGTTTGACAGCTGACAAGAATGAGTTTACAAATTCAGCTGCGCAGGCCTTGCACGTATTACGTGTACCATAAATCCATGTACATATCACTATAATATATATATATATATATATATAGCTGAATAATTCCGTCGATCATCGTGATGATTTTTCAAAATTTCTTCATAAAAATTTAGAGGAGCCTCGTTACGATTAATCACCTTTTCACGTGACGTCGATCCGCAATAATTTGTCCAACGCTAATGCGCGACGAGGAAAGCGACGAAAAATTCCTGTCTGCGAATACGGAATTATTTACAAGGTATTGACGGCTCCCACAATTTATGTCCCAATTTCCATCGTCGTTGTGAATTTCCAAATCACCCTCAGTCAATTTTCCTCCCATATCTCTGTCATTTTTGCACTTTTCAAAAAGGTGAAATTAATTTTTTTGTATACTTATAATCTCTGTGCTTTTTTTTTTTTTTTTTTTTTATTGTTGGTATAGTTTTATTTCACCGAGATCTTAGTTACTTTTACTTGAAATTTTGAAATTCGTTTCAGGAGAAGAATTCCAGTCAAAAGAAAATTAGTATGTTATATGGCAGGTCAATTTAGTGAGAGAAAATAAGAGAGATTATTCACTCTCTTTCTCTTTTATTCCCTTCGCTTTTTATGCCTCTTAATTTTTGAAAATATTATGCACTTTTATCGACTATTTCAGGAAGCTAGAGCAACTGTTCGTATATTAAACGAGATACGTAGATACTTTTGTCTCTGCAACTCTCTCTCCGCGTATTATCTCTGAGTGGAGTGGAAAGGGCTTCCGGGAAAAAGAGAGACTTATTTACGACCGAACAACGTACTGCAGCCAGGAAGGAGAGAGAGAAAGAGAGGGAGAGAGAGCTAGTATATAGGATAAAAGATTTATTTTAAAACTGGAAACGTCGAGTACCTATTCTTACTGTTCGTGATTCGAAAGAAAATACAACAATATAAAATACTTGAGTATTCCGTTGACAGAGTAATTTTAAAATCATTATATTGAAATTAACCGTTATCTTGATTGCGTGATTTTTTGAAAATTTCATCACGCAACAAAATTTAAAGAAGTGAACAAATCTTTACATCCCAAAACAAAATTCGACTAATTTCACTTTTACATTATACGATAAATAAATATATGTATACAATATTCGTTTCCCAAACACTAGAAAATTTTTTCCCTACCTGAATTTTAATATAAAAATAAACTTCGAACTTCATCCCCTTACTTTCTTTATCGACTTAATTATAAGTTGAAACTTGCAGAATAGAGGAACAAAAAACGACACAATTTCAAATTTGTACGACAAACTGTTGAAAGGATTTCGAACAAGACTGAAAAAAGTTTGTTTCAATAGACTCCATATTCTCAATAATTTCTTAGCCATATATTCGTGATTATACATAATAATCGATGCAATTTTTGTTCTATGATTTTCTATTTCGAACAGATTTAGATGTAAACAAAAAAGATCTGAGCCTTTTCAACTGCGTGTTTCCGTCCTTAGGGTATGAAAAAAAAAAAAAATTGTCCAATCTCCGGCAGAAAATTCGCTTCATGTGTGGGAGACATGATATTGTATTAAAAAAATGCACATTCTGAAAGAATGGCTGTACAAATAGCGTATTACGTGGGTGAAATTCAATGGTGACGAAGCTTCTGCTTCTGCTTCTACTGTTCGCTGAGCCGTGCGTAACTACGAAACTTGCTTGCATCCTCTATGTCGTTCAATTTAATGAGATACCAGTCGTCACCACAGCTTCGCGAACGCGATAAAGTCCATTCAATTTCGTCGTCACCGCGTGCGAGATAAAAAAAAAAAAAGAAACACTAATTTCGTACAAAATCCCTTTCAACTCCTCAAACATTGAGAAAGACAAGAAAAAAAAGCCTCGTTACCAATTAAGACGGGGAATTTTTTTTTTTTTTTCTTCTTTCTTGAACTCGTTTTCTGGATCGATCAAATTTCACAAGATATTTCAGAATTTATTGAACGAAAAGAGGGACCTAAAGAGGATAAAACATAAACAAAAACGTTGTCATTCAATCAGAATCACAGATTTTCACAGTGATTAATTTTAATTAACTACCAATTTTCTTCGCTGAAAGTAAAGAGATCTTTTTCTCGTCTTCTCCCAATTTCTTTTCTTTTCTTTTTCGAAACGACACTGCGCAGAAGAAATAAAAAGAAATTTATGAATGAACGAAGCTCGACGTAAGTCGGAGCACGATGAGAATCGGCGACGGCAACTCGAAAGCCAAAACGAAGCTGCTTGCATCCCGCATCGTGCGATGCTGGGCGTAAGTAAGCGTGGAGCAAACGGTGGGATGCGAAGCGGAGAGAAAGCCGGTGGAACCTGACCGTTAAATTAAGTCTTGAGAGGGTGGTAAGTGGCGAGTGGAATGGGTAGACGCAGGCATAACGCTCGCTACTCGGTAAGCACGACAACCTTGTATATAATACAAATTAACCGACTACCAGCTTTCGGTATTAAAGCACGACCCCCGCCTCGCCGGCTGATCCTGCGGCTGCGACAAGGATCAAGCAGTGCTTGTTTCGCTTGAGAGGATTCCGAAATAGGTTTTGCATGTTAAGAAGAATCCTTGCGGGGGGTAAAATTGTGCGATTTTAAAAAAATGAATAGAGCGAGAAACGGGTTTTGAATTGAAAACGTTTTTGTTACTTTTGAAAATACTCTGATATTTGTTTCAACATGTTCGAAAGAATCCTGTGAAGAGGCGAGAGGCGTGTTTGGAATAAAAAACATTTTTGTTTCGCTCGAAAGATTCTCAAAGTTCGGTTCAATATGTTCAGAAAAAGTGCAGCAAGGGCGGAATTTTGAGACCATTACAAAATGAAGAAACGAAAAACACGTTTCCATCGTTTTTCCCAATCTTTGTATCGAAAATATCTTTGTATCGCCCGAAAGTATATCAAAATCCGTTTCAACACTTTCGGAATAATCAAGTCAAAGAATGGATTTTTCGCATTATTATGAAAAAAATAAATAAATAAACATCAGTGGCTGAAAATGTCACCATCCTTTGGCTAAAATTTAGAACTCAAAATGTCCTTATCCGGATCGAAAGAGTTCCAAAATTCATTTTAACATGTTCCAAAAACTGGTTTCAAAGCATAGAATGTCACCATCTTTTCTCCCAAGTTTCAAATTAAAAATATCCTTTCACCGCCCAAAAGTACAAATCAATCATGCCTACAAATAAATTCGCGGAAAATAATTTAAAAGAGAAAAAAATGTGAACACGAAACAAGTTCCCGTCGTTCATCCACAATTTTGAATCAGAAGACCCCTCATTCCGCCCGAAAGATTTCTAAAAATTTTCTTCAACGTCTTATAAAAAAATCTAATCAAGAGGTCGATTGTCGAAATTAAAAAAAGAGGCAATTAATAAACACGATTCATGTTTCCTTTCCGATTCGGAGTCGAAAGAAAACGGAACATAAAGAGTGTATAAAGATCGCTGATATCTTTGCTTCCAAAAAAAAGTACAAAACTGATCCAAGAGAATTACAAAAAATTTCCCACCTCAGGGAAATTATTTTCCAAATCGTTGGCTGTGACTTGAAAGATATAAATCAGCCCAGTTGGCAATATGGGGAGTCACGTTGGCCGGCAGCAGCCGTCAGCTTATGAAAATTAAAACTGTATATCACGTATTAAAATCTTGGACGGTCAAATAACGATGCGGACGGCAAAAGCGAGGCATTATAAGGTAGAAATTTGCGAGCCGCAGGTTGGCTCATATCCTTACGGAAAGAAAGTTGGCTGAATCGGCACATATTTCACCGGGACGGTATATGTATACATATATAGGTGAATAAAACATGTATATAGATATAGATATAGATATATATCATATATATATATGCAGCCTCGGCACGTCGCCGCCTTGCAGCAGTTCTTTTCATAATCCGGCTGTATAGCTACTCTTATTATTAAGCCTTACATATATATATATATATATATATATATGCCGATGATAATATTCTAGCTTGGGAATCTCATAACGTCGACGATCTTCAGCCCTGCATGAATTTGGCCCGTGAGAATTGCCCTGTGAAGATGCATCGGTTGAACAGTCGCAGGTTAACGCGATGTTCGATCGACAAAATTACAAGACAGAGATCAAAGAATTGCTGTTGATAATAATGGATAGGAAAAGAAAAATGGATTTACAAAAAAACTGCTGAATTATATACGTATAATATTTTTAGATTAATTGATTGACTAAAAAATGAGCTTGTATCAATTAAAATTTGACATGTCACACGAATTTTTTCATCAGCCGATGGCTTTTTGACCAGAACTTGATTCGTTATCAATTTCAAGCCTATTTGTTTTTCAACTTTTCTGTTTTGCTACTTTTTTTTACCTAACCGTACAAATCCTTAAGAATTCATCATTTAGATATGTATATAGACTACGAAAAAGTGGTTAATCTGCGTGTTTCACACTTTGAAAATAACAATAAACAACCAAAACTGCGATTCGAAAAACACAAAAAAAATTAATTGGTAAATACCGAAAAACTAGATTCTACTTTGTTCTACTTTGATCGAGAAAAAACAAGAGAAAGTATTTGAAAATATCGAGAAAGTAGGAAGAAAATTAGTAGAAAGAAAAAGATGGAATGAAAACAAAATACGTGTATAAATTGAATTTGTAGAAACATAAAAAGAAAATAAAAAAAAAAATTGAGAAAACAAAGAAGAAAAATTTGAATAAAATCGTTGCTCATGCACGAATATTTTTTAAGATTGAGGGTGAAATCGCACACGCGATTCGAACCAGCGGAGGTAAGGAGGATAAGCGGGTCAGGGAAAAAGGGAGGTGTAAATACACGCGGTATGAAAAAACAGGGAAACGAGGCCAAGAAATCCCTACACGGATATATGCGAGTATATCGTATGAGTTGTGCAGGCACCGACGACCACGAGTATCAGGAAAAATCGCGACGTCACCAAGTGCCGCGAACGAGACGGCGAACAAGACCAGACGAACCCCAAAACCGATTCAGGATTATACCGACGAGCTATAAATGCCGGGGGAAATGGCAGGTATATTGTGTTACAAGGAGGCAAACTCGGTCTTTCCGGGCTGAGCGTAAGTTTGCAATATGAGTCATCGTAGGAGAGTCGAAGACGAATATTGCAAATACGCGATGCAAAAAGACATTCGCCTCCTTGTTGCAGACGATTCTTTATACAACAATTAAGAGTTTGTAACGCGTTTTTTCACGAAGTACGAAAGTGAGGTTAGAGTCACGTGATGTCGGATTTGTTCGCGACAGCGCATGCGTGGAGTGCGGAAAAGACCACTTTCGACTCCTAGGGTTTAAAAGTGGCTTTTTCCGTACTCCGCGGATGCGCATTCGCAGATTTGCTTTACCGTCTTAGAAGCGGGTACTTTGTGAACGGCAAACACGAACGGAAAAATGCAAAACACCCCCGCGTTTCATCGACAAATTGTTTTGTAAACTTGTATTTTTTGTGCGTGTAGTTATATTATTAATACTTGTGTCGTGCTGGTCGGAAAATTCTTCTTGTAGTCTTTTCTTATTTAGCGGTTTGAACCTGATCCTTTTGACAAGATTAACTGAAAATTTTTACCCTTAAAAAAATTTTAATCAACTTGTTTGAACAGTGAGAAATTTTATTGTTCTTAGAAAGCTCGTTTGTGGGTTCATTGATAATTTTATGGTAGCGGAAGAAACAGCAGCTTCTTCTTGAAAGTTCGATAAATATGGATTGTCCAAAGCATCATAAATTCCGATCAAAGATTCCTTAAAATCTGTTCTAACAGTATCAAACGCGACTACGATAAAGTTACAAATTATCATCCAACTCAAAAATGCATACCATGCCATGAAATCATCGGATAAAAAATAATATATATTACATATTTTGCAAAATTATGATTTTTTTCTACAACCTTTTTATTCTGACAGAGAAAAATAATTGAAAAATGAGAAAAGCATAGAATAAGAATAAGGGTTTGATTTTGTATATATTATATGAATCCCCGTGTAAAGTATTTTAATAAAATATGCGCTGATCATCACACAAGTAATAATATTGTAATAAAGTATACATGCGTAGTAATTTTCGTACTTTCTCATTTTTGTCACCTTTTCGTTTTTTTCCCCGGTATAATTTTTTAGCCATCTTCTTTTCTTTTTTTTTCTATACGCTGTTGAAGAGGTGATCATAAAACGTGAAATTTTTTGGCATAAAAATCGCGTTCCTCATTTCGCGCATCGTTACACGCAACGCTTACTTCCGATCCGTCCCACGTATATCTATGTATATTCATATACATCTGCTGCAGTAAATATTGACGTTACGGGTATAGGGATATAAATTTTTTATCATCTAATTAAAAATATACGCTCATATAGGTACATAGGTATGCGCTAAAGCTGCAGCATCTTAATGCGGGATCCTTTTGCTCTCATCATCAATATCGTGTATATAAATACACATGTATGCATGCATGTATATAGTACACAGATGTATATTATATATAAGCCACGACGTCTTCTTAAGAAAGAGAATAAATTTGCAAAATAAAATTGTATTTAAAATTATATATTACATAATTATATATTATATAAAAAATTATATATTACGTACATCGACATTCGTTATTTAGTGAATAAAATTACAGGAAATAAGAATAGAAGATAAGGGCGAAATAATAAGAATAAAATAATACTTGCGAGTCTTTTCTTGCCAGTCAGCTTTACCACGAATTTAAAGTGTCTAAGGATCATTCCCTGGAGTCGTTAGTAATTTGCTACGGTCTTGAAAGCCGAAGGATGCTGCAGAAATGCAGTGTGCGAAAGGAGAATGGAAAAAAATTTCAGTAGATATACAAGATACCGTGACTATCATCAAAGGTTATTGAAAAACTATAAAATTATTGTTTTATTGATAATCACACGCACATTACAGAAGATCTCTACAGTAGAAACTAGTTTTTCACATGATAATAAAGAATGAAACTAATTTAAGGACTAATCGGAAATTCGGGAGAAAATCGCAGCCGTGCACCGTGGTGAGGAAAAAAAAAAATTGGGAGAATTTTGAACGGAGAGAAGCTGGCGTTAACAAGGGAGCAATTGCACGTCACGCTCCGCAAAATTTTGGCCAATCTAGACTTTGCAGTATTGCTCTGAAATTCGCGATCACCCAGAGACATCATCAGCAGTCGAGGACCGGCTACCGTGACGGTTAAGAACGTGGAACCGACTACTTTCACCCCCGTGTTTGCAATTGGATATATTACGCAAGTGGTAAAACAGGGTTGAAAAAAAAAAGAAATCCATTTCCATTTTATACCAAGCGAGTGAAAAATTTTCATTGCAGAAAATTTATGGGGAATTATTGTTGAGTAATATGTTGATCTGCACTCCACCAATTACATTTACAGAGATTTTTTGGACACGATGAGGGAAAAAATTCTCAATGAACTTGTAGAAGATAGTCGTCTGCTCAAAATTCACCATCGAAGAGTTGAAATCGACCGAATCTGCTATTTTTTTGATAAAACTTTAATAAAACTTTTCGTTTATAATGACAGTATTTTCCATTTTTTCCATGGAACCACTAAAAAGTATCGATACTTGTCCGAAAGAAATACTTCAAACATTAAAAACAGTCTCTGCATAATAAGTGAGTTTTGAACAAAAAATATCTCCTCACCATATAAACCAAGAGAAAATGAAAATCTTTCGTAAGGGTTGAATTGTCAGACTTGTAGTAGAATATTGAAAACAATTGATCAATACTTGGAAGAAAAAATCTCCCGTTGCATTTTGTTTTCACAGTTTTCGAAAAAGAAAATTCACCTACAATATCACTGAAATAAAAAAAAAAAAACTAAGGAATTTCCGGGGCAAAAAAAAAAAAAAAAAAAAAACTGCAAGATTGTTCGGCAAAAGACAAACATGCTAAGGGTGAAAACAGGTACTTTCAATTCCAGACTCGTGCACGATGAAGCTGGCAGTGCGCAATATCACCTAAGCGCAGGTATTCGCACCCCTATAACAAGGGGGGTGGTAAGAAAGAAAAAAAAAAAAAAGAAAGAAGAGCGCAATTAACCTGAAAAATAATTCTCTCTCCTTTCAGTCGAGGTTCGGAGGTTGGATTCAGGAGGCACACGGAGGCAGGGTGCGTCAGAGTTTAATTAACTCGGGAGAAAGCATCTTTTAATTATAAAACTATTTTGGAAACGTATATATATATATATATATATGTGTGTGTATGTATATATTATATATATACCTACTATGGAGCACAAAAACCGACGAGCGTCACGTACTACAAAGAATTGTACGCCGTTACAGGATAAATTATCGCTACGTGTGCCGACGAAATTTCCACTTTCTTCTCTTATAATTTTTCCAACCCCCGTATTACTCGTTTCGTTCACTTTTTTTTTCTTGTTTTTTTTTTTTTTTTTTTTTTTTTGTCTCAATTCTTTTTTTCTCTCTCTCGTTCTTTCAAACTTTACCCCGAAGACTTTTCACTCTTGGTGTTCAAACTTCTCGATTTCACAGGAAAAATCTGTGATAATTACAATGAAATAATAAAGAATAATGATGCATCAGTGTGTACAAAATATATTACAGTTATAGGAATGATCGAGAGTGATTATTGGAAAATTTTTGACAGTAAAATTCGCAGAGACAGAGAAAAAACAGAGTGAATGAAAATTGTTGTGATAAAGTGCCATGGAGAGTCAGTGCAAAAATATCTGAATGTTGATTCGATGTGACAGTTTGAAGTAAATAAAAGAGTTGAAGATTTACCCCCACATATTGAATTTTTACGAAATTTTTCACTGTCCAGATTGAGTGAAAAAAAATTATCCACAAAGAAACTATACTTCTATACAGGAAAAATAGCGAAAATTGTATACAAAAAAAAAAAAGAAAAAAGATTCATTCTACGTCGAACTGTACGTATACGAAAAAAGTGTGTGGGAGGGGGTTCAAAATCAGTCGAATCCTTCTGGTTTCGCTTTACACTTCTGGCCAATTTTTGCATCGCGAATATTTGCTCATATAGGTAAAATTCAGTTGCAAACAGAAAAGGAGAAATAGCGTGAAGAAAATGAAGTTATATCGATTCTCCTTTATTGTTCCACCTTCTTCTTCTTCTTCTTCTACTTCTCCTTTTTTACTCCTCCTGCCACCATTTTCTTTTTCCTCTTTCTCCCATATACGTATATATATATACGTACTTTGTACTCTATAAAATACAAGAAAATAAGAATAAGTTACGCAAATAAAGATGGACTGAGAGAGAGCTGCAGGGAAAGAATAAAAACAGAAAGAGAGGGGAGGAAAGGGGTCGCTTTCCTCTCACTCGCGTGTTGACATGTGGAAAATTGTATCAAACCGACACGTCTCCGGGTTTTTCGATAGCTACTCTACACCCCCTGACTTTTTTTCACCCGACAATGTATACACGGCATGGTTGCATATCATATTATTATCCATTCCAAACACACACTACGTTCTATATTATATACGCAAGTAGGTATATACTATATATGTGTATGTTATGTACGTGTGGGGGGGGGGGGGGGGGGGGGGGTGTATAAAATACGCTCAATTTTCTCTACTCGGTGACATGCGAACTCCGTTATGTATTATTATAATATACAAACCGGATGTTGGAAGAAAAGAAATCGGGAATCGCTGGACACGGAAGAGGAATGAAAAAAAAAAAAAAAAAAACGAGGAGCCGAACAATTTTCAACCCCTTTATAACTGTGTAAACGCAATAAATAAAAGGAAAAAAATACCGAAAAATAGTAAAAACATTGCTCCGCTTAGCGTTCTGTGACACCTGCAGTATCAGAGGCAAAGATAAAAGAAAAGAAAATCAGTCGAAAAAAGAAAAATGAAAACAAGAAAAAAAACCAGCAAGAAAAATTGATATAGCGCATTTTTCTCTCGATAAATTCTCTTTCTTTTTTTTTTCGTATTCTTTTTCTTGTGTTTTTATTTCGCTACCCCGACATGCGACATCTCAACGGGGTGTACAAACTTTTTTCACCCTCTTTGCCCTGAAGCAAGTTCCCAAAATACACACTCGTACCTGTAATACGGCTTGTCTGATTTTATTTTCATTCTTTTCTTCTTCTACTTCTTCTTGCAATTTATTTTCACCGCCCCCCCCCCCCCCCCCCTTCCCCGCTCCCCCTGCCACGGTACGCTGGTTGAATATATATATATATATATATATACACACACATATGTATCCTAGCAGGGGTGCAGAGAAAACTACCCCTACGATTGTGTCGGAGAGAACGAACTCCATATTCGCACTCTCCGGGCTGTTTTCGCACAAAGAGGTGAATGGCTGAGGGGCGTGGAAGCAGATAGAGATACCCACCTACAAACAGTTTCACTACCTGAAAAGTTCACTCGGCACGCGTTCAATTGTCCAATATTTTCTCCCAATCCCTCACTTTCTTTCATTTTTTATTTCGTCGTTCAAACTCCCTATGCGAAAGTTTGAAAGACCAAGGAAAAACAAGTTAGAAGGGGTGAAAAAATGCTCTTCAAATCCATTCACAATTAATACCCTGCGATATAACGATCGTGAAAAATTGTTTGTTTTCTTTCATTCTTGGTCAAAATTGTGATTCAAGTTTTAGTAAATTAATCTGGGGTGAATTGAAATTTATGAAAACATCAGAAACTATAGTTTTGAAGTAAGTATCTTAGTTAAACAGTGAAATAACAATTTTCGATAATTACAGGATATACTTACATGAACTAAATTTGATTTTGTATTTTCAAGAATATTATTATAACTTGAAAATTTGCAAAAAATTTTGATTGAGCGTAACACACATGAAATACTTTCCAGTATACACGAGCAAAGCATGATTTGATCTGTCATCAAGGAACAGAATGAGGTGGATTGGTTTAGATCGGCGTTTTCGCCCCCGCATTTCATAATCCTTTTCCAATTTCGGTCCTGCCTTTAACATGAGAAGAGCGAGGAAAGAGGGTTGAAGTAAATTAAACGACGAAGAGGAATGCTCGTTAGCAAACCGAGTATATATAATAATAATAGCGCGAAAAGGGGTAGAATTTCGATGTTTCGCGAGGCGGAAAACCGACAGACCCCGACAGAAGAAGTCATCTTCACCCCTCGTGACAGGGGTTATTTTGAATTTCGACGTCTGATCCATGAGCCGAGAAACACGAACAGAAGTGAGAATAAGAAGAGAAAAATTTCATTTTTTATAATTACAAGAAAATCCTGTCAGTAAAATTTGTATCTTTACAATAACGGGTTGGATGTTGTTCGATTTACAAGAAAATTCGCTACAAGTAACTATGAATTGTTAGTCTGATTAGACAGTTTCAATGATACATTTTTCGGTCAACTAACTTTGATTTTGGCAAGCCAACAAAATTTTTTCAGCCAAAGAAAGTCTTGATGATACGTCAATTTATCGATGCGCCATAACCGAATTACATAATTCCATTCGGATCGTGATTTATTTTTTTGAAATCAACTTTATTCAATGATGATTCACGTAAAAACTGATATTTCGTTATCACCTCGCTAATTACCTTCATTCATTCATTCATTCATTCATTCATTCATTCATTCATTCATTCGAACAACACATACATAAACAAATACTTATGAACTATTAACGAAACTCCCAAATCTTGAATATATCTGGATTCATAGAAGAGAATTCTTCCACATCAAAATTAATACAACTAAATCGAGGCCTTATCTTTGCTCAAGATGTATCGTCGTTCAGTCTCGCAAGTTCGATTTATATCCAAGATTCTCAACAGAGTCGTCGATACTTGAATTCAATACAAAATTGATGAATGTAAGAAAAATGGTATTTTAAAAATTTCATACATTGCTTAGCCAGGCATACCAGCTACAGACTTACTACCTTAGAACGTTTAATGACCGACTGACTATTCTTATTCCCCCTTAAAACGGTTTTAGATAATTAATATAACCAAAACCAGAAATTTCTATTCGTGTTTACAGAACCGGCGCGACATCGAAACTTTGCTGCAGGATATAGATATCCTGAAATCCGTAACCAGGACGCTCTTCCAACGCCTCCTTGACCCCCCCCCCCCCCCCCCCCTTTCCCCAAAAACCCCCTTAAAAAGATCCGGGGATCAATGCGTTGTTTATCCCAGGAGAGATCATAAAGCTGATCCAATCATCGTCCCCCTCCCCCCCTCCCCCTTTCCTGGACCTCCTTCTCTCCCCGAGGATCCGGAGGTCCCGACGGTCCTCGGAAAAGCGTCGCCGCTCTTCTTCTCCTGATGCGCTACGAGGGAATCGCCACCTCGGGATATCCGCCCTGTCAATCCGACTACTACGTGGAAACTGCCCAGATCAACACGCATGTAAATTTTTATTGCCAACAATTTTTCGGCCCTGCTATTGCGGCGTTTTAGCCAGGGATCCTGATGTTACGTCAGCATTGAGATACACGCCGATTTGCGAGGTCGAAGAAAAAGAAAAACAGGTTTTTTACTCGTAGATAGGTTTTACTGAAGCGTTGATAATAATCATTTGGGATTTTTGAAAACGGATTTTCACAATGTTATTGACTGACGTTTGTTTTTTTCTTTTTTTTTCTTCCAAATTGTTGAAGAAAAGAAATTAATAATAAAAAAACTACGAAGTAGCAAGCCAACTTAAAAAAAAAATCGGTTCAACAAATTTGTGAGATATTTTTCGAATCAATTTCGAAAAAACTATGTATACATTTTTACTATCAATTTTGAATAAAGTTCATAATATGAGGAAAAAACCACTTACGCACTAATTGGAACGTGACATATTTCTTTAATTTTTGCAGAATGATGAATTGAAATGTTAAAAAAAAAAAAAACGATCCTGAAACATCAGAGTTTAGAAAATCAAACAAGGAAATGGATTCATTTGTCATCTCCATCAAAGTCAGATGTTCTTAGTTTTTGTAAATTTTCAAACAATGCAAAGACCAGAAACAATTAATGGCGCAAAACATAAAAATGATCTTCACAATCCTAAATTATTATTTTTTTGTTTTTGGATTAGAGAAATTCAATATTCTATTTCTATTTTCAGCGAGCCTTTTCACAATGAGAACAACTGAATTGAAATTTAAGATCTAGCTTTGGATGATATAGATTCATATGTATATACAGTACACGTAAAATACATGCAGCCACCATTGGGGCGAAGATTTATTTAAAATTTCGGTACGATTTTAGTACCTATGTACAAAGAATACATATATATGTATGTGTATATATATATATATATATTACACATGCCTACAACTGACAAGCTTCAGCATGACGGCGTTAATCCCTTCAGTGACGTTGGCACACGTCTCACTTCAAAGGAATTTTATCGCGATGTTACACACAACTCAAATCGCTTTGTACGATCCTGCAGAGTTGAAACAAGATATTTAATCATATTCTGATAACTTTGCCGGCTGAAACGTGGCGGAAACATGATCGATTATGATACTCCCAAAAGCCACTGGCAGAACTTCGCGTCACTAATTCACTAGACATTCAGTAAATTTGGAATTATTTTCACCAGCATGATTAGCATGACTTTACGTGACTCGAAAGGATCACTTCACTCTGACTCGTCACTAGTTGACAATTATTTTCACCAACTTGAAAATAGTCTCCGTTTCACAGTGAATTTCAAATCACAATTCAGAAGCTGTCCATCGTATGATTACAAAAATGAAACTAAGTTGACTTAAATTGGAACCAGATTCCATTGGTAAAGGAAATATTTCAATCTCACGAATTAAACCGTCAGGAAAAGTATTCATGGTATCAGCAAAATCGGAATATTTCACGCTATGGTTTTTCAGTAGTTTATTACTCGATATTTAACTAGTTGCAATTCTTGGTTTCACCACATTTCCATCATCAGACAGAGACCGGATGGATTACTGCATGACTGCACTACTTAAACCATGTTTTTGCATGGCGGTACGTTAGCTGCCGACATTGCGTCTGGACTTTTTCAAAGAGAGAGTTCATCGTGGTTCTGCACAAGTATTTACACTCGCAACCAATACCGAAGTGTACTCAATGCGATCTTTGATCTCTTCGTGAAATCAATTTAAGGGGTCGTACTGGCAGATTTCGACGTTGAAGTATATATCGAAGTCCACGTATCTCAAACGCGAGAAGGGGCTCAACGGTCCCATTCTATACGCAATTCTGAACAAAAACACTTCAACAGATTTTCATTTGACGCAGAAATAAAGCAATGGCATGGTGTTTTTGTTCAGAATCGTTTATAGAATGGCACTGTTGAGTCTTTCTTGGGTTTCAGATACGTGGACTTCGATATTTTCGCGAGTAGAAAATCAAGAAATGAGAAGCAAATATTTAAAATTATTGAACGCGAAACCTGAACGAAACAAAGTTCATACTGTGTAGTAGAGAGGATTTGGATACATTGGAACGAAGTGATTCCGAAGTGAGTAAACTCCGATGTTTTTTATGCGATTTTAATGTTTTTGGACTCGTTCTGCTCATTTACTAGATCCTAAATAACATTGCGTGTGACGCTTTGTAGAGAGTTTTTCATCTCTTTCTAAATTTCCATCCAACCTTGAGGCCAAAGTTAATTGATGAAGTTTCTTGAAATTTGTACATCGATCTGATGATTGACGGTCAAATTATGCCACTAATTAATATTGGAAAAAAATTGAAGTGTAGAAAAATCTTGAAATCACAATTAGTTTCATTTAAAAAAATAACAACGACAATTTTCTGACGTTGCTTGAACTAATGCCTATAGAACAAATGTAGCCAGACGTCAAAAAAATTGTTTCACGAAACCTTTTCGGTAAAAAAAAATCCTACCTCTGCCGCTAAATAACAAGTTTGAAGTATCCAAGAATGATTTGATAAAAATTGTAGAAAAATGTTGTAACCCTTACGTTCTCAGACCTCATATTCTTTTCCCACAGTCTTACAGTCACTTTAAAGTGCTACTCAAACTGCAACTATCGAGTCTTCTTCGGTAAGCGGAATCCACTAAAATCCGCCCACAGAGATTCAAATTGTATCATCTTGCCTCACGTGTGTTTCTATATACATACATATATATATATAGATATTTTTCACGGTTGTAAGAGGAAACGAGCAGCCCTCGTGACCTGCGAACGAGGCTAGAGTTATCGCCTCGGAATTTATCTTCCCTACCGGATAAAACTCTCCCCCCCCCCCCCCCCCCCCCCCCCCGGCCCTCCTTATTCTCTCTCACTGACGGATTTGCACCCCGGCATCCTGCGCCCGTGCAGCCGAGCTCTCATTCATCCCACTTCCAAGCCGTCGTCGTCGGATCTTCTGCAACTCTCCTCCCGAGAATGATCGAAAATCTTTTTCCCCGCTCATTTTTCTGACCCTCTTCCTCATCCCTGTTTCTTTGTTACTGTCACTTGAGGAATGCGTCTCACCGCTGTGTGCATTTTCTTTTCGCTCTGCAGGGTTCAGCCTGAAACGCTTCGCTGGATACAATATAAAATATAGATACATACCTATACACACGTATGTATATGCTTGGAATAATAAAGTACAATGTTTCTTCAAATACACGTCTTTTTTTATTTTGTTTTCGTTTGCCTTGTCTGCCTTCCAGCTGAGATAAAAGAATTGTATTTTAGATTCTTTCTTGAAGAAATCAAGATCTGTCACCTGATTCTTGAATAAATAATTTCGAAACAATTCATACGACAGTTCAAGAAATAATCCGCAATTCGCAAATAGTTAAAAATCAACCAACAATTATTTCTGAAGTGTGCCGGAAAAAAAAAAAAATCTTCAAAACACTTTTTCACGAGTTTTCTCCACAACGATCTTTGAAACAAATACCTTCAACCCATCGCCATATAGAAGCCGACTAAGTTTAATAAACTTTTCAAAATCTATGCAGTTGAGAGTAAAAAAAACTGGATTTCGGAAACTGACTTCAAGGTGAATTTAAAATCTGAAATACGTTCGCCACAATTGACAGACCGATAAACTAATTTGAAAAATAGAAAAATAGAAAAAAAATTAAAAAAATACTTCCATCCCGCAAACCTGCCAGTCTATATATAATAAACAGCGTGTAGCGAGTTTTCGACAAAAGAGTATCAAATTTCGTTGGGCAGGATTGAATTCCTCTTTGACGTGCAGCTACTAAACTGCGCTAATTATTGAATTACAAAACTCTCGTGTGGCCGTTCCACACATGGCATTTGTGTCGTTTGAGGGCAGGTGATGAGATGTGATGTAACGACGAGCTGTGCACTCTACTGAAATCCGACCTGTTTTTTTTTTTTCTCTGCAACTCGTTTTACTTTTACATTTTTCTCCATTTCTAAACCACCTGTTTTCTCGCTTTTTGTTTTTCGCCGCGTTACTTCCACACGATTATCTCTGCATCCTTGCAGTGTCATGACATATACATATAGCCGATTCGCATCGCATCCCGACGCTGCAGCTGGTGCGTTAATGCTGCGTGTTCGTGCAGCACTCGTACAGCCCGAATTACAAGGGCCGTTGTCCACGGACTGAAACCTTACCGCGGAAGCCCCACGTTTGAACATATTATAAGATATACTGTGTATTATGCATGCATATATATATTGCTGTGGTATCGACATCGGAAATATACGTTTCGCGCTATTATACCCACGATCAAACCCACCTGTCTCTCCATATATAAACATATGTCTGCAGCTTAAATAGGTATATAATTTTACTCTGATATACGAACACACAAGACATACTTTAGGCCATTTGGTATTTACTTTTTGCCACATACATATCGGCAAAATGTACGGGCATATAAACCAGAAATAATTAAAATAAATCATACTCAATCTTAATTGATTTTAATTGCTTTGTATCGTGTAAAGTATTGTGATTATCAATGGTATAATTTTTTTTCTTCAATTTTATTGAAATTTGTTGTCTGCTTCCAATGAGTGGGATTTTTGAGATGTTATAATCGTTTGTTTTTATTTCTTGTATATCGGAATTTTTAATCCTAATTTGCAAATCAATTCTCCAATCGTATATTGTATTTCCATATAAAATGTAATATTTTTATGAGACTATAGAAAATTATAAAGGAAATTACCTTCTGTAAAAATATATAAAATTGCACTTATGTAGGAACGTAAGATTCAATGTGTGGTATGTTTTTTGAAGAAATGAATCTATTCGATCGTTTCTGATTAGTCTGATTTCTAATGTTTTTTTAATTCGTGACGGAAATTTTTTATACAGTAAAATCGCAGTTGAGAAATTACAGTAGATTCTTGACGACGCGATTAGAAATTCGAATACGAAATTCACAGTTTCATAAAACATTCGAAGAAATACTTCGACGCGTTTCCCCAGCGATTTCCATCGCTCTAAAATCGAGCCTAAAATTACTGCAAATTCCAAATCACGGTGCACAAATTGCAGTCGATTCTGAACGACCGAGTTGAGGGAGGAGGGTCAGGGGGTGACTGGGAGGCATATTCGTGGTTAAGGCACCGGCAGTGATATCGATTCAGAAATTCAGTACGTACCCATAAGGAAGCAAGGCAGGCAAGGAAAGGAAAGGCAAGGAAAGGAGGCAGGAATTGTGGCGGCACGCGATCGGAGCTGGAGGCGAAGAACCGAATGCGAAAGGCGAGCTGCTGGCCGCAGGTGAGCCGCAATTCACGCTTCTGGGGATTCCCCGCGGTATAAAAAACCCTCCGAAGGTTCGAGGCGCGTTTTTTATTTTTCCCTTCTCCTTTTTTGATTAAGAAAAAAGATTTGCGTTCGATGTTTATACCGATAAACGAAACAGTTGTAAATAAGCGCTCGAAAAAACGAGACAAAAAATTCTTCCAAATTTGTTTGAAAACGAAAAAACAAACAAAGAAAAAAAAAATCCAACACTTGCAACGTGATAAAATTTCTCTATTTATTTCGATAGAAATTTATCGTCACGCGGAATAAATTTTTGCCATACCGAGTAGGAGGGAGTTTCTCGTTTTTCTTTTTTCCTGGTTCAACTGTATCCGGTTTTTGCATGCATTTTGGAACAGAGGAAGATAAAAAAAAAGCCCAACACGAGAAACAAGCCAGAGGAAACAATTAAGGAAACGTGTACTTCGGCAAAGCGAGGCGTATGAACGGCGGCTTCTATCGGCCGGCATAAAGATGTTCGTCACCCTTAAGCCTCGCCGCGAATTCAATCAAACGAGGGTCCTGCACGGCTCGGTACACCTAATCCTTCTTATTGGATCGCGAGCGAAGTGCGCCAGCCCCGTTTGTAAGCGAATCTCAAAATTTAATCAATTTCATTCGCGAGTGACGCCCTCTCCTCGCTCCTCGCTCTCCTTTACGTCCTAAATCTGTTAGGTTATGCAGGTACATATATACACGCTTGTCACGACCGATTTATCATATGTATACAGATAAAAAAAAAATTATATAGATATGTATATACATATATATATGTAATATATATATATATATATGTAAAGCGGCGTCAATTATAAATGGTACAACCGGCTGCTTTTCTTTCCAGTAAGGGTCTCCGTTTTTCTTCATACCGGAAACGAATACGATAATATTTTTAGAAAGCCCTTGTTTTTTTAATTTGTTTTCTTCCTTTTTCATTAAATACTCTAATTACCATAGTCGTATAAGTGATTCATTTTTATATGCATGTATATTAGGTTGTTTGAGAAAAAAATAATTTTACCATTCTTCACCATATCACCCCCTAAAAAGTTTGTTTAGGCTGAAAGAAAGGTTCTGTCAAAAGATGAGCGTTCTACGTTATATGGAAGATCGCGCCAAGTTGATTTTTTATTTTTATACATTTTTTTAAATTTTTGAAGCCTTCACTGCCTACATCAATCACAATATCAATTTACATCACAAAGAAAACCCACACTTGTAATATCAAGTCTTCAGTTGATGTTTGAGAAGTGGATCTGACGACTTTTTTTATAATTCATTCAATCTTATAAAATAGTTATAATTTAATATAAACTTTTAATTCAGGAGAATAAGATTCCCAGTTCATATATTGTTGTGTTATGGATCGTGATCTTTGAGATGAATATAAATGTCAGGAAAGACATGATGATTGAAATGTTACAACGTGTTTCTTCACAAGTTCGAAGAAAATGTGTAAATAAGTGAAAAATCAAAAGGACGCAACCTTTCACATAACGTAGACCGCAATCATCTTGTCACAGAACCTTTCTTTCAACCTAAACGAACTTTTGAAGAGGTGCCATGTTGGAAAATCGGTAACAATTTTTTTTTTCAACACCCTAAAATATATATGAATAATAACCTTAAAGATCGAAATTTTTTTTAATTGCTCATATAGAAGATTACCATCTCATGTTTTCGAGAAATTTTTTAGTCGCTTCATATCATACTTGTAATAATAAACATCTCGAGCAGGTGACTATACACAATTTGTCTGAACTTTGGTTTTGTGAGAAAAAAGAAAAATAAAAACTACCGATCGAATAAAATTTTTTTTTTTTTTTTCGGTCCAGTTAGAATCTGTGCGAATTCTTGTTTAATAATTCCTGAGTTTAAATTATTGAATGTGAATTAACGATGATAAGTGTTATAGCCACTTGAAAATATTCTTAAAGATTGAATCTCCCTCTATCTCTCTCTCTCCGAAGAATCTTTACGGAAAAGAGACGAAGTAAATTATAGTGTATAACAAACTGCAGATGAGCGAGAAAGCGAAAAAGAATAAATATAGAAATCATAACAGGATGGGAAAATAAAAACACGCAATTTTTCGATCCCCGGCCGATTCGACGTGTGTAGGTGTGTAAACGACGTTTACCCCAACCTCTAGCTATTATAACTTGTGAAGTTTGGTCCTTATCCATTGTTGCGCCGCAAGAGAAGCCTTCTCTTCTCTTCTTTCGGTTTTTTCTTCCACGTGATTTTCTGTATTTTACCTCCTTTACCTTCCCGTTTATTCTACTTATATGTACCTATATATTTACTTCCCTGAAACTGAATCACTCGACAATATTCACTCAATCATTCGCGTATCCTTCGCAATTCCTTTCTCTCAATAAATTATCCACTTGTCAAAAGCTCGCATTATTTTCAAAAAAAATCTCCTTAAACTATCCAAAAATTTTCTCTCTCAACCACAGATAGTGTACACCTCTAACTATCCATGATATATACATAACATGTACATAATATATATAATTATATATATACACATACGCCACGTGTTGCAAACCACGTGCGATGATCGCATTCATACAGTAAGAGGTGGAAGGATCTAGGCGTCAAGTTGATTGATATCCTTATTCACCACAAACGCGTCTCACTTACTCCGAAATTTTCTCGACCCTAGTAGAATTTTCCAATATTTTTTCACTGGACAATCAAACCTAATTCAAAACCTGCGTATAATCCGTTCCGATTCAAATTGCTACGAATCTTATATTTTTTCGCTGGGACAATCGAAGCAGGTACACAATCATTACGTCTCCTCAAAGATTGATCGATTCCATGTTATCGTATCTATAATAAACCGTCAAAACACCCCTCGTCCTATTTCACCGCTCGTATGTATGTCCGCGATGTTAATACATCCAAACATATTTTTTTTCTCTCTCTCTTCTCTCTCACAACGCGGAAGTCACCGAACTCGGTTCACGTCGTTGACCAACGTTTCATTGATCGACGGATTAATAGATCGTCCGATGGACGGTTAGATGGAGGTGTGATAATTCGATTAGGGAGCTCCGTCGAAAACCAGACCGACGACGATCATATCTCTCAGGGCCGAATTGAGCTCTTCGCGTCGTTAACTAATTCGATCTGTAATTAGCGAAAACAACGCGAGGTAGGTAATTTCGGTGAATTTAACCTGTGGGGAAAAAAAAAACTTAAAAAAAAGCACCAATATTCTGAATATTGTACGCGATTTTACAGACTGGTAACAAATACTGAAATTCTAAATTTCAATTCCAACAATTATAACTCTCGCACTTTGCCACCCCAAGAATGAAATTCATTCAATGATTAGTATTTCGTTTAAAATTGAAGCACTTTTGAAAATTCACTCAAGACAAAATTTACGATCGATTCCGGTTTTTGACGTCTTTCGATTCTTTTATCATTGACCGCTTCTACCAGATTGATATAAAAAAATTAATACCGTTCACTTCCTCTTCTATTTTGATGTCAAGGTGAAAATTAATCTCGCTTTTGTAAAACACGTTAAGATTTGATCGCGTAACCGCGAAATCAGCTCCTTCGCTGACAGCTGCTGCTTTTGCTCGTGCTATTTCATTTCCCTTTCAACCGACGCGGCGGCTTATCGCTGTTAGTTAACTCTTTCCTATCTTCACTTTCTTACTTTTTTATTTTCAGTCTTTCCTCCCCCTCGGTACGTCTCTTTCCGTCACGGAGACCGATAACATCTGACGGTAGTCGCGCAATCAGTTACAACTGTTCGTCTTGATTGACGTTGAGAGCCGGCCTGCTGTGGAAACGAGTTTAAAAAGCTTCGACTCCTTGGCGGGCTTTTCGCCCCCAATTTTCGCAATGCAAAACAGATAAAAGAAGCTTTCTAACTTAAGTACACAATTTCCTTAAAACCTTCTTCGCGACGCAAGATAATCAAAAGAATTCTTTATTTTTCAATTTAATTATCTCTCATTTCTGCATTCAATTTTCAAAATTCAAAAAACGATAAAAGAACATGAATTCTTCCGCATCTAAATTTCCGTCGCAACGCAAAACAGATGACACAAAACTTTTATCATAAATACCGAATAAAACTGTCTAAAACTTTCTCGGAGTATGAAAAACAAAAAACGAAAAAAAAAAAAACCAAAACAGAAAAAAATCAAAAAAATTAAACACCGGAATTCAAACTCGCCGTTTTTTACTCACCGATGTGTTCGGGGCGAGCAACGGGTAGGAAAAAGGCGGCCGCACCGAGGACAAGAGCCCCTGCAATCCGGCTCGGAACAGTGACACGTCCTGCACGTTCCATATAGAAGCCGCGTCGGTTTCGAAGGGGGCGCGTGCCGCGTCGCGACTGAGCCTCGAGACGAGAGGGACTCCGTTTATCCCCGAGGAACGGGGGCAGCGCGACGCGAACCACCCCAACCCCCAAACTCGGAGTGGCGCGCGCCTCCCCCCCCCCCCCCCCCCCCCACAACCTACGCGGCAATCCTCGTGTGAACCGAGCTTAACACTCTCGTTCCGTTGCAGGAGCCGGGATTTTTCGACCCCTAAACGCAGCCACTTTTTCTGAACTTCAGGGGATGAATTTGTGTACATTAGGGTGAGCGTTGTTTCGGTTTTGGTAAAATTTTTCGTTATCCATCCTTGATCCTGGAAATGTGATCATGGTGGGCTAAAGCGAAAACTGTGTGTATAGAGTTCGAAGGTCCTCGGATCGTTTTAACCCCTGTCCCAAAAGTCCGAAAGTTTTAAATGGAAAATGCATGTACGTTTTTGATAACAATACTTACGCATTTATTACACACGAAATATCGAGCAGAAATATCTGAACGTTGGCACGCTCTCTTTGGGCATATCGAGAGGGATGAAATACAATTTTTACAGATTTTTTCAGTGATAGTAAAACTCGGAGTGGTAGCATTGCGTGAAGCGGTGGTGAAGTATAGGGATAGTTTATCGGCGGGGAGGTGGAAAAATCTACAAAATTGCATTTCGTATCGCATATAATATGTCCAAAGTGTGCCAAATTTTAGATTTTCTTTTTTTTTTTTCAATTTTGGAGCTCTGGTGCACCGGTTAAAATTATCCGATTGATTTCAAACTTTGCACACTTTTTTTTACACATCTTGATTATATTTTCAGGAGGGCGGAGGGGATTTTTACCGAAAGCAAAATAACGGCCACCCTGATATTTGTTTTTGTATCAAGGTAGTCGTTATTTGGGGTGTTATCGTATTTTTTCCGAGCCATACCCCAAATCGTCTCCAAATAATGCAAGAACAAAAAACGTGTTTGGTCCGAGAACCCCAATCAGGAACGAAGTTCCTTGCGCTTCGTCGTCAACTCCGAATGTAATTCGATATGGAGATTTAGATTGTTTAAATTTGTATATTTTCGTCTTTTCGTCGGTTGAGACAAAAGCGTTTCGCCCCCTCCATCCGACTTTCTCTCCCTCTCTCTCTGTGTAATCTGTATATTCGATTTTTCTCTTTCGATAATCTATTTGACTATTGTCTCTCTGTAGTGTATGTGAATAGTAAACAGTAAACACTCGAATGACACGTACATTAAACGTGTGTAAACAGTAAACACTTGTATCAAGTTATACAATTTTATTAACTTACTTTACTAAGCCTGCATAGCACGTACTTGCTGCACTTTCCATCTCTCGAATCTTCATTGCAAAATTGCAACAATCACACAATATAACTCACGTATGATTTAAACCACAAACGAATAACAAATAAGTTTTACCGAAATTTCCACGCATTCGGTGTTGAGATTACACAACCGGCCGCTCACGTTGCTCGTCTGCTCGAATCTCGATACTCACACGCACACAAATACACACTCGGATATAATAGAAAGAGACGGAGAAAGCCGCATGGAGGGGGGATAAGGCTTTTCCCTACCTCTACGTGACGATTTCTACCAGTCTGTTAAACAGTGAATAATAATAATAGAATTTATTTATTATCATGTTCGAGGGAAGGTGATAATTCGGACACGTAAAAAAAATTTGACGGACCGGAAAGTAATTCGAACTGTATTGAGCATTTATTAAAATTAAATAACAAATAAATTATACACGACGAAGTCGTTAGGAACAATCGCGCACAATTCTTCAACTTTATAACAATAACAATATTCGGAAATTGTAATACGGATTCTCACGTTAGAAATATTCATACGTCGGACGTCTTTTCTCTATCGCTTTCGCGCATAAACTAACTCTCGTTATAATCGTTCACTCTCAGGCTGTTCTTAATCCGCCTTTTCGTGTGCGGTCATTCGTAACTCAAGTAACAACATACCACAATTACACTTGGAACAGTACGTAAACACACAGCGTACACACATGCGTACACACTGATTTGAACTTCTTTCCAAACACTGAGGTTTTAGTGCAGGGAATTGGTACTACTACCTGAGAAAAAATTCGCATGATCATACCAGGCAATCCAGACGAATTTCACACACTCTAGATGTGATTTTTTTCATTTATTGGACGTGCATTTCGTCTTGATTACCTGATATGACGATGTGAATTTCAATTAAAGTCTCGCAGTTATTCTTTTACTATCACAATAAAATACTTACTTAAAATATTGCTGAAACACGTGTATTTTAAATCGGGAAACCTACCCTCTTGGTGGGAAGAGTTGATATGTATATTGTAAAATACGAAAATTCGTGTTTTTTATTGAATTTTGAGAAGCAATTTCGTTATTCTAGGTATGCTTGACGTATTTCGAAGTACTTTATTCAAGAATTTTATTTCCCTAAAAACGATTTGAATTTTGAAATTTGATGAATGGATTTGGCGTTCAGAAGTTACAATGGGCAGTTAAAATCGTCGATCGAAAATTTTATACCGTAAAAACCGTGCGACATAAACGTTTAAAAAACGTATCTAGTGTCCGATTTCTCCTGAGCAATATGCGACAAAATATTAGCAGAGGAATGGAAGAAAAAGGCGTGGGCAGACAAAAATTCAAGAATAATACTACGTACCGGGAAATAGTTTAATGTGCCGTAAATGGAGCAAAGAAAAAGAAAAAGAGAGAGACAAGAACGAGAAAGAGAATAGTGATTTGTTGTAAATTTTTTGCAAGCTTTTGCCACGCAAATAAAACTCAAATTCGAAGTGACTAACAAGGGTGAAAATAATTATAATACAAATTATAAACACTCGAGTTTAACTTGTGAAAAAGGAGAAGTTGAAAATGCGTTTGTGATAATCTGCAGCTGGTGGCTGAAACGATCATTCAAAAACAGGCTGAAAAATCAGTAACGGAAGAAAGATGGCGTTTTTGCATGTCATTGGTCCAGAATTGAATCCAAAAGTTATTGCGTTGAGACTTATTATATAATACATATAACTATGCAGTGACCTTCGATATAAAGTTATTCACTTTTATTATTTACTAGTTTAAAAATGATTGTCAATAATGACATAAGTATGTTCAGTATATGTCGTTCATTATTATTCGAATTGAAATTAGAAAGGTTTTGTCTGTTCTTGACAAATTTTTATTGCATTTCCAAAATTCAAATGAAAATTTATACCCATACATCTAAAGAATACTGACCACATGGCAAAATTTTCAAAATTCTGTCTCAAAAGAAATTTTCAAAAATAGCAAAACATGTAATTGAAATCGCGTTTCTCCAAAACCTTAAATCGAGAGAAGCAAACTGAGGGAAAGCAAGAACAAAAAAAAAATTTTATACAGGATATTGTAGACAAAACAGTTTCCATTTGATCGACAAATAAGTAGTCTAGAACAGGTAGACGCATCTATCTCTCTGGTAGATATATAGTTTATGGTTTCTTTCTTCTAGTATACGATACCAGCTCTCGCGTAGAGAGCTAAGCAATGAGAAAAATAAACACGTTTGTAATCCAATATAATCGAGAAAACAAATGCTTTGATGATAAAAAATTGCGTAAATCAATAAATATTGTAACAAAAAATTTTTTCACCCCTTATCATCTTCACTCAACGATCGAACAGACGATGATAAAATTTCCAAACCAACACCAACCCAAATAATATAAAACGAAGATTTTTGGCTGGCGGCAAAAACGCGTGGCTAGCAAAAATCGCCAAGGGTGAGGGGTGCGAGTATTATTTGCGTGGATCGCTCGGTCCCAGAGGCACTTAATAAACCGGCGTTCCCTTAATTTGCCGTTAACGATGGGAAGGCGAGAGAGAGAGAGAGAGAGAAAGAGAGGGCGAAAAGGGGTTGGAAGGGGAGAGAGAGAGAGCGAGAGCGAGAGAGAGCGCAGAAGTACCAGCAACAGCGGAGCCGAATTCCCTCTAATTATAAAGTCGTCGCGTCGTTGCTCCGCACCCCGCTTTAAACCGAACCCTGCAAACACAACCGCAAACGGGAGCAGCAACTACCCCGGATGCTCACTTAACTTTCGCGCAATAAGCACGTTGCGCCAACTTGCCAAACTCTCCGGAATTCCGGAGCAAAAGTGTGGTGGAGGGGGGTAAGGGAGTCGGAAGGGTGAAGGGGAGGAGAAAACCAGCCCATCCTGTGGGAATCCCTCTTGCAACGTCTTCAGGCTGACCTGGTCAAACTTTTCCCGGCTATCCCCACGGATTTTTCTGCACCCTCTGTTTGCACCCCGCGTATTTTACACGCGATGAAGATCAGCGGGAAATGATGTGTTTGCTGAGAGGGTGAGAGAGAGAGAGAGAGAGAGAGAGAGGGAGAAGGAGAGAGAGAAAACGAATGAAACTTTCTTTTCTCTATATTCATCCGTTTTTTGAGTTTTTCTTTTCTTCTTCAATTTTTCAGTTTATACAAATGAAAATAAACTGACATATATAAGCGTGTGCGTGCGATTGAAATTTCTTTGATTAGCTAGGCCGTTCACTTTAAAATTAAAGTATTCACTCAATTATTTATTTAAATATAGAAACACTTTTTGGACGATCTTCAGATGCTTTGGAAATATTTCAGAAATCAAGTATTTTTATTCCCAGTATTTTTTTTATTGTTTCAATTGTTGGGGGGGAGGGGGGTCACTGGTAATGTAAATTCGAAAATCATTTTCAATAAAAATAATTTGAATTTTATTTCACAGAGGAATTAAGTTGTCGAATGTACGATTTTTCATTTTGTAACTATTTTGTTTAATCATTGTTTCTGACCGATTGTGTACCGTTTATCCAATAAGTCCTGAAGGACGAATTTAAATATTTTTTTACATTTCGATAAAACTTCATCGCTATAATACAGTGAATATAATTGGTAATAATAAATAATCCATATAAAAATGACATAAAACCGATGATACTAATAATAATAATAATAATAATAATAGTGATGATAATGACAGTCTGTTTGGAAAATATTATAATAAATGGTAATTTTAATCCTCATCAAAAGTTTGAGAAAGTGAAACATATATATACAGGTAATCTTGAAATGCGTTTCTGGATTCTGAAGGGGTTGGAAAGGGCCGAGTGGTTATATAACGCTGAAGATTCGACAAAGGAGAACGGCTCTCTCGCACCCTTTCATGATTATGCATGATTTAGTTTTTATTTTTTCCTTAATTCATCTTTTTGTATTCCTTCAGATCGATATAACCGCCCGGTTAAGTCGCGTTGAGGTCAACCCTTTTTCCCTGCTGATCCTTTGTCGCCCCCTCGGCTCTGGCATCGGCGGCTCTTTCAGGGGATGGATTGATGTATCAAGAAAAAGGTTCCTCTGCTGCGTTACGAGGCACACAAGTGCGCGAAAACGTGTCTCAAAGCTTTCCCTTGATACTTGCACTATACATGTGGATAATATAAATGCAGCGCGGCTCTTTGAGCTGGAATTTTATCGAAGGGGTTTCAAAATGACAACTTTTCACGTGACGTTCTATCGCAGCTTAACATTCGCTGGATTCACGATTTTCTCACTCGTTGAACGCTGAATTCGCCATCGATTTTCATGGAGAAATTTACATTCTGTTCTCTAATTCCTTCTTCCAATTCAATTGTCGCTAATTAAGACAGTTTGCGCGAATTTTTTCATTTAACACTTTAACTGAGTTCTGTTCCTGAGCAATTTTTGGCGACTTTTCGTGACTTCAGGTGAAGAAAAATTTACTTCGTACGAAATGGAGCGATTTGAAGTCGAGTTATTTTGAACGCGATTTCAAGTGGAGATGGTTCAAGTCATGTAACATCATTCCAGGTTTGTAACGATTTTGTACAAACGAAACAAAGTCAAGAATAAGACAAGATTTCATCATATTCGTAAGCAGCGTGAATGTTTTCACTTTTGGAAAAACTCTGACGTCGTTGCTTTACTTCCAAATGCTTCAAAATTGTTAAAATTGTAGTAGATTTGTTTTTATTCAGAGGCTTATTTCCCATAAAGTCACTGGAACAGATCTCCTTGTTGAATACATCCAACGACGGCAACAATAAGTTGAAAAAGTAAAAAAAAAATAGTCTTTTGAACAAAATAAGCCACCGTAAAAAGAGATCGAACAAATCTCCTAGATTTTAAACAATTCCCAAACGAATCGTCTACATCGAATCGTTAGTTTATAATTCCAGCAACTCCATATTTTCTATTCCAGTGTATTTTGAGAACAGATATTCGCAGCTTACAAAACTAACAATTTGATAAATACTCAATGTCGAATTATCTCGTATAAACAAAATGACCAAAAAGTATCGATCGTTGACCAACCGAAATCCTCAGACAGAGTAACTCCAAATTTCTTGAAGAATCGCGTAGATTCGGTGAGAAGAAGCGATTTGTTCGGCTTGAGAAAAGGTCTACACAAAAACGTAACACACACACACACACACACTCCCACACATACGCAGCCCGCAGAAACTGTTTCGTAATCCTCGAAACGTCATTTGTCGCCGCGGTTATGCCTGCAGATTTTTTTCCTCCGCGGTATATAACCGAGAGAAGAAACGATGAAGCTTTCGGAGGCGCACCGAAATGGGAAAGTGGGCCGAAAATTTTTATCCATTTTTTCCTGCAACCAAGTCACGTACCGCAAATTGAGAACCGACCGTTTATACCACAGGATAAACACCCCGTGCAACCGGCTCGCCAAGATACCTCGTTTCCCCTGGAACATCGCCAAATTCCAGCGTGCGTCAGTCGTTTTTTGTTTCTTTTTTTGTTGTTTTATTTTTTATTTTTTTGTACAAAAAATTTTTATTACTCGTTTCTAGTTTTGACAGAGTAAAAAAGATGTAAAAACAATAAAATCCCGCACCCATAATCGTTTAGTAATAATGGTAATTTTTTTAAAGTTCAAACAAATAGCGCGTCGATGTTTTAATTTTTATAAATCGCACCTCAAGGGGTTACGTGGGCCTTGAAGGAGAAAAAAGTACGTATTTTCTTTAATTTTTTTTTTAATATAATAAAATAATTATTTCATTCAAACCTTAGAATTATGAAAGAACAATATTTGAACAATATTTTAGAAAATTTTCATCCAAAAATTTGAAAAATTCAACCGTTGAGAACTGATTTTCGGAAACCATTTAGAAAAAAGTATCCTTGCGGTGGTCAGGATAACTCGTGATAGCTTTATCTCGAAAAAAAAAAAAACATGAAATATTTTCTGTTAGTAGGTGAGTATATGTAGCTATTTTGAGAAAGTTGAAATTTAAATTTTTGATAGAGTTGGATGCAAAACAGTACGATTTTTGGTCAAATCTACACCATGTATCGCCTTATAAAGTAAGTTGTAATAAAGAAGAAAAAAAACAAAAACCTCCTTCATTCAATCACATGCCATACTCACCTAGTAACAAAAAATATTTGATTTTTTGATTTCAGATAAATCTATCACGAGTCATCCTCCAAAATCCAGGACCAAAATTCCTGGATGAAAATTTCATAAAATATTGTACAAATACGATTATTTTATACGCTTAAAGTTTGAATAAAATAATTCTTTTGTTATGTTTAAAATAAATTAGGGACAAACGTTGTTTTTGTTGTTTTTTTTTTTGTTTTTCGCCCTTTCATTTATCATTAATTAATAAATAAATTTTTTCATTTATCATTAGTTTCGCATGAACAAAAAAAAAAAAAATCAGAATCAGCATGATTGTGATAATTTTTGTACAGCAGAAACTCGACTACGCGCAGCGACTTTCCCGTTTTAAACTATACTCGTTGAATTAATTCCCCTGGATTTTGACCCCGAGAGGTACGGTTTTGATACCGCGAGACGACCCGTCCTAACTGCTCAAATTTAAAGTTATAACTATACCACAAACGTGTTATATGCATATGTTTAGAAGGAACCGAGGGACACACAACGACGGATTGTCGACCGCTCCACGGCCATAAAAGTTTATACTTTACTGTACGTACGTGTAATGTGCCTTACACACCGCGCATTTGTATAACTCCATTTTGGAACGGGTATACACATACGTATATATACATATATGTATAAATATATACGTACGTAAATTCCGACACAGCCACGCATTTGAGCTGGACTGAATTGGCTGAATTTGAGATATAAAATTATTCAGTAAAAGTCGAGTTTCGTTTATATTTGTTTTTCGGTGTTTTAACCCTTACGCTTTGCATATCCTGTGTGTAACACTGGTGTTACACCGGGGTCGCTGGTGACCCCGCGTCTAAAATCATTGCGTAGAAACGAAGACGTGGATTTGAATAACTTGAAAAAATTCTGGGATACTCTTTAAGTATTACGTTTTAAGGCAAATTAGTTAGCAATAAAAATTTGAATATGAAAAGAAAAAATCGTAAAACAAAAAAATACCGGGAAATGGATTATTCTACTCGTAAAATTATAACTCACTGAATTTTCGTGATTTTCAGTTGAAAATTTACCGAATTACTCTGAAGACACAGATGTTTGAAACAAAAAAAAATATGGAGATGCTGCCCGATGAGAAAAACTTATTTACTTATTCAGTGAGTAAAGTTGAATTTTTGAAAAAAGAATGAATCCGTTTCTTTCATGGTTATGGTAAGAATGAATGTTTTTTTTTTTTTTTTTTTTTATTATCAATTCACAGTTTGTGAAGATTAATTTGTAGACGTTGTAAATGAAAAAATTTCCCTTCATAAATAATTCAAGCGAATGAATCTTAAATTTGCAAGCAACTATCAGGGTGAATTATACGGATGGAATATTTGAACAAGTGAATTGAAAATTTAGTATTGGAACTATTAGTCCGAAAATTATAAATCATTGTTATAATTTCCCTGACTAAAAATTCCAAAACAAGTTTTTTCTAAATTCCTGCATCCGTGTAATTTAATTCTTCTGTACGAACAATTTGTTGGGTCAAGGGTCATTATAAATGGGTATTTCAATATGGAATAATAAGTCTATGTTGCAACTTTTCGGTCTTCCGGCGTGTCGGTGAAACCCGTATAATAATTAATGCTCATTTCGAAAACTTTTGACAAGCTTGACGGGTCGCGCTGAGCGGCTGGGGTTTTGTCGTTTCGGGTCATTAGTTAATCCGTTGACGTCGAGAGGCAGGGAAACAAATGAGAGTAGAAACTGCCGGAAGTAAAAGCGTCAACGAGTCTCTTCGATTTTGTAAAAAAAAAAAAAAAAAAAAAAAAAAAAAATGAAAACTTAGCATTTTCGTAACAGGCAGACTAACATGATCGAATTTCTAAAACCTTCGAAGCGTCCAAATTTCATTCAAATCCTCCCGGATTCAGAATAAAAAAATTTACTGCTTACACATAAAATTACAAATCAAAAACACACACATTAAGAAATTGCTGAAACCACACGTGTTTCTTCATCGAAAAGAAAGTTTGGTTCTTTCTCACAACAGCAACATTAAAATATTGATTTCTCCTCTCAAAATGAAAACCCAGAATCAATTTAATATTGAAAACAAAATTGTTCACCAAAATGGCGGACTCGAAAAGTCCGAGGGTGTCTGAAAATCAGCAAACATTATAACATCAGCTATATAATGCACAATATACAGAGTTTGACTTGGTAAGTAGGTTAATTTGAATGTTTAAATTCCGGGGACAGGAGGCGACTCAATTTGCGAGGACTGCGTCTGGCTAATTCCTGCGCCTGCAGACAGAGCTGGTAAAATCATCCCGAGAGTTCCGGATCCTGCAGACCGAACCTCTCGCTCCGCTTATAATATATATGATATTATATTTCCGTACAACCGCCACAATTGGGGAAATTATATTTTGCGGTTTACGATAGCGAGCGAGCTCCGGTTTCGCGAGCTGCCTGTTTAATTGCCTCCTTTTCCCCTCCTCCTCCCCATCCCTGCCCCCCTTTCTCTTCTTCTTCGTCATCTTTTTCTTTTTCTTCTTCTTTTTCTTCTTCTCCTTTTAGTCTGATTAACGCCAACCGGCGTAATGCCTATTTTAATGCACTACTATCTTCGCGTCGTGTTATTATCGTATATTGTTATTATCATTATTATATACTCTATACAAATTTTATTCGACGGTTTTACGCCGGTCCGCTCATTTTCCCTCCACCATTTTCCTCCTCAACTTCGTGACCGGGATGCCGAATTATTCTTCTCGCCTATTCTCAGCCACGCATACATTATTATTATTTAAACTTATTTCTACGGTCTATATATGCTTCACCGATTAAAATTTCTATCGCTATCTTATTTTTTCGTTTACAAAAAGATAATAATCAAAATAGAAGAAAACAAGTTTTATCCAATGTTACACGTTTCAAGACACTGATCAACTAAACGCGATAAAATAATAAACAATCTTATATTTCGAATTCAAGTTTGTTAATTTAAAATAATTTTTACGCGATTTTCGATAAATAATTATTCCGAGAAAAATCCTTTGATAAAAAAAAAGAAAGAAAAATTTGTTCAATAGAAACGTGACGTACAATTAAAAAAAACAAAAATCCAAAATAATTCGCCTGAATTTCAAATTTATCCCTTTCATCGTGTAAACCATGGTACCAAATATTAACGCTGAAACCTTAATTCTTGCACAAAATCATCTATAATAGCGTAGACTTCAGGACGGATACCGGAAGTCGATTCACTGAGCCTTTCCTGCAACCTGAATTAACGTAACCGTTACCTCTCTCAAGGGAAACTCGCAATTTACGTCACTCACTACTCACTCACTCACTCACTCACTCAAAGCAGACTGATCGCGAGCTGGATCGCTTTGGCGAAATAACGTTCAACTCGTTTAATTAATATAATATGCATGCACGTACATATAAGGAGCTAAAACTTATTTACACATCGAAATGACGGTGTCATAATTAAAGACGATTTATTCCTCGATCAATTTCCGGATTGGAAATAATCCTTGCTAACAATTTCGGCAAAAATGCGTATCTGGTCACTAGAATCCTAGTCCTTACAAGCACTGTCCGTCGTGGAGTTTGTAGTAGTCTGAAAGAACCGACGAGTAAGATGAAAAAGAGGGAATTTCTGAGAGCTGAGTCAATTTGGAAAAATTTGCAAAGCAGCGAAAAAACACTCACTCGTTCTGTAGGCTCTCGTGATGTAACGTTTCAACGAATCCTTGATTTCCTCGGTCACCCTGAATTGGGTGCAACGATTTTCGCAGAGCATGTGACAGATGCTGGGGAACGTTTTATCCTTAAAGTCTCTGTCCCTCGCGCAAATTATCCGACTTCCATCGCCGTCCGAATCCTCGACGTTAAACGGGAGATCCGCGAGTGGATCTTTCTTTCGATTTTCATCCGAGTTCTGCTTCTCGCAGTGATTACAGTTGCAGGCTGTATCGGAATAGTCGACTTTCCCAAGTGAAGATTCTGTCAGGACGCCTTGGAAAAAATTCCCCGAGGTTTTACGGATTAAAAATTGAAATTCAACCGAGTATACGGGGATCGAAATGACTTTAACTGAATTCTGCAGGGTGAATACGAGTCAAGATTCACATAACTAGTGGAAGCAGGGTTGAAGTTCCGAAAGCGCCTAATTCCCGATTATTTTGTGACGAAAGTTGAAGTGAAGAAATTAAATTTTTAAGAAACAACAAAGTTTCCGCAATGCAAGATTTTGAGAATTTAAGTTACGATAGAGTAAAGTTTCGACAAAGTGAAATTTCGAAAATTAAAATTCAACCCCGACTCGGCTGTTGAGTGACGTCAGTTCCACTCATTTGCCAAGAAGCAAATTGAAACTCATTCAATTTTGATACTTTACTCTTTGTCCGTGAAATACTTGAATTTGGACGATTTGAAAAAGTTTAGATTGAACATACTGCACGAAATCATAGACGACTTCGCACGATTCTTTCCGATAAATCGATACCCGACCAAAGTGATTTGAAATAGAAGAACAAGTTCGATTGATTCGGAATTGATTGAAGCGAATTTACATGCTCATTGAGAACTTCATGAACGAAAACGATTTCACACTCACTTTTCAAAACTTTAATTCAAATCCCGACTTTGTATGAATTTGAGTAAATAATTTTCACACCAATAGTGAATACTTAACGTAAAGATGCTCACTCAAAACCAGCAACGTGGCGATTAATTTCTTCATTTCTATAACGAAAAAATACACGATGAACGTGGAATGAAGAATTGCCGGCTGCAACGTCGCCGATTTGATTTCTACTAATTCTCAAGTAAGCCAATCGCGCTGAGCTTAAGCAAACTCCAAAGGCGTCATCGTCTTGACTGGCCTCATTTCAGATTCTTACAGTACTGTACGCACGATTTATAAACCACGAAGCTTCGAGGAGCAAATCGCAACGATTTTAACTTAAAATTTCCAGAAATTTTCCAACTTCCACTCGGCAATATTTTTATCCACAGTATCGACAACGTTTCGCATCGCGTTGCAAATAAATTTCGCCAATTACCTGTATCCTGGAGCAAAATTCCATCAGTTTGCATCGGTTCGATTCGCACGGAATTAACGCGTTCAAATAATAGTCGAGATGACACACCAGTGATCCTAATTAATTACCCTGTCAAGATTTCTCGCTCAGCTTAATTCCTCAGGCCTCAGTATCCGGCACTGATGCATTCACATGCCGTATCGGAGTTATGTAAATGTAACGATGACACGGTGACCTCACTGATCCGTGATTAATAATAATGTTTCAAGAAAATAAGCCCAGCGATAAAAATACTGGCGAAAATATATGTTATACAGAAAAACAGTCAGTAGAAATGAAATAGCCTCGAAGCGACGAGAAATTCGATATATCTATAATATTGTGATAACTCTAAACAATTGCGCAGAGTATTTAAAATAATGGATATTGAATAAGAATATAATACAAGTTTGACAGACTGTGACGTATGGGTCAGTTTAATTTACCAGAGTAAACGGTAAACGAAAATCGAAAAGCATTTTTCGTAATAATTTAAAACATTGTTAGTGTTTCTTATTTTCGGCACGTGCAAGGAAAATAATTCCGTTTATCGGCTGTTTTACCAGGGAACATAACCGCGTTACGGCGATATTACATAATGCAATATAAGTTGGTATTTGAGAGAGAAAGAGAGAGAGAAGGGGGGGGGGAGTTAAATGTAATGGAGGAGGCTTGTCATTTCGGGGTGAAAAGGGGGAAGGAAGGAGGCTGAATCTAAGAGACTGTGTGTGAGGGCGGCTGAATGAGGAGCTGAAAAGACCGGTAGAGGAACATCGATATGAATACGCAAGCAGGCATTAAAATATAACGACGAGTTCTCGAGTGGGACTTTGGAGAAGAAGGAAAAGCAGAAGCAGTATAGTAGAAGGAGAAGAAGAAGAAGAAGAAGAAGAAGAAGAAGGGTGGCGTTGAAAACCGACGGAGGCTGTTTGAAATTGAGTGGCACATTGAACAGCCTCTGAGAAAACCCTCGAGCCCAAGCCGCGCGACTCCAACTTTTGATTCCGTAGCCAAGTTACGACTGCGTCTCTTTCTTTTTCTCATCTTTCTTCTTCTTCTGCTTATTCTCCTCCTTTCTCAAATTTCTTGCTTTTCGAATTCCCGGCAGGTAGAATCTGCTCGACGGTGTGTATGGAGGAACGGGTCTTCTGAATAAATGAACAATGCGAATTTCGCACACGACAATCCCGAAACGGAAGCCTGCGTAAGCAGTGCGAAGGTATGAGAAAGGGAAGCTTTGTACTCGAAGATGTGACAAGGGGTCCGAGAGTGTATTATGATAAATAATAACAATGACAAATAACGCTCCGAACTCTTGTCGCGAGAGCTCTTGAATCTCTTAATGACAGGATATTTTGGGCATCTCATGCGTTCCAACAATTTTTCTTCGTTATCTGCGACGTCTGTATTATACGCGCCAATTGCTTGCGGTACGCTTCAAAAGTTCGCTGTATATATGCGTACCACATATTGACAAGTACGGCTTGTCGAAGTTTGTCGATATTGAGAGCTTGCTGTGTTTTTAAATCCCGGGTTAGGTATTCGACGTTTTTAAAATGCGTTTGGCTCGCCATTTTTCTTCCGCAGTTCCATACCTTTTATACCTGCAGGCATTGCAGAAATATTTCTCAAGAAGATTAGTCGGTTGAGAAATTATTGCATCGATATTTCGTTAAATTTATCATAACCAGATTTTAACGTTAAACGTTTGTCGTGTTAATCTCGTATATTCGTGAGGTAAGAATAACTTTCCTGAAAATGTAAGAGAACAAAAACACCGTAACTGACATCAATTTGTTTTTTACATCGTTTTGAAATGCTGTAAAACCTAGAGTATCCGTCGAATTTAGTATTTTTTAACTTTTTTGGGACCCAACAACTTTTCGTCTGAACACCGGTTTTCAGGAATTCTATTTTCCAACTAAACTGGCCCACGGAAAAACAAAAAAGACATCTGGAACTTCGTTAATTGAAAAGCTGCAAAGATACGACACACATTTCCGTCTTTCCGTCTTTTTTATACTTTCAAACTATAGACTGATGAATTCACTGATTCTAGCATACGAATTGATCAAAATTCTCAAAAGATACAATCCGAAGGAATTAACTAAACTGAAAAAAAAGAGAAAATATTTCTGTTTCACTTCAAGTACCTATCCAAGAACCCTGATTAAGGTTCTGAATTCGGACTAAACAAGCAAAACACAATTAGCGAGCGGTGGGGCGCTTTTGATTTTCCGGAAACTGAAGTGCCGGGGTACATAGATTAGTTGGCAAAGTGGAAGCTGCCACACGTACAACGGAAGCGATCGAGACCGGATCGCGTCGCCTTACAACCATTGAGCAGCTGCTGTTGCTGCACTGTGCCGTGTCAATTACCCATCTCCAATATTAACCAGCAGCTATTGCGCCGCTGCCACGTCGCCTGCTTCGGGCAGAAACTATCACGGAAATTACCTGCAAGTTCTCTTCCTCCCCCTCCTCCTCCTCCTCCTCCACATCATTGCGGAACTACACAAATATCGAGCTTATAGCTATCGCCATATAACGAGCGGCAATATATCGAGCGGACACAACCATGTTTCAGAGTTGAGAGTATAATTCCTTGAATCGAGTTGATCTCCAAAATTTAGAAACGAAATTGAACGGAGAGAGACGGAAAAAATAAAAGTAAGACTCCGTGGAGAGAAAGCAATCGCAGATAGCTAGGTTGTAATAAATGAACGAGATGCTTCTGCGGGTGGGTGGATGGGCAACTAACAATAACCGCAAACAATGGGGGCTGCGTATTAAAATGCAAATCGGTTCATAAGTCACAACATTATCATCATCGCGAGCGGCGAGAGGGGTGGTGCTATAGTTCGAGCACGGCCATTGTCATGCCGATTTAGGCAGCCAGGTTCGCTTCGCGGGCTCGCGAGCCGTCTATAACTGCTTCCCATCCTCTTTTCCCCTTCCTCGCCGTTGAATTAACGCGGCTCAACACTTTCTATGCGCCGAGATTAACTGCCTGAATTAGACGTTATTAAGGGATTTATATATATATATATATATATGTATATATCTATATATATATTATATATTCGAAAGCTCCTTAACCCAACCGCTGCAAGCCGACTTTGCGACGCGCACCTTGGTTAGATATTCCATGGCTCTTTGCCTTCGTCGAAGACGGCTCGACTCGTCTGAAGGTATTACGAATTCTAGTCTGGAATATATAAATCGGCTACGGTTATTTCTTGACAAAGGTGTGGGTGACGAGATGAAAGTGACAGAAGAGGGTACACCATAAGACTGAAGGCTAATAAGCCGCAGTGCTTCATTGAAAACATAAAACACTCGAATCTCGACTACAGACTGTTACTATAATCGTTTTGCGGTATTGACATCGCATTATCTTGTAAAGTTATCTTGACTGAAATTGATTGATACTAAAGATGGTTTCGGATAAAAAAAAGTCCGTTTGGTTATAACCAAATTCATTAAAAATAGTGATGATTAGAAAAAAAGTTACCGCTTAGAAACAAGTAGGTATTCGATTCATCGCGTTGATCCTGTATAAAATGTCACTGTTATAAATTAAGATAGTTTCTTTTATAACTTCGATTTGTCAAGATAAGAAGAAATCTGGTCGAATCTTGATCGAAGAATGGAGAAAAAGTGGTTCGAATAGGTATAGCAATTTAAGAAGATATTATACGTATATATCTACACCTGACAATGACGTCGTTTCGGTAATGGAGAAGTAAGAGAATGACGAAGAGAAGATACCTGACATTTATATATCATAGACGTAGTTACCACCGTGCAGCGAATCTGTCCCTCCTTGACATTTCGACTTCAGGCGCACGTGTGTGTGTGTGTGTGTGTGCGTGTGTGTGTGTGATGCGGGATAACGGCGCACAAAATGCTACCTCGTTTGGCTGTTGATTCGATGTTACAGTTCCACGTATGATTTCGAGGGTGAAACGAAGGAGCGAAGGAATCAACGGGGGGAAACGATCACCATCTGTTTCTCCCTCCTTACAACCTCCGTGTATGCACTGTATATAAATGTCATTCGGTGGTGTATGTGCTGTACATGTATATACGTATAGGTATATTTATTATATATACCGCGTATATCAAGGAGCTTTCCGTGATCCACAACCCCTGCTGCTCAAATGTTAACAACGCCATCAGTATCGCTTGCTAAGCTAGTAGATGTATCATATGTACCTATCATATGAAGTGTCTTGGAATGAAGAAAAAACAATAAAATATTTATATAATTCAGAATTTCAAAAGAATTCGCAGTTCGTTGAGAATTAGGGGCTTCAAGTTTTTCACTTCGTAGACCTCGCTTTCGTTCTCCTATGCAAGAATCAATCGACACACTTCGCCTTTATTGGATGATCGAAGGATCTACTAGGTATATGCAGGTTAGCTAACGCATCAGTGATCTCGTTTTTCTTCCTGATCGGAGGTTGGCAATCAGTACCGTCTACTGTCGTGTCTTTTAATTAGTATCTGGACGCGATTCATTCTGTCGTTGTACCTACTACAGCGTGTTTCCGAGTGAATGTCGTAGGATAATGAATTGCCAACCACTGAGGGGCACGAATATCGTTAAAACAGACCTACCGAGTTACCGATAGATTGTTCCCCTCGGGGATAGGCAACCTAACACAACTCGGAAACACCCTGTATGCACTCATGGCGTTTCATTACGAATCGTCATTTATAGTCCGGATACTCTGAATATAACGGCGTTGATGAACCGGTGAACAAATACTGGGATAATGAAGATGACAGAGATCGGAATTCAGATTGCTGGATTTCAATTGCGGCTTGAGGTTGGGTCAGCTTTCGTTTTCATTCTTGCTGCGCATCCTAGGCTCTGATAAAATCCCGATTCGACCTATACAAACTCCTTTTTAATCCTGCGGCTTGATGATAATTGCCGTCGATTCGATATGACGGGGAAAGTTTGCTGAGCTAGCGAAGCCAGACGGAAATCGAGGTTGAATTGGGGTCGGATTTCACCGCCCCAGGCGCAGAAGTCCTTGCCCGATATTATATATGTATACCTGTCCCATTTCTATGTGTGTAATATAGTTCTGCTATGCCTCGTTTTGGCCATTATGTAAATACAGCTGTGGATTTAATCCTTGCCGCTGCGGGACACTGGCGTTAAGGATTTTGGTTAGTCCAAAATCGGTACTATTCATCAATTTTATTACGATATATGGCCGCCGTGCGTTGAGTATTAGAAAATCTATTGAAAAATAGAAGACGGTAGAATTATAATCGCAAACTTAGGCAGCGACACGACGTATCAAATCTGTTAGAAATTGTTAAAAACCTATTAGATTCCTTCTATTTCATTCTATAATGGTTATTTCATTCGAAAGACTATATTCTACAAATTCGACTGCAATGCTTTGTTTTCTACCATCTTGGTGTCGTTAAGTATTTTATTTTTCAACCTAGCACCAATATTGATATTGATAGAAAAAGTGGCAGTAAAAAAAAGAAGATTTGTTTCAGTAAATTTGTGGAGAATAATCTTCTGGTCAAAATAACACATCGTAAAATAAAATCTAACGAATCTACCAGATTTTCAATATTTTAAAAGCGATTTGAAACGTATTATCAATATCTAAGTTATTTTGTTATGATTCCAGTATTATCAGTTTTTTATTTTCAAAGTGATTAAGAAAAGTGGCTCGAGAATAAAAAAATCCACAAGCCAAATAAACCAGGAGAAATAATTAGGGGAAGCGTCCAGCTTAAAAAAACATTTCATATTTATACTGCAAGTTGGTGTATTTTTTTTATTCATTTTTATACTCTTTCGAGGATTATTTTCGCCTCGACGACGGCAGATTCCATCATGTCGGCGAAATTATATGGGCTATTATAATTACGAGCCTCGGAGCGACTGCATGGCAGAGAAAGAAACTCGATCTTATACTCCTAATTCTCTTATATCGTGTACCGCCGCTTCTCCCCCCGCTATCCCTTCGTCCTAATCCGACTCCCATTACATCGTGCCTAGGCGTACATCTACCTGGCGATAACGATGAAACGATACGCGCGACGTTACGGTTGCACGACGAGAAACGCTCAAATTAGTGAGAAATTTCAAACTTAAATCGTGCCGGGTAAAGATTTCACTTTGATTCTGACGCGACGTGGAGCCGAGTCACCAATTTTTTAAACAGCATTTACAACGAAATACGGTGTAACGAAAATTGGTTGAAATAGTACGCGATAGTTTCACTGATATTTTTTATTTTTATTTGTTTATAAAATGTCTGATATTTCCGGAATTCAAGGCATAAGTGTGAAAAGTTTTCAAAGAAAATTTCTGTACACAAGATCGACAAGTTGTGGATTTTTTTAAAGTGCTTAAACAGTCTTTCAATATATTTGTTCGTTATTGTTATGATTATGTTTACGACAGAGGGAAAAATTTATACAGAAACTTCAGAATTTAGTCACGTATAAAAGGAATATTTTTTTAATTCACTAAATTAATAACGGAAGAAACGTTTTGTTGATTCAAATACGTAAGTCCCATTTTTAACTTGTTGTTCTTATCACTTTTTTTCTTGAACAGAGTAAATATTTTCTTCCCCACAGTCAGCAAAGTCGCAACAAATAGTTTCTCCGCGTAACCGAAATGTGATCTTTCTAAACTTTAACTTGAAACCATTCTCAACTGGAAAAGCTCCGATTTTTCGACCATTTCAAAAATTTGGACGAGTTAATTCTACGCGGTTCCTCGATTTGCGAGAGCGGTAATTTCGACTTAACGACAGTTTAATTCGCGTCAAGTTAAGCATCCTATTGATTTTAGCAACTGATTAAGTGGCACCCCGCTTCCCGAGCACACGAGATTCATCTTTGGAACAGATCGGCTTATAGACAAAGACTTTGCCAAAGTTCAAATCTCGAGAAAATCGAAATTCGATTACATTTTTGTGGAGAGATCTCTCTGCGACAAATTATTTCGGTTTCCATTCCCTTGATACACAATCGTGAAGAGAATATCCGAAAGAAATATTCTTTGATATCTAAAAGCTCGGCAAGTTTCATTGTAAATCGAACTTGATGTAAAACCAGATCATTTTTGTATTCTTCGTCGGAAGAATTGACGCTTCGAGGAAAACCAAAATGATCTTTTCTACTTCGAAATGCGTTTTATGATTCGCGCAATGATTTTCCAGAGCTTTTCAACACATGCTTGTAGCTGCGTAAGCAGAAAATGTTGTATCCTGAATTCTGAAAAAATGATTTCATAGATTCGCGGAAACGTCGGTTGAAGGATCAAGTTTCGGGTGGATATGATCCGTGAACTTTGCAAACTTCTACCGCTTCTGGTTCAATAATTATTTCGTGTATCCTAAAATACTGAGGAACGGCTCGACCGATTTGCACTAAATATTAACGACACATAGAGAATCCGGTAGAGATGCTTTACGAAGCTTTTAACACTTGTTCTACTCCCGGTTACGTGTGTCCTGAATTCCAAAAAAAAGTCAAATTCGAATGAAATTTGGAAAGAACGTCAACAATTCGACGGATACACTATACATATATTTTTTTTTAACAACTAACGAATTTCACTAACAAAATGTCCGTTTCACTTACAAAATTAAAAGAATTACATGATTTTCCTTGAATAGTAACGTAACACAATGTAATTCAAACGCTTGTTGGTGACTTTTGTATTTTTTAGTATTCAATTGAGCAGTTAAAGAATTACAATGAAAATCGAACATATTATCTATCAATTTCGAATACGAAGAAGAATGAGAAACACAAAAGGTGAAAAAAAAAAAAAATTGCTACCACTTCGAAGGACATTTGCTTTCATAGAAAGATCAAATTTTCTTTTTATACATGAAAAGAAATGTTTTTTTTTTCTTTTTTTTTTTTCTTTACCTTTTCAAAGGAGATTTTCGCGCGTATCGAATGCCGACGAATGTTCCCCGAAATCTGAAAGTGCGAGAGAGAGAATTGGGCGAAACAAATCTAGCGGGACAAGTTTAAATTCGACGAACTCGGGTGCGGCACACGCGGTCGAAAAAGCAGCGAGTCCGAAAATCCTCTCTTGCAGACTCCTCGGGACGACGTCCGAGGTGAGAAAATTCTATCCGCTTACACGGGAATTCGAAGACGGGTCGAGACTCGGAAGGATCGGGGTCGGGGTGAACGAGGTTCGCCAAATCGAAGACACTTCCACCGCGTGCTTTACGGCGAGCCATTCGAATCTGGGAGCTGAAAACGGATTAAACGGGAATCCCGAAAGGGAATAAGAGCGACCCTGCGCCGGCGAAATCGAGAGTGCGAAACGGGACGGGACGGTGAGTCCTTTTTTCTTTTCCTTTTTCCCGACTCTCCTCATCCTGCGCTTTCCCTTCTTCTATTCTAATCTCTTCTCTTCTCTTTCCTGCGGTTTAAACCCGCCCGCCAGGAACTTGTTGGGCTTTCGAATAGAAATTCCCAGCAGTCGTTATTCCGGTTGGTTGTCATTGTGAAGAAAATTTTTTTTCCTCAACCGTGATGCGGTTCTTGTTTAAGAGATTCGAGCTCATCCGTTTAAAACCAACGGACTATTTTAGAAAGCGATTTTTGTACTCATACCATTTAACAAATGTTTTATATACTGAGAAGAAAGGTTTTGCTAAATTTGGAGAAATGATGAATGATTTAAATTCAATTCGTTTTGTCGAATCTTGGAGTTTCAACTTAGGTTTGTTCGACCTTCCGAAAACTTTTCTTGAAACGACGAATTATTCTGTTGAATTAAGAAAATTTTCTCTCATTCGAAGAAATTAATTCTTTTCGGGCTAACAGCTAAATATTTTACTGGAAAAAAGTTATAAATGTTGTCGAACGGAAGAAAATTCATTCAACGCATTCAACATTCATTGACGCTAAATAAAATCAAGCAAATATTTCATCGGCAGCCTCTAATAAATTAACTTCATTAGATCAACAGAAATTTCCTCAATTTAACTGAACAATTGTTTATTTCACAGCTACAAGTAACCAATCATTTCATCAAAACAAGTTGAAGAATTTTTTTTCTTCACAAGTGTACAACTTCGCAGCGAGAGAAATTTTTCATTCCTTTTACGATATAAAACTGCTAAACATTCTTAATATTTCCGTGATTCTTGTACAAATCCAAAAATTATTGTGATTCAATTCGAACCCATATTAAACGCGTACTTACGTACTAAATTTTGCAAACAAAACGTGTAAGACTTAGAAAAAAAATTCTGATTCCAATGAATATAAAAATTGGCAGGACTTTGATAAGACATTGCAAAAAGATATACGAAATTCAATTATAACTGCGTACCTTAACAAACGAACATACATATATCTGCGTCAGATATAAAATCCTTACAAGACTGTAAAGAGAAGGTTGACTCTCGAGTGTACGAAGGTCTCAAAGGTTTAAATGTTTTTATACATTGTTCATGGAAGAAGGAAATTAGGGTTGTATTCCGTACCTCTATGGCGGTGAAGGGGAGGAGGGAAGTCGGGCCGTTTCAGCGGACACGAAGCCCGGCATTATATTTTGATAAGGCCTAAGGTAATTTGGAGTTTGTATAGGTAAGTAATTTCGGACAAATCCAAACGGTGGCCACGCTATTTCTGTTCCTACCACGGCTCTGCGGAGGAGAAAACCGAGAGAGAGAGAAGGGGGTGAGGGAGGGGGGGGGGGGGGCAGAGGTAGAAGTTGACGAAACTAATTTAACCGCTATCGCATCAGGGATCTATTACAAATGTCCTTAGTGCCCGCGACGGGGATTATCATGTAGAACGTCGATTGCCCGCCGTTAACTAGATGAACCGGGGGTTGAGAGGGGGGTGAAGAAAGGTGGAAGCGAAAGAGGAACGCCAGCCACTCGCTACGCAAACATCGACGTGTGGTTAAACAGGCGAGTAACTTTATACCCTGAATCGAAAAGCCTGCTGGTCTGATTGTTTTTTTCCAACAGCTTTTTTCTCACCCCATATTCACTTCAAATGTGTGGATATTTTTTTTTTTTTTTTTTTTTCTTTCCAGCATTAGCTAAATTTTTTCACAAGAATATGGTTGTGATACGAAGAATGTTTAGTAAAATCAATTCATTATTTTTTGTAGAAATACAATTGAAACTTTTAATTGATCCTGAAGGAATTGTCCTCAAGTAAATCGTAGAAGATATTTTATCAACATTTTTGGGGATCTTGTATAAACAAAAAAAAAAAAAACAATGATCGAACGCTTAAAACGAAGCGATAGGTTAAAAAAAAGAAACATCGGTATGAAAAATGGACAAAGAATGAGAGGAAAAGAAAGGGTTGAAAAGTCGTGCGACCAAGCTGCGTATATGGGGAGGGATAAAAAAGTAGTGAAGGCAATTCGCACCCTCTCAGTTTGCGGAAGACACGCGGTGCTGCGCCAGTTTCTCAAGCGGCACAAGACCTCCTTGTAAAATCTGACGTCCACGAGCCGTTGAGAAAACAAGACTACTTAGATGAAAGAGCGAGAGAGAAAGAAATTCAAAGAGCCTGGGAGTTGAAAAGAATATGTTACATTTTATCATAAAATCTTTCAACACTTGACTTCGAAACGTATCTAGAAAAACTTATCATTTGATTTCGATCGGTTGAATAATCCGCAAAATTCTATTGTAATACCCTTGGTTTCTGTAAATGTTGAGTGAATATTTATCGACGTTATACCAAATATGGTGATAGAAATACTTTTTCGTATGGTGAAGAAAAAAAAAAAGAAAAAAAGGATCAAGTGCTCAGAAAAACAACTCGGTTTATATTCATTGAAACAGTATTCATTTGAATAAAGAAAAGATTTCTTTTACGATATTTGGCAAAATCAGTAAATATTGATACAAAAATATAAAGATAATTGTTAATTTTTTTTTTTTTTCGTGTGTGATAAACAGTTTCGGAAAAAATATCAATGAAAATTTCTCGCACAAAACTCAAAACCGATATTGTATATTAAAAAATGATAAATTTCGGGGGCAAAAACACTTACAGTAAAAGGCCTTAAAATTTGTCTGAGTTATATGAAACCAAATTTTTTTTTTTTTTTTCATTTTATTTTCAAAGATTTCGAAGATCTATACGCGCATTTAGGAACGGAAGGATCTTGCTGCAAGAAGCGAAGGGGTGAAAATGAGAAATGCAGTGGTTTGAGCGACGCGACGCACACAATCGCAAACACACAATCGGCTGCCTACTTGATTCGACAAAGCAAATCAGGATTCGACACGCGAGGACTCGAAGGGAAATCACGCAACCGACGCCCCTTAGACTGCGATTACCTCCTCCACCCCGGTTCGCACCACCTTTAGCCGACCTTTTTACCGCGGCTCTGCCGCCCGAACTCCTTCCAACCCCTAATGCCCCGCACCAATTTCAGGAGAATTTTCAACTGAAATCGAACCGCGAGTTCACGGAAACTTCAGGGGTCACGGGACGGAGTAACGTTCCTTGTTTCAGGGGTGATAAAATCGGTTTTTCGAACGGGTAAAATTGGAATCTGAAAACTAATTTGCTTCCGCGATTTTGGGCCGAAATTTTGCCATGATGAAATAAAATTAATCGCCTAGCATTTGCAAGTTCAAATTCAGGATAAAGTTTTATGCCTGAATTTTAGATACTGAAAAATCCAATTTTGCAAGTTTTTTAACGGATTGTAGAAAATCGTTTTGAATATGATTCAGAAATGAATCGAGGATTCTCAGGAAAATTTTTCGGAGAGCATCGATATTTTTCAAGTGCTTCTCGTGAAAAAACCTTTCGTAGAAAATGTTTACATTTTCTTAATTTCTCGTCATTAAATATTTTAGTGAGAATTGTTTCGTTTGTCCAACTTTTGTGGGAAAATGTTTTAAGGAAAATTCGTATATTCTCTTTATTTTGCATAGATAAAAATGTTTCATGTAAAGTCGATGTATTTTCTTACCTTTTCATGGGAAAATATTTCAAGAAAAATTAGCATATTATATTAACTTTTTATGTAAAAACGTTTATGTATTATATTTTCTTCAATTTCGAGGGAGTGCGAATGTGGAAACAGCTCGCCTCGTAATCTGCAGGAATTATTTGAATTGGAACAAACGAAGAGAGAAAATCTACGCGCCGTGTCTATTTGTCGTGCAAATTAATGACTGACATCAATGTGACTAAATGAATTTTGTAAACAAAAAAGGTGTATACTGCTGAGTATATAATATGCACAACCGTGCGGCTATTCAAACTGCAGCTGGAATTGTTAATCGGGGTTAAATTTTCCCCGTCCTTGCGCGTGTATAATGCATGTACTTGACAATTCGCGTGTATCGGTCCTGCAGCAATTCGATGTTCGAACAATCAGTTTCAGATTGATTATTTGGCTTGTCAGTTTATTTCGTGTCAGTGGCGAAAGCTAGTCTCTGTCTATCTCTCATTATTTCTCTTTCCCTCTCTCTCGCTCTATTGTTCTATCGCGTTATCACCGGTAATTACTAATTTGCTCAAGTAATGCGGATACACCATATATTTCAACAGTCAAAATCATTCCTCGATTAGGAATTCCTGATCTGTTTTTTATTCATGAACCTAAATTTCACACTTTTTACGCTCTTCGTACTTGATCCGACAATTCCAGAGAGAACTGTTTTGTTAAATCGTTTTTTTTTTTGCTTTTGCAGGAATCAACGCTTGGAATCTTGACTTTTTCATCGAAATTATAAACGAATTTTACTTTACCGTATTCCGTAGATTTAAAAACATTAAATTTACCAAAAATTTATACATTTTGTACGAGTTTTCACAAGAGTCTAAAAAATTCTCCGACATTTCAAGTCTTTCAAAAAACTTCTCAAATTTTTTACTATCCCAATAATATCTTGGAGTTTCAGACGAAAGACTTCACCGACTTGTATTAGGAATTCGTTGAATCTAATCTTGCAACTCGGAAGCTGCAGAGGGTATAAAGAATTATAGTTTACATTTTGTGATCCATGGATGCTATCCGACTGTAATACCAACCGTCGATGACTTATCAACGAGACTTTTGCCCTCGAGATAGTATCGACGCGACTGCTCTCACGTCGAGAAAACGCTGCAGGCGTTCAATCTCCGTTTCTAATCCTAAACCGGAATGAAAATCACAACAATTACTCGAATTAATTGACACAGTTGTTAATGGAATCATTTAAAGACTGATAAAAAATTAGCAAGGAATAAAAATTTTTCGATAATTCTTCGGGAAAGAGACGAAACCCAAACCTGTGAATTAAGAAACGCGAAAAATAATCGATTTTTGTCGATTGAATCGATTATCTATTCCCGATTAATTTGGGACGAGAATAATTCGTTCCGATGAAATGAACGGACTAATTTTGTTGCAAATTTTTATTCTCTGCAATTTGCGTTGAGTATATTTTTCAATTTTGTCGCTTTTGGCTGACCGAAATAATATTTTCAAACCGTTAAAGTCGGAAACTTTGCAACAAAAAAGGAATAGTCAAATTCATTTGAAAAAATAAAACAGTTTCGTGTGAAAGTTCAACGTAAACTAAACTGTTGAAACAAAAATTACCGAAAAATCATCTTATAGCAAAAGATGAATCAAAAGTCGAATAGGGGATAATCGAATGGTTGCGATGAAATCGATGAATGAAATTGATAAACCACGTGTCTATACATTTATATACATATAACGAGCTCAACTAATAGATCATATATATACAAATTGGATTTCAAATATTTACAGCATAACACAATTTCTCTTTCTCTCTTCATCTCCTTCTCCGTTTCTCTCTAATCGTCAACGCCGATGTCTCGTCGCTCCTCCCTCCCAGACCGAGAGATGATCGTCTAGGTGTCTAATTTTAAATCAGCTATATCCTAGCCGTCGTATTCGACGGATTGCAACATCTCCTAGGCAGCTTCCTCGTCGTCGTCTTCAATAACGCCGTCCAGTCTCATTCTGCAAGTTTTTTTTTTTTTTTGTTTTTGCATCGGAATCAAAAATCAATAACAGTTTACCGACGGTTAATTATCATTATTATTTGTGAACCATGTATTATTAAGCAGGAAAATTTACTCACCGTACACTACAAAGCAGTTATCTAACTTCAAGTGTTAGTCGATGCTCCGATTTCTCCGAGGTTAGTACATACATAACAAATTGCCATCGACTCGCGGTGATGGTCAAAGAAAAAGTTAACCAGAAGCAAAGCATACACGAAAAAAAGTAACGAGGAATAATTTTTAACAAAAAATCAATCGAATAATAATTTGTAAGTAATCGATTGAAATTGGTTAGGCTTAAAATGCTGTGAGATCTTTATGCTTGAAAGTTTTCTAGTAGACGTAGAGAGCTTTCGGAGCGAACCTGTTTGAGGAAAAGTTTACAATAAGTTACAATTCTCATCACTCGTCGTGTAACGATCGATGTTCGCAGTTCAGATGATTTTTCTGTCAGGATTAATTTAGTTACAAATACCCTGCAATTGTTAGTGCAAGAAGCAATTAATCTTTTCCACATACACAAAACAGAGAAATATACACTCGCTGTAAACGAATAAATTCGATCATAAAAATTCCTATGCATTTCGATTTTGAAAATAGAATAAAATCACGAAACAATTCCCAGAGAATTATTGTTATCATTTTTTTTTTCCCCACCAACTACAACTGAAATTCGTTGAAGTTTTACGAGAAAAATTCCAGTTCATTGTTCATTTTTTAAAATTAACAATTCTTCAAGTCATGTTAAAAAGTGACTAAAATCTATATTAAAATATCGGTAAAACCGGAAGCAATTTTTCAAACTGGTAATGGAGGGGTAAAAAATTGGGGAAAAAAACTTTGGTCAAAATAAAGTAAACACTCACACGTGCTCAGGATGGCTTCGAATTTGGTCGATAAATTCGGCAGGTTTCAGCTCAGCGATGCAGATGCGATGAACGGCTGTGAAGAGCGGAAACTTGTCGGTGGCACCGCGATTTACAAGCATCGTGTGAACCTCGTCAGCAGTCGCTGGTCCCTGGAGTTTCTGACCCGCAAGAAGCTCGTCTTCGAGTTGCTTGATGGTCTGAAAAACGAATATTTCCATGAATTCTCTCATTTTTTTCAGTTTGTTTTTTTTTTTTTTCATTATTTCATTTTCTGGTTGCACAAAAGTTGAAGCAGTTACAGAAAATTGAAAACTCGTACTAAAAAATAACTAAACTTCAATTATAGTTTCGTTACCATATTTTTCTTATATTCTTTGTTTTTCTGCTTTTTATACAAGACGTTCAAAAATGGGGTTATTTTTTTTTCCTTCTTCTTTCAACGGAAATATTTATTTCACTCGCCTTTCCGGTTTTCACGAACTGCTCGCAAACGCGTCGATTTCGGCCTCCGTAGCAAGTCGTTATCAGATCGGCCACTCCGCAGCTTTCGAAGAAAGTCGAGAGTTTCGAACCACCGTAAAAAGTGTCGACGAACTTCACCATCTCCATCAGTCCCAGTCTGATTATTGCCGCTTTTGTGTTATCACCGAGGCCCAAACCATCGACGAAACCCGCTCCGCAGGCAACAATATTCTGTCATAATTACGAGTCATTAATTTACCGTAAATTAAAATTCTGCAAACCCTTGGCAGGATTACTTTTTTTTCATTCTACTTTTCTCTCCTATTTTCTTTGTAGAGAAAATTTTTTTACAGTAAAATCGCTGAATCGATATTCGTACGCAGAATTATTTGAAGCGAATAAAAATCCAAAAAAATTGTGCACTTAAACTTTTTCGCTCTAAAAGTGAAAAAAAAATGAATGCAAAAATAAAATAAAATGGGAAATCATGGGAAATATTTATTATTATTATTTTACCTTGAGCGCGCCGCAGACTTCGACGGCTTCAGCATCTTCGACTACAACGACTCTGAAGTTTTCGGTTTGAATCATGTCTCGCAAAAGAGGCGCAGTTCTCTTATCCTTGCAGCCTGTGAAGTGTTTGAGATATTTTATTTTTGCTCGTATATATGGTGTAAGTTAATTTTCCGCAGTATTTCATAAATTCATGAGTTCGAATCGTAAATTGACATGGATTTTCTTAACGCCTAAACTCACCTATCGTCGTCTCGCAAAATTTCCCCTCGGCAACTTCGTTGGCGAGATTTGCTCCCATTAGAACGTAGCATTGTATTTTCAGCAGGTTTTCGATTATCTTAGATATCAGCTCGATCGATTTTCCATCGCCTTGATCGAAGCCCTGGATAAAAGAATGGGGTAAAATGAAATTAAAAAAAGAATAGTTTTTTTGAGAAAAAAATGAAAACTAGAGACAAAAAACGTCTGTAATCAAGATACGATCACAAATCTTCTAGAAAATTTTTTCAAACACTTGTAAAAAATTACTTTTATCAGCGACAGACCGACGGCTGTTGGCTTTATTTTTCCAAGCAGAGTTGCGCATAGGGTTCGGATAAATTGATGAGGGATAACGAAGATCAGAAAGTCGGCGTCCTTCGCTGCCTCGATGAGATCGGGAACGGCGACCTGAAAAAACCAGCCATTGGAAATAAATGGAGAATTTCTTGGCGCGAAAAATCGGTAGGAGTAAAAACTTTGAATGAAATTATGTGATAAAAATTATTCCAATTAGTAACAAAAGACATCTTCATTCTCCTTTCCTTTAGGTTTTTCTTCTTTTTTTTTTAAAGCGCAGGTATTTTGAAGACAGAATTTTACCTCCTAATATCCGTAAAAATTGGAAAACAACATCGAGCGGAAGTCAATGCCAAGTCTATATTGCAAAGCACTGCAGTCATAATGTGCAATTGCCATTTAATAATATGCAAATCACTCGCGTAAAACATTTGTTTTTAATACTATTTGGAATGCGATATCATTCCGGTGACCAGATATACATCAATTTGAATATTCGCGACGAGGTTGCATATTTTACAGACTATTTAAGTGATCGGTAATTAGTTATAAGCCGATTCAAATCCGCAAGTCCAACTGTCGATACGCCTGGAATATTTCCGTCCAACATAAATTAAACGGTGTACAAGTAAAATCGTTTTCGTATCTGAATGCAAAAGAAATAAAAATATGATAAAAAGAAGTCGATTTATTTCGGAGAATGTTATAATACCGAGTTATTTAAACTACAGAAAAGGTCACGAAGTGTAATTTCTTTAAAGTTATTTGCTTTCTTTGCTAACTTTAATCAATTTAAAGATATTGCACGTAGAATAACTTCGTTATATTTTTTACTTCTGATTATTTACAGCTTTTTCAAGCTGTCAGGCAATTTGTTGCAGTGTTTCACTGCCGAGTATTTACCTACGATTTTTTTTGTCAACCTGTACACTAATTTCAGGAAGTTAAATTTGCCTTTTTCTTGATTTGACATTTGAGCACCCTAAGTTATTATTCCATGTACTGGTAAACAATCAAAGTGATTTTCGTAAGTCACACATCAACTGTCTTTTCGACATTTAGTACTAACATAAGGCATTTTTTTTTTTTTTTTTTTTTTAACTTTTCATCTGTGATTTTGGCTAATATTTAACAATTTCCCAAGCCTCCAAGAATAAGCTTTACACTTATGTTCCTCTGCTGTAAACACCATTTTCAAAATGGTGATATCTGAGAGCTACTTGTGCGTTTTCCGAATTTTCCTAAAACCATTTTGATCGCACGTCAGGATTGTTGGTTCATTCGCGTTTACAATCATTGGCTAAGTACAATACTGCTGAAAATTTTCCAAGCAGTTTTTTCTCTTTTTCCTAACTTTTGATCGAAACGCTACGGCCGATTGATAATTCTGAAATAATCCGAGACACTTGCAATACGGCTTCGATTCGAGCAGCGCTATTATTTCTCCCTCCCGTAATCCCTGTAGCCGGTATCATTATATACACACCCATCACGTGATTGATAAAGGCCTCGAGAAAACAAGCCGACTTTACAAGATGATATCCAGCTATAAAAACCGAGGACAAGTGTTCCGCCGGCATCAGTCTTTACCGAGCACTCAACGCGGCCGTACTTTCGATATCGTCATACCGATTTCTCAGAGTGAAAAAAGAGTTTCAGTAAAAGTGATTAAGTAAAATAGAGAGAAAAAAAAACCCAGTCATGAGGCTGAACTCCGTCATCCCCAACTTCAAGGCCCAGACCACCCAGGGACCGATAGATTTCTACAAATGGCAGGGAAACTCGTAAGTATAATAATTTATAACCATGCATAAAAATTTTCGTCTGGCGCAAATTTTGAAGCAATTTTTAAATCCCTTCCACCGCGTTTTTGTAAAAGATTTAAAAAAGACGGGTTTCCAAAAACATGTCGTCAAGACTTCAATCCTGAAAAATATGCGAATTTGGTAAGAGAAGCGACAAAAAACAGCGAAATTCTTGAGTAAAGACGGTTTCAATTATTTCATTTCCATCATGGTAACTACGAATTTCTGGATCGGACAGGTGGGTGGTGCTGTTTTCGCACCCAGCTGACTTCACCCCGGTGTGCACAACGGAGCTGGGACGAATCGCGGTTCACGCGCCGGAATTTGCCAAGCGAAACACGAAAGTCCTCGGACTTTCCTGCGACAAGCTCCAGGAGCACGTCGACTGGGTGAACGACATAAAGTCCTACTGCCAGGACATCCCCGGGGACTTTCCCTACCCCATTATATCCGATCCCGATCGCACCCTCGCCGTACAGCTGGACATGATCGACGAGGAGAACCGGAAGAATCCCGACTTCGCGCAGACGGTTAGAGCCCTCTACGTCATCAGTCCTGATCACCGTCTTCGCCTGGCGATGATCTACCCGACTTCGACTGGACGCAACGTCGAGTGAGTAGATTTTTGCAAAGATTTATAGAAATTGGAAGGGTTGCGATTGCGAATATTCCAAAACGTTCAAGTCTGTTCTTCGGGATTTGAAAATGATAAATTTCGAAGTGTAGAAAAGTAAAAATGTTTAAAAGTGGAGTACAAAAAGGTAAAATATAGAATCGTCAGAATTATTTGGGTGGGGTGGGGAGGGGGGGGGAGGGGGAGGGGGATTACGTGGAAAGATCTGGGAATAGAAGTGTCAGGATAATTGAATTTCCAAAATAGCGGAAATCTATTCTATTACGAGGTTTCAAAATGTGGAAAGTCAGTGTGTGGAAAAGCCACGATGTATCGAAAGCCAAAATATAGAGTTTTTAGAATAAATAAGAATATAGCAAGCCAAAACATGTGAAAATGTAGAAGTATTATAAAATAGAAGGATCGCAGTACAGAATTTCGAAAAACATGAAAATCTACTTTATAGAATTTTGAAATGCAAAATGTCGAAATACAGAAAACTCAGAATGTAAAATGGCAAGGCATACAAAGAACGGAAATATAAAATCGTTTATTTGTTGTAATTCTTATTCAATCTTGCAATTCTGCGTTTTGAGTTTCTATGTACTCCGATTTTCGGCATTTGAAAATTTGATGAAATAAATTTTCGTGTCTTTGAAAATTCGATATAGTAATATTTCTATTTCCTAATCGTCCTACATTCTCACCCTCACTCCAATTTTTTATTCTTCATTACAGCGAGTAGCTTGTAAAACGTTTTTCCAAATTTTATCACTTTTTCTTTTTTCTTTACAGTGAAATTCTCAGAGTCATTGACTCCCTGCAGCTGGTTGATCGCATCCCAGAAGTTGCAACACCAGCCAACTGGGTGGTAAGTGACTTAATTATTTTCAAACGAGTTCACCGATTTGGAACAAGGAGATAAAATCAAAGATCATCAAAATTCAACTGTCACTTAGCATGGCCTTTTGACTTTTACCGGGTTATTCAGTGAAACTCGTCGGTCAACGTCAGCAAATAGGTAACCTGAGCTACACTTTGCACAGTAATATATCAGTATTAAAAATGTAGTTTCGGTTGCCTATCAGCCGTGGTTGAACGGTGAGTTTCACAGAATACTTCCTGCTCACAGACAAGTTCATTTGGTTATCCCAATCCTTACAGTCTCGCGAATTGTTTGACTGCAAAAAACCTGTAAAGTAATTAATGTCTGATAGGAATCATGCTATTTTATAAAATTTTCTTCTTCCAGCCTGGAGAAAAGGTAATGATTCTTCCCACGGTGAAAGATGCCGATATTCCAAAACTGTTCCCCGGTGGAGTCGACAAAGTAAGCATGCCTTCCGGTAAAGTTTACGTCCGCACAACAACCGACTACTGATTTACTACGCAAATATACCGAACGCTGATTGTTTATTCGAAACTATTTTATATGTACGTTGATATAATAAACATAGAATCTAAACTGGCTGTACTCTTTGACAATTGAGTTTACAATGTTTTCAAACTTGCTGAGAATGGTGCAAAAAACTTATTTCTACTCACCACGTTCTCCGGAAGTTTGTGGCCCGGAAGGTACTTCACGTTTTCGTGCTGCTCGTTGATGATCTCGGTAAGTTTCTTTCCGTTTATCATTTCCTCGTAAACGTACATCGTGACCCGCTCCTCAAACTTGGTGTTGAACTTGACTGTATTCGCTCCGACAATTTTGGCGATAGCTGATCCCCTGAAAAAAGAATCGATACCACGTCAATCGAAGAGGAAACTACTGATCTTAATGCGAAAGTTAATCTTGCGGGGAATCAGAACGAAATCAATACTTAGAATCGGGGTCATGATCAACGATGATCTATGTGAATATCAGATGTCCAAGTGTCGATCGGTAATGCGCAATTAGATCGACCGTGATCGCGCCACAAACTTGACTCGATTATCTGAAGCTGGCTGAGGGACTTGTGAGTTGCTCAACTGGTTCAAAGTCAAGGTGCATGTTTATCGTGCCGCAACCGTACAATTACAATTAGACCTTGCCCTCCATATCGGAGTGGTTTGACATTGAAATGGTAGTTCAGAGAATTGCTTTTATTTTCAACCAAATTAGGGAAGGTTGAGTTATCGCCGATTTTTGCACGCATATATAGTAAATATGCACATAAATTTTGCTGCGCTTTCTGTGGCTATAAATCGTTAAAACCAGTAGGCAGAATATGCTTCTTATTCAAGGGACAAAGTTTTCCGCTGCAGTGGTCAGAGTATATAAGTGGACTTGATGCAATGGGGCTCTTGTAAAGTTTACTAAGTGAATAATAGTGCGGCGAGTAACGCATGGATCAAGATTGATCAGATGATTAATTTACAAATAAGGGAAAAATAGGTCGACGAAAAGGAGGAGGAGATACGAGACTAGTATTCATTGGTTTTTTCTACGAGTCGCAAATCTGACCTCACGAATGATTGATAATTCTGATTAATATAAACATAAACCGTGAACGAGCAATAAAATAATTATTACACGTACGAAACAACCTGCGACAAGTGCATCGTGTTTAGTACGGATTAACGTCACCTTGGTATAACCTTCGCATATGCATTTTTATACCTATACACATTACATCTGACGCAGAAATGCAGGATGAATGCAAATGAAAGAAAACAGTGTCAATATCGAAAAGTTATTTTTATAAACACGGCTTTATTGACAGAGAAATTGAAAAAAGGGGAAACAGCTTGACGAAAAAAAAATTTCATTATGTACTATATTATAAAGAGCGATTAAAATCTCTCACCAATTTCCGCTCCCGACGATGCAGACCTTCTTCTTTGTGCGACCCATCGCTTGAGTTGATTCCGCTATTTATCCCTGTTTGAATCAAGCAGCTGCGGTTAACAGTCCGCTCGTGATATGACAGAGACCGAATTACACACTGCAGATACAGAGATGATGCTGGTAGTCGGATTATCGCGGGAGCTCGTTACCGCCAACTGACTCACTTCGCAAATCTTAACGCGATAATACCCGGAGCCCACGACTTGCGAAGAGACAGAGTCAATAGCCACAGTCTAGCGCTAGACTATGAACTGCTCTTCTCTATGTATCTGGATCATCGCCAACGTAAACGCAATCGTCGAATCGCAGGGTGACCGCTGAAACAATCCGAAATTGGCGGCGAATAGTGGCTAAATATTACCCAGTATAACGGGTATGATTTTTCACCCGCCTTTGTCTACGTATTTGAACAACAGCAGTTCTGATTCGGCAGCAAAACCATTCGCATTCGGATTTTTGCTTGAATCATCCACGATTAAAAAATGTTCAAATTCTGGTATAGAAAACCAATATGGCTGACATTGAAATGCTTTGAAATTTGTTCACGCTTTACGATCATTTCTGTCACTCTTCAATCATCGAACGCTGTTTTGTATCAATTGTAATTATGGCCAGAATAATTTGGTTTCTCTAGTTTCTCTATAGTTCATTAGAATAATTTATAAATGTAATATGCTAGTGGTATGAGTATCGAAATTTTGATAAAGCTTTGAAAAAAGGAAGTAGAAAGTGGAAGCGTAGTGGCAAAAGCACGAGAAAAAGACCAATTAGTGAACGAAAAAAAAACGAATAGCTTTGGATCAGGTCGCGCATCACCGATCAACCTGCCAAGTCGAACCAAGGTCTCGACTCCGTTACTTCCTGGGTATTTTATTTAACGCGCCAAAAATACCGATGCCGACGTATACATACAATACATGTTAACACACATGTTATAAGTTTAGCGAGTATTTCGTATTATGACGAGCATTGCTCACCTGCAGTTAACGGTGACGGTATACCAAGAATAATTAAATCACAGACAATCGTGAGATTAACTCTCGACGATTTACCCATCGTCCTACTAATTGTAAATCGACCCCGTACGTACATTCAAGCATTGTCTAGGTTTGTTCGGAACCACGCGGAGTTTCGTCACTGATATAAATCGTTACGTAATTTAAGCACGTGGGCAATTTTATTTATTTTTTCACTCTACCTTTTTCATTACGCAACGTGACGACGATGTGTATGCGTAATAAGTTGTAACGCGTGAACAAGAGGGGAGAAGAAAAGAAGTTAGGTAAATCGGATATTCCTTAAAGCCTAATGTATACAATGGATACAACAAATAGAAATAAGAATAGAGAATGAAAATTGTTCTTCAATCACGGAGTAGCTTTGAAAAAAATCTAGAAAACAAAGCTACCGTTCATTGATGGGTAATCATTTTCATTTTCTGCTACTATTACTCTGTTTCGTTCGTTGTACGATAGATGCAAAAGCGGAATGTACGAATTGCTGAATTACCTTTGAAATCGTCAACTGCTCGTAAGCTCTAAAACTGCAATACTAATTCCTTTCCTTTTTTTTTTTTTTTATCAATAGAATAAACAGTATGTCTTGCGCCTACTTTCATGCAACCCCATCCACGAGGAGTATTATCTGCCTCTAACTTTCTGACCGACATTGCTTTACGCAAACTAACAATACTCAACAATCAACCGCGAGATGACGCTTCCACCTAGTTACAAAAAATTGAGAGCGCGAAGCGGTTATTTTGATCTTCAAATACTAAGCGCTCGTTTTCGATGCTGATAAAACCATGATAAAACGATGAAATAATATGCGTATAATTCTAAGGGCAGACATTTTGTAGAATCACTTAATAAATTGTTGAATTCTAATGATTTATTGCTAACCTTATCACTGTAATAGAATATAAATTAATTTTTTATAAAAGTACAAAAAGATAATCACATAATTTTGGCGATAATTCATAGTATCGTAAACTTAACTTTTGCAAATGGTGGCAAATAAGGAAATACAAGATAAAACATTTTGTTTTCGAATCCTAGCCATTTACAGTGAAAAATTATTGAAAAAACATGAAAAATGAATAACATCATTCTGAGTGATATTAATTCAAATACTCACATTTAAAATTCAAACGTGCACAGTAAGTATACGTTCAATATGACGTGATGCATTCACAGTAAAATAATTCGATCAATCTGTTGGCTGGTATGGCGATTTTGTTTTCTTCAGAGACGAGATATCGGTGATGAAATTGGTAGAAGTTCCTTAAATCCATAACCGTCGTTTCTAAATACAGTAGTTCAAATTAATAAGAATTCAGTATGATATGTAGAGTAAGTTCTAAAGTCCGAAATTGATTAATCACGTAAATACAAAATATGCAGATTTAGATGACGCAGAAAAAATGTGAGATAAAGTAGGAAAAGTACGAATAAGGAAAGCAGCATAATTGGAAATAAAGAGAAGAGAAACAATTTACAAATAAAATTATAAAAGATTAGTAGGTTAATCAAGAATAAAAATAAAAACACGCTGCTATTCAGTTGTAGTTTCTTGATACATAACGATGCTAGAAAAGTCCGAAAAAAACTTATTTCTGTTAACAAATGATAAATTTTATATTTTTCTATGCTCTGGGATTACATAATATGTGCTCATGATGATTATGATGATAACATCAACAATAATAATAATAATTATCATTGTTATTATACAATAATAAGTAATAATGTAACAACATTTACAATAAATGGTAACAATTCAAAGTTTTTCATATATATTTTTTTTTTTATACAATATATGTCTATTCGTATGTATGTATATAATATACATAATAACAAGTTAGTAAAACAATTTATTTTCCTCCTCGTTAAATGTACTCATTGCAACGCTTTAGCAGGCAAATAAGTTGATGATTTTGCGTTTTCAGAGTGGTTCGGAAATTGATAATAAGGAGGGGAGAAAAAACGGGAATTAAAAATTGTTAAAGTTAACAAAGTACCGTTGCTGATCGCAAGCATTACTTTATCGACTTTTTACTTGACGCGATTCATCCCAATAATTTAGATTTCATTATACATATAACGTTGAAACTGAAACGCAGCTGTTTTTTGCCATCTAATTCCACGTAGCGATATTAATATCTCAAACGTATAATACAATGTTGTACATAACTGGTACGAAACGATGAATAATCGTCATACTACAGCATAGTAGAGCTTTGAAGTGGGGCAAGTGGTAAATTAACATTATACTTGTCAATAAAACAAGATATTAATCAAAGAAGTAAACACGTGCGAGGGAAATCACAGTTGCCTATATTTAACAAGTGGTTGAGGTTTCCTGTCTAGAGGGATAGTTGAGCGTTACGCAATTCAAGAATTTTTCTGTTAGCACGGATGCTTGAAGTAAAGAAGGAGAAAATCAATAAAGATTGGAAAGTAAATTGAATTGAATTGTGTAAAGGAATGAAAGAGGATTTTTCTAATGTTTAAAAGTTTTCTTTTACACCCGACGATGCGGTTAACAATTTGAAATCGACATTGATGAAATGCTATTCGTCTCTATGGTCAGAATTTCATCTATTCTACGATGATATATCCATGCTAAACTTTTTTCACATAGGTATACGTATGTAATAATTTTACTACATCATGTTAAAATATCAAAATAACGTCATAGTCTTTGTGCATGAAGAAATTTTTGCACTACTCTGTTTTTTCCACGCATAAGGTAATAATAATACCTTTTAAAGTATCCAGAAGAAATCCGGTATTACCTATTTATTCTGATTTTGTCATCGTAGAATTTCGTTGAGCAATTCAAAGCAACGCCAATAATTAAAAGCCCAACATCCCATTTATTTGAGTGGGAAAAAGAATAATCGCAACGGAAGCAAGGATAAAAGCAGAGGAATCGGGACACAAGTTCGTTCAGCTTGTGTCGTGGCTGACGCTACTCTCGACTCTAATATTTCTTTCGGCTTACATATGCTCCGGATGACTGCGAATGCAGTCGATGAGATCGCTAGGCTTTAGCTCGCCCACGCAGATTCGATGTATTGCTGTGAAGAGCGGAAACCTTCCCTCCATGCCCTTCGACTTGAGCATATAATTGACTTCTTCGGCGGTAAAAGGCCCCTGCAATTTCTGGCCGTTCAGCATCTCAGTTTCGAGTTCGGCGATGCTCTAAAAAACGACAACAGTATTGATACTTCACTCTGTCTTGTACGAACACTGTCAAAAATTTATAAGCATCGCACCTTTCCAGTCCTGACAAAAGCTTCGGAAACTTTTCTGTTTCGACCTCCGTAGCAGGTAGTTATGAGATCAGCGACTCCGCAGCTTTCGAAGAAAGTAGACAACTGTCCACCGGGAAAGAAGACATCCACGAACTTGATCATTTCCATCAGTCCAAGTCTGATCACCGCTGCCTTTGTGTTATCCCCAAGTCCCAAACCATCGACAAAACCAGCGCCGCAGGCCACAATGTTCTGCGATTGATCAAAGTTTTCATTTATATGAGCAAACAAAAACAATTATGGCAGTACAATGATGATAAATCGAATCAAGCAAGTATATAAAAGTAAACAACTGAAAGAATAGGTGAATTTTGGAAATTTATACGTATCTCGACAATCAATCATCAATTCGATTAGTATTTGTTTTGTTCGAAATTCGTCCGACCCCTCAAAACTGTTTTCAGTATTTCTATACAGTATTTTAGATTTCTTTTGTGTAATTGTTTGGTATATTAGTTCTTTGGATTTCTTTTCAGTATTTATTTACATAATGGTTGTTGTTCAAAGGTGCGTCACGGTTTCCTGGAGTGCAAATTTTTCATTCTTCTTACCTTGAGCGCACCGCAGCATTCTACAGCGTCGGCATCGTCAACGACCACAACCCTGAAGTAGCTGGTCTGGATAATGTCCCTGAGAAATGGCGCAACAAGTTTATCCTTGCAACCTGAGAAAGAACAACGTGTAGAAACTGATCGCCACAGTTTTCATATAATCATATTATGGTCCTCCCACTTATCTGTATTCTTATCCAACAACTATCGATGTGACAGGGATTATCCAGCTCATCTTCTACAGACATAACGATTTACTTTTCCGCGACCGACTATGTATTTACAACGTTCGAATCCGGTAATATAACACCGGCAATCTGCCTGTGATTAAGCTTCTCATCTTATCATCAGTTTTACAACTTATTTACACAAGTTCTCGTATACAACGAGCCCGATTTTTCGTCAATTATCAACATGATGGACGTTTTTTTTATCATCGGAAAGAAAAAGTGACGATTCAACATCAGCTGGAAAAAGTATTTCGAGAAGTAAACATTTCCTAATCACATATAACTAGCAGCATCACGCGAGGTATCTTTAGAGCCTTCATGAATTCTCGTAACGCATCGAGTATCCGAAGATAAACGGACTTGCCTGCACAGCCAATAAATTTCACTATCTCCTGTCCTTATCGCCGCCTTTAAATAACCGCCTCAAAGACCGTTCGAGTGCACCGCTTACATATTTCTATGGGATTAGTTTTACATCACGCATGTAATTTACATGTATAATATACAAAACTTTCTCTGATGGAAAATAACCACGTAATACTGTTGAAAAATGCTATGGAGAATCAGTTGTTAGTGGAATACCATTTTATGTAATAAATTCTGCGTATTTATCCAATAGAAAAAATGTAGAACTAAGCAAGCGTGGCATGTTAATAATACTTCTAGTTGCATAAATGTGCAAAATAATGCCGGTTAGGCCTTCGTTGGAGATCAGGTTTGCATTATTTTTCAACTAACGGTGTTATTTATACTTATTGACGTTTGTATGCCGATTTACGTAGATCTGAATTTTCTCAATAGTTTATATAAAATTTTCCCAGCAGGGAGTTGATTTGACGACAGTTTTAACGGTAGCTTAACGATCCAAAATGTCCGTCATGCGGTATGGAGGAAGAGAAACTGAATATATCCTCAAGCGCGAGTCTCAGGTGTGCAGTTTAAAGAAAGAACGCATTCGGTACGATGTTCGCACGATCGTAAGGCACGATATTTATCGCAGGCATCCTAGCGAAGCATAAACGTATTTCTCTCTGACTGTGCAACGTTGATAACGACATTATGGAAAATTTTAAGGATTAATCGGTCCCATCATCGAAATCAAAAGTTGTGAAACACGAAATAATCAGTAAGAAAATCTTCAACAGTGTTATTCACGTTAATGATATTGAATACGAATGAAATCGTATTTTTTATATGTAATAGAAATGACCCTGAGTACATTCGAATAACACAAGCTAAGTGATGGACAATTTTAGAAAAGGTTTTATTATTAGAATGTTAAAAACGATTAACTTCTGATATATTCATCCCAATTAATTAATTTTGGGCTTATTTTTTCTACGATAGAAACTCCGGAGATTATCAGAAGAACCGTTTACAGACAGAATAGATTTGTGTAGATACGGTGCGATAAATGTGTAGTTACATTCGCGCATTTTAATTACACTGTAGTAAAAAATTTCTTGAGTTTCTCAGACAATATGTGAGGATCTGAGCAATGAGCTAAATGATCGGAAAACATTGGAATCGGATCGAAAATACGAGAGTCCAAGTATTTCGCACGTTCTAATTATGAAACACTTTCTCAAATTGTTGATATTTTAGCTTGCGTTATTGAAATATGCCCAATTTCATGTTCATTGTATAGTCGAAATGTTATTTCAATCGTGTTAGTTATATCATTGGCTCCAATAAGAGTGCCAAACATTTTTCAAGTCGTTTTTTCTCTTTTCCTAATTTTTGGCTCAAGCCTTAAGTCTAGTTTATTCGTAATATCCGTCTAATCATTGCCGTACCAATTGTTGTTTCGCAAAACTTCTCATCGGCAACTTCCGAGGCAAGATTCGCGCCCATTAAAACGGAAACCGGTATTTTCAGCTCCTTAGCAATTATGTGAGATATGAGCTCGATGCCGCCACCCTCACGTTTGTCGAATCCCTGCAAAGAAAGAAAGCGTAACAATATGTAAGTACGGAACATTTCCGATTTGTGATAAAAAGTTTTCCAGGTAAAATTTGCGAATGTCCTCCTACCTTGATCAGCGACAGGCCAACAGCGGTGGATTTTATCTTTCCAAGAAGGGCGCTGCATATCCTGTGGATAAACTGGTGGGGCACAACGAATATCAGGATGTCCGCTTCTCGGGCCGCCTCGAGGACATCCGGTACCGCGATCTGCAAGAGTTTTGTCAGTTTTTTATCAAACAAATTTCAACAATCTGTAACGTTGTTCGCCGCATAATAATATTTAAAAAAATCTGTTTACCAAGAATAAATTTCGTTTCTAATACAGGGATTATTCCTGTTTGTGTTCTCCTGACAAAAAAGTTTCGTATTTAAATATATCACAAATGATTCCTCTCGGTTGTGCAGCTTAATTTAGAGAAGTTTTTATGTAGCCTAACCAGAATCAGGGATTATTTTTTTTACTTCAATTTTTTTTATCGTTAGACCTTCATGCCTGACCTAGGACAATTAAAGCCAGGTGAACAAGACGTGTTTAAACACAGACAGCCGTCGCGATCTTTATCTACGTTATATATATTTCGAGATATATTTTATACTTTTAAGAACGCTGCTGTCGTTGCTGCAACGCATTAAACAATTTGCATAGGTATAATTAAAGAAGAAAATGAATACGAATAAAATTCACAGAATATATTTCTTACAAACTTTTACATTTTCACATTCTTTCGTTCCTGCGTTTCCATTTTGTTTTTTTTTTGTTTTTTTTTGTTTTTGTTTTTTTGCCTGAACTTTTCCGCATATTAAAATATCTATAAAAAAAAAAAAATTATCACTACTTTTTGCGTTATAAAGAAGATTTTTAAAACATTTTAATTTTCCATAATGTACGATCACATTGCGGACATAAAATAAATGATTCATGATGAATAACTACATATTCGTTGCGAAAAATTGTACCAGTTTATTATCATGCGCCTATAACACACGTTCGAAAAATGAAAAATAAACGGTATGTAAATACGCGATGCAGCACCTTTACAAAATCAATATCAACGCGGGGTTGTCCTTAGATGTACAGTGAGTAGAAAGCGGGGAATTAATTTTCATTCACATATATCTATCATAATGTCAGGAGGTAAGGGTTACAATAGAGGAGAAGAAGAAGGTATATTAGAGGAAAGTGGAAACGGGGAAAATTTAGAGCAATGTAACCGCAGTGCTTACGTATGACGCAACATAGGTATACTTGCACCTTCTTGTTCCTCTAACTGCACTAATTCATAACGACATTATACACATTAATTAAACTGTAGACCGAGTAAATTGCGAGTAAAATATTTCGTCAAAGGAAGAAAAAAGAAAAGAAGTTTAAACACAACCGATCGCGTTACAAAAGCACTCATTTTTGCCTGCATGTGTTTTTTTTTTTTTTTTTATAAATTGTTTTTTCTATTTTTTATTTTTTGTATTTCTCTTGGCTCGTTACGAGTTTCACCAAGCGTTACGAAAATTTAACACCTGTATAACTATAAGTGGTTGTTTGTTGAAAAAGCGTGTAATATGTATACATATTTAAGTAATTATATATACGTTTTTTTCTCATGCACCTGCAGTAGCAGCGGGTTTGTAAACACTGTAAAGAGGCCGGACGAAAATGAAAACAAAGAAGCAGAAGTATATAATACACGTGGTTTTAAGCATGTTCAATTCTTATCGAACATTTCGTATAAATTTACATTTTTACTTATTCTCACTCCTTGATTTTTTTTTTTTCTTTTTTTTTACTCCCGCTAATTCCGTCAATATTTTTACCATGGTATTTTACGTTATGTTGTTCCTTGTCTGTATATACATTATACACGCTCATATTGGTATTCATATGGGTATACAGGATTATATATGTATAGTGTATACACTATAAATATTCACTCTACATATTCTACTTGTAACGAGTTATGCGACGCTCTCGCGCTTTGTTACTGCAGCGCTGAACTTTGGTCAAGGTTTTAGTTAGCTACGTACTACTGTATTTTCACTATTACAAGTAATAATGTGATACCTGTATCACCGTATTTTACAAGGTAATTATTATTACAAGCTTTCTTGAAGATTGTTAATCACTTTTGTCAGCACGTTATGTATATATGGATATTATAGATACGTCTGAATAACTTGGCTGCATAAACAAATTCAATATTACTAGTTTTTTACGTATTATAACAGTTTCGGACTAACAATAAGCTGAAAGAAATAATCTATCAATGGGCAGGAATAAACGCTGAAAAAATTTCAGTGTACAAGAAAAGTGAAATCTTGTAATTTACACTTACTTATTCACGAAATACAGAGAAAATTAGACACTTTCATTAATGCATTATCAAGAGGCGAATGAATGTGAAAATTGTAAAATAAAATACATCCATCACAGCTGTCAAATTAAGAAAACATATTTCTCAACTCTGATTACGTGCATTATCGCGATTAAACTGCCGTGTAAAACTGTATACTATATGCTGCATGGAAGAGGAGCCTGATTAAATCGCAACATAATCCATCAGTGATCGAAATACGTATATACAACTATATACCTCCAAACTCGATGTATAGATAGAGATAATCAGTTTCGTAACGATGTCGGATAAAAAAAACATTCAGGGATTTGAATCTAATCCCTAGATATAATACGGTCGCGTAATCGCTTGAATGCATGTGTACTGTAATATATATATATTAGACTGTATCAAAAAAATTGACTATTATTTTTTTTTTTGAAAAATATACTGAAAATATTGTTCAGGATAACGAAAAAAGGCGCCTGTTAAAATGGGAGCTCTTAATTTTAATACTAAGAAGTGCCTCATCGCGATTTTCTACTTTCCATAAGAATAACATGGCAAAAATGGTTCTTGCTCCTTGCGATTTTTATAACTAGATAACGACGCGTCGTACAGAAAATTCATAAACATGTTTTTGTAGGAAATTGAACGTTCTACAAAAAAGGTAGCTTGTCATTTTACGATAAATTTATTCTTTCAAAAGTTATTCGAGGTCAAACATCAACAAAGGACCTCAAATAACTTTTGAAGGAGTAGATTTATCGTAAAATGACAACAGACCTTTTTTATAGAACGTTCATTTTTCTACAAAAACATGTTTATAAATTTTCTGTACGACGCGTCCTTATCTAGTTATAAAAATCGCGAGGAGCAAGAACCATTTGTGCCATGTTATTCTTATGGAAAGTAGAAAATCGCGGTGAGGCACATCTTAGTATTAAAATTAAGAGCTCCCATTTTAACAGGCACCTTTTCCGGTATCCTGAATAATATTTTCAGTATATTTTTCAAAAAAAAAATAGTCAATTTTTTTGATACAATCTAATATATATACACGTATAGTATAACTGTAACATGATGTAGATGATAAATGAAATTCTGTGATCGTTGTATCAAATTCACATTAGATATGTACTGAAAGTTAAAGAAAGCTGATAGTCTGTGATGAAAAAGATAGGCGAATATAGTGTTACAAGGACACTAAGTATAAACAATAAAATATTATATATTGTACAAGTTCCGCAACTTAATTAATCGATATGTCATTAAACACAACGATTACAGCACTAAACTTACCACATTTTCGGGAATCTTGTGCCCTGGTAGATACTTGACGTTCTCGTGAGTCTCGTTGATGATTTCGGTAAGTTTTTTACCGTCTATCAACTCCTCGTAAACGTACATCGTGACTCGTTCTTCGAACTGAGGAAGTTCCCTGGCATTCTTACCGACGATTTTAGCAATCGCAGATCCCCTGAAAATATAGGAATAAATTAAGTAAAGGTAGATTATTTGTCATGTATACACCATGCGATAATGGCGTATATTGATTGATTAACGATCAGAATATGATTCATTCATTCCCTGGTACGAATTTTAAAATCGCAAACTCATCCGGCTCTCCTCGTCGTCCGCGAGAAGCGCTAATTATTTTCATACTTCTATTAATTATACTCTCTGTCTCTGCTCGATGATAATAGCATACCTATATGTACAATGATTCCAGACTTTCTCCAGACTCACGTGACGGACTCACGCGAGGATGATTCTATTTTCAGCAGTTATAAGCAAGTATACTACAGCTGATGACATTCTCAGTGTGGAAAAGGCAGCGGTCTTATACCTATATGAATAATATTACGAGTACGATATACGCACGAGTCTATATATTTTTCTATACATATATATTTATACCCAGTATAGGTATGTGTATACCTATACGTATAAACGCGACACGCGACCTTCCACGCCGCACAGCTGCGTATTATCGTTCTGTAAAATTACACACATATCAGCTATATTAAAATCTAACTACAGAGATCATCTTGTAAGAATGGTAATATGTATACGTCTATACCTAGGCAAGTTTGTACATTAAAAACAACCGAATAACGCTATGAAGTTGCCGACAATTCGGTCGGTTAATTACGATTCGAGGAGGAAGAGACCTCTATGTAAGTTTTTGAATTTCTATAATCGAAGGCGATAAAAAACAATTGAAAGCCACGTTACCGTACCGCGCGTAATATTATACGTGTACGTTGTAACAAACAGAGATAATCTGAAACGTGGGCGACATTCTTGCTGACCGAGGAAGTGGCCGACGACGATGATATAGACACAAATATAGAAAAAAAACATCTTAAGATAAGACTAAAAACACGATACGGATCGGTATACACAGTTTGATATATATATTTGACCCCGGGAAGCAGTCGACGGCGATTATAAGTCGTGCGGCAACTCTGCTTAATTGTTATTTTATGTTTATAGAAAAGCATGAAAGCTCGTTATATGCTTGTCGGTTGGGTATAACGATTGTTCCGTCGTTATGCATGCTTACTCAGGTTAATTGGCCGAGGAAACTTGTCGCGTACAATATAATCGAGGTATTATTTCAACGATATCGTGCGCCGCCCTGCACACACAGCGAAATCGATCGTATAAGCGTAAACGTAGGGATGACTTACCAGTTGCCAGAGCCTATGATGCAGACGCGTTTCTTTTCTGCCATTGCTAATGCGTTCACGTTGCTTTGTTTTATTGACGAAATCGGCGTTTCGGGTGCCCACGAGAAGAGGAAAGCAGAAAGGGAAAAGAAAAAGATAGACGATTCACACGCGCACTAAGCACTGCCCACCACGTTTCCCGCGGCCTCCGATTCCCACGCGACTGATCCTGAAGCTCGACCACGACTGAAGCTACTGCGACGACTACTGGCCAGTGGATCCAAGGGAGGTCGAAACTGGATTTACCTACCGAACGCAACGCTGATCGACTGAACGCCGAACGCGCGGCGAACTCGCTTACAAATGTGTACAACAGGGCCGTGCCGGGGGGGGGGGGGGGGGGAGGGGGGGGGGCAATCGCCCGACCAATCGCAAAGACGCATGATAAGCCGCAGCGGTAAGAAGAGGTGCTTAAAAATTTGCGGATGCCAGGCTGTACACTTGATTGAGCACAAAATTTCCACGGGATGAAATTACGTTCCACAATTTCCCCTTTCATTTGTTTAGCCACGGAAGCTTGACGTTTGGTTGATTGATCGTAAGGTCGAATTAAGTTTCCATGTATCGGCAAAATTATCTAACATGGCCGCCGCTGAAACGCCAAATTTTTACACCGCTTTAAAAACTTCTGTAAGGATCGTGTTGTTGGCAGCTAACTTTTGGCTACTATCGAAGTGTAAACTTTTGTTTACTGGAAGTTACGCTTATGATTACTTGAATGATATTCTTAAAGCAAAATTAGTTGAATTTCAGCCGTTGTCGAAATTCGAACATAGCCGCCGCTCGTTTGTCAAATTTCAACCCCGATGTACGGAGTATTATGTAACGAACGCTGTCGGTTGCAAACTTTTCAAAAATGACTTTAATTGGACGGTATTTGCTAGGGGAAAAATCCATTTTTATCTCTGCCTGTAGTCACGGCGTTCTCGATAAGTCGATATATGAGTGTGAGAAAAACTATTATAATCGTAGCCGAATCACCAACGGTTCGATGCGGCACGTGGCATCGAATTAAACAGGCCAAGAGTTTAGTGGAAGTTTTCCGAACTGTGAAACAGATCACGAATGTGCTGGTTTCTACAGCTGAAATCCTGTCGAGGTCACGACCGAGGTCAATTTATAACGTTCATGGTCGGTATGAATTTTATGAATCTGACTACGCGCATGGGCAAAAGCCACGTATAAAAATCGATAGGTTCAGCAGCGCGAAATTGAGAATCAGATTTAAATAATTAGTTTCTATAAGCCTCGTTTGTCCCACCCGCGTAATTTGAAGGGTGATTGAGAGATAATGGGTATCAAAGAGTGGAGAGTATACTATAATTTTCACTGATGTTTTAATCTCTGCACACGTACGATGTACGTATGCGTGAGCAGCTGCTACCTGATCACAAATGCTAATCAGATATCATCGAGTAATGAATCTAATCTCAAGATTACCCAGCGCGAACGTTTTAATTTACGCAAATTCAAGTAATCGTCACCAAAATTACTTCACCGAGCAATCATATTAAGCGCTATCTGCTCGTTTATAATATCAACATTTTCACGCCAGTATGTTATAATAATATCACCCCAATCATAAAAACATGTATAATTTTCTTCTAATATTTTCAAAATTTTTTTAGACTTTATAATTTATATTCAATTCAATGCAAATGGTAATTATTGGATTGATATATATACGATTACCACGTCGCTCTCATTGAGTTTCAAGTTCCAATTTTTCCGTCGGTTATTACATCTGCTGTCTGCGTGAATAGATATTCTGTAGGCGAGCGCACAAAGCAGCGTCGACTGGATATTTCCATAAGTTTATTACAGGCATCATTTGCAAGATTCAATTCAACGATGGAAAAGTTTCCACGATCAATCATCGTCCGTCTGCCTCATTCGCGACGTTGCGCCCTCGAACCTGGTGACAATAATTGAAAGTTTGATTTAAATTTCGAACATGTTAAGAATTTACTCCAGATTTTGACGTGGAATTCTACAATTTTTCTCGAAACTTGGTCCCATCTTTCTACGCACAACCCATGCATTTGTAGACTTATCTTTTACAGAAATACACTTTTCACAATTATGTTTAGACACGCAATGTCAATAATCGACGATCGACATCTCGAACAACGTCTCGAATAGTCAGATACTTTCGATCCGTGATATCGACGATCTCAATTTCAACTTGCAAATGGCGACAGCCGTGCACGTGCTGTGAAATTTCCTCATCTGAAATCGAGTTTGTTTTGGTCTTGTCAACCTGTAGAAAAAATGGGTAAGAAAAGAAAGCATGGCGAAGATAAAGACGAATTTGAGTTCGACCCAATGCCAAAACATCTGCAAATTGCCCACATCAAAAATCAAGAAAAACGTCTCATAGTAATACTGGACGAAGCCCAGTTAGAATCCGTCAAGGTAAGGTTAGGTTATTAGCTCGAATTCCAATTTTACTCTTATTATTATAGTAACTTGAACACTGTAAAGAGTTAGACATAACTGTTTGAAAACTCGATTTTTCCATTACTGTCAAGAAATATACTGGTCAAAAGCGATATCGAACAATTAAGCGAAAGAATTTTGTTAGACACGGTGTTCAGGCTAGTCTCATTCTTTTCCCTGTCAAGTTTACTTCTTGACTGTGATTTTTTCTTTTCCATTGATATTATAGGTGGGTAACAGCTTTGAACTACTAAACTGCGACGATCATGCCAATATGTTGAAGAAAAACAATCGAGAGCCCGGGAGCTGTAGGCCAGATATAACGCACCAGTGTCTCCTGATGTTGATGGACAGCCCGCTGAACAGAGCTGGTTTATTACAAGTCTATATTCACACTGAGAAAAATGTCTTGATCGAAGTTAATCCGCAAACAAGGATACCCAGGACGTTCAAACGATTTGCTGGTCTTATGGGTGAATAACAATTTGTTTCTACTTTTCATGATATATCTAGTCGTTGCTTCCTTCTCAGTCTTTTCAGACACAAGTTTTAAAAAAAATAACTTATCCTCATTTATTGTACAACTTTATTCAATTCTAAAGCGAAATCCTGGAATCATTAAAATGTTATTTGATTCTGTTCTATCATTTCTTAATAACAAATATGTTTTCACTTGTATAATTCTCTCTCTTTCTTCACACAGTACAGCTGCTTCATAAGTTTAACGTGCGAGCTTCTGACGGTCCTATGAAATTACTTAAAGTGATTAAAAATCCAGTCACGGATCATCTGCCAGTGGGTTGCAGGAAACTCGTGATGTCTTACAGTGCCAAAAAGGTCCAGAATCCACGTGAATTCATTCCTGCTGAAGAACCAATTGCGATTGTTGTAGGAGCCATGGCGCATGGTCAAGTATGTTTGTGTAAAAATTTTTCAAAACTCATTTTGAGTTAATAGTTTAATTGATAGCAAACCGATGCCTAAATAGTTTTATAATTTAGCTGGCTGCATGATTTTGATTCGTGATTGAATGTTGTTGAATGATTTCAGGTGAATCCGGATTACGCGGAAGACACGATATCGATAAGTAATTATCCCCTTTCTGGCGCCCTGACTTGTAGCAAATTGTGCTCAGCATTTGAAGAAGTTTGGGGGGTTATTTAGTTTAAGAAATACTTGATATACAAAACATTCATATTTGTAATAAGTGTACAAAACAATTCTACACAGTCATTGGACTACACTTAATGGTTGTGTTTGTTAATCCAATAGGTAAATATAAAATCCCTATCAAAATTATTATTGAAAATTTCGTACAACACCAAAAGCTGAACCCTCAGGTTCTAGAGTTAACTTTATACTCTTCCACAGAAATTATTAGTGTTTCTAACAAATTCCTTTCAATTATTCGATACTGTACACGGTTTTTTTCTATGTCCTCCGAATGTGGTGGATGTAATTTTCCGTATTATGAAAATGGAAAATGATCAGTTGCGGTTATTAGTGATAATTTACTGTAATATAGTAAATTGGCGTTCGTTGTCGACTAACAAGGAAGCGCAACGCAATTAAATTACTATCGGTATAATTACATGCATGTACAATTTATTTAGCCATAACCGAACCATCCCGCTAATGTTAATTTTTTTTTTCCAAACGCGTACGAGAGTATTGTTGATTCATCGGTACATCCTAGGTCGCGCACGCGGCGTGATTGGATTGTTGTTGAAAAAGTTGTTGAAAAAAAACGGAGGGAAAAACCGTTTAGCATCGAAACGCCTATTGTGGGAGGTTACTGAACTCTCTTATTCCCTATACGTATAGGATTTCGTTTCGTCATCATTGCAATATGGCTGACGATATCGTCCATGTACGTAGGCAGCTCCGAACAATACTTGACCGATAATTTGAGTATCCATAAAGCGTGTAGTCCGAATCATTTTCGACAGGTAAATTAACAAACGAAAATAGAATTGTTCGCTAAAAGTTTTCAAAGTGAATGACGTATGGTAATTGGAAAAAATATTAACTTGGGCTGTTCCTCAGCGGCCATTTTACCCACTTAACGGAACTTGTTGAAGCCATTGACGCGTACACGTCACTCGTGAAATTTACTTCGGTTCTTTTTAGAACGTGTAATTAATTGTTAAATAGTGAAATTATTTATAAAGTTGTTTTTCGGTTGATTCGCGGAGTTTGAAACGAATGTTCTAGGTTTTATTATAGATTTTGTAGCATCTGGCCAATGCATTGTGGGTGGATACGGAACGGCGGTACAAGCTGCCTACTTTTGACGTTGAATAATAAAGGCATCACTTGCATCGTCGAACGTACTTATAACACGACATTGTTTCATTGAACACAAACCTCTTTCCCTGTTACCGTAAAAATATGTAATCACTAGGAACGAGTGTCTCGTTAACTAGGTACAAGGTGAATGCAAAGGCTCTCGTCGATAATGATCCAGGAAAAGAGAAAATTAAGCTGTCGCTTGTTGGACTTGGGGGAACGACGGAACGGACCATTCGTACGTTGCAAAGAATGCGTAGCCATTGTTGGTGCTGCGATCGTTAGTTTGTAGATCCGAGATCATCATGGGTACGGAAAAGCATCCGATTATAGAAGTCCCGAGGAAAATGTCTACGGACTTCGGTGCAGGGTACTGATAAAATATTATCAAAATAAAATAATCGATGCAAGGTGAAATAATTATCGGACAAACGTGAGTGGGTTGCCCTGAATAAATTGTATGATAGTGCGAGTGAGGTGACGGAGGGCGGGCAGCGGCTGGCGGCTGGCGGCGGGGAACGGATCGGCCATAACACCAAGCTAGCGAGCCAGGGAGAAAGCGTAGAGCGAGTTCCGAGGCGTAGTGGTAGTGTTTTTGATAAAATTCCAATTGAAAAACCGGCGGCAATCATCAGGTAGGTGGTCCTCTATAATCCTGAGTGCCACACGAGTAAATTGTGATATGAATATCAGTGCATGTACGCCGGTGTCCCGTATAAATAACGGAAACATATCAATAGACCTCGAAGCTTTCTTTCCAAAGTGGGCTAACCGCCATGTTGAATGAAACCTACGTGAAATAAAAACAGCCCAAGCACCGAACGCCGCCGAGTCTACTCGTCCGCGTCGCAAAACCCTTTATTTTCATTATTTGGTACCTCCAAGCCTCTGCGACACTGACGTACTTCTCAATCGCTTTGGTTAGGCGCGGATCCCGCCAGCCAGCTCGACCGACGGACCGACCGACCGACCGACCGAGGCCGAGGCTGAGCGAGGACGAGCGACGATTCAAGCACCAGTGGTCGTGTCGCCTCGCTCGCCGCTCGATCCTCCGTTCGTTTCTTTTGCTTAGCTCCTATTTACCCTCGAACCAACGAGTGCCGAGTTGTTTACCACCCGCGTCTCCACGCTCGTCCTCGTCCTCGTCTTCGTCCTCCGTTCTCCGTTGTCGTTGCGTTCTTCTCTTTTCCTTCCAACTGACTGACTGACTGACTGACTGACTGACTGACTGCGTGCCTGCTTGCTAGTTCTCTGCGTCGACTGTCCTGTTGTCTTCTTCTCTGCCTATATATTGTGTCAAGGGCATCATTTCTTCGCATCAAATTGTCATCTCATACCCCTGCAGAGAGTGTGTAGTTAATGTTGTTACTCCACCACCTCAGCGTGCGACACACTTTACTCCGTTCTGTCAGCTCTGAAACGCTGATCGACGATCAGGTAGACTATCGACACCGTTCAAGTTTGTGTTACTACTCATGTGATGAACTTTTAAGTGATCAATTCTGAACTAAAGGTGGTTTGATTAAAAACGTTCACAAGCTGATAGTGTACCTTCATTTGTTAGTCTCTCTCACTGTCTATTCTCTTTCTCTCCCTTTTTCTCTCTTTGGTTCACTCTGTAAGATTTTTTCGTTACGCCAAATTTAGCATTGTCGATAGACAAAATAAAGTCAAAGAACTTGCAGGACACGCCGTGCGCCTCGTAGCTCAAATACCGTACGATAATGTAAGAATGCTCGCTTTTTCAAATTAATCTTCTGGTCGTCATCCTTTCTCAGAAACGGATGTACTTCTGTTTCATCAACGCGTCTTTCTCGATCACTGATGGAAACGACATGGATCCGATAGCCTCGTTATTTATGTTATGGAAAACTTGACTTTTTAGACTGAAGACACAAAAGCAGTGATACGAATTAAGCTGTTTCAGGGCTTGCGAAACTCACTTTACTTGATTGATCATCGGCAAATGATGGCAGCTATGTAAGAATTCATGACTTACCATTTTTCAGCTGAGTTCTGCATTGTTTAGTATCTTTTAAAGAGTCTCTTTAACACTTCAGAAAGGAAGCCTCTGTCTTGTGGTCGAATTAAATTTTAACTGAACATTTTTCCAACGATGTTGAAATCCTTAGATCCAAACTATAATGTCCGTGCTCTAGAAATGTTAATCAACATTCTTTTTTCTGTTTGTACAATAGAAACCTCTTTTCTGAAGAGCAAGAGAGTCTAACAATTGAAATCAGAACGTCGTCTGTAGATTCAAAATCCAAGGATAACTGAGTAAGTCTGATGAAAAATTGTTTATTTTATACATTAGTTCCATTGGATTCTTCGTAACCACTGATAACTGTGCATAATCGATGAACTAACGTGATATTCGCAATGCCTGAACTGCAATTCATATTAATAACGTTTTTGGGATTATGAAAAATTGATTAGATACAGTCTGACGGAAACTAGATTTTCTCTACACCGAATATGACTTCAAGTCTGTAGTAGAAGTGCTGAGTGTTTGCATGTTTATTTATTTTTTTCTCTAATTTTAAATCACTCTTTCGTCAAGACGAAATACTGCATTGTTTAAAAATCTGAGAAGGATTTTGATGAAAAGAATGCAGAAACCTGTGTCAGGGCTGTACAATATGGGCTCCTCTTGTTATGTTATCAGATGTTGCTAAAGTCGCAAGTCTTGGCCGGAGTGACGGCGAATCACTGCAGCGTACAGGGCTGACATTGGAGCCGCCGTTGTTCGGTAGGCTTGAGTAGTGTTATGCCTCCTTGGCACCAACCTCCCAGGTCGCAGCCCAATCATCTTGGCAACCAATTAGCGAGCTACGATGCTCAATTCCGAGTATATCCTTGCCCGCTTGGTTGTTGACGAAGCCTCGTAACGTCAAGCAGCGTAACATTGACGTAAAGCAGTTGCAACCTGCTGCGTAGCATTTATGTACCATATATGTCGGAAAGGTGGGTAAAGTTGGATATCTCGTCGTGATTCAAACTATTAATTCATTTTTTTCTTACTAGAATTTAATCATTCACTATCTCATCATTTTTTATTCACATCTGTTGCAGAAGTATAAAAAATATTTTTATATCGAAAACATTTATCTCGCTCATTTCTGCAATATTATAGGAGCAGGCAGCGCAGTTAGCCGCACGATTACCGCTGTGCATGATTTCTTATTCGGTTTTATATATTTTTTTTTTCTTCGTTTTATTGGCACAACTTTAACGCGATTAAAGATCCTTCTAATATCTGATATTGTAGGCGGTTAATTAAGTAACTCATTTGAAATTCATGTATCTTCGCTGATAAGTTGAGAAGTGTTTTTTTCCAACAATTGGCTGTAGTACATATATACACAATATGGCAATTATTCTCTGTAAATTTATTAATGCTACAATTCCAGTGGCAACATAATGATATGAGATTGTATTAATTATTGTAGTTTTAATCAAATATTCTTCTTTCTTTGTGTTACAGAAACGAAGCCAAGATGCAGCAGGTGGACACTATATCGCAGAATAACTCGGTGAGTCATTTACAAGATTGTATTTTGTCTGAGCACTGAGTTATCAAGCTTTTCTTTGTAATTCTGCTTCAGAATATTGAAATCATTTCAAAAAGGAAAGAGAAAAGGCTTTCAATAATTTTTCAAAATACCGAATAACCCAAAACTGAGGCTCGCCCCTTTTTGGATGACTCAATATCAATTTTATCCACTGAAATTGGCTGAATCTGACTGTATAAGACCATGAACTTGACCTCCTCATATCTATTCTTCTTTGGAAATAGAAATCTGGTAAACGATTAAGTTACACGCCTCACTTTATATAACCTTAGAGTATCGATTGTTATTCAAGAATTATTTCTCACGGGTGTAATTCTACGTCCAGCTACTTGAAAAGCATGTCTAACAATAGTGTGGGTATCTGGTTTGTGTTTACAACTTTTATTTCATTGTCCGGCATCGTTAACTTCTCATAACCAAATTATATTGAAGATTAATAACAAAACTGGAGAAATTGAATGAAACCGCAGAAAAATGTGGAATAGATTTTCATGTTTTCACTTAACACTTGGAATATTGTCCCTTTTTTACTTGTCTGTCTTGCATTTATTAACAACTGCGAATATCTTAACTATTACAAGGCAATGTTATACTTTTGTTTGTCTAAAATGATCTTTATTACAGTTTCTTTTCTCTTTTATCTTTCTCAAAAGGTCAGGTAAAACAGAAATTTTTGAAAATTTTTATTCAAGATTGCTTAGTCAGAAGAGCTGAATACTAATTTCATTCGACTTGTAGAAGTTACTGAATTATGTAAATCTTCAAACGCTAGATCAGCCAAGTACGTCAATCGGCAGCGATTCCTTATTCTTTAATGAGCATAACATCGCCTTAAATCACTAACAAAAGAAAAAAAAAAGAATTATTTTGCATCAATGTTATGATTTCAATAAGTCCACCTCTGATGCCTATTTTTGTTTTTATATAATAAGCTTATATTTTTATTCTTTGTTGCACAAAATATTGTCGGCCAACATTCAATCTTATTAATTAAATCTGGCCACCATTTCCCAAATAATTGCGTAGGTATGAGTTTGGTGTAAATCAAATATGCTGGTCATAATCAAAATGTTGATACTTTGCTGTCTCCACAATATACACTTATTCAGACGCTTCTCGTGTCCACTAACTGCATAGGAATGACCCAAGAGGTTTCACGCAATCTTATTTTCCATCACTTGCATACCTATGTGTAAAAAAAATGTTACGACAACCACAAAATAGGAAAAGAAAAAAATTATAATAAAAGGCATCTGTGTGCTGTTTGACTGAATAGTATGTATGTATATGAATTGCAGTTAGATGTGGAGGAGCGAGAGAGGCTGTGTAATATACCCAAGGTGAGATTATGAATTGACGGTTTATTATCTAACGTTACGAGAAAAAATTGGTATATTGTAATATAATGGGTGTCAAATTTTGCAAATTCATTTTTGTACATCTCTTTTCATATTTTTGTTTTCATTGCTGATTTTGAGTTTCATTCTGTCAGTTCCAAAATGTTGAATTATTCGATGCAACCAATTAGTTCTCTCCTTATATGCAAGTAGTGATGCAAATTCTAACAAAGCAAGATTTGGGCTGAAGTCGAAAAATCCTGATTTATCGTCTGTCGTAACTGCGTCTAGTATAGTTAAGCCGATTGTAATTCTTGTGTAAATTTTTTACCAAAGAAATGTGTGTTAATATCACTTCAACTTTTCTAACAAACTTCCACAAATTTTATGCTTTAATTTCATGCAATTTAAACTAACTCTTGCTTCAAATATTACCATTTATTGTATTGCTTGATTTCTGAGTAAAATATATACTCAATAAAATTCTCTTGTATATAAAAAGACAGAAAAGAAACTGAAAAATGGTAAATTGTTTTCAATGGTTTTGGATTATCTTAGCAGCCCGAACCACTCATTGCATAAATGGAAAAAGTATTCCATTTAGCATCGCATGTCTGAGATCAGTTGGGATGTGGAACCGATTCTCACCGTTGTAAATGATATTGCGGATGTAGTTTTAGCGATGCAAAAAGATGTTGAAGAATTTCTTTCCAGCTTTATACTTGGAAATCAAGTGCGGTGGATTTCAAATAGCATGATATTCTTATCCGACAGTTGATGATCTGTGCAATAATTATTTTATGTTAGTTTTTTTATTATTCCAACAATGCTGGTTATAGCTGTCAGCTCTTATTAAATATACATCATTAATCCTTACCGTCATATGCTTTGTCCGATAAAACATTGTCGAGGTATTATTTAGTGTGGGAATGCATGCAAATGAGAAACTCGTAGTCGCCTTGAGTAAGAAATGAAATGCTACTTTTATTTTTTGTTTATTTGTTATTAATTTTTTTTTTTTTAATAACACAATGATTCTGTGTAAAGAAAAATAGCTCTCTACCTTGTTTGATGAAAACTCGTTCTAATGAGGCTAGAAATTTGAGATTCAACACAGTTTCTTGAACCACAGACGAGCGCACCTGGCAAAACGTCAAATGCACCGGCTATTCCTCCGAAGGAACCGCCTCCGAGGGATGAGCCGCCCGTTGAGCCAGTAAACGGCATGGTACAGCCACCTGTAGTTCCGCCACCAAATCGACCTGGTCGCATTACCAACCAGCTTCAATATCTGCAAAAAGGTGTCCTCAAACCAATATGGAAACACCAATTTGTCTGGCCTTTTCAACAGCCAGTAGATGCCAAAAAGCTGAATCTGCCAGTACGGTTTACCATATTTTTTCTGTCAGTTAAATGCTCGTTCGAAAGTAACAGATTGGCTGATTCAAACGAGTCATTGTTTCCAAGCTTCTACGACATGTTGTAATTTTTTTTATCCATTCACCGCTCGCTAGGATTACCACAAAATCATCAAACAACCGATGGATCTTGGCACGATAAAAAAACGGTTGGAGAACAATTACTATTGGACTGGAAAGGAGTGCATCCAGGACTTTAACACAATGTTCACCAACTGTTACGTGTACAATAAACCAGGAGAAGACGTGGTAGTGATGGCACAAGCTTTGGAAAAATTGTTTCTCACTAAGGTAAGAGTCATGTTTTCACTGTTTTGTTGTCTACTCTAGACAGTATTTGTGAAAATATTTATCGGAAAGTGAAGAAATAAACAAGGTATTAAGTTGAAACAAAAAAAAAAATTGATAACTATTCTTAGCAATAATTATGTTTTGGAAAATTTGGAAATTTCAGAAATCGTAGGTACACAAGGTATTTTTTGAGGGTTGAACGAAATTTTCTGTAGTATTTTCTCAATAACTAATTTCGTGTTGTAAAAATGCATTTTTATTGGAAATTTTATCACGTGAACAACCATCAAACAAAAATACTGAAAATTGTTGAATAAAGACAATTTGAAGAGTATATTTGATCAGATTAACATTGTTTGACAGTCTATGAATGTGGAATCATATCCTAAAAACATGTGTAAGATTCCAAAAATTACATGCAAAAACTTGGAAAACTCAACAAATTTTTGTGCTACGTTGCAGCAGACATTCTGAAGTAACTTCGAAGCGATCTGTTTAACTTTACCTGCAGAGTCAAATTGCGTAACATTAACGTAATGAAGCACTGAAATAAAAATCCTAATAATGTCTTATATTTTTGTAATTACTTTGAAGGACTTGAGTGGCCAGAATATAAGTATGTTCTGCTCTGTTGTGATTCAACGTGGTGGCGGCCACTTATCTCGAAAACCAAGAAATGTTAGGGAATTTTTCTGGTTATGAAAAAGTTGGGAAGTTTGTATTTGTACAGGTCACAAATTTTAGCAAAGACTCAGTTCTTGTGAAATTCAACAAAATATGGTGTTCAATGCGATCTCTAAATTTTCCAATAGTTAATATAATTTAAACCAGCTGTTCATGATTTTTTATCTCACAGTTGCTGGCTCAAACGTTTTTCAAATTCTCATTTTACTTGCCGCTTTCGTTCGATTGTGAATATTTATTTATAAAGATAATAACAATATAAATATGAATGTGTAAGACCTAAACTTCATATTTACTAGTATTTTCGACCAAAACAGAAATGTCAGGGAATTTTCAAAATCAGATACTTGTGGCCACAATATTCATGATGAAATTGAGACAATCGGAATTTCAAGACAGTGATTATTGTCAAAAACTCATCGTTACATTAACGTTACACACTTCAAGTCCCTTTTTACACAGCCGATTGAACATATTCCATCAATTTATAAATAATCGACATATCGTCATTCTCTAATAACGATAAAAACTGTGTTGAAAAAAAAGGTGGCACAAATGCCGAAGGAGGAGGTTGAGCTAGAACCACCAGTCCCGAAGGGACTGAAAGGTAAAAAGGCCGTGACAGGAAGACTCGGCGCTGGGCCAGGTGTGACGGTCGGCGCTGGACGAGGTCGACCATCCTCGGTTGCAGCAGCCGTAAGTTCGACCGTTCCGAACAGTCTGACCCCCTCGGCAACATCCGCTGGAACGACGGGCATCATTCCGATGCCTCCCCTTGGTACTCAGGCCCCGACCTCTGTGCCTGGAAGCACAAACACCACGACGATAGCTCCGCCGACTAGTATAGGAGTTGCGCCTATGGCTACACACAACTCTCTACCCCAGCAAGTTGTACCTCCTACAAGCGGCTACCATGCCCAACCTGCGATGGAGACGCAGGCTGCACCGGCTCCTGCCACAGCCGCTCCTCCTCCCCCACCTGTTCCTACTGCTCCTACAGTTATGCCACCTGCACAGCCCGCCAAGCCCAAAAAAGGAGTGAAGAGAAAGGCCGATACAACCACGCCAACGGCAAACTCTTTCGAACCGCTTTATCACCCTCCGCTAGAATCGAAAAATGCGAAAATTTCGACGAGGCGGGAGTCAGGGAGACAGATCAAGAAGGTAAGCTTATTTTGTTACCTTGTTTTCTTCTCGTCTGTTCATATTTGATTGAGAAATACTGAAACGGTGCTATTTTGTTACATGTCTGAGTCTCTTCTTCATTTATCAGATATGAAATGATTTTGCTCACCCGGTTTTTTCGTTGTTTGACAATAATTTACAATAATAAATGCAGGATTCAGGTCATTCTACTTTGTGGAAAAAGTCGAGAAAATCCAGAATTCATAGCAGATTTTTGTTGACAAATGTACTTCAATTTTTATGAAACATATCAAATAACGAATTTGAGATTATGAAAAGGTTCTATTATCTTTGATTTTCTTTTACCTCCTATAAAAAAACAACACAGAGCTGAGCTACACAAATGTTTTTCAACTTTCAAAAACCATATTGTATGGTTGTCGTTTAACCTTCTTAATTCTAAAACGTTGAAAATACTCAGTTTCTAAAACAAGATATGAAAAATCTTCATTCGTTCAGATGTATCTAAACAACAAAAAAATCTCGAACATATAGAACAGTACAACAGTTAGTACTGCATGAATGCAAAAGTTGTCTTCGATACACTAGCAAAATTTTTAAATAGTCTTGGAATCCCCAGAGAATTTTATTTTCGTATATTAGTAGAAACCTTGTGAAAACTTTTGAAACTGATATCAGATGATCAGGTTCTTCTGCGTTACCATATCAAATATTGTTATCAAAAAGCCTGTGTCAGACCATTCTGAAAAGAGAAGAACAAAATTTAAGAGTTGACACACAAATTGAAAACTTTTTATGCCACTGTTGACGATGCCAAGGTAATAGACAATGTCTTGTACATTGCAAGTTAACTAAGCACATTTACATCGTTAACTTTGGCCTTTTTTTTCCACTATGTTTTGTTTTTGCACATGCCGGGTACAATATTGAGGCAAAATTGAGTAATAGTAAAAATGAGCTGAAGAACAAAGTACCAGATTGGTTTGAATATGAGTACATTTTTGGATACAGATTTTGCTCTTAACATCTGTACACCACTTATATTCTAAATGTTTTAGTGAATCCACTTTATCGACTACAGAAACTTGGTTGTTGATCAACAGTTATAAAAAATTTAATCAACTGACTCTTGAAAACTCAAAAACAAGAAAAAATTAAACATGCGATATTTGTACAATACATTCAAGCATTATCGATGCGACATTGTATATAACATTGTGATGTGCGTGAAAAAATCCCTGAATCCAAGTTATTAAAATTTACATCATATAATAGATGAATACAGTAAACATGTTATCCGTGTTTATGTTAAGTGTACCTTAATATTCACATTCATATTGTACCTGCACGTTTGCTTGTCTATGTAAACATCATGGCATTAACGTACTAACAGAGGGTTGATGATGGGGCTGTTTCAGCCAACGAGGCAAGCAGAAGACGGCCTGGTGCCGTTCCACCAGGCCAACATGCCCCTGATGGGGCCGATGGCCCAGAAGGTACATACCCCAAGTTTGTCCTACTAAGGCACGCCGTGTTTCATCTGTGTTGTCTTATCACTATCAGATATCTTTTGAATCCGATTTGATTCTCTGTTATGCATCCACCTTTTTATCCAAAGCGTTTCTTTGATTTTTAATAATCGATTTTTAACAATCGAGTTTGACAAAATTCGTTGGACTATGCTGTGTATTCATTGACGGTACAATTTTTCTAGTATAAACTCTAAATTATACGCTTGTTTAAATACAAAAAAAAGAGAATATTTTGGAGGTGAAAGATTTCTGTAAAAAAACGTCAGTAAGTTAATCTAATTAACGGTAAGCTACAATTTGATGTTTTTTCAGCCACAACATGCGGGCGGTAAATCCAACGAAAAGCTGTCAGAAGCCTTGAAATCCTGTAATGAAATATTGAAAGAGCTGTTCTCTAAAAAACATTCGGTAAATGTCAAATGTCAACTTTTTCTTATTCGTCGAAAACTAAAAAAACTAAAAAATATGTCCATACAATTACAGACATTATATATTATTCATATTTAATGTGACACACAGGGTTACGCGTGGCCATTTTATAAGCCTGTAGATGCGGTTCTCCTCGGCCTCCATGACTATCACGACATTATTAAAAAACCAATGGATCTAGGAACTGTCAAGGTATGTTACTTTTGCACAGACTGTCGTTAGTCCGTTTAATTTATCCAGTGTGTTGGAATAATCATCGCGTCAAGTATCTGGCAATAAAAAAAATGTATCATTTGTTTACACTTACAGCACAAGATGGATACTCGTGAATATAAGACGGCGCAAGAATTTGCTGGGGACGTACGACTTATATTTACAAATTGCTACAAGTACAACCCACCAGATCACGACGTCGTCGCAATGGCGAGGAAACTGCAGGACGTGTTTGAAATGAGGTTGGTAGTTTGAAAGTTTAATTTACCTAGGATTTTGAGGGATTTCTGTTTCTGTATTAATTCTAAGGTATGCAATACTGCGCACCAGTTTCGTACATTTTGACTAATTGGATTTTCACTTCTTTTTTCCTTCTTCTGCTAGGTATGCAAAAATTCCTGACGAACCGCTCAGCGGTCTGGTTGGTATAAACGGCAGCAGTACCAGCGGTACTAGTTCTGGTTCGGGGAGTTCATCCGAAAGTGATGATTCTGATGAAGAGCGTACCGAAAAGCTTGTCGCCCTTGAACGAGAGGTGAGACTTTTCATTTATTTTATTTTCCACCCTTATTTTCCTTCCCACGATCTTTAGCGATCCGTAAAAGAGAAAAATTCGGGAAAACTCTAAACATGAGAGAAGCAGCCTTTCTGTTCAAGTTACTGGAAATGATTTAGGTCAATATTTGCTCATCTGAGATAATTCGTAACGTTTTTTTGCAAAAGAAATATCACATATTTTATCATCATGTTTTCAAGTTTTTCAGGACATAAATTGCACAAACTATAAGCATATTTAATATTGTGTTTGAAGAGAAAAAAACTTTGATACTTTACTGTAAATTTGAAATGTTGAAAGCGATATCGTCATTGCAAAAAAAGAAATTATTACTTGTGGTGAAAAAAGTGTGACATTTGTTCTGAAACCGTATTTACTTAAGTTTTGTTCTGTCGATCACACAGCTGAAAGCAATGCAGGAACAGATGAGAAAATTAGTAGAAGAGAGTGGTAAGAAAAAAAGTAAAAAGAAGAAACCAGAGAAACCGAAAAAATCATCAGGCGGTGGCAAGGGGGGAAGCCTTGGTGCCGGTGCTGGTCACAGTGGGGCAATGAAGGAGCTGATGAAACCGGGCGGTAGAATTCCCAATGTATCGGACAGCGTAGGGGCGAGTATAGCGAGTGTAGCAATGGGTGCAGGAGATCTGAAGATGCCGAGTACGATGGCCGCGGATATCCATCACCCAGCGATCGCTGTGGGACCCAACAAGGCGCATTCCGGACCTGGAATCAGCCACCATTTACCTCCCACGATGAACGCTAAACCGAAAGGTAAGGGACGTGGACCAGGGAAAGCTGCAACGGCTAACACGGCGAACAAGAGGTCTAAAGCCAACAGCAGATCGACCGGAAACAAGAAGAAGAATGCCAGTAGTCAGCCACCTATTTTGGCCTTTGACTCGGAAGACGAGGACAATGCCAAGCCGATGTCCTACGACGAGAAGAGACAACTCAGCTTAGATATCAATAAACTACCTGGTATGTCTACCATCTTATTGAACTTACCTTTAATATCTAAGCCAAGAACATATGGGTTCATTTCTTCTTTAGTTTCATTCAATTTACACACAGGCCATATTTTCGTTTTCCAGGCGACAAGCTGGGCCGAGTTGTACACATTATTCAATCGCGTGAGCCGTCTTTGAGGGATTCGAATCCCGACGAAATTGAAATTGACTTTGAAACTCTGAAGCCGTCTACACTTAGAGAGTTAGAGAGTTATGTAGCTTCCTGCCTTCGAAAAAAGCCACGTAAGTTGTCTTTTTTCTCTGATAATTTTACCTGATCGTATATTGTATTTGCATATAAAGAAACTGCCATGACAAGGTTCCTGGCTGTAAACGTTTTTCCTTTCTCTTTTTTTTTTACACATCGACGTTTATTTTGCAGATAAAAAGATTAGTGGTAAACCCAAGGACGAGCAAATGGCTGAAAAAAAATTGGAGCTCGAAAAGAGATTGCAAGATGTCTCAGGGCAGCTAGGAAATTGCAAGAAACCTGCTAAGAAAGGTTAGTACTAACTTTACTTACATATATATATATAAATAGTATTTACTGAGAATGTTAGGTTCATATTACAGAGATTTTACGGAAATCAGACTATAAAATAGATTAGTGAATCCTAATATATATATATATCTACACCTGAAATACCTTCTAGCTTATCTAACAATCTGATCATCGTATTACAACTGAGTTAGGATTCACTAATCTATTTTATAGTCTGATTTCCGTAAAATCTCTGTAATATGAACCTAACATTCTCAGTAAATACTATTTGTTAGACTGTTTAATTGTAATATTAATAATAATACGCAGAGAAACATTAAGTGAGAAACAGAGGGAAAAGAAATATTATTAGAAAACAAATTTTCCACGTAGTTTCGAAAAAAAAGCATCCAAGAAACTAAAGATATCTTTCACGGTTTTTGTCCACAGAAGACAGTAGTAAATCCGTGGATGTTGGTGGAACTGGAGGTGCAGGTGGACCATCGAGGCTATCGGCGTCCAGTAGTAGTAGCAGCGACAGCGATTCGAGCAGTAGTTCGCTTTCCTCGAGCTCCAGTGATTCGAGTGACAGCGAAGCAGGTTAGACTTCAAATATCACGTAACTGTTGTTTCCAATAATTCACACGACACAGAGCAAAAAACTCTTGGCTTGCGAATAGAGTTTTTGCTCATCTTATATCTAAAAGAATAGTAGAAGGCAAGGAAAGTTATGGATATTTAGAGAAGGGAAAACAAAGAAACTTCAAATCGAATTATAATTATTATCGAACACAAATTCGGTACTGGTGGTCCACTCAGCGATTGAATGTTCCAAGTACAAAACTGCTATTTCTATTTATCGCGATTTGTTTAATACGGTAATTTTAATCTCGTCAACTCTGCACCCACCCCCCTTTTTTCGCCCCTTTGCCCCCAATTTTCCCCCCTCTATCGATTAGTAACTTACTATAAAGCACAAAGTATATTTTAACATTAGCAGTATTCAAAATTAATATACACTGCAGCTTTTGAAAATGACAATATTATATCGACACGAAGCTTGAAATTACTTTTAAATTAAAGTATAGCCATTTTTTTTTTCCTGCTCAACGAAATTATATCAGTCATTATTATACAGTCGACAAATAATTGGCTTTCAACTAAAAGGCATGATAAAATTTGTGTCGCTCCCTTGTTTTTTTGTTTTTCTTTTTTTGTTATCTTTATCATTTTTCTTCATATTTACACATTCTACGGAATAACCTGGAATCCATTGAAATCGCTAAGAATTGATACATTGAAACACGTTTTTGCATCTGATAAATTATCTGATACGCGAAAATTAAACTATTTAAACTTCTTATCATTATGCTAGTATTAGTTTTACACTACCGCACAGACATTACAAGCCTATCAAACTCCGATAAATACTTCTCTATGAATGTTTTATACACGCTGTCAGCATAATTAGTATATTTTCGTTTCGAATCAAAGAAAAACACACCTGCTGTTTTGTGTCGCGCATTCAGAGAGCTGACAGTTTTTTCTCGAAAATTTGATTAGTCTTATCCACCATTCGATCGACATTTAACTGTTTTTGTTTGGCGTTTTATCAGAACGTAAAAAACATGCATTCTGTACAGTTGGTTTGATTTTTATGTACCATATTTAATTCGAAAATTATCCAGGGAAAATGTTAATATTTATTATCAACAAAGAGGGCAAATGTGCGATAAACTTCTGTAATTAAGCAATTTATTTTCTCGCGTCTGCGGCAATGAAAAAAGTATACAATTTTATAAAACACTTTTAATTATTGTTGTTGTTTTATACACGCATCATCAAATACATGCGCTCACAGTCTCGCCTTTGGTTGAATTCTTTTTTTTACTTTCAACGATTCTTTTTTCCTTTTTATTATCTTTCATAAATTCATCCCTTTGTGTCTGTGCGGATCGTTTCTTCAAATTCGACATAACAATCATACTTTTCGGATCAATATCAGTGAGTTTGTACTTTCAAAAGTAAAGTATTAACAGAATATACACTCTAATTGAAATATTTTATTGTGTTTCATTTAAAGGTTGTGAAAAATTGGATTTTCCAAATTGATCGCATTACAAATAGATCGTGGTTCTTGACAATATGGATACGCTAAGGCGATAGATTTGTTTATCAGGGGTTCATTTTCTCGTTTCCAAGTGTTAACGATATTACTTACAGACTTGATTTCGACTTGCTCTCTATACTTGTTTTGGTTTACGCCACAGTAAAACTAGAATATCACTTTAATTATAATTTCATTCTTTACCAACATCTAGCCTAGAGTAGCATTATACTTTTATATTTCAATCTTCCTGAGTGTAACCAATGTATCAATTGTAGTGTGACAAATACAATACGTCAGGTTTGATTGATATCATACTTGTGTATATACATTTTAAAAGTATGCAAGAATTGAATTTGAAAACACCCCTGTACTCAAATTTTATCATTCAGGTTGCACAATTTCATCCATGGTTATTTTCTTTTTTGTGTCTGTATTGAAAATCGATAAATATACGTATATGTATATACACAATGCTTTATATATATATGTATATGTGTATATATATATATATATATATATATATATAAATATAATTTGTTTTTCTTCTAATCATATACTTATTTAATAGGACGGCGTTATTGGTCTAGCCTTTAGCGTTGCATCGAATTTATAAATATGAAGTCTTATCGTCGAGTATGATAGGTGACTATGAGCTGTCTTGGCTCTTGAATGTTTGGCATGAAAACTCAAATGATTAGTAGAGGACAAAATAGACGAATGTGTATCATATATATTTATCAGACAAAATCCAGCGAGTCACTCGTTTGTTACTCGACGATCATTCTTTTGGATTACTTGTAGTTTAAGGAAAGAAAACGAAAGAAAAGAAAAAAAAATTTTTTCTTTGTTTTGTTTTGTTCTAATGTTCTATGGACTTACAAATGAAACGATACAAATATACAATGGTAAGAATATTAATTAATGGTGAGCTAGTGGAGTGCAGACTGTGTTTAGAGGATACCAATGCCATGCCAGCTTTATTCACAAATGATGATGATGATAATGATGATGATGATGATGATAATGATAATGATAATGATGATGAGGATGATGATGATAATGATGATTATGGTGATTATTAATTATTTAATTAATTAATCAATCAGATCAGTTTATGCATTCTTTTCTCTTGACTCGACACTATTGTCGTCGCTATTAAACGATAACAACAATAATAATGATAATGATTAGTTCCGCTACCCGAAAAACAATCGCTGCATTTTGATTTTCAATTTGTTTGTTTGGATTTTTTTGTTTCACTTTTTTCTCGCTTTTTCGTTACTTTGCAGAATTTTACCTTCATTATTACCCAAAACGCCACGGCTTTCCTCGGTACTTGTATATTTTTGTTTTACCTTTGGTACCAAAGACTGAAGAAGATTGTATCCTTATTGATAAAAGTTTCACTTATTTCTCATTAAAACGAAGAAAGCTGTGGGTTGGAAAATTGACAAATGATTATCATTGTGGGGCTTGTCCGATGATGTTATTGTGCCCTGCATTCTACATATACAGATATTTACATATATACATATGTATATATGTAATCGAAAAAAAGTAAAAAGAAAAAGAAATCAACACCTAGTACGGCACGTTGCAATTTTGTACAACAATTATTTCGTCATTGTTAATCGATAAGTAGATCGTTATTATAGTTGTATCACTGTTTCTTTCTTTTCTTTTTTTTTTTTTTTCTCCGTTTTTGTTTGGTAATTCATTATTTTCTTAACATTCAACCGTTTCCTCCATCACATTGGGTTCATGCATAACATTAATCGTATTAAACGTATCACTTACGACAGGAATACGGTGGCAAAACTCTTTAAGTTATGGAAAAATAACCATAATTGCTACGTTTTCACAATGCGGAGATATTATACGAAATACGTATAAATGAATGAAATGAAAAAAAAGATTAGTCGAATGAGAGACAGAATTGTTATTATTGGTATTATATTGCGGGTATCTTGTTTATTCAATTTTTTCTTTTTCCTATCAACATAAGTGGACTTTATAATAAATATTTAATTGTTAGAAAAGAAAAGAAACAAAAGAGACAAACTACCATTGTACGGGGGAAAAAAACGAATACACCATGAAAAAATGCAGACAATGTGTATTGGTGGCTGGATTTTTTAAGACAGCGCATCTTAGGTACGGGTAAAAACTGTCAACATCGTTTTGTACGTTAGGTTGTTATTGTTATTTATTATATATAATTAAGTCGACGCTCTCTCGAGCTATCAAATCTCTGTGCGAACGAAACTTGATTCTTACGATGAAACGGAGAGCGAAAGTTGTACGTAAGACATATGCAAATAAGCATATACCGTAGATAGCTACACGTTTTCTCGCACGCTGTTATGTTTTGCATCTCTGAAAAGGTGACAGAAGCCTCTCGCCGTACAACGAATAGAGAGAACAAATCGCACCTTCTTGAAGCTGTCTTTGTTACGCATCGTAGGAGAGAACTGACGCTAAGGCATCCGACAATTGGTGTTAGATCAAGAAGTTTGGCTCGCCCAAGTGTTAATGTAAGTAAGACGTTCACTGGTCGGAGTCAATTACATGCAGCAGAGAAAGACAGTGGGACATTCCTTACGATAACAGATAAACAGCCGTTTTTGAGGAGAGGAGAAAAGAGAAATAGCAAGGGACAAGAGGGGGGGAGGGGGGCACAAGGGAAAAAAAAACAGAAATTGATCAGGGTATCTATCTGGATAATGTAAGTAAATTAGGCGCGCGCTGGCCTCCAAACACATTGTTTGCACTCCGCTCATCTGGAGAAAATCCAGTTGTTCGACTCATCGTACCATTCTTCTTCTTCTTCTTTTCTTTTCTTTTTTTTTTTTTCTTTTCTTATTCCATGTTATTTTTTCTTCCATCGCTAGTAGCTGCTTCTCGTCGGCGAATGATGTTATTCGATCACGTGTTTGATTCAATCGATTTACTTTTGTCGTTAGGGTTTGAATACAAAACAAAAACAAAAGAAAAGTAAAGAAAGAAATCAAAGGCGAAGCAGGAAGAAAATATCTAATTTATCAATTTTATTATACACTAAAAAAAAAAAAAGAAAAAAAAATATGTCATATGCTCGGATCATTATTGTTGTTAATTTAATAATAAGGTTATATCTAGAACGGTATGGTTTTACATGCCTTATATATATAAATACTTATATGATATAACGACTAATAATAATTATTACAACAATGTGGTTGTACTGACTACTTTCTTGATTTTTCATCTTGTTTCGATAAAAAAAAGAAGAGAAGTGAGGGAAAAAAGCCGAATTTTAAAGTACAGAGCTTGAGTGTAGGCAACATCTTCGCGATATTCACATTTACTTTGACCTTAAACAGATCATTACTACTATCATTGCTATATTATTATTATCATTATTATTAATATTCTTAGTATTATATTATTATTATTATTATTAACTGTGCTTTCATTTTAACCCGTCCTATTGTAATACACAGTTTTAGAAAATCTTTTATACGAGTATAAAAAAAAAAATGAAGTTTAATTTTAGGGATATATTTCTTTTCATTTTCCATTTTCACTTTCTTTTCCTTTTTTTTTAAATTTTTTTTCTAATATCTCTACCATGTGTAAAAGTCTGGCTCCATGATAGTGTGTTTTTTGTTGATACATCATGTAAATCTTAGTTTCTATATTATATTATGCATTTAACGAAATAAACATACACACACACACAAAATAAATCATTATAGTCGGTTACTATACATATAACGAATGCATACTGAGAATGATTGTTGTACCACAATCGCGAGCACGCGCGTTTTTCCTTAAGATTTTCACGAAAATCCGTTCAGTGGGCAAGATGAATGTAGATTGAAAACGAAAAGAAAAAAATGGGTGGGTGGGAGATAGACGAAGATCAAAGTTGCATTCTAGTACAACTAAACTAAAACTAATTCACACTATTTTCATTCAATCATACACATTTGCTCTGATAGTCGGGCAGCAAGGCGTACTTAAAAAATATCTATTTCTGCACCCAAGTTATTGCTCTCTTAACCAAAGAGAATCTAACAAGTAACCGTAGGAAATTTTACTAAACTAATGAATTTAAGGGAAAGAGAAAATAAGGAAAAAAAAAAAAAACACTCACCATCGAGATACAACCGGTAAATCGGTCACGTAAGAGAAAATTTGGAAAAGAAAAAAAATAAAAATAATTACGCAAGAAGGACAAAGGAACAGATAAAAAAGTGTTAGTCGTTTTTCTGAGGTTATTACACTGAGCAAATGTAAGGTATTATTAGACTGGGTAGGAAACACTTAGACGAGAGATAGAAGAAGAAACGAGAGAAGAAAAAAACATATATATAATAATGATATTTTATTTCTGTATCGCTACACATACTGTATAAGAGATAGTTACAAACTATTATTAATACCAGCTAAAAAATCTTGAAATGCATTATATTTAGGTAATGAGTGCGAAAAAAGAAGAAAATGAATTAAAAAAAAAAAAAAGTACACGCTACAACAGAATATTAGGATAGATCGAAAAGCAGTGATACATCTGTTACAAGACACAATCACCATTAGTTTGTATAATAACTAAACACGCGATGTATAGGGGCATTTTTATAATTATATTCAAATTGCCTTCCAATCTAATTATTGTATTATTGATTATATATATATGTGAAATTTTAAACAATTTGAAAAAAAAAAAATTCTTTATTAAATTTGCGAATATTCTAATCAACGCGTTCACGTCGATATGCATATACGAATATAAATCAACTATTGGGATCTCGTATGGTCGAAAAAATGGGAAATTAAAAAATAAATCACAAATAAGCGAAACTTATAAAAATGAAATTCGATTAATTTCCGTATATATACATATACATACTTGTAATTCTTTATTTATAATAGTAATAATTGCTTATTTCTTTTTCCATTTTGTACCACTTTTCAAACATTCGTAATTTCGTTCCCAACAAAGTTTTCAATGTTTCGTGCTTGTGAATCACGAAGAAAAGGTATAATAAAGATAGTTGAAACAAAACTATGTAAGAATGATCATACGCATATTGTAAATAGTAAAAACTAATATATCATATAAAATATTGAATAGTAGGGTTAAGGCATACTCGAAATGAGAAAGCAAGAGACAGTGATTGCGACATTTTTTAATTACACGCAGGCATATGCATACAATAATGAATAAAGAAGTGAAGCAGATATTAAATGCTTGAATGAGTGCGGTGGATTTAAAGTTGGCCTCTCTGGTGGACCAGTTCACTATACATAAATTAATTATTCTAAGCTGGAACTCCTCGCTGTATCTTTATTTGCCTTTGTCTTTTTCTTTTTCTTTCTTTTTTTTAGGCTTTCTTGTTTTCTTATTCTATTTTTTTTTCTTCTTTTCCCTTTTATAGATAGGTAGATGGATAGTTAGGCAGATAGATAGGTAGATTTATCATATTATTATTATTATTATTATTATTATTATTATTATCATATTCCTCTCGTTTATAACAGTATTTTCACTTCAGCGATATCTCGTTGCGTATTAATTATGGATACACACACATATACACACACGCATATCCGTAACAGGGCATACATATAATGTATGAATTTACAGGAAAAGAAAAAAAAGAAAGAACTCGAAGTAAAGAGATATTCAATTATGAAAACGGAGATGTTGAACGGCGACGACGGTTTTAATGATAAATTGTTATAGACACAATGTATTCTAAGGGGTACGCAAAAGCCATCGATCTCAGTGTTGTGCTAATCATAACTGATATATAAAAATGCTTACCGAGGTTTACGAGCATCTCACTCTTGTTATCATCTCCACATTTAAGTTAAATCCCCAGATTTGTACCATTTATGTGACTTTTATTTACATTAATTAACCCCCACTCTGCCCCTGTTGTCATTACTATTATTAATTGATAATTATTAGTTATTATTATACTTGTATGAGAAATTACTAGAGTTTGATGGTTTTCTGTAGTCAGCGTTTTATAATCATTATCATTATTATTATTATTATTATTATTATCATTATAAAAGAACAGAACTGGAACATACATATGCACACATAAATTGTATTTGTTCATATAACAATTACATACCACGTGTATATGTATGTTTCAAAACATATGTATATGTATATACATGCATAAATGAATAAATAAATCCTATTCAAGAATGAATGAACTTATAACGACCGAATTTGATGAACATTACATATATGTGTGTGTATGTATACATACACACATATATACACACGGTAGATGAGAATCGTTTTATGCATTAAGATTTTTTTAATATGAAAAACAAATAAACATATGAAAAAAAATATATAAAAATACACATCCTCAAAATGAAAGTCCACGAATAAGAAAAAATTAATAAAAAAATAAAGCGTATGATTGAGATATTTAAATTGAAAAAAGAAAAACAAGAAAAGGAAGTAAAAAAAAAAAATCCATTGTTGTACACAGTGATACAATTATTATATAAGTATATGAAAATAAAATCTATTAGAAAATATAATACTGGTGTTGTTTAATAATACATATGTATATGTATGTATGTATGTATATGATTTTTCTTCTTCTTATTCTACTTATCGTCACGATCCAAAGTTTTTTATGGCTGGTATCCTCTCTGCACTGTTCTTGGCATTGCCGCTAGCTCCACGTTTAATTAAAACTCACCGTTAAGAGATATTACAGAAACGAATTTAGTGCGATGGCACACATTTTATTTTCGAGATAGATGCATGTCACGTTTATTACAGGAAATTCTACTAATCGTCCACCCAGAAAGAAAACCAAGAAAAATGCGACTGCTACCGCACATTCAGCGCCTCCTGCTACGACGGTAAGATTATGAATATATCGGAGGTGACGTGTCCTAATCAAGGATTTGCTTTACGCGCTAAAATTTTTATTTGCATTATAAGATTGGATTCAGTAGAGATAAAGGGAAGAATTTTTCAAGATTTCACACTTTTTATCATATTCTTATTGTTTGACAAAATGGGACACACTTCCGATGATCTAAATAGCAAACCTGGAATGTTTATATAGTGCAGTATAGTACATATTTCGAAGTTTATTGAATGATTTAAAAAACACAAAACATTGTATTATTTGTTTGTGGGGATTGATGTTTTTAAACGCACCTAAACTAGAATATTCGTGTAGTTTTTCACTGTGAAACTTTCTGCTTTGAAGTACTTGAATAATTTCAACACAGTTAGATTGGCGATCAGTTATTTCTCTTTGGGTTTCACAATTTTAATACACGTCAATGAGACAATAAATTGGAAACTCGATGTGAGGTCAATTTGTCAGATTATTCGAGATATTTTTATAGCCGAAAATTTAATAATGAGGAAAAACAATATGTAGGCATCCAGTTTGAACAGTACCGGTGGGCTGCTGGTCAATAGTCAACCGCCGTTAAACACGACCGTACCAACTTCTAAACCTGCCGTAACTCAACCCAACAGTATACCTACTGAACAAGGTAGGTTCAATGGTACTAACATTTTTCAATACATATCTTAACTGCAACATTTAATTGTATTACTCTGAGGCTTCGTTTAGAATTCTTTTGACTTTCACCTCTTGAAAATTGAGATACAGTCGTGGTTTTGGGTTTTCTGAAATAGTTTATATGATCTGGGCCTTTCAAAGAAGTCGAAACGTGAATGACCATATTTAATTTCGCAAACTTGTGCACTTTATAGCAATTATTTCAACATCGTAATACATATAACACAGTAACAGAATCTTTGAATTGATATGAAACATTAAAAATACCAATTACGTCAATATGAGAATTAGTGTCGAGTTTAGATTGAGAGTTTAAAATTTGAACTCTGGCTAAATGGCTAAACTAGTATAAAAATCATAATAGAATTAATTTTAAAAAAATGCCTCTGACTTGAGTTTTAATTTCAAATTTTGTGCTATCTTATGTACTGTTATGTGTAGTAATTCGCACTCTTCGCTATAAAGTGTATAACTCTAAGAAGCAATAAACTATTGATATTTAATATCAATTTTGACCTTTTAATGTCGTACATTTCTGTGGACTGGAAAAAAAAATTTAGAAAGATTAGCAAATAGAAAAGTCACACATACATACTATGTTTCGGTTTGACATATTCTTATTCATTCTGAGTTTTCTGTATTTCAAAATCCTTTGGTAATAAGTTAAAGCATCTTTGCAAACTCAATACTACGACCTTTCCAGTTTCTGATGCTTCTGCATTTCCATTTCTACCCATTTCTGCAATTCAAGAATTTATTATTACTCATCTTCAAGATCAGTAAATTAGCAGAATGAAATACATACATAAATATGTCATATATACATATATAAATATTACATAAATGTGTCAATCGAGTATCATAAAACATCATAAAAATTTCACACTTCATTTAGTGACTGCTCCTAACGTCTCTAAACGATGCATCGACTCACAAATGATGTGGAATTTGAACTCAAATCTATGTAACAAGGTGATGAGAATTGAATTTGATTTCACCTATGATTCCATCAGGAAGCACTGCCGCACAGCCAATAGCAGTGGTTCCGGTAACGGCTAATCAAGGAATACCTGTAGCTAGTCACGCTTCAATGCCGGCACAGCCACCCCGCCCAATCTCACTGGCTACCGCTGCCCCGACAAAGAAGCCCACACCTCCTTTGACCACGTCGAACCCACCGACGCCGTCTGTGTCTGTACCCACGCCGCCTCCTAGTGTAACACCGACAAATACCAGCAGCATTGTGACCTCGCCTGTCGTCGCTCAGGCACAAGCACAGTTGACTCAGCCCCAAACGCCGGTCAGTTCCTATCCGAACACAACGTCCTCTGTGACTACTGATGGGACAGGGCTAAATCAACAGACGGATCTTCTCCAGCCTTTCAATACACTAGGTACCTAAACAGTAACGAGGTTTTGACGCTCTTGTTATTTTATTTTTTTTCTTCCCCATTTAAATACATTGAGAAAATTTATTTTACCGATTAGGAACGGTGCTTTTATCGTTTCCTAAGAGTCAGCATAAAAACATGCCACTCTTGAAACAATTAATATCTTATCGGATTCCATGATCCAAAGTTCCTGTAAACACCTGTTCAGAGATCAACTGTTTTTTAGTTTAAGCTGTTAAAATGTGGCAGACTTAAGCTGCTGTATTGAATCAGTGATCTTATATTTCATAATTTGAAAGCTTAATTTGGAATCAGCGATCCTGAACACCTTGGTATGGTAAGTTCACTGACTGTAAACGGCTCGAACTCAGAAAATGGTTTGTCCTGCGATAGGTGTTCCTTATGATCATAGTATTAGATCATTGATTAGGTATTGTAAAAATGTATGAGTATGAGAAACAAAACACGATATGATCTTCCCACGCAGCATCCGTGCCTACAACGCAGACGGCCTTGGAACAGACGCTGTCGAACATGATTCAGCCCCCATCGACAACGGTCAACAATACGCTGAGTTTAATGCCGGATATGAAAAATCCTGTAAACATGATGACGTCGAGTATGGGGTCTAATCTCAATTTGAGCAATATAAACATGGCTAATTTGAACATGAACCTGCAACAGAGTCTCGCATCGCACCTATCGCATTCTTCTATTCACAATGCGCTGGACAATATGATAAACACGACATCGTCTATGACGAGTATACCAAACACACACAATATGACAATGTCCCAGCAACACTCGAACGGCTTTGCCAATATCAAACGGGAGAGTTCACCTCCCAACATGTTGAACAACAACGGCGTCTCCGGAATGAACATGGGGATGGGTATAGGCAACATGGCGATGGGGTCAATTTTTGACCCTGTGCCTATGGTTAACATGCCCGTGCATATTCCTCCATTGCCAATCAAGATGGAAGAGAAGCCCTTGGCTATGTCACAACCGCAAATACCTCAGAAAACTATGGATGGTAAGTTTGAATTGAAACGAACTTGTCGTTGTCTGTGCTTTTAGCGATGTTTCGTCTTAACGCAATGTTCTGTGACTGTCGTTGAATTAGCATGCTTGCATCGATGTTAAGAAAAAAAAAAAAAAAATGAAAATGAAGTACAGAGTTAGCACGCACAGGGAAAACTTGAAAGACTGGGAAAAATCAGGGGGTTTCTCGAGGATGTATCAAATGTCCACTCAAAGAGTTATCACGCTGGAAATATAATAACGTTTGAAACAGTAACTGAAGTTAATCGAGGTGAATTTAGTAGAAACAATATTCTCTTACCACAAAAAAAAAATTTAAATAACCATTAATCTCACTTACAATAACACCATTATTGATGATCTCGATGAGATCATATTATCGGATCATTTCTACAATGGGAAAGTTACATCGTTTGAACGATATAAATATACTACAGCTGATTTTGTTCGTAAATGAGTTCTCTGAAAACCAATAGTCATATTTTTTATTTGGCTTTTCAGTTGATCAAAAAAAAAAAAAAAAAAAACCGTTATCAGGAAGTGATAAAGTGTAATCACATGCTTTGATAAAAGAAACACTTCATTTTCATCCAAAATGTAATTATGTAATTTGCAGAAAATTAATTTACCCACAAAATAAGCCCTAGTTTATTAAAATCGGTCACACGATGCAAATTTTTCATTGTATAAACTAAAAGTATTTTATTTATATATCATTGGGACATTAAAAGTGATGTAATTTTTTTGAAAATGTGTTATTACTAAGAGGTTCATCTTTTGAAAAATCATATTCTCGTCTGGAATGCTTGTTCAAATTCAGGGAATTGTTAGATTCCAAAAAGCGTACCATCCCTGATTAACGAATGAAAAATAAAATGAAGACGCCCACTAACTGCTTTACTAATAATTCACATCGATACTGGCGCTCTAGCGGGAGCTCTGTTTGCAGAGATGACTGCTATGGGAATGCAACCGATGAGCAACCACTCAGGCTCGCAACATGTTACCGAAAAAAAGATGACACCACCGGACTCCAAGAATCCAGCTACAACTTTCGCTTCGACTTTTAAGAATAAGGTTTGACCGATGTTTTTTTAGACAAATTGATATGGTTGGTCTCTCTTGACACTTATTTCTCATGACTAATAATCACCTTTCAGACCGTGGAGCCAAACGTCAAAAACCCATCGTCCTGGTCTTCTTTGGCGCAAGCATCGAGTCCCCAATCTGCAGCTGGAACTAGTATGAAAAGCACTGCAAGGGATACTTTCCAAGCCTTCAAGAGACAAGCCAAGGAGAAACAGGACAGGGTTAGTATATTGATTAGTCCATAGATGTGGATTTTTACTTGGGAAGAAAAGTGTACACCTAAATTTCAATACTTGCACGAAACACCCGACTTGCAGCAAAGAGCGTTACTTGAGCAACAAGAAGTGCGTCGTCAGCAGCAGCAGAAGGAGCATGCAGAGCGAGAAAGATTGAGGCAGGAAAACGAGCGAAGAAGAGAACGAGAGGAAGAAGACAATCTCGATAAGGTCAGGAAAACTGTCGTCGACCCACAGACTACCCTGGTGGCTACAACGAGAGCGGAAGAAGTCAAGGCTGCTGTCGACACCGACAGCAGTAGTCCAGGGCACTCTTCCGGTCAAGACAAGGCAGCTGCCGAAAGAGAAAGACAGAGGTTGCGCGAGCAGGAACGACGTAGAAGAGAAGCGGTGAGCATATTTTTTTAAATCTTTGCTCGAGCTGATAGACGTAGTGGCTGGAAGTCAAGGAATCTTTTCTAATTATTCAGAGAATTTTGTAGTGATATGGAACGAGAAAGAATCTAGTTTCGCTCATGGAGAAGCAGAATGCTAAGAAACATTTTCGTGACACGTGCTTGGTTTGACGACCACTGATTAGTTCATAGACGTGTTTTTTTTATTATCTATTGATTCTGAGATCCCTTTCTTAAACATACCCTGATCGCACTGCTGTTGGTTTGAATTTCAGTCAGGGACAAAATTGTAATCCGGTCACGAAAGGTGTGGAAATATTTTCCACTCGCTTTTACTTTTAGTGGCCACTATGAAAAGGCCTTCAGGTATATCGTAAAGTTGTACAGTTGAATTCGCATGTTAGCAACGCTGGTTCGTTTTTTTACAGATGGCCGGTCAAATAGACATGAATATGCAGAGTGACTTAATGGCTGCATTTGAAGAATCCTTATAATGTTGCAACGCGCTGCTCGTGACAATGTTGTTTAAGCTGGGCAGGACTTTGGTGCGGTGTTTCATTATATACACATACATGTATATATATATATATATATTTATATATATACACACACTTTTCCGCATCTCTTTTTTTGTGCTGTTCCTGTTTCCTTCTGGGGCTGAGAGGTCGTACAACAAAAATGGTGTTAATATATAATGTTGTTAATTATCCTACGAGGATAACAAAAGACAGAAAAAAGGAAGGGAGATAGAAAAGGAGACAGAGACAAATAGTGCACTTATATTGTGTGTTACTTCAAGTGTTGGTGCAGTTGGGACATTCCAACGAAAGTTATATTTAAAATAATTGTCTCTCGGAAGATGTTGGTATGTTTTTTTTTCTTCTGAAAACTTGGTAGAGAGGAGGAAACGGTGAGTGTGACGAGGTGACTGTGTAATCAATGCGGACACCAAAAGTGTGACCATCATGTAATTAGATAAAATATACTTACGACATACTTGGATAATATGACTCTATACTGACTTATATATTATTATTGTGTTAAATTTTCTGGTTTCATAAGTTTGTACTTTATGTAAATTTTGAAGATAAAAAAAAACGAAAGGCAAAACAAAACAAAGAATATCGCGGAAAACAGATGATGAATTTTAACGAGCTGCTTATGATGCGGCTATTACTACTACTACTACTGCTACTACAACTACTACTACTACTACTACTACTACTACCACTACTGCTGCCACTGCTACTGTTACTACTACTACTACGACTGCTACTACTACCACTACCACCACTACTACTACTTCTACTACTACTACTACTACTACTACTACTACTACTACTACTACTACTACTACTACTACTACTACTGCTACTACTACTACTACTACTACTACTACTACTACTACTACTACTACTACTACTACTACTACTACTACTACTACTTCTATTATTACTACTACTACTACTACTACTACTACTACTACCATCGATACCACGAAGAAAGAGCATTATTACGTGCGTAAAAGTCTTGATAGCGCGATGACGTTGTGTACATTTAGTTAAGTTTTATATTTTTCCACATTCAGTCATGAATAATCAATGGTAAGATTACGTAGATAAATTGCTCTGCCTATTAAATATATATATATATATATATATATATAAATATATATAATAATTATATATATACGTACATACGCATACATACATATATATATATATATATATATACACATATATATGTGTATATGTGTATAATATCTATAATTATTAGCCATTTACTAATGATTTTCATCGCAGATTTATTTCTCAATTTGTGAACGCTCCTTGTAATCCACAAACTAAGTAGGCTTGTTAAGTCAGTAACATTTATTCAATAATATTATTATACGCTAACATATGAGGCAGTAAAGTTTTGTGAATTTGATAATTGTGAACGTAGTTATCGGGAAGTTAAATATCCTCTTTTTCAACGTTCCAACAAGTTATGGGGAAGAAAAAAACGTTCGACGAGAAATTTCATCAAATCACTTTCAACAGTGTTGTCAATTATTATAAAAATAATGATTAAAAGTAAAGAAAAAAAAATTATAAACGCGTAAAAAAACTAAACAATAATAATAGTAATAATAATACGATCGTTGATCTCTTGTCCTACGATATTTATATTGTTTTGCCAGTAAAATAATATCCAGTAAACTGGTGTGAACTGCAAATGAGAAAAAAAAAAAACGTAAAAAACAATTGGGTAATACTGCCGCGTTGTATAAATTATTAGTAATAATAATAATAATGATGATAATGTTAAAATAATAACATAAGCTCGATCAGAAATTGTTACACAGATATTATTATAGTAACAATCGAAAACAAAAGCAAATGAAAAACAAAAGAAATGATAATCTCAAGGTCGATACTACTAACTGTTGTATAACTTTCGATAACAAACTGAGAAAATGAGGCAAAAAGAAAGAAATATATACGCATGTATATTATACTGCGTTTTACAAGTTGCACATAGCATAGATCCCTGACAAGAATAAAGGAAAAGGAAAAACGGGAAAATCGCAAAAAAAAGAAGCAAAAAAAAAAAATTGTTTAATTGACAAAAACACGACAAAAACTTTTTAAAAAGTACAAAAAAAAAATCATGTTTGTAGACAAGTCATAGTTATTTGGTTTTTGGGCAAAGTTCAGACGTTGTTTTTTGAAAACGCAATTACATACTACTCGAGGGATTAATTTTTATTAAAGTATTTGAAATAATTGAATGATAAATTTCTTATTCTCTATAGTGGCTTAGCGAGACAAACATTATACACTTTATAGGTCCATGCATAAAAATATAGTTCTCAATGGCCCTCCCTTCTGCCCCTAAGTATATAATTATTGTATTATTAAATTATTCAACTTGTGTACAATGAAAATATTTTTATTTTTTTTTCTCGTTAACTTTTTGCGAAATTGTGAAGTCTACATAGTCTTTCTTGATATTTGAACAGCAGCATACTAAGATGTATTTCTACCGACAAGCATAATCTACCGTAGTACGTTGCGTGCAACAAGGTATCATGGCAAAAGGGAATTTACATTCATCGTTGAATTGCCTTCACGTTGAAGTAATAAAATAAAGTTGATCATGATAATAATTTATTCTTTTCTCTTTCTTTTTTTCTTACGATTTAATTTAATTCATCTTTGAACCACTTCGTGACACCGATGACAGAAGTAATATAGTAGGTGTACCACAACGTCTATAAATACAGGTATTATATTTGAAAGAGAATAAATAAAGAAAAAGAAGAATATTTCAATAAATGAAGCAACATAAACGCAAGATAATATGGTAGCATATACATTAACATTATTATGCATATATATACACACACACACACACACAGAGACATACGATGTTCGTAGAGATTGTTACTACGAGGAATTAAAAGTTTAGTATCTAGACTTAGAACGATCAATGTTTTTAATATGTTACAAAAAACGAATAAAAAGAAAAAAATGAAATACACGAAAAATAGTAATGTTACGTTATCGAAACAAATTACTAATACTAATATCCCTTTACATACTTTCACCACAGAGAAAGGGAGAGAAAGAGAACGCGAAGCTCGTTCAAGTTTAAAAATTGTCGAATAATAATTAGGATGCTGCTATCGTCAAATTTCTTTTATATTATAGGTATGTTGTACCTATATTTCTTGATGATAAATTAACATTTGCTTCTTTTCTTCTCTTCTCTCGTTGTCATTGTTTTTTATTTTCGTTAAAATGCTGTTAAGCTACAGGTAAGATTACTTTTTGTTTTTCTGGAAGTACTTTATCAACGATGATTATAAATGCGAAATTGCATATGAACGAAAAAAACAGACAAGAAAATAACAATAATAATCAGTAGAGAACGCGATAGGAAATAATTTGTTCATCGTGTCGGTTCAAGGATATCGCTTATCATCCTCCTTTTCATTATAATATTTTTATATGTCAAGTTATAATTGTAACACTTGGCTCAAACAGGTGGAGAAAAAAAGTGGAAAAAAACAACAAATTGAAAAAGGAACAAAAAAGAAATCACGAAATTAGGAAGAATGTAAGAAATGTAGATTTAAACTTAGGTGTACAAATTTGTCATGTAATTAAGGCATAATACTCTGTCCGTGTTTGTGAGTATGTGTGCGTCTGTGTCTGTGCGTACAAGATTACGACTAATGTGCTAGATGTAAACAAGTCCGAGGTTGCATTGAGAATTGAATTGAGCCATAATCATTTAGCTACGAAATCAATTTTGAAACAGATTTATGAAAGACGAAAAAAGGTTACATTATATAATATACACACAAACACACACAGACACATATTTATTATATTGTCGCAAATCACGATTATGTAATAATGATGTAACCGATGTACAGTAAGTCAAAAAGTGATTTTACACTTGTGAAAATCACAGTTTCACGTATTACAAAAATGTTGATCGGGTTCCAAGTTTCTAAACTTACGACATGAAATATACGATTTTTGATAATTAATTGCGAATGAAAATTTATACCTTCTTCGCACACACAACTTGGACGTGGAAAATTATAAATCTGTTAGTATAATTATTTACAATATTATTTATATCAATAATAATGCCTTGATTATTCGTTATTGTAGTAGGATAGAAAAAAGAAATCATTTATAATTTTACCTTAAATTTTTATTTTATTTTATCTTATTCTTTTATGACATACAAATTGAGCATGGGAAATTTCTGTGGTCCAGCAATGCCTCTCTCTGCATAGATATGAAAAGTATGGTGACGTTAAAAATCGAATTACACTTTGAACTAAGGTTGTCCCTCTTTTTTTCTTAGATTTTTTTCTTTCAATCCCTTCTATTTTTTCAGGCAATTGTGTATACATACCTATGGATAAGGATTTGCATCTTTTACTTTGTGCGAATTTTGAATGGCATGTTAGGTTTTTCTTATAAGTAATAATAAAAGTAATAATAATATCAATTATTAATACTATATTAACGATTTTTAGTAGATTATTATCGTTTATTGGATAAAGAGAGTAAAAAATGAAATATCGAGATCCAATCGTTGAGCCCTAATTATGCATAAATGAAACGAGATTAGCACGACGATTGATTATTAGGGGCTAGGTGTTATGACTGTATGTATAATACGTGAATTTGTAATTGTAAATACAAGAATAAAAATAACAATAATAATAACAAAATAACAATTAATCATTGGCATCAATTAGAGGAAATGAGAAATGTGTAAAAAATAGTAATAATATACCTCTATGTGATAAGGATATATTTATATATGTATACGTATACATATTGTATGTGTATGTGTATAGATATACGTATATATAATAATAAAACGTAGATAAGGAGGCCAATATTGCAGACAGATTATGTGACCTACTAGATCTCAACGTAAGTTAGTATAGTAATTATATGAACGTAATTCGTAATAAGTAATCACCAAAATAACATACATAGCTCTATCAAAACTAATTTTTATATAAGGCTCTATGCACGCGCACATCATCACCAATGGCACAGAAAAAAAAAAAACGAAAAAGTAAAAGAAAGACACGTAAACAAATGTTGAAAGAAGAAATAAAGCAAAACAAAAATTTTGACTAACTTGTACCGAAATTAATAGATCATATTATATAATATAAAAATGGTTGTACATAAATAACAAAAACAGTAGTAATAGTAATAGCAATGAAATTTAACAAATAATATTAACAAAAATAAAATAATAGTAATAAATAAAGATAATGAATGGCTAATGAATAAAGAAATGCTCAATGTTGTTCGAGTAAAAGAATAAACTTCAGTCACATTGATTACTTTTCCTTCACGATCAAAATCTTTACCAATTGAGTTTTTGCCCAATGTTTTTTCACTTTCAATTTTCATTCGTTAATAAGTGAGCAGAGAAATATTGAGTAGTTCTGTTTGTTTTTTGTTTTTGTTTTTTATTTTCAAAAATTATTATCAAATATTTGTTTGAGTCTAAAAGCCTTAAGGTTTGGCAAATTGTCCTTGATTTATAAATTATAAACTGAAGTCAAACAAGCAAATACAGTTGTTCAAGTCGAGAAGAGACGAAGCTTTGAAATATCATTCATACCAATCAAACAAATTTCATTTATCTACGAGTTTCTCCTTTTACTTAACAACATGATTATAATGGTACGATACTGGTGTTTATAATAATCACTAATAATCCTACTAATATTCATAGTAATAGTAATAAATAACAGTAATAATATTAACAGCTGGTAGCCATGAATTGTTTATTACGTAATAACTGCGTTCTAACAAGAAAAGGTGCATGTGAATATATACATACACACATACTAAATATATATATATATTTAGTATAAATATATATATAATAGCATTATATTCTCTTAAGTTATTACCTACGCTCATACAGATTTATCACTTTTTAGTTTTCAACAATTTTATGAACGTATACATATATACATTCACATAGTTGCATACAGGCGAATAAATATGCATGCAATCATTACGGCGATTATATATGTATAATAGCAAGAAAGTTATCCAAAATTAAAAAGTGTTTGACGAAAGAAAAAAAGTGAAAATCAAATATATATATACCGAATCATTTCCTGTCAATGTTTCTTCGATGATAAGAATGGAGAATAGAGGGAAGTAAACGGTGATATAAATAAATTAAAAAAGTAAAGATTAATAAAAAGGAAAGAATGAAAAAAAAAAAAAAATCCACGATGGAATAATATGATTATCCCTATTTACAGCTATTATTATACATATGCTGTTATCACGATAATACAATTAGAGAAATATATAAATATATTATTATATCATCATCATTCAAAAATTAATGCTAATTACTTAAGATTAAATTGATAAGTAATCGAATTCAAATTCGTGGGCTTTAATAACTTGAATGAGACCCTGCCTTTTTCAGATCAGACTTTATTTACTTATGTATTTCATTCAATTTCATTATACACTTTACGGCTTGGGTTCTGTCACACTGTAAGCTATAGTCAGAGTGTACACTGAATATAACCTTCACACAATCTATAGCACCTGTTTCGGGATCCACGCCGCCAAGTGTACATGACGTACTATACAGGGTGTCTACGGCAATCAAGAATTTAGATTCCAGGAGTTTGCGAGAAAATTAATTGAAAAATTCTAGAACTTTAATTTCGATTTCTTATGATTTCTTAAGGACAAGGTAACTTGCAGGTTAGGTATTGTACGAAAAAATTTATATACGACTGCATGGTGCAGTCTGTTAAAAAATTTAATACATTGAAGTCATATAAAAACATAGATTTTCAATCGAAAATATGTTATACCAACTTTTCCAGGATAAATCAAATTAATCCAAAACCTTTCCAAAATTTTAGGAACAATTCTTGTTTTCCAGGATAATTTCAGGATTTAAGGATGCGTAAGGAACATTAGACACCCTACATGCACATATAATATACGTTTTAGTGGTCGAACGTGCCTGGGTTGCGTCTTGTGTACCGAATTTGTGCACAGTTTGACCCCAGAACGACAGACCGGAGTGGATGTCCACCCCAGGCGAACATGAAACTATACGCTACTGTGTTTCGAATGTGATACTATAGACTCAGGACCTGAACCCACGGCGTGTGAGGACCTAAGTTCACTCAGCGGCGTTCAATTTTTTCTGTATGGCTTGGTGATAGGCTGAACTGAACGTAGTTTAAACTTCGATTAACGTTGGACTTTGGAGGAATCGGGCCGAGAATCCAGTGAATATTTTGGCCACGTGATACAACGCATTAAATTTTCCATTTTATTATAATCTCTGAACATAGTTTCTAAAGATTTGAAAGTCTGGTGCCCTTGCGGCGTTCAATTTTATCTGTATGGCTTGGGGATAGGCTAAACTGAATCTAGTTTAAACTTCGATTAACGTTGGAGGAATCGGGCCGAGAAGCCAGTGAACATTTTGGTCACGTGATACGACACACCGAATTTTCCATTTTATTATACTCTCTGAACATAGTTTCTAAAGATTCGAAAGTCTGGTGTCCTTGCGGCGTGACCTTTGTTTTGGGCGCGTGCCTGAAAGGGATGAAAAAAAAATGAACTCACGTTAAATGAACCAGGCTACGGTTGATATTTTTCGAGAATCTAAATTGGTGATAATGTTACGGAAAGGAAGGGACAGGTATATCTTTGAGAACGTTCTTCGTTTACTACATTACTACATATCATCCTACTTTGACTTTAAAAAAAGTTGGCTATTTTATATAAACGATAATAATATTTCAATGCTCCGTGTATAAATTTTAAAGATGACATACTGATGAAATGTTATTGTCTCTGACCTAATTACAGATACAGACTACATTGCAGTACTAAATGGACCGTTGTATGGATCACAGCATTCAAAGTTAGCAATGGTGTGAAAGAATCTAAACAGGTGCTACGAAGTCTACTGCATTCAAATTATGAAGCAACACGGAGGCGGTAAGTAAAAATCGATGTGGTTTTGAAATGCGGTGATGATTACAGCATTAAATTCTTGCTGATATTGGATTCTGCTCAGTCATTTGATGTATTTATTTAATACTTGTGCTTATTTAATAAGCCTTCCTGCATCAAAAGTCACAGAAATATTTTTTTTTTTTTTTTTTGAGTCGATGGGCAGTTTTACGTGCCATGAAATCCGTTTCTTGTATATTACGCGTATCGAATGGTACGTATTGAACCAAATATGTTACCATCGGGTTTACCGTGATATGTCGATAAAAAAATGTCAGACCTTGCCCGTCAAGTGACGGTTAGCGTTCTGTCGCGTTGTGTTCCTCGGTCGGTAATAAAGTGAGAGCTGTGCAAGGCTAGGCTCGAATTAACTCGGCCCAGCTCGGCCTGAGCGAGCTCCATTCCACTTCGTTTCATCGGTTTCATCGCGAATACGAGTTGGCACGGACGTTGGAGTAGAATCGTTGCGAGTCAGTGCGGCCGAGAATTAGAAGATTGCAGAAATTACACCCTCGTGAGCACGAAAATGGCGTTGGCTCTTGGAATGTGCGAAACGCCGGGTTGCAAGGCGGTGGCGAGTCTCCAGTGTCCGACTTGTCTGAAGATTGGAATACAAGGATCGTATTTCTGCTCTCAGGTAGGTTTTCGCTATTATTAAATACTTCTAGGTTAGGAACCGTCTCTTCGTTTTTTTTCCATTCCTTTTTCTTACTTAGCCTTTTTGTTCATTTTAAGTTTCTTCCAGCCGATTACTCGCTTTATTTTTAGTTCGTTAAGCGCATTTGAAATGGTAATTGAATATATTCTAAACATCGGTCAATTAACTCGTGCAGAGCTTACATTACTGTACAAAACTGGTGATTATAATCATCACGTATTTCTCGATCTGTATTCAAAATGTATGTCTGTGATTTTCCCTATGAATTTCAACTACTTTTCTATTTTATTTAAAGTTACGTTTTTTAACTAATTTTTGAGACAACTAACACACTTACGCACAATCACTCGATTGTCGAGATAATAGTTTTTTTTAACTCACATTTCTTGGATAAAAGTTCTGACGCCTCGTCATTGAATCACCTTTTTACCATTGAATGTTCACTCGAGTCCTTTTATATTCTATTTCTTCAACATCTTGCAATTTGCGTTTCAATTGGCATCTGCGCAAATGATGAGATTACATCGTCGGCTTCAAAGCTTTTATATCGTTTTATTTTGCGCCACTGAACAATGACTCCAATAACGAACAAATATATTCGTGCATGTCGCTATGTTTGCTGCAAACTTTGTTGATCGGTATGAACAATATTCATATTTCATTGTTATTGTGATGGTGGTAGAAAACTGATAAGACTTAATACAAGATGTGAAGTATTTGATAATCTTGTTGCAAAGAATTGATAACTGTAGGTAATTTGAACTAAATCGTGTAAGAATTCCTTTTCCAATTAATAACATCGTCTTAACCTGTCTTTATAATTTCATGTCAACTCAACGGTAAGATAATTATTATGATTTTATTATCAAACTAAAATCAATTTGTATGTACTTGAAATTCTATATATTTCCATTTACTTCTTCAGGACTGTTTCAAAGGCAGTTGGAAAACTCACAAAGTGATTCACCAGCTTGCTAGTGAGTATATTATTTCATCGCCAACTGTCAATCAACAATAGACATAGAAATGTATTGATTTTATAAAAATCTATTGACATTTCAATGCAGTCGCTTAAGCCAAATTGTTTGTCATTAATTCCAAAGTGTTGTAATACACATTTACACAATATGTATGTTGAAAATAAGAAGGTTGAGCAAAATTTAGCGAGATAATGATCTTTGATCATTCGTGTTTGAGTTTTAATCGAATCGTTACTGACAGTTAAAAAATAATTTTAGAGGGTGAAAACGGCAGTAAATCGTCAGGTGATTACAATCCGTGGCCGTCGTATCACTTTACTGGAAAATTACGTCCATACAGAAGAGAGCCACGTCGCGAAGTACCAGAGAGGATCGGTCGTCCGGATTACGCTACTCATCCAACTGGGGTTCCACTCAGTGAACAAGCGGTTAGAAGTTCAGCTCAAATCAAAGTACTCGACGATGAGGAAATTGAAGGAATGCGAGTCGCTTGCAAGGTATCAAATAATAATTCTCAAACCAGATTGTTGACATTACATTTGTGTGGTCTTTCAATTAACTCGCCTAACGTAATTTGACTCATGTTTTTCTTGTCAAAGAATATTCAAATTTGTGTTTTCATTGACAATTCCACTATTCGTCAAGTCTTATCTGTCTAAAATCAAACTAGACATGTTTGTATGTCATAAATGAGACAGGAATTTGTGGAATGCGTATGTTGAGCTTTTATTTGATACTTTGCTGATCACTGACGTCAAATTTCATCCTTTCTGCCACCTGCAGCTGGGACGAGAGGTGCTGGACGAGGCTGCACGCGTCTGCGATGTCGGTGTTACAACTGCGGAGATAGACAGAATTGTGCACGAGGCGTGCATAGAGAGGGATTGTTATCCTTCTCCCATGAACTATTACGAGTTTCCCGCGAGCTGTTGCACGTCTGTTAACGAAGTTATCTGTCACGGTATCCCAGATACGAGGCCTCTGGAGGATGGCGATATTTGCAACGGTAAATTGGTTTCGATTTCCAGCCCTGAACTTGTTTGTCAAAATCTTTCCCAAGGATCTTTCTCGTAGTAAAAACATACTGAATTGTCTACATCAAGAAAAGTAACTGTCATGATATCGTTTTACAGCAAATATTCCGAAACTTTTTCAGACAAAATTGATTCTCCCATTCCACTTACCCTGGCTTGATTGTTTTAGTCGACGTCACCGTTTATCACAACGGATTTCATGGAGATTTGAACGAGACGTTTTTGGTCGGTAACGTCAAGCCGGAGATAAAGAAATTGGTCGAAGTCACTTACGAGTGCCTTAGCAAGGCGATAGATATCGTTAAGCCGGGTGAAAAGTATCGCGAGATCGGTAACGTGATTCAAAAGCACGCTCAGGCTCATGGACTCAGCGTTGTTCGCAGCTACTGCGGACATGGAATTCACCGTCTTTTTCATACAGCTCCCAACGTCCCTCATTACGCCAGTGAGTATACAGAAAAACTTTATTGCGACTTCCGTCATACTTTACGCATGACTTTTTCACATACAGAAAACAAGGCGGTCGGTGTGATGAAGGCAGGGCATTGTTTTACTATCGAACCAATGATTTCGCAAGGCAGTTGGAAGGACGAAATGTGGCCAGATAATTGGACTGCTGTTACGACCAACGGATTGTGGTCTGCGCAGTTTGAACAGACTTTGCTAGTGACCGACACGGGATGCGATATACTTACAAAACGTTTGGAGAAAAATGGACAACCTCACTTTATGGATCACATTTAGTAAACGTTGAGAATATATTCAGGGAAACGAAAGACGAAAAACGAAGAACAAGTAATTTAAAAACGCATTTAATAAACCAAACGCCAAGGGTCTGTTACAGTAGGAGGATTGCATAATTATAACCGAATGTATGAAAATAGAGGGTTCGCCTGGAGAAGATGAATGTGTACCGGTGTAAATAATGGGATTGATTCAATGTCTTATTATTTCGTTACCAAAGTATGAAGTAAAACGTTCTTTCAAATACGGTATCAAATGGGCTACTTTACTTTCAATGGATCGGCACTTGTGCTTTCCATTTTCATTCAGCATTTCACGAGACTGCAGCAAACTTTATTCTATATAACATTGCTAAATTCATAGAGCTTGATTTGTTTTGAGAACCTTGTCTAACGTTTTTTTCTTTCCTTTGAAAAAACCCGATATAGACGTGGTTTTACGTTATGCGTAAATAAATCCGCACGTTCGTACATCAGATCATTTAACTTGGATCTGCCTTGTTGTTTTTAAATTATCTCACTTTGATTTGTGTGATTTTTTCCTACTTGAGTTAAATCTGCTACATATTCACCGACATTAAGATTATCAGAAAAACAAGTTTTCAACCAACGTCACTAATAACAATGTAAATTTTGTGCAAACGTGGAAAAAACTGGAAAATTTTTCTCGACTAATTCGATGAATTTCTTTCTCAATGGAAATTCTTTGTACAGCATTTAGCCACATACCAGTTGAGAAAAGATGACTGGCCATGAGACCTGATCAGTCGAATTGCCGCAAAATGTCTCGTATGCGTATATTGATAAAAATAGATGTTTTCCTTCCAGCTTCCGTATCATGTTTTCATGAAGTTAAATGAACTGTTAATCTCCATGCTCGTTTCTTTCACTCTATTTATAGATACATTGTCATGAATTCGCCTATTCATGATACCATAGTGTAAGTCACAACGGGTGAAACATATTAAAAATTATCAGATAGAATTTCCTCGTTGCAGAAGACATAAAAAATGTTGCGACAATACGTGATTTTCATTTACTCAGATCAATGAAGTTTTGCTTATTTATTATTGAATTGATCCACCGTTGTTTTATCTCCCCAGAAAAAATATTCAGTAAAATTTGTTTCTCATATATCATTGCTATTTTTTGTTCGTTGCTTTACTTCAGCGAATTTTAGTACCATCGAACTATTACGATGTAAAAGATGGAAAGAATAATATAGGGATTATCGAAATGATAGGTCGTTATTTCGTTTGTCATTTTATTTCGCCCCCCCCCCCCCTTTTTTTTTAAAACAAAATTTGACCCTACAAAAACGCGTTTAGAATTTTTTTGTTCCGTTTCATCATCACGTCTTTTCGTCTGAGGAAAAGTATACATATACATACCATACAATACGTACGGAATATTAAGGTCTTGATTATGGGAATTATAGAAAATACCACGTAACTGTTTTGCAATTAGTAATCTGTACATACAGAATAAGCTTTGTTTAATCGATTAATATGAAGAAAAAAAAAATACCTAGGGAACCGGGAAAAGGTAGAAAAATAACAATATCGATGATATTGCGAAAATATTAAGTCCGATTTATTTTAAAACACTAAATTTAATATAATAAATACATCAGTGGACAAATAAATAAATAAATAAATAAATAATTAACTAATATTATTGTAGCTCTCAATAATTCAGTACGAGGTATGAAATCCTTTCGAGGGTCAATTTTCCACGCGGTTTGTGTGATGGTTTGTTCCTTTACAGTGCTCACCGTTTCTTAATCGTGAGTTGGGGAGAGGGGGACTACAAAAAAAAAAAAGATCTTGAAACAAGGACTAAGTGAAAAATTTTCCAAATGTAATCAATCGCGTTAGTATAATATTTTCTCTCCATCTTCCGGTTTTATACGATCCTAAAACTGCGAAATATCGTTATCCACGAATGAATTAAATTGCGTTGTCCAAAGAGCAACTTCTTTACCGTTGATAAATATTGTGCTTTTTATAAGAACTAAACTATCAAAATGTTGAAGAAAAACCAACTAATTGTCGCAAGTAAGAAATCGTCGTTTCATTTATGAAAAATTCGTTGTTCCGTTCTCTTTTTTTCTCTTTTCGAAAAAATCCAAAGTCGACAAAACATGTGAAAAAAACAACCACAGACGTTACTGTTCCTCGGTAGGAGCCGTAAAAAAGGTTGAGCAAAAACTCCTCAAGTCTTTACTCTTACTTGATTATTGGTTCTTTGCCGTTGCGATACGTGATCCGAATTCCGAGTCTTGATTCTGACCGTATCCCTCCTGTTCCCCTATGTTTCCGGTTCGCTGTTCCTCCTCCTGATTATCCTCGTACTCGTACTCCTCCCTGATCGTCGCTCCCTTGTTCGATTCCGCTTCACCGTTCCTAAAATTTCTTTGTCCAGCTTCATCTTCTCCATAGTCTTCCAGGTCCGGCACCATTATCCTCAGCGGTCTCTTGTCCTCCGAGTTCTGTCGATCATCGTCATCGTCGCCTTGGGCCTCGTCGTCCCTCTGGCCATCCCGATGCCGCTGCTGCTGCTGTTGAATGTACCTAATCTCTTGGTACCTGGACTCTTCGTCCTCCCCGGGATCTCGGACCTCGTAATTTTCCTCCTTGTGATTTGGGGGAAGAAGCGAAGAAGAACCCTGTTGCTTTCTCAACTGACCCAGAAGATGGCTGTTCACGTTCCCAGCTGCGGCCAGGGCCGCCAACTTCTCTGCTGCCTCTCTACTTGGCAGGGTTGTGTAGAACTGAGTCGAAAGACTTCCGTCCTCCGGTCCACCAACCTGCGCAAAGTAGGTCGACTGAGCGCCTTGATGCTGTTGCTGTTGCTGTTGCTGTTGCTGCTGGGGCTGTTTCACATCTTCGTAGCCCGTATCCAGAACGCTGTTCTCCGAGTTCTCCGCCACCCTGGTCAAACCCGTGTCGCGAGCATCGGGTTCCAAGCTGTAATCAGCGGTGACTCGACCGCTGCCGTAATCCCGATCAACGAATATATTTTGGTGCTGTTGTTGAAGTTGTTGTAATTGTTGTTGCTGCTGTTGTTGCTGTTGTTGCAGGAGCAGCTTGTTGGCCTGTTCGTCGTAGTTGAAGGAGTGCATCTGCGGCTGGGAGAACTGAACCGGAAATAGCTGATCAAGCTGCTGCTGCTGCTGCTGCTGCTGCTGGGTGGCCGAGTACTGGTCACCAAGCTGCTGAGGAAAACTGTTCAGCAGATCGTAAAGCTGGTTCGCAGAGAGCGGTGGATCCGCCGGTGCCGGGTGCCCGACGTGGAGTTCGGGGCTCCGCTGCTGGTCAGTCGATTGCGGCGCGACTCCTTGTCCTGGAAAACCGACGTGGAGAGAACTGTGCAGGTTCGTCTGCATGGCCCCGTTCGACTGGCCGAAACCGACGAGGGCGGTGTTGGAAGGCACAGCGGCAAAAACGTCGCCGTTTTGGGCCGATCCACCACCGGCTGTCAGTCTACCGACGTCGAAATCTGGGGTCAGGAAGGCCCCCGGCTGGGCTGAGGTCCTGAAATCCTGGTGCCCGATCTCGTTCGTCTCTGTCACCTCGTAGCGGTGGATAATCGGTGAGGGACTCGTCGAACCTGCTACAGTGACCCTCTGCATCTGCGGAGAGGCGCCGAAGACGTTGGCCTGGGGGCTGCCTGCAGGAGACATTGACGGCATATAGTCCTGGCTCGGAGACTGCGGGTAATCACCCTGCGATTGCAGGTTGAACGGCTTGTCTGCGGGGCCCAGATTCGGGGCCGGAATCGTGTGGATCGGACCCTTATCGTCGTCCGTTTGGGCCGCGTGATGCGACGGCGGTGACATCGCCTGGTCTGGTCTGTACTCCGGACTGTACTCGGTCACCTTGTTCATCGAGTGGAACTCCTTCACTGGTCCTCGCTGAGGCAGCGAGCCTTGATTCGAAAGCGGACCCATCATTGACTGCGATTTCCAAGATGGTGGTGCTCCGAACATTGCCGGCCTCCGCACTCTGTCGAGATTTAGATTTATAAGCACAGGTCATCAGAGCCGATAACCAAAGTGAAAATGCTGTGTGAATGTGTTGCCACATGGTTTTTAACTCTTCATTTGCTTATGGGGTCATTTTGATCACAAATTTTTCTTTGATATACTTGAATAGCACTGAACGGTATGGATAACTTGAAACATATTTTATTTTTCCTAATCTGACTATACATGCTTAAAGTTTCATCAATTTACTGCAAAAAGTATATATATATATACCTTCTTTTTCAAAAAGTGCATAATTGGTGAAAGTGTGCAGATGAAGAGTTAATCATTTTTTTTCTTTGCTTCTACTTTCGGCTAGTCTATTGATGATACAAAAGCGTGAATTCCTAACGGTATTAAATCGTCGGATGTATTGGAAATTTTGTATCCCCGTTCGTTCTTTGGTACGCTTTCACAGCATTATGAGAACCACTGCTTGAACTGCTTGTCTTAATGATAGACGGTGCTTTATGAATTCTCGAATGTGCAGAGGACGCAGTGCTAATCCGTGCCGGGAAACAATTGAAGGAACAAAATTAGCACATACGTAATACATTCCCCTAATATTGTCAAGGTATCTTCTAAAGGTCCATTTCGTTTTTTCTTGCATGTGATCTTTGAATGGAATTGTAACTCGGTTTTTTTGTCAGAAAATTGTGAACTCTTTGTCTCTCTTTGAATTATGTTTTCGAAAAGCTATAATAAACTGCAAAAGTATGCTCTGAAACAGCCAGTTTTCATACACTTCAAGTTTCGACAGTCTTCTTCAAAAACTTCCCCGATAGCACAAGAAATTCTCATTTCAAGAACTCATTTAAAGCATGTCTTAACTGCTACTTTTTGACGTCTCTAAGGCTCTAAGCTCATCTTCGAGCCATGAAGACACGTCAGAAAATAGCGACTTCAACTTTTTGACGACTTCAAGTTTTGTGATATCTAAGTTAATTTTCGTAGCTTGACATTGAGTTTTGATGAAAACTTCTTCCAAGCAATAGATCTAATTAGCAATGTTTTAATAACTTTGAAGGAGTTGAGTTATGACTATACTGACGACACGTTTTCAGAAAAACTATCATATCCGAAAGATGAAATCCAGACCTTTGCAAGCATTGTGATACTTGAGTCCCAAGTTTCTATCAAACGAGCTTCAAAATGCGAGAAAAATATCACTTAATAAAATCGTTATGATGACCTGGAATCACGCATATATCATACTCACGGATTTGGCGGAGGGTATCTGTAATTCGTTGGCTTATAAATCGGACGGTTGTAGTTCGGTTTGTAGCCGGGAGGTCCGGCGTTCATGTGAACCGAATTGCCCATCGATATCCTCGGTCCCGTCGGCCACGATTTCTTGTATATCGGGGGCTGCTGATTGCGGTATTTGTACCTGGCAAGCGCCACGGACCAAAGAGAGGCGCAGACACAGGTTGCGAGTAGCCAACGAACCCAATTTATCGCCTGAAATTATAAAACCAAATTTGCAATCATGTAGGTTAATACTTTATAGTCCGGTGCTGTTTTCACTTTTTTACTATAACTAAAAAATCTGCTTCTGGGTTCAAAATGAAAATTAGTCTTGTACCTGTAAATAAATCCACTTTGTATTATCGTCACTCGACTTACTACAATTTCTTTCAACTATTGAGATAATTTCATGATTTTTACAACAGTGAAATCGACGTCAAGACCTTATTTGACTGTAAAAAATGTAGTTAATTAAACAAAGAGATTCCATGTAGCAATTAATCAGAAAAATTTTCTCAGTACATGAATTCACAGATCTGGACAGTGTATACCATCGACAGTTCTTGTAATCCACTTTCTTAATCGTTTCTATTGCGCGGCGGTCTCACCATTTTTGGAATCAGAATCTATCATGCGATGCTGGTCGCCGTATAGATACCATTTGTATGTCGATCTTATAAGGCCTATACCGTACCTGCTGACCATACAACTGGTTAGAAATTGGAAAGCAACGAGAACCCGATGCACCACACTAGTTTACGCACTAGTGTGTTCATATGTACTGTATATACAGTGAATCGCGTGTAGATGAACTTACTACGCGTGATTTAGAAAATCCATCAAGTTTCTCCGTGCTCGATCTGTGTCGCCTTGCGTGAAAGATGTGGAAATGAAATGGAATTCATTAATTGAAAAAAGAAAACAACGTGTAACGATCATGATCAAAGCTACCGTATATATTACATATATATATATATATAGGCTAATTCGATGATTATTCAAACTCACATGAAAATTCTCGATAGTATAGATTACAAAGTACACATCTCGGTTTTCGTCACAAGATAGTAAAAAATATAGCGTAGCAAATAGCGAAGAACGAAACCTAAATCAAAAAAAATATTCTACTCGTCACTGTCAATCCGGACGTTGATTAAGCGCGTTATAATCACGCATCGAAGAAGAAGAAAGAACCGTTTTCGTTTAGGCTGTATATATTTAATCAAGTATCGTTTAATTCTAATGAAGCGTTCTTTCATCGTTTTTTCATCATTTCCCTCTTCAGTTTATCGGTATCTTCTCACTCTTCGTAACCAGTAATCATTATTCACATTACGCGAGACCGCGACGTGTGTAGCTCATCATGCCCACCAAACCATGGCTGTGACACACTGTCCTACTATTTTAAACCATGCTGCGTGTACGCGACGTGCAGTGCATATATACCTATACACATATATATATATACATCCATATTTTTTCAACACGTTTCGTTTGTTAAACGCGTGAAAAAATCACTGACTGTGACGCTTCACGTCATTTTAAACGATATCTAATTACATTCTATCTCAGATTTTATTTTTTTTTTTTTTTTTTATTATGGGGGGATTTTGAGCCAATTTCGTTTTTAAATTAGTCCTAATATACCGTCTAACTAAGGATCCTAAACCGGGTGTTCGAATAGATTTGACTTACCTTCATGGTCGGAGAGACGAGTTGTTGTGGCCTTGAACCTTGACCTTGGAGACTTAGGTCACTGGATAGATTTTTCCTTTTTTTTTTCAGGAACAACTCGGTGCACTAGACTGTGTTTTCGGATTCAGAGTATCGGAACTCGACACTTTTGGGGGGGAATAATATCGAAGTTTGACTGACGAGAATGACCGATGAGAAAGCAGTGAGCGTTCTGTCCGCAATTAGGTCATTGTCCTGCATTTATACCTCTACTTCCTTCTCTCCTTCTTTACTCGACGGTTGGTCGCATCGCGATGTCATGTCGCACCGAATGCCGTCGCTTCTATTACCTCCTCCTCCTCCTCCTTCTTGGTTATCTTCATAAATTTTTTTTGTACACGCATAATGATGTACTCGCGCACAGCTTCCGTTGCTCTTGACCACTTTGACCATCTCACGATAATCGATCTTTCTTCGTCGTTCTCGTTTCCGTTCTAGTACGCTACTTCGGTATCGATTTATGATCAGCTGAAAAGATTGGTCTGACAAAAATAACGATATTTTTTAATCATTTTACTCCGTGTGATATTTTAAGGGTAGGTGGGGCAAAGTGGGCTTCTTAAAAAAATTATGCCTAAAATCAGAATAAAGTGCTTAGAGTGATCATGATTTTCTTGGTTAATTTTATCTCTTGTTATTTAAATTATTTCAGGAAGCCCAGTTTGCCCCTAAATTTTTTGAGATATCAGAAATTTTAAGGTGCACACTTTGCCCCGCTCTCCCCTATTCGTCAAATTATCATATTCGTAAGCTACGAAAATCTTTTAAGATGTACGGAAATAATAAATGTATTGAAGTTATAAACAGAGGCCTGGATGGTGATTGATGCTTTCATTCAGATCGTCTCGAATTGTCAAGAGTCACGTCAGTGTAATCGATTTTCTCCTCTTTCGTGTAGTCAATTTTGTACTGCCATACTCGTTGGAAATAATCTGTATCAGTGCAATGTTATGAAATTGATCATCAAATGATGCTGACGTTAACTTTGTCGATTTAAAACAGTTATTTGAACAATATGAGCCATTTTAACGTGAAACCGAACGGAGGTAATAAATTTTTAATAACTTTGTGAAATTGATCTAAAACGAAGCATCGATTTTTAGATTTTCTTTATATTTTCAGTATCTTATAGCTTTGTATTCTTAAGAGAGACCTTCGCAACCTAAGAATATGATGATTTCATAAATAGTTATTCAACGCATCACTGTTTCAGGGTGAAATTAATGAAGTGTATGGATTTTTATATCGAACCCGGTCATTTCAACAAAGTCGGAAATATATTGTTCTATCATATTTTTTTTCACATCCTTAATTCGTATATTTTTAGGCTCATCTTGTTTATATGACAATTTTTCAAAAAACCAAAAATAAAAATTGCAGACGGACGTTACAAACATCCTGATTTTCGAATTTCTTTGCCGCTTTATATATATATATATATATGTATGGTGTTTTAAAAAAACAAATCTATGGAAATCTGCAGTAGAATATATTTTGAGTTCGTCTTTTGACCAATCAGGACTTGTTCCCTACCTTAATTATTTATTTATCTTTCCTTAATGCTTATCACTCGCTGTAATATCTTTGAAAAAACACCCTCAATTCGCGTTCATCAAATGGAATATAAAGACATCTGTGACATAACCGAATTAGTAACGTGATAACGTTGAAGTGCCTCGTGTTTATACTTGTGGTGCAATTATTATCCATCATACGGACGATTCGTGTAGGCGGATAATTTTACTCGTGTTAATGTAAAACCTCGGTGTTTACTGTGCCCTCGATCTTGTGATATCTTATGCGGCCGTAATTTTAACCGTTCAATTTTCCTGCTTGCTTTTTATTCATTCCCTTTTCAATTATCTCCAAGTCTAACGAAGTGAAGATCAAATCTGCAAATCGCGATTCGTAACGAATTTAGATACGAATAAGAGACAGACTTGTTATATATAGAGTTAAAATTCGCATACCGGGAATACATTGTTGCAATACCGCTTGCAACATTTTAGATCTCGAAAAGATTCTTCTTCGATTTTTCTTCTTCTTTTTCTTTTCTTTTCTTCGATCTCGACTTGGACGGTTAATAATTCCAGAGTGTTCGAAAAAATTGCCTTGGCTATAGTTATTGAAGGAATTCTTTTCTTCAACGAAGCGCATGGAACAGCAAAGTTGATACGTGATATCACCTGTTCATCATCAGCGTGTAAATCGTCTACAGTATAATTGTGGGTCACTGGATCGACAATGGTGGCCGCGATGAAGCAGCTGCCTTAAGTTGAGCGAAGAAAATATGGAGAGAAACCGGCGACCAGGAAGCTGCACGTGATAAAAAGAAGAATAAATGCAAAAACGTAAAAATAAAAAAAAATTAAAGAAAATAAAAGATGAGAAAAACGACCGTAGAAAAGACCGGAAACCTAAGCAGGAATAATGGAGAGATAAACGACTCTCGAATCCACTTTGCTGACGATTTCGGATATAATCTGTTAGAATTTCGTACAATAACAGCGGAATTTTCTTATCGCGTTTATATTATATATAATATTATATTTTAGAGAATCGCGAAACGTGGCTGTTTCCACTCTTTCCTCACGACCTCGTTCGGCCATTTGTAAATATATATACCATACATTCTTCTACAACGCGTAACAATATCGCTACTACCTGTTCATTATACGGTTATATGTTTATTTATTCTAAACCGCGAGCGTTTAGCTTATTTTACTTCTTTTTTTTTCTTCTCATTTTCGCATTCGGGTACTTCATATCATATTTTTCACACCGGCTAGGCTGGTCAGAACAACTCTTTCGTTCAGCCGCACCTTCTATTCATCCTATAACATCTGTGTTAGAGGAAAAATAATTACACGAAGCAGCGATTAGACAACTTTGTTTTCGTCGATTGATTTGTGGCGGTTTTCGCCAATTTATTGTCTCGTTAGCCGATATACACTTCCTTTCGTATTCTTTCTACTTTCATTCCATCTTTCGTCGGTTCCATATCTTTAGATGCTTTTTCCGAAATTTTCATACCTACGTCTCGCTGATGTTCACAATTTTTCATCATCCTCTGTTATCCTGTAAATATTATGTAGGCAACAAGGGTTCAAAAAACTTTGGTTAAAGTGAATAAATTGTTGATAAATATTATTACCTTGCAAAGGAAAAACGAAAAAATTGAATTGCTTTATTCATTATCGGGACGTGATGGATTTTAGGTTTTTTTCGATATTGATTACATCTTTTTATTCTTTTTTTTTTAATATTTTTTTGCTTTTTATCGTTTTCTTTCAGTTTTTTTTTTTTTTTTTTTTTGTTTCTTTATCACACAAAACGTATAAAATTATTACTATACAATTGCAAATTTCTGTATTACAATACATATTCATATATAAATGTGTATAACTGTTAGGTTGGTAATATATAAATTTACGATAATTATGTAGTCATTCATATATAGATTCGAGTCTCTTGATTCTTCAAATTGTTACTCCACGTATATATTTGTATTCATTTCGCATGGATTTTCCAAATTCCGTTCAAATCCATTAGAAAAAGGATTTAAAAAGAATAAAAGAACACAAAAAAAAAAAAATTAAAAATTACAATTTCATAATAAATATACATTCTACAATACCTATGACGATAAAATATTTGAAATTATTGTGACAGAAAGAGAGAGAAAGAGAAGAAGGAGAGTAGAATAAAAGAATCGTGATAGAAAGAATTTGTTTTCAAAACAGTAATAAAAACAAAACAAAAACAACGTCAAATAAACAATCCATACTTTTCTATACATTATAAATTATAAACACCGCTTCAATAATTATAAATTATATTGTTTTTGTTATATTTTGTTTTATATTGTTTTTCTTCTCCGTTTCTTTGCGCTTTTTCTATCCGTCTTATATAAAATTATACAATTGATATTCGCTGGCAACGAAAGTCCGTTTAAAACTATACAACACGTGTTGCAGGTGTATAATGCAATTGACCATCATCATCATCATCATCATCATCATCATCATCATCATCATCATCATCATTATTTGCTCGTGATCATCTGCTCATCTTGCAGTGCAGTATTTTATACCGAAGAATTTGGTTTATTTAATCTTTTTATGGATTATTTAGGGTAATCGTTTACCGGCTTGTACTGAACGCTGCCATCTGCCCGGAAACTTGGGTAGTACGCGTAAGAAAATACCACTGAAACAATAATTTAAGATAATTATCAAATGTATACAGGGTAACTCATTCACGCGATGAGAATTATTTTCGTATCCTTTATACATAATATGTATCCTCGTCCTGAAGCTCCTGTGCAATGTGCCAATTTTTTTACACATTCTTTCCCCTTCCTTTCTCGTGATAATCGCTCGCGCATCAGAGCTGACCGCGTTTCACCGATTTTCGCCAACCAAAACCGGCTGAACTTTGAGCTCGCTTATCTCTAACAGCAGCGGTAGTTCTAATCTGATCAAGGATTCGAGTACCGGGCGTACAGTCTAAGAAGAAAACGAAGAGAACCTGCGGACGCGGAATTGTAAAATATTTCTTCCATTACCTGACATTTGACTCATGTAACTTAAATCACAACTTACTTGGGTTCTTTCGAACTGCCAATTGCGATCATATACGTCCGATAGGTTTTTAAATCGAGTTCTGTCCACCTACTTGTAACGAGGCGGATATACAAAAAAAAAAATGGACCGATTTGAAACGTTAATAAAATCCAAATTTGTTTACCGATTTTTAAAGCTATTTTTTTTTTCTCGAAAGTAGAAAAACGGATATTTCATTTCGCGTTTGAAAATCTGAACAATCTATACTCGTTGTTGAGGTACACGCTATTGAAAACAAGATATTGAAACAGTCGCTGGGATATTGAAAAAAATTAATATTGTGTATAACTGAATTCCGCTGCCTGTTTGCTTTTTCGCGTTGATCGTATTATTTATTAGAAAACTTTTGAATATTAAAAATTAATCAAACATATGAAAAGCACAAGGTTGTAAATTTTTTTATTACTAATTGAACCAGAATAAATTAGTCCTTGATTCATAATTTAAGATTTGAATCAAGTCTAACATTCTTTTATATTATATTTTTCACCCTCACAGTGACATTTTCAAACCCCAATTTCCAAGAGCGTATATCGCGGTAACGAAATAAGATTTTTCAAAATTTCAAACGTGATGTGGTAGATTCATTCTTCCAGTTTCAAGGAAAATAAAGTTTTCGGAAATCGACCAACGCGTTCGGATTTTATACACGGTTCAAATCAGTTCCGTTTTTTTTTTTTCTTTTTCATTTTTTGTCGATCCACTTTGCACATATCTGTTTCTTCACGTTCGATTCATTCGACCATGCAGACACGACGCTTATCGCGCCACAGACATGACAGACTAAACTCCTCATTCATCCCCTGCCGAAAACATGACCTGTAAAAACCATCGTCTTTTCTGGCCAAACCGAATTTCTCTACCCTCTAAAAGCCCGCGAATCTTTCAACACGTAACCGATCGACGGAACGATTCTTATCTCCCCAATTTTCGATGCTTTTACACCGGATCTCTTCGTCAGGGGTCCGTAATTAAGCGGACCACCATGGAGGCTCCCGAATTCATGATGAATGTAGTTCTTCGATGGTGGTAAGTAACCCCTGGGACCGTGCGAGTGGAGAACGGGAACCTCGACCAATGGCTTCGGGAACATCATCATCACGAAGCCGTCATCCAGGCCCTGATGGCCCGCCCCAAATGGCGCCATTCCAAACTCGAGAGGACTTTTGCCGAAGTGTTGGCCACCGAATTGAGCCGGAAGTGCCAAGGACGAGAAGTCCAGGTTCGGTGGATCGGCGTGTCCATCTTCTTGGTGGTGGTGCTGGTGGTTGGACCCCTCATGGTGTTCCTTATGGCGTTCCTCATGGTGTTCCTCGTGATGCTGATCCGATTGGGAATTCGAACTCGAGGCGGCTGATATCTGGCTGACCAGGTCACCGATCCCGCCTCCTGATCCTGAGTCCTTTTGGTAGCCCCCGAAGCTCTCCGAGAGTGCCGAAAGCTGCGGATGTCTCGGGGTGATTATCTCGACTTCGTGATGATGATGATGATGTTCCTCGGACTCCGGCTTGTAGACCGGATACGGCGAACTGTCCTCGTCCTGATCGCTAGCCGGTAGTACTCCTGGGTCTTCGGCCGGTTTTACTATCACCAGTCCCGGATTATCTGCGTCTGTAAACGTCGGTCTGTCAGTTTCGTCATCCACGGGTGTTAGGCTATGTCGTGTTATTCATCCTCATCATCGTCAAATTGATTTTAAAACCCTCCGGGTGATTGTTTAGAGGTCTTCGCGGTCTATTCGTGTCAGTTTCTAAGGTAACCGTGGCATGCGATGGATGATGAACGCAGTGTTTTGTAAAATAGGCCATTGATGATCGTGTGATTTGTGAATCGATTAGTTTCTTCATTCTATTTTATCCACCTTACTATTAGGTATTAGTATTAATCAGAGATTCGTTATGACGGGGATGAGTTATCGCGTTTGGTAGCTGCTGCAGCTGTTATATACCTTCCACATTACACATGCCTATAAGACAACTCATCATCTGGCTAGGATGATTGACATCCTTGGTACCTCGACGATTTCTACAAAATGAGAGAGCTAGAGGAATTAGATTCACTTGTGAAGTATAAGTGTAACCGATCGCGACCAATTAATTGATCACATGCTGACTGGAAGTGCGATAGAATATTTCATTCACTCGTTCATTCGTCATCCTTGTCTTCATCACCTGACCTACTGCTGGTGCAAACCTTCAGGCGTGAAGAGCACAACCTTGACATACGAAAGATATCGTTACGTCGAATTAAACGCCTCGTTTATTGTGCATGCAAAAAAAAATATGGAGGTTCTCTTGTCGCTCATTAGAAACGACACGGTTTTGTTTCTTTTCTTCCATTTCGCCCAGCAGTTTAGGATAATTTAAGTGTATACCTACTTTGCGACTTAATTGCAGAACCATCATCTTATGGACAACTTGACGCGTACGACCTGCTTTTATGCCGTTTGTCGCAGTGAAAGGCGAGGAAACAAGGTTGGAAACCAAAATGAACTTAAGATTATCTATCCATATCAAAAGTATCGAAGCTCTAGAAATTTTCAAAGATCGAGTTCACCGCGGTCCGTCCCAAAAGAATCCGCGACGATATTCAAGTGGCTGTAATGATACACTAGAAAGTCGTTTCGAGATGCTGCGAGTTTCGACGTTCTACGATCGTTTTCACATCCTGGTCCGGACGAAACAACTTTTTATTCACGGGTGCTCGCTGCGGTCAATTCAACTTTGTGCATACACTGTGCATCAGCGAATGAAATACCATTCCCGCGGCGAAAGGTCGCGGTGATGTTCGACATCCGGTAATTTCCGGATAAACCGATTTCGGGAACTGAGTTTCCCCCTCCTCGCCTCTCTTAATCTCACAGATAATGCTTTCCATTCAAGCTCTCGCTTTCTCCATATTCGCGTGATCTTCTCACGGGTGCTTCAAATCCTGAGCTAACAATAAAACCGAATCCTCGGTATTAAATAGTTAAATCGCGAAATCATTTGCCGATCGTTCGACAGTCTTTCCAATTCTTTTTAGCTCCAACGACACCCTTTGGATCCCTTAATCATCGCGGACTAAAACTCTCCTTAATAGAAAGGTTCAAATTCATACCGCAAAGAAAGTCTCCGATTCGATACTCGGTTCTGTAAACTGTTGTATTTGTGTGTGTGTGTGTGTACGTAACCGGTTTTCTAATTCACATGCTTTGATCATCGTGAAGCCCGGTATGAGGAGGAGGAGGTCGAATGCACGCGAACCGATCGAGTGCTGCTGCTGTTCAGGCATTTTTTCAAGCCTTTCACCAATCGTGCGGCTCTGCGAACTGAATCGTTCGGATGTACAGACGATTCTGCTAAAATTCTCATTCCAAACAGAGGAAGGACGGGAAAATAGATTGCGAGACTGTGAGAAATATTTTTCCGTCTGCAGGACTTCCGTAGACAACGATTTTGTGGCGATTCAATATTGGGACGCTACCTGAAAACTACTGGATTTCCACATTTACCGTGAAAATCGTTTTACAGTAGTTCACAACTGATAATTTTAGCACCGCATCCTGCACAGTGTATTGCATGGGCAGTAAAATCTTTCGACATGCATCATCGGCATTTTGTTATATTATATTATAACCGTCGCAACGTTTTTCCTCCCTTTCTTTCGTGTTTCTCGTCGTGATTGGACGGGATTCAGAGACTCTGTACTAACCGTCTGATGGCGATGCGTACGCCGTGTGACCGTAGCTGCTGTCCGGTGATGCGTGAGCCGCGTATCCTCCATGGTGACCATACGCGCTGGGCGGTGGACCAGCGTAGGAATCATGACCTGAGGGAAAGTCTCAATATTAGTCATGATTCATGGATAATTTGGCATATTTTTACGGAGGGTTGCAGAGAGTCAAAGTAGCAAAGTGACCGAATGAACAAGTTTTCAAAGTTGGAACTTGAGGCGCGGGTACAACTTTTCGAGAATTGAGGATCATGTATCGGATGTAAAGTTCGGTTGAAATAAAAAAGGATGAATAAACGGATGAACGGATAACTGACCTGAGATCTGATATTAAAAATTATTTTCTTGGTGCAATAGAGAAACTGTTGAAAACCGTGAACTTAGATTGAAATAGTTAAGTAATTAATAATTTGAGGCGGGTCACATTATCGAGATAAAAACTCATTTTTTTCATAAATAAGGTCGTTACGCTTTACCGGGCATAAATTTTTCACGAATTTAATATAGTTTGAAGAAATCATTAGTTTATTATATGTAATCTTTATTAATTTTAGATGAGTCATTTTTTTGATCAATTATCAAAGAACTGCGTAAACATTGAAGTTGAAGTGACTTGCTTGAGCTATGATTTATAGAAATCGAATAAACGGAACGATTCGTTTATTAAAAAAAGACGTGAAATAGTAAACTGAAATTTATATTCACAACCATCGATTCGTTTATTTTTTTTCTTTTGTTTATCCACATCGATGTGGTCAATGTTTTTTTTTATTTTACCTATTTCAACCTAATTCTTCAGTTTTTATTTTGCAATCCTTTGGTTTGTACACCTTTTTTTCACTGTACCGTTAACCTGATAAATCCTTGAAAATCTTTTTATACACCGTAGATTTTAACTCTGTATTGAACTAAATATATCCCAGTAAAAACTTGTGCATTCCTTCAGTTTCGTCTGAATTTAAATCGCGAACCGCCAGACGATTTTTTTAGTCACAATCGTCTGTTGGAGCTCATTTCCGTTCGTTGATCCGATTAACTCGACGAGTCTTTTCATGAAAATAATTCCATTAGCGTATTATAAAGCAAAAGGGACGAAAAAATGATTGTGTTAAATATTTTTCTTCTTTTTCCAATGGAAGAAATAATAATTGTAATGAAAAAAAAAAATCATCCAATTCGGCATATCGAAAACTCGAACAACATTTAACACGTCATTGTCGTTGATTAACTGTTACAACTATGCAATTATTGCTATTACTAGAGATAGACAAAAATTTTATATATATATATTAGGGCGGCGCAAAAAAACCGACTATTTTTTTTTTGAGTCTCGTGTGATAAAATGTTAGTTTTCGATGTTTTAAGAGCCCACTCCAAAGGACAGTAAAAAAAAAAATTTTAAGAGGTCACTCCACATTTTTAAAACGTCAGAAATCGTCGAAAATCGATTATTTTTTTTTTTTTTTTAATTTCCTCGTTATGGTATAATTTTATAGACAAAAAAAAAAATAAGCTTCCGAAAGTTTCAGTTCAAAATTTGAATTTTGAAAGGTCGCTCGTAATTTTTTTTCAATTTTTTTGGTCCATTTCTTTAGATCTTTTCGAGCGACCTCTTAATATTCATATTAAAATTTTATAAATTTTTTTTCTTCAATTTAGTAAGAAAGAATCGATACAAAATACACCACGACATGAATTAAAAATCAAACAAAATACTGATAATATAATTTTTTTAATTCAATTTTTTAACGATTATCGACCTTTTAAAAAATTTGGAGCGACTTCTTAAAAATTTTTTTTGAGCTATCCTTTGTAGTGGGCTCTTAAAACGTTAAAAACTGACATTTTGTCACACGAGACTCGAAAAAAAAAAAAAAAAAAAAAAAAAAAAATAGTCGGTTTTTTTGCGCCACCCTAATATAAATATATATAAACAGTTTCCCCCCGCTTTTTCATCATACATATTCACTCGACTCTACTAATTGCAATAAATATACGCACGTGGCGTTGAAATTATCGTACCTGAAACTGGAACGTGGACCGGCGGTTCGTAGTGGTAATTGTGCACCGGTTTCGGCGGCGTCAAAACTGCACTTGAGGCTATGTGACGACCGAGGGTAGTTATCGCTTCGCCTTTCGCGCTGATTATGTTACCCTTTGCCGATACTATTATTCCGCCCCCCTTGATCAGCTTTCCCTTGAGGGCGATCACACCCCCGCCGATCGCTTTCAGTGCTTGGAAGAGCGTGTTCAGTATAGCCTTCTTGAACGACCATACGTCGAAGTTCTTCTCGTCGTACTGCGAAGAAATTGTTTGTTTTCAGTTTTTTTCTTTTTTTCTTTTCGAATACAGTATGCGCAAATTTTTATTTTACGCAACTGTTGTTGGTGCGGAAATTGGCACTTTTCCGATACAATGCGTAAAATTGATGGAATGCAATTGTACGCACTGATAACAGTATTTGAAAACGAATTCTTTTACGTATGTTATGTGAAAAATTATCGTACAAAATACGTTTCAAATTTAATTTTACGCACCTTTTGTATAGTTTACTATTTTTATTTAATCGTTAAAGTCGTGGGGGTAATAATATAGAATGGCCGATAGATAGGAGGACTAAAGTATCGAATTTCACAAGATGGGAAAATCTAATTCGTAGGATTATTAAAACGTAAAAATTTCAAGTACCTATAGAGAATTGATAATATAGAAATTCGAAGTTACAGAAAGACAAAATATGAAAGTTACAACACAATGAACTGTAAAATCTATAATCTGTGTAGGATTCTATATTACCGATTTTTTTTCTTCTTCATACTTCGAGGTTGTACATTTTTAAATTCTAAATACTAAATTCTCTATTTTATGTAAATTCGATATCGCGGCTCTTCTATATTTTGATCTTTCTATATTTTTACCCTCGTACAATGTAGGCAGGCGAATTATTATCACATCAACCATCGTAGTGTGATAATTGACGTTGTCATTATTCTTCCTATGAGATAAAATCGTGTTTGCATTGTTTTCGATGCAGCAGCAGGTGCGGAAATTAGGAACTTGAAAAAATTAAATACGTCTCGAATGACGACGGATTGAGTAATTTTGCCGCGAAACGACATCATGTATCCGGTCGTGAACTGCAGTTTCTTTTTCCTTTTTTATTAAATTGTTTTCTGCAACTTTCTCCCAATCCAGCTCGCACACCTGCATCTACACACATGTACGTATGATATATAAATTTTTATTCAGCAGGGTCACGAATTCTAATGAAATATCTGTACCCAGACGTACGTCATAAACTAGCGGTTTTGTAATTATACCCATATGTTTTTATTTCTAGTCCGTATAATTTATTATATCGACGTCATAACTAAACCTGTTATAATCTTATGACAGCGTTATATATTATGCCTTCTGGGTATATCATAAAATGCGTGTAAATGAAAGTTTCTTAAAAGGAAGAAGAAGTTTTGCATATTCCGAACTTTTTTGTTCCTCTTACTTTTTTTTTAGACTCTTTATATATCTCTCTTGTATTTAGCTCATATATATTTTCGTCATTTTTATTGAGTATAATTTACGAAACTTATGTAAAAATTATACCTAACTTCAATTGGTTAATTTGAAGAATTTTGTCATATAATTACGTAATCTTGGATTTGATCCACAATAATTTTTCAAAGTTTAGAAAGGTTTTCAATTTTATTACGTCACTGCTTCGACACAAGAACTAAAAATTTTTTAGATTGATTATTAGATTATTTACAGTGACATTTGTTTTTCGTTTTTTCAATTTTTTTCAATGTATTAACGATTCAGGCAAAAATCTTGTTTACCTTTAACTGAGAAATTTATAATTCTCAGGAATAAAATAAAAACAGTTTGAACAAAATTCTTTACAAACATTTCCAAATTATTTGAATCTCCTTCGAATCTTATGTATGAAAACTGAGAAAGAAATAACGAAATGAGATGTTAATTTTGGAAAATTGTAAATTTTTTTACCAGTTAAAAAAGAGCAAGAGAATAAAAACAGTGAAATCGTTGATCAGCTGAGCGAATTATCAATGAACTCACGTCGTGCACCGGCGGTCCATATTCGACGGATTCGTACTGATGCGATTTGCTGCTTCCGTCGCTACTTCCGGTGCTGACACCGCTCGATGCCTCGGCAACCTTGCCGAGAATAGCGCTCCCGATTCCTGACAAAAATCCTCCCGATCCACCGCCGGATCTTTTCATCCTCGCGATCCTGTTTTCGGACAATTGTGCGCCCTCGGATTCTGTGAAACTTCTCTCCACCTCGAAACCCGGAACTTTTTCCACCGCCAAAGAGTCGGAGAGCGGAGCTGAGTGGGCGACCACGCAGCATCCCAGCAAGATGATTGCGACGAGCTGAAATTCAACAATTTTATAAAGTTCTTTCATTTTCACTGGGTCTTTTTCTTCTTTTTCTTCTTCTTCTTATCGGGTCGCGGAGATTCAACAGTTTTCATTTCATCTCGTTCCGACTATCGCTTTCGATTTTTTCCACATTTCCATATAGTGTAAAATCTTGATCTAAATTTTGTACGGTTTTCTCGAGATATACTGCTTATTAAATAATCGTCAAGTAAATGATACAATACAATAAAGATTTTCTGACAAATCGATTGTCACGATTTATTTTTTAGCATTGTTCTCACATTGCGAGAGAAACTGTAAATTTTTAAAGCAAAACTCTATCTCTGAAACGTTCCCAAAACATCTGAAAATCATCCGAAAAGTGTTTCTTTACTCAAATAATTGGTATTTTGAGTCGATATTTTTATTTTTAAGTGGACGAGTTATCGTTGTACAAGAAATTATCACTTATTTCAGTATTCGGTTAAAGTAAAGAAGAAGGAATAATTGTTTCAGGATCTTTGAAAAATCGCATTGAAATTTGCTTATAATTAAGAAAAATTAATGAGCTGAAATTTAACAATCTTATAGTTTTTTTTTTCTTTCCGTTTCGGTTCTTCTTTTGTTTCTGGACTCTACTAATTATTATTCATTACTGGATTTAATTAATAAAGATATAATCTATATTAGATAATGAAGGATTTTTATTGAGGAAAGTTTGCATTTAATTTTGCTCAGAACTAAGAGCCACGAATGAGCTGAAATTTAATAATCTTCTAGATTTTTTTCTCATTCTTCTTATTCCATATTTTTTTTGACTCGTTGTATCCCTGCGTTCGAAAATTGAAAAAAATCAAATTTATGCAAAAATAGAAAAGATATGAAATAAGGATTCTGGGATCAAGCTTATGCGCAATCACATTGAATCACATTTGAATATTGTGAACTGTCGGTGTTTAACGTCTTTAATCGTCGAGATAAAATCTGGACCGCGAAAATTTTCGTGTTACGGTTTGACGCCGACTAAACATTGCACACTAATTTTCGAAAACCATAATGCCTGTAATCAAATTCGTATTTCACGGTCTCGTTACAGCTGACCGTGATGTCTTTATAAAGATGAAGAAAGCAGCTACTCCACAACTAGGGGATGTTTTTCTCTTTCTTTATTTTTCCCTCACACCGCTTATCGCTTTCCGCACTTTTATTACTTCGCGAAGTGGAAAGAAATTCTGTGCTAGATACTTATTTTCTTTTTCTTTCATACACAACGCATGCGCGAATAAATATTCTTTCCTTGTTATACGTATCAACGAATTTTTAGATTATTGAATCAAGAATAGACAAACAAAATTCGTACAATTTGTTATTTTGATGCAAATCGAGGAGGAATATCAAAAGGAGGATGACAAAAGCCTCACGAATATATCTTTGTTTATACATGTATTATATACATGCATTTGCATACTTTCATTAATTAGTTATAAATTCAATTTGTCGGTTCTCCCTGACGTCGGTGAATTACAAAACGAATTAGCATTATAAATTGACTCGATCGCGCTGTTTTCTGACATTTTTAACCGAAAGTTGTTCCTTTCGCACTTTCACATTTCTCCCGAACGATCTTCACACGTAACACGTAACCCAACCGATCCTATAAGCTGGAACGGCATTCCTTTCGTCGGGATGTGTTTTTTGTCTTGTTTCTATATTTTTTTTCCTTCAAGAATACGTGAAATTCGGCACACTAATTGCGATTTTTTATCGTTAAATTAGCGCTGCAGAAATTCGGTTTTAAAATTTAAAACAATAATTTTCTTTCATCAAGTACCAGCAGAATATAAATATATATATATATAATGTTTGGCAACAATTGCACGGTTTTTTCTTTTCCCATCAAAAAACAAAAACAATATCTTGCTCACGTGAGAAAAATCGAAAGTTCAATATTTCATCTCCGTTGAATTTTGTTCGAGTATTATATAAATATATATATTATTATCGCGTTTATCGTTGTGAAAGTTGTTCGATATATATGCAGATTTTTTAATCCTTATCTCTTATTTTCATTTATCTATAGACGCGTATAATCTCGAAGTCTAAAAATTAAAATCTTCATGACCTGCATGACGTAAAAAGTTTTCTCCAATGTGGCTGGAAAATCTATATAGTGTGATGGAGAATTACATAATGGTGTAGAAATTTATTCAAATAAGATGCAAATAGGCCGGGTATTTTACGAGTGAAAAATTCTGGCTTAAAAAAAAAAGAAACGGAAAAAAGAAAAAGAAAATCCATCTTACAACATCTCAAATTAAATACAAAACTCAAATTAATCGCTGTTAAATTTATATTAAATATGAAATGAACGAACGAATTCTACTGTAAAATCAAGGTTTATCATATTCTCCGATTCAATTCAGCATTGTTTATGTATGTAAAAAAATAATTGTTTATATCCATACTTTTATTCACATTAAACCGGTTGAAACTCGAAAAACTTTCTTCTGTTCTTTGAATAAAAATTCTTACCTGACGAAACGATTTCTGGAAGACGTAGACATTAATGTAATATATAATAATAATCAATATAATTATAACTGTTTCTGACACGCAGGTTTTTTTTTTTATCCACTTGCTATTCACAATCGCGTACATACATATGTTATAATAACAATAAATTCGCGCTTTATTCACGGCATGCGGCACTAAGTGCAACCTTGTCCTGCAATGATCGATTGAAATTTAGTTCAAAGACAAACGTGTGCTGCTTACGTGTATTTATTCAAAGTATATGGGGTATTCCACGCGAATTCAGTAAACGGTTCACCATGACATATTTCAATTTCATTATGGATTCTTCCTATGATAGTAAGATCCCTGATAAAACCTTTAAAAAAAAAATCACATCACTCGTCGTTAACGTATTGTGAATTTTTAAACTCTTCTCAAAAACGTCGAAATTAATTTTTGTTAAACGAGAAAAATAATAAAATCCCGTTTTCGGTACTATAAAAAGTTTTCCTGCAAGATTTCAAGCGAAAGGACATTATTTTATACATACAAATTTTTTTCATGACGTTTTCTAAAATCCTTTTAATATCCTTAAATATTTTTTTCTATTTCCGTACTGTATACATAGATGTATTGTTATAAATAATAACTGGATTTGTATAACAAATATTGCGACATACAAAATCGACAAATCGTGAAGTTAAAGTCAATACGGATCTCATGAATTCGCGATAACCACGAAGGAAAGCGATATGCAAAAAGAATTGTAACGAATACTTTCCACGATGGGATGGTGAAAAAAATTCATACTTGTCACTAAATTAAACGCATCCGGATGCGGGGAACGAATCATTCCGCTGGTGACATGTGCCTTGCATCGCGTGTTCTCGTTCATATGTACATATGTCCACGTATACATATACATACACGTATGCATACACCGGTATGTGTGTAGAAAACACATTCACCAAGGTTTGCGGTCAGTCAAGTGCAGCGATGACTGGAGTACATATGTACGTGTATGTATTTCCCTGACTATATGGTTATACGTAAATGAAAATGATCGCTATATGTATTATATACGGAGGTAAGTCGAGCGATTCTACGGAGAAAGTTTATTATCGCTGATTGTCGCTGCGGAGACGAGTCGAATTATATTACGACGAATATCGTTCTTTTCGCGTTAGGTTAAGAGAAACATAAAAATCTGTTTAATAAAAAAATCCTTTGACAGTGTTAGATTTGGGACAATTATGGCGTAGATGCATTGTTGGAAAAATTTAACTAAACATAATGTCCCAGCAGGTTCACTTTATATTTGTGTTATTTGTTACATTTCTGTTTGTGATTATGACACAAATTTTTATGATTTTAACTTTTAAATTGTCGTATCAACGTTTAATCTGTACTTTTCAGGGTTTTTTTTTCATACTTAGTAATACATCAAAAAATTGTTATATCAATCCAAAAATTTTAGTTGACCTGCTGGGATATTTTCTTTCTTTCTAACCGTATACAGGAATTGAATTACATTATTTCTACTGTGTGATGAAAATGATTCTACAAGTATTTGGGAAAAGGTTCAATCGTACGAACGTTGAAAATGGTTGTTTTTTTTTTTTTTTTTTTTGCCTCGTTTTTAGAAGTTAGGCAAAAACTCTGTAGACATTTTTTATGGCCAATGAAATAAGATGAAAGATATTAGTATCGGATTAAAAATACCAGAAGTCAATCACTTTCCAAGTTCTGATTATAAAACTTGCCCTCAAATTGTTGATATGATTTTAGTTTATGTTTGTTTCGAATTTGCTCACATTCGTTTCCATTACTTGGAAGAAATGTTTAATAACATTGTTGTACATATAAACGGTTCTTCCTCTTCTCCTTAAACTTTCGATTCAGACTGTGACTCCGATTCATAGTCAAATTTACTAATCAAAACTACAAAACCGCAAAAATCGAATGGATTGCCAAAAAATTTATTGCAAAATGTTAAGAAGTATAGTTTTATTCAGTAGCTAAGTTTGAATTCTCAGTGGAATAGTGGCTCGATCACAATAACGAAACGCGATTTAAAATCCTCGAAAAGTTTTCATCAAAAATCATTTATACATATAAAATAAAAAATGATAACTCAGCGCAAACTTCAGCAAAAAATAGTTAATTCGATTCCAATTTTTGCACTGACAAGAAAATCTTCTTCCATTACTTGATTAAAAAAAAAATCTTTCCATTTTTTATTTCTGTGAAAATTAGGTGCCTCAATTTTTTTTTTTTTTTTTTTTCAACGATTCCATTCTACTTTTGGAGTAACTTAAATTAAAATCAAGCATGACGTGATGTGTAATTATGGGTGCGTATATAACGAATTTCGGACGTCAACTGCGTATATACATATATGCGTGTGCAGCATATCTATATAAAAAGTATAATATATATATATATATATATATACATATAAACAATCTGCACCCAACCGAGTCCTGCAATTTATACAAGTATAATAATAGTTGCACCGCGGTTCCTATATATCTTTATAAAACTATACATACGTACAAAAATTTGGAGCATTCTTCGCTTTACTTTGTCGTCAAACTACTTGTTACTGTCATTATTATTATTATTATTATTATTATTATTATTGTCATTGTTTGTCTTTTACCGGAAGAAATTTCCCCTTGAATATGTCAATTTATAACAGTGATCAGAAGCGACATCGTATTATCAAGAACGATTACTCCGAAGTAAGTGAAAGGTGACGTACAATGTATAGTATGTACACCCACATAGATATAGAGACGTATGAATGGATTTTATATACACGACACGTTACGTGTTGTATTATAGCAAATTCAAAGCTAATAGATTAGAAACGATTGTCTGTATTTCTTCAATAATTCTTATTTCTCAAATATTTACTGAAATCTAGAGTTCCGACTATTCTTTCAAATATGGCTGATATTATCCAAACAGTTAGTGTTGAAAAATTGCATTGATGTAAGTGTGAAAAAAATTATGTCGGTATATTTATGTAATAATTATCCTGATTGAAGACGAATTTCATAGTGGGATAATTTTTTTTCTTAACCAAGAGACAAAGGGATTGAAAAAAAAAGACGTGTAGAAAAATTATTGCGCGTATAAGTATTTAAAATTTGTTTGTTGAAAAAAGAAGAAAAATAATATATTCGATGAAATTTGAAGAGAGAAATTGAGACGCGAATAAGTTGACTTCTTTTTTCTTTTCTCTTCCTTTTCCTTAACACCTTTTTATCCTTTCAAGTGGCGCAGAGATCACGAGATCACGTTTCTCCCAGCGATCTGTGCAGCCAAGGAGCACCAGCACCAGCACCAGCACCAGCGAAAGTGATGGTGTAAGGTTTGATCTAGTAGAAAAGGATCCGGTGGCTGTGTAGAATCTACAGAGCGAATCTATAATAGCCTTGATCTTGCTCTTGCCGCAATGCGCGACCCAGATTACCGACTTTATGCTGAGCGGTGCCAAAAAAATTTTTTTCAGCAAAAAGAAGAGTTTCCAAGTCGCGAAGCGAAAAGAAATATGAAATACCGTGTCTCTTTCACTCGAGTACTTATGTATAATTTTATCCAGATTCTTTTATTCCCCCCTCTCACCACCACCGTATCTTCTTCTTTTTTGTCTTACACTTTGATTTTCATTCCATGAACGAAAATTATAAACCGACTCATTATAATGCATGCATAATTCGCACAATAGCTTTCGCTGTGTGGGAAACAAAGAACGTATAAGAAAAGAAAGGAATACAAAAGAAAAGAAGATAACTCGCGGAACGAAATCGTCCAGATGACTTCTTCGAAAATGACTTGTTCCGAAACCTTTTGTAGGTGCAGCCTCTTTCACGTTTCCACTTTGTTAGTTTTTATTTTAATACGCTGCGACACCTCGTGTCACTTTTTTTTTCTTTATATACAATTTTTATGTACATGTAACACTTTTTCCTAATTTTCTTTCGATTATTCATTAATATTCTCATTTAGCGACGCGTAACGAAATTATCTACAAACCGCAATAAATCATCGAACGTTAAGAAATGAATTTAAACAGCGTCTCGATATTTTGTAATGATCTTGAAAGTTTTCTCTCACCTTTATTATCCTGAAATATTCTTGCATTCTCTTCGTATTGAACTCGGATTAAATATAAACTTTAAATACGAAGAATTCCATGGATTAAAAAAAAAGCAAACAAAAACAAGAACAAAAAAAAAAAAAAAAAAAAAAAAAAATTATAGAAAGTTCGTGACATGAAAAGAGTGAAAAAATTCATGGCGACAAAATTGAAGAATTCGACAGAAATCTAAGGGATTTGTGAAACGAAACGAACACGTCACCAAAGTCTTTACTCTTACTGGAGAAGTTATCTTTCGTTAAATTTGTCTTTCCAATTATCTACCTGCATTTTTGTCCGAATAACTTGCGGTTTCTCGTGTCCAGGGCGGCTGGAAGTAAACTTCTGACGAATAACACGGCACTCTCACTAACTCACTGACAGTAAGCCGACTCCAATCTCCTCTCTATATACTCTCTCCCACCCGTCAACGTCGTTGTTGCAGTTCTTTTTTCTCAATTTACTTATTTCGCTTCTCTGCTTAGGTCAAATTTTCACATTTTTGCCCTTTCGCATCCCTCGAAATCGCATCGTAATCGCGATAATGGAATTATTCGCTTCTTCGTCCCAGGGTTTTTTTTTTTTTACTCATTGTCAATCTTATCGATTGGATAGTGAAATTATTCAACAAACCGTATCGTCCGTTTCGAATTTAGTTTTAAGCATCCTTGTTGTGCAATTTATTTATTTATTTTTTTCCATACTTTTCTCTCAACGTCGCGAAAGAAACGGTAGAAATTCTATTGTATTTGCACAGTCGTAAGAGAAAATTTTTGCCGCATCTTTTGCTTTCTTTTTTTATGCGCTGACTTGTGAGCATTGATTTTCTTGCTGACTTTTTTTTTTTTTTTTTTGTTTGTTTTATAGTCTTCGGTATTCGCAGTTCAGTAAGAAAAGAAAATTTTGGCTACACCTGAGGGAAAGAACCGAAAATTTAGTCCTTTCGAAGATTTTTTAAACATTATTTTTCATCGCCATCACTTATGTCTGCAATAATTATCATCTTAATAATAATTGCTGGAATAGAAAATTTGAGAAAGAATTTCGAAAATTTCTCTGTGTTAAAATTATAAAGAGAATAGAAAAGTTAATCTTCTTTTCTCGCTGAATTTATTCAGTTATTTGATATCGTTGTTTTTGATTTATTTCTCGAAAAGGGATCGTGATTTACAATTTGCACGTTATACGTGACGATTGTAAAATATTCTTCCAACGATCGATAGAACATTCAGGATTGCGACTCAGTGTCGTAGATTTTTATACTTTTTTCGATCCCATTTTAGGCGCAATGATTCTAATTTTTTTATTTACCTTTCTCTGATATTCTTCCTGTCTAAGTTCTTCCAGCAATCGTCCGCAGGGATGATTGATGGGAAGAGAAATTCATCGATTTAAAGACGCGTCTTGAATTTTCAACTGCGAGATACTCAAATACATGATCGTTATAATCCGAACCTTATATTCGTACCGCACATGTGGCAAAAATTTGCTCGGAGCGTAAAACTAATAATTCTTTTTTATGACTGTGAATATGAACGGCAAATGAAAAAAACAATTATGTACTGTATATATATATATATATACGCGAAAGTTCGTTGAAAGAAATGAATCTGCCTCGGCTTCGACGAGCCGGGAGAATAACGCAAGTAATTAGACAGAAATTTCAAAGGGGCCCCGATAATCCGGCTCAAGTTCATCTTCTCGGCTTCATCTCGATCAGTTCAGTTTAATTTTTCATATTTTGACATTAACAAACGTAAACATGCACGCGCACGCTTTCTCACATCATAATCGGCGTCGTTTTGAACCATCCGTTAAATATTAACAACCGAAAATACACGCGGCTTTCTAACTAATGATCGTTTGTTAGACACGCAGTTTATCGCACAAAAAACGATCATTTTCCATGCGAAAAAATACTTGTTCATTTTGTTTTAAAACCTAACTTCATTTAAGAATAATGTTTTTCAATTCATGTGTTAGTTTTTTTTCTTTTTTGTTTATCTTGATTTTCTTTCCCTGTAATTTCTGTTGCACATTTGGTTAAACAATTAATTATACATATTTAAATGTATATACGCTAATTTAATCGCAGTCTTGCACGAGTTTTATATCATCGCTTACAGCGGGATTCACCTTCGAAAAACCTTCGTGATTGCATTGCAGAGAAAGTGAAATTGTCGCGTTTGAAAAGAATTGTCAAGTTTTATCCTTTCTTTTTTTTACTTTCAGTCGTTGTATTTATCGATTCAGAACTAGAAGAATAATAAAAAGATTGAAAAAGGATCCAGGAAACGAACGTGAAGAATATTTTCAAATTTTGCGCATTGCTGCAGGGTTTTTATAATTGTGATGTTGAGAACGAAAAAATCCCCGAGATGTTCGTATTAATCGAAAAAATTTAACTCACCATACAAGTTATTTTTTTTTTTTGTTTCTGTCACCATTTTTAACCAGAGAAAATAATAATTTGGAGAATAAGAACAAGTTTCCTGAACTTGATGTTTCACTCGATCAATGTTTCAAGCATCGAAGAAAACGTAGGTATAAAAGTGTAAAAAAGATTTTGAAAAACTGTTCAGCAAATTTGAATACTTTATAGAAATTTCGGTTGTTTTTAAATTATTTTCAGAAATGTCGCATATTATCTTGGTTTCTTATTTATTTGCGAATGGATTTTCTTCACAATTCGATTACAGCTGAAATGCATATATTGAGTAGCGTCTCAGGTGTTCTACAAAACAGCATAAATTTATTAATCATGTAATCAACGTGTGTAATGATTTTGTATACAGGCAGAAACAAATTCAGTAAGGATCGAATAAACGACAATTTATTTTTTTTTTGCGTAAAGCCTGAATATTGACGAAACAATTGCAATTCTTAATTTTTAAATAATTTACAGTAACTTTTTTATCAGTCCAAATTTTTCAGTGAATGTTAAGAATCTTTTTTACCTTCATTCTGTTTTGTTTAATTCAGGAAGGAATCTCTTAATGTTATAAATATCTTGTTTCATCCTCACGTGTTTTTTTTTCCATCGCTTCCTTGCAACTTTTTTTTTTTCATTTTACAGTAGCTAGCTAGCTTTTCTCACACATGTCGTTAATGAATGCAATTATGATCTGACAAGTTTGCAAAATTGAAGAATGAATTTTTAGATCGTCGTTATAGAAAGTCCCACTTATTGATACGCGTAATACAATAGTCGGGAATTTTCTACGTATCTACCGTTTTTTCCCACTTCTCATTTCTTATGCACATAACGAGTTTAAAAACAGTGATCAGTCCGCGCCAACGAAGTGAACGCTGGATCAATCAGCGTGAAAATCTTCCCCAGCGATCCTGTACATGTATATACACGTATGCATCTGCTGTTCGTTATAAATGAATGTCTGTGCATACATAATGTTATCAAACGTGCAAAGTACGGATTAGTTATTCTTATTCCCCGGTTATTGCAAAACGTTCACATGTCATTTGTGATATATATACGAAAACCCCCTCGTTATATGGATTTCGATAACTGGATTATTACAGGCTTCGCATATCCGCCTTACGTCAAATTACGATGTTTCATATGTTACATAGGAATAAATATGTCGAGGAAGTCGAAGAAAGTCTAATGGCCGTGTCTAGTCTGCGAATGCAACAGGACAGACTCGTGTCTATACTTACATTCAATTTACTTCTTTTTTTTTTTTTTTTTTTTTCTACTTGCAATATTCGTGTACGTTGTATTATAACTTGTTTCACAAATTCGTGCACGCTAAAGAAGAGGAAAAGAATAAAACGCTCGAACTGAATAATCTTTGCTAGACTTTAGATCGCATTTATTGATAGGAAATGAAAAACGTTTTTATTCACTTCGATTTTTATTGTTCTTACTGCAGTACAAGTACAAATGATTTTTTTTTTTTTTAATCCGATGCTTTTATCGTAAAACGCTGTCAATGTTTCCCGAGCAGTTGAGATTTGTATAAAAATAATCTAAGAAAAATGATTTTTAGATATTTACATGATCGAAGTACCTATTGAGTTGATTTATAAAATTTTTCGTTACCATCGTGACACGTGTTTCATTACCGACCGTCGATACAGGCAGTGAATTTGTGACGTTACAAAAATCAATCCGAATTGCTGACGCCTAGGAGTAAACTTGAGGCTTTTGTTTGATTTAAAAAAATTGTGCAATTGGTCACTTGCTATGGTTTCAAAATAGAATATTTTTCAAACGAATAAGAAGAAAAAGACGAATGAAGAGCTTGAAAATGTCACTCATCTTCAAATTTTATGCCTGACTCATTAATTTCGATATAAATTGTTTAAACAAATGAATTTAAGTGGTTCAAATTATAATTTGATTATTATTAGACTGGTAAATGTAATACGAGGTCAAGTTTCATTGTCAGAATTGAAAAAACAAACCTGCATTTTTGTCACCTCAAATTATTAAATCTAAATCAATTTTTCGATCGCCTTTTACGCCTCGCGATAGGCAGCCTGACTCTTTAAAAATATGAAACAATTTCAGGCGATCACATTGGACTGTGAATAAATAAATCCTCTTTACGTTCAGTGAAATCGTGAAATTAATTGAAAAAATGTTTACATTTTTGTCTGAAGAAATGGAAAAAGAGAAAAATAAACCTTGCAGCTCTTGAACGGAAATATCGAGAGTTCGCTAGAAATTTAAGAGATTCAGAATAACTTGCAGTATTTGATATTGCGATGAATGTTTTTACTGGATTTAATACAACGCACAATTTCTATTTTCTCCGCTTCTCTTCGATTCATTCTTCAATCAAAATATATCGAAGCTTGGAGGGATTGATAAATGAAGAAATAAAAATAGCGATGGAATTTTCGTGTAGGTTTCTCGATCCTTTCATCATACATTTGTTTTTATTTCTTCCATCGATCACTCCATTGTTGGCATTAAAATGCTAATTATTCATAAATTTCTTATCGAAGACGATAAACAATCTCGAATAAAGATATCATCGGTTTTCGGAAAACCAATATAAGAAACGCTTACGATTGAAAGTAAAAAACTTTGGAATAAATTGAACCGGGTTGCTAAGAATCAATACTTTTTATTAATCTTATTACTCGCGAGCTGCGAAGATCTCTTTGAAAATAAAAAAGATAGGAAATCTGTAATTACAGACAAAAGTTTTGATACCGATGCTTCGTCTCAACTTGTCTTATAATTGTTAAAAATCGATATTTCATTTTATTTGGCAAATTCACTGAAACACTTTTTTTTATATCACGTTGGGATGATTTGAAAATATTCATTGTTACGACATTGCATCGATATATTGATTATGATAAAAAAAAACATGTCGGTTTTTAATTGACCTGCACCAAAAAAAGAAACAAACGAAATCAGTTTTCGGTGACTCTGCAGAAACGAAGACACGTGAATAAAATTATCAAGTGCAATCCAACGAATCTGCTAAACTTTAAACTCTTAACACATTTTTAAACGATTCAAAATGAAAATGCGATACCCAAGCTTCTTACTTTCAACATAGTATTTCATATTTTTCTAACTTTCATTGATAAACACTTAAAATATCGATATTTCACTGACCAATTACTGCTCCTTAAGCACGAGAATTAAAGAAAAGGATTAACCTTTAGAGGGGCGACATTTTTACCTTGAAATTCGATATTTTTTAGAGGTATTATAAATACATAATTAGTCACTAACAATAAAAATAATGGATACATCGATTAATCGAGTCCAAAAAAATAATCAAACACAACTAGATTGAATCGGTGAAAATTATTCGATAAATCGATTATTTCTTACTTTTTTTTTAGTCACATTGCTTATGAAACAAAGTTTCGCAAATTTCAGTATATCAATAACGGAAAAGTCTTTTGATAATTTATAATTTGATTAAAAATATTTTTCAATTTAAGGTGAAAATATTCATTATAAATAAGTCAATGACAACAATTGATTCTCTATATATAATCAAAAAACAAAAACCGATTCTTAAGAAAAATAATCGATCACTTTTCAACATTCTCACTCGAAAAGGAGCGAGGTCTGTAGTCTAAAGATTAGAGAATGCTGTACAAGTGGAGAAATATGAGAAAATGAGATTTTTTCCTTTTAAATATGGCGCGTACAGCCTCTTTTAATTTTCCTCTTCAATCATCACGCCTGTGACTCGTACGTACGTCATTTAATACCGTTTGGACGGCACGCGTATTATGTACGTATATCATATCCAAATCCAATCCAATATCTCTTTTCCGCTGTTCCATTTATCCACTGCGGTTTTGATAGCTCGACAGGAAGCAGAGATCGGGATTCAGGGCGCTATACGTATCTAAATACGCGCATGCAAGGAAACTCTAAGGAAACGGAATATCCGTTTCATCTTCCTTCTCTCTCATGTTCATATCCCTGATTCTTACAAGCTCTCGGAAATCGTGCGTTTCGCACGTGTCTTCGGTTCATCGTATTACAATCGTACGTACTTCTTGAACCTTTCTCAATTTGTTCTTATTTTCCTGTTACATTCATACGAATCCGATTGCGAATTACCGCGCTCTGCAAATTGCGGTTTACGCTTATTTTCGACGAAACCGAACGACCGGTTTTATTTCTAGTCTTTATCCGCTATATGTGGTATACAAATTTCTTAAAAATACATTTCGTAAATTTTTTCCTTCCATACCGTGCTTCGGTTTATTCTAACCATAGTTTTACAACAATATCAATTTTTCCCACCCTTATAATTATATCCAAATGTTTTCTCTTCTCATCTAATCTTATCCAACCGTATAAAATAATTTATAGACTTATTCGGACGATCGTCGAATCGTTTCTGTAATCTATTCCGATCTACAAATTAGAATGTACGATTTAGATCAGCTTGAGACGTTGGATTTTTATCTAATTAGATCTATTTATCTTTCTCAGGTTAATTATAGTATCATGGGAAATTAAATCAAATTTATCGGATCTAACGAGATTGTAGTAAAAATATTTATACAATTTTATCGTTACGTTAATTCTCTTGTTCTCTTTTTTCTTTTCCCCCTTCCTTCGTTTCATACATCAAATATAGAAATATTTGTAGAAATAAGCATACGCAAGGATTTTTTCTGACGTACACTGATTTATTTTTATCGTTGCGTTATTGTAAGCAACAAAGTTACAGGTAAAGGTAAACCGATTCAAATTTATCGGGTTCAATAATATTATTGAGATAATTTCTCTGGAGCAAGTTTACTGGGAGAGTAAATTTAAATTTTAACCTGCAAATTTACGCGAATCCCTCTTCTTTTTACTTCATCGCTAAAATCGAAACGAGTTTTTTATCCCATTGAACATGTATAATGAAATTTAGCGGGTTCTCTTTCTTATACGTTGAAATTCGTGATTTTGAGTCGTTCTTCTCTGCGTCAAGGATATTGTTCATCGTTTAAATTCGAGTCAATTTATGCAGTTTAACTTTAATCAGAATTGAAATTTTTCATTTCCTAAATGTCACTGTTTATACGTCTCAAGTATAAATAAATAAATAAATCTTCCTGTGTTTTTTAATTTCACGTTTCAACTCAACTTTGATAACAATTTTACAATTTGAAGTGCATATATGGTTATGCGTACGTCTGTTCATTCCTTCTTCGGTAGAATCACGCGTTTCGCAATATCCACGCCATTACACATATGTATAGCCGTGATTCACAACATAATTTCACAACCATGTAAAATGCATCTATAATACTGTCCAAACTTGAATAAAAAAAACTACGAATCATGTGTCTCGTCTTTCGTTTTAAAACAAAAGCGATAATAATGGGATTAACAAAAGTTATAATAATAATAGTAACAACAACTACAATATCAATAATAATAATGCATACACAAATACCGTTCGTTATATGCTAAATAAATTATTTGAACAACGATTGCAAAGAATGAATTCCGTTTTCTCAATACGTACTATTTCTGTTTTACTCATTCGATTTCTCTCCAATAGTTTAATTTCAACATTTTCCTCCTGTAAAACTGCAGATGGAAAAAATATTTAAACATTGTTGAAGCTCGTTTTACAATAACATCTGTCACTGAAGTTTTTTCTTTTTTTTTCAACGTCTCATTTCTTTTTTTCCTTCCTGGTGAATCGTTTCTCCTGAATCGGTTGAAAATCTATTATAGAGCCTGTGACAAAGTTTTATGAATCAAGTTAGGTGTGAAAAGAAAAAAGTGTTGTATAATCATTGACGAAAAATTGAAAATTGTAAGGTTTGATTGAAAATGTTTACGTAACTTTGCTCACCTCTTGCGTTAGCTTTTTTCCCTTCAGTCACTATGAATATTCATTTTATATTTTAATTTCCATAGGATTCCGACTCGAAATTTATTTTATCTGAACAAATGTCATCTTTCGTTGTCTCAGGGATAAATAATTACTGGGTGTCAAGCGTGATAATCAGATTTTTATGTTTCAATCGGGCGGAAAACCGTTTCTCGAATATCGTCAAACGGCAAATTCTATCTCAAATGTAGGTGCGTGCAATTGGCAATAGTGTGAAAACCAAATTCCGTAATTTCATTTTGGCTTACTTAATTTTTTCATGTTTCTAAATTTTTTCTTACGTGGAACACTTCGGGTATCTACATTTCTTTCGGAATTCTTGTTTCCTTTTTTTCACAATTCTACATTTATTCTGGCGTTTCGTTTCTATGATTTGAATCTCTACATTTTTGCAACTCGTGTTTCTGGATTTTTATTTGTTTCTGAATTTATCACGACGTTTCTATATTTTCACTTTCTACATCTCTATTTATATTTTCGCTTAAATTTCTACATTTATTTAAACGATTCTACATTTCAATTTTCGACATTTCTATTTAAATATCTATTTTCTTCTTGTTGATATTTTTATGTACTGATTCCGATGATTCAATATTTTCTAATGTTATTGACTCTTAATTTCTACATGTATTCAGACGTTCCTACATTGTGGCTTTCTATATTACCACCAAAATTCCTGTTTCTTTAATTCCATAATTAAACACTCATTTTGAGGTCTATTTTATTTATCTAATTCCACTAATAAATTCCAATCGACAATTCTATATATTAATTAATTCTGGTATCCCACATCTTCCTTATCGCGAGGAAACTTTGTATTTTTTCTTCGACACTCAAGTTACGGATATGAAATAAAACTCCAGTGACGCGGGTGCAAAGTCTTGCGGACAAGAATTACGCATAAAGTAATTAGCGGTTTCCTGCGTGCTCTGTAAATGACGTCGAGGATCGCGTGTAGCAATCGTCGTCGCGCGTCGTTGAGAATAGTGGGAGAGTTAGGGTAAGTGACAAGAAAAAGGAAGGCAGGAAAAGATCGTCGATCATAATATAACCGCGGATCTTTGCTCAGCTCTTTTATTCCAACGTTTACAACCATTCGTCGCGTTTCTCTCTCTCTCTCTCTCTTTCTCTCTTTCTTAATTTTCGCGCTGCGACGTTTCCTCTATTTGCGGATATATCGCAAAGTGTTTCTGCAGCAGTTTAATCATACTTATTACTCTGAATCGGAAACGGAATTGACCCGAAGTTTGTGCAACAAATTAGATCAACAATCGATTACCGTTCTCATTGCTAACATATATTACAAATAAAGAACGATATTTGTTTTTTATTTATTGCGAGAGTCAAACATTTATTATATCGATAAACGAGTCGAGTATCGCATCATGTTGCTAAGTGTCAACAAGAACAAAAATCTGCCAACCACCTGTTCGCTCCTCTTGCGAATCGTTATCCTCGCACTGGTAGGTTATAATAATAACTATTCAAATACAACATCATTGTCCTTAGTTTTCCTTCGATATCCGCATTTTAGTATATATAATTGTCAATACATATATATATATTATAAAAAATCGCAATAATTTTTTCAAGGAGCTAGTATTTTCATTATTATTTACACAATGTAATTCAATTATTCGCAAACAACTTCACGCTCTATATATATATATATTATTATATTACGTATATTTATACATTTTTTTTTTTTTTTTCTAATTTTGAAACACTTCCGCTACGTGATGAAGCTACTATTTACAGAATACACGTACGTGTGTAATACAGAAGCGTGATTCAATCATTTCAGACTACGAGTGGAGAAATCTACACATTTAAATTTTTTTCGTACCTTCAACAATATTATACGTCAATTTTCAACGGAAAGTATCTATGATTTTTCAAGCAATTTCTCATCGTTCACCGTATTATTTTTTATTATATAATAAGCATTTGGTTAAATACCATTTTGTTTCACACTTCGTTGCCTCGTTTTTGCAAAATGTAGATAATAAATAAAAAATCAATACATTATCCAAAATGATCAATCACATGAAACGCAGCAAACAGTTTTATCTGATAGGTATTTGTTAAAATTAAGGGAGAAACAAATTTTCGACTAATAAAATTTCCAAAGTATATTGAGTGAATAATCTCTATTCAATGGTAAGAAATAAAAAATCTAAAAAAAAAAAAAAACGGCTAAATAATTTGCAAATCTGATCAGTTTTTTTTTTTTTTTTTTCAAGGAAAAAAAAAGGCAAGAAAAAATCTACGGTAAAATATTTCTATAATTTTTTTTGCGCGTAAAATTTAAGATCCTGTTAAGCTATCGAATAGTGTTTTTTTTTTTTCTCTTTCTTACTTTGGAAAAAGTTTGTCGAAAAAAAAAATAACCGCATTTTCTTTTCCCTATCGTTGATAATCTTTGCTTATTTAAATTGAATCTTTTTTGCCGCAGGTTGCCCAGCTTGCGATTTCCGTCCCACGCGATTATCGTTGGGGTCTTGGATTGCGGGGGCTTGGATCTAAAAGTAATTCTGATTTCACGGCCTTGTCGAATGACACGAAAAAAAATCTCAATCTTTATCTCTACCGAAGTCCGATCGAGTTGACAGTCAATTACAACGTGATCAACGACGCCGAAGCTAAAAATCGCGACGCATTTGACGAGGAAAATTCGGAATCGTCATTCAGTGACGACAATCATCTTCCAATCCCAGAAGAATCTGAAATCGAAGATTTGATAGGCAACGATTATGAGAAAAGGGTTTTAACTCCCAAGGAATGGATCGACGCTGCTTTCAATTCTAAGAATGAGGTGGACTATAACGACGTCGAAGGAACGATCAGCGAAAGAATGGGAGAGCCAGATAATGCTGGTAAGGGAATAAGTTTTTTTTTTTTTTTTTTTTTTTTTTTTTTATTTCAATTTTCTGTCATGCATTCGCATGTCACGGAATTTCCTTGCAATTTTCCATACTCAACAATTTGGTATTAATTTTTGTCACAGCTGCAGCGTTTCCTTTTCTTCTTTCCCTTCTAAACTTGCGTTTAATTCTGCTTTTAACGATAGACATAAAAACAAAAACCTTCTTCATTTTGGAATACGTGAATTACTAACGATTGGATGATTTAATGCGCATGCGCTAAAACTCGAGAGCAAGATCCAGTTGTTTTGTCAGGGTGGCCAACATTTTTTAGGTCATAACACATCACGATGACTTGTCATATGATTTTATGGATGCTGGTAGCCCTGAAAAACAATTGCTCTTGTACTTGAACCTTAGCGCATGCGCATTAAGAGAAAGTTCCAGTCAATTTTTACGAAATATAAAACATTTAAGAAAAAACATACATTTTGCATCGATAATTGTATAACGAATTGCGAATTTGCAGACGTGGCTCTGAGGAACGAGCGTGTAATGCAGAAAGAAATGTTCATGCCAAAAGTACCCGCCGAATGTGAGGGGAAAACTGTTTGCGATAAGACGGAATCTTATCCAATGGAAATCATCGAGCAGTTGGTTAAAAAGCTGCAGGAAGATAACCTGCTGATAGAGGCTCCGTCGAATCCAGTTAGTTGATTTAATTGTTAACTTTGCATCGGATAAATGCTGCTGAATGTATCGATATATAAGAGAATATATAAAAGAATATTCATGGAATGATAATTATATAAATCAATCAATAGCTAATTATCGTTATTATACATTCTAGTCAATAATTGAAAGTTTTCATCACACGTTATCGCATATAATTTTAATTTTTCGAAATACATATATTATACCATTTGAAATAAATATGATGCTAGTTTTGTTTAATTCTAAGACAAAGACGAACCTAAGAAACTAAAAACAACTTGAAAAAAATGGTAAATAGTAATAACCTGGGCGTTCTTTTTTTTTCAGGTGAATGTAGGTCAGAGAATCGACGCTTCCGATCGTACTCAAAATTTGTGCAGAAGTGAGGTAAGTTTTGGTTATTTTGATTAGAATAAAATTGGCGGGGGTAGAAACAAAAAATTACTTTGTTTATTAACAGAATTCGTACATTCTGTACCGTTAAATTGTACCTAATTCAATAACATCTTTGACATATTTTCCCGCAGACACACGTAACGATCGATAAAGCTATTGCTCTAAACGGAACTTGGTACTACGTATTGCAGACACCGAAATTCGTTCAGATGATTGAAAACGTCGTTTGCGTGTAAGTATGAATAAACAGAATCTTTTAGTGTTTTAATTTTATCCCCGATTAATTGATAAATACGATTTATTAATATTTTTTTTTTTTTGTTTTTTGTTTTTTGTTTTTTTTTATTCGATAATTTTTTATTTCAAGACCAACTTCATTATTCTGGAAAATAATTAATCCACATGTCTAACGTGTTTGCAAATTCTTATTCTCTTTCCCCTCACAGCGAGGCTGGGAAACCTTGCGAAGCTGTGACTGGATTCACTGACGGTCCAAACGCGAACGCCGTGTCGGTTTGCGTACAGCATTATATCGAACGATACATTCACACGTTGGATCAGGTGGACGGACATCCTGCAGTCGTCCTCAGACCGTTAAAAATCCCTTCGGGATGTTGCTGCCATTACAAAAACTAATTTCTCCTTCTTTCTTTCTACGATTTATTCTACGCATCGTACCGATGAGGAAAATTTTCAAAAACCGACCTGGAGTTGTGGTAAATTATTTATTATTATTATTATTATTATTATTATTATACGTGAATTCCCGTTATATTGCCTTTCTGCAGATTTTTCGCCAGTAATTTATTGATTGCCTTGGAATTTTTTACCGTACACGTATATACATTTGAATAATTATTTTGCAATTTATTTTTCAACTCACCGTACTTCGTTAGTTTCTTATTATAACGAATCAATGCAGTGACGGAAGTAGGAAAGATTATGAAAAGAACAATTGAAATCATCAATTTTTTTTTCATTCAATCGGCTGTGATATAAAATATGCGGATGTTTTTTTTTCAAACGATTTACTAACGTCCGTCAGTTTTTCTATTTGTAAGTTATTTATTTAATATTCCTCGGGATAAGAAAGACAAAAAAAAAACAAAAAAAAAACAAAAAAAAAAAAACGATTAAATATCGAATTTTAATCGTTTGTTCGACAACTTTCACGCACAATATATTTATACATCTTATTTATATGCCTGTAAAAATGATCATTCATCGAAATTATTCATTCAGCGATCATCTGACAATTATTTCAACTATATAATATAATCGAATTGAATTTGAAATTCGACTACGTCACTTGTATTATATTACATCACATCATTATAGTTTCTTATATTTAATTTTAATATTTAATTTATTTATACTATATAATTATTATTGTTGCACTAATAATGCAATGTTTCATTCTATTTATTCCATGAAAAAATATTTATCATACCAAGGATTCACCTTTGCGAAATATATGCGTTTTTGAGTTATTCTCTTCGTTAAATTATCAAAGAACTTTCATGATTCAAATTGGCTTTCAATTACCACACAATTATCCTGAAATTAGTAACTATTATATTTCCTATACAGCAGAAATTGGAAGTTGCAGACGATTGATTCGGCATTGATTTGCAATATCATAGCTAAATGCGTTCAATCTAATGCAGCAGACTTTTCGCATTACAATGTAATGACATGCGAGTATAATGTGAAAAAATTGTACATTTCTCATATCATCTTCTGCAATACTGCGTTATTATATTCATATATTTCATCAATTTGTTTACCATGTATTCATACACATGTATAACACTCATTCGTTACATTATTATTCTTTGGAGAAATTTTTTTGTCGCCAATTCACAATTTGACAAATCGCCGCCGTCGTTTTCATAACTGCAGCGGTCAAAGTTTATTCATTCGCGATTTTTTCGGTCCGGTGAATAAAAGATATAAATAAAATAAAATTAAAAAAGAAAACAAAAAACCAACTAAATTATCCTTGAATTCTAACCTCATAATTTTCCTCCGAGTTTTGGGGAATTGAAAAATTACAAAATACAATACGATTCATTGTCACGAATAACATGAATTAATTCAACCTCCGTATGTGCGAATACGTTAATTGTAAGACACGTTTTTTTACGAAATAGAGAAAGAAAAAATCGAGAAAAAGGAACAGATATCAAAGTTTCCGCCAGTCAATAGGCAGTTTGTGAATTATAATGATGAAATCGTGGGTTACAGATTCGGTATTATTATTTTTATTACGTCAAGGAGCGATTGAACAACGTCCGTATGAGAATTTGATATTCTCATTCTGCCGATGCGCGGAAATTTCATCAACTTTTTCACCATGTCTTCATGTATACACATTAAATACGTCAGTGTATATTATACCCAAGGTACATTAAACCCGTATTCGCTTCAAGAAAACCGTGCGTAAATTACGAGATTTCTATACAGATAAAAGCTCGTCAATCTTCCCAGCCATATTGCTCATAATTCAACCCAAGTCTCTACAAATTTGGTTATTATTATTACTGTTATTATTATTATTATTCGTATGATCATCACACATACCTTGGAGAATTTTAAATGGAAATTATCGATTCATCGTTGGGTCACATTTTTTTCACATTTCACATCCTATAAAAATATGTACAAAAATTTATCAGTCACACGCTGGATGGATTCGTCATCTTGAAAAGACTTTTATTATCGAAAATAATTACATCATACTGGATTTTCAACGTATTGTTATAAAAATAGTTTAAAAATTTACTTACAACTCGAAATAGCGAATGAAGAAACGAAAAAAAAAAAGAAAAAAAAATTGACCATGAAATTTTTTAATTGAATATTGTGTGATTATTTGTGAAAATTATGCAACACACTGTATCACGGATTTTGGATACGGATTTACGGGTAGAAATTATTGCAAATTTGAAATTCTTACGTAGTTGAAATTACGGTGAAAAATTGCTGGAAAAAAAGAAGCCAGTGAATGAAATGAATCGTACCGAGAATTTTCGGGGGCGGGATGATCATATTAATGGATCATGGAATATGTTAGAACATTATGTTGGCACTCGTCGAGCAGGCGCCGGTTGCACGTCGAGTGGATGATGTACGCCTGTTATTTTGTTTACGCAACAAGAAATCTTGGTAACTTCGAGGCGAGGGAATTACGCAGTTTCAGTTTAAATTTCCCGGCATTTCACTGCATGGCATATACACCCGCATAACTTGGTTCGATTTTACGATTTTACGCAAACCCCGCGGATTTGATTATTATATACACCTCCGGATATATATATATATATATATATAATTCGAGCAAACTCAATTCTGCTATTCGTTTGCGAAGTATAAGTTTCCGAAATTTCGCAAAGCATGTCGATTATTATGTCGTTTTGTTTCTATTTTTTTTTTTTCTCATAAGTGTATTGTGAATTATTACAAAACAATTATTAGCTTGTTAAATATCGCGTGCTAGAATCGTAATTAACAGAAGGAAAAATTATTTACGTCAATTTTTTCAAGCATGCTTATATTGTTATGTTGACGTGACGAATAATTAATAAAATAGAAAAATTTTTTGCCAGATGATGGAATTACGCTCATATATAGATTTACGTATATCATGTGGATGCTTGTCAAACACGCGTCGAGGTGGTAAAAAATTATTGCCTGTGTAATTTAATAATCGGGAAATGGCATCGATGTGTGAAAATTTCCGCAATATATTGTCATACTATACGTATAAGTAGCGTTATGTTTTTTTCAATAGTTTATAAATTTTTTTCCTCAGTTTATTCTATACCTGTTGAAAAAACAGCATTAATAATCTTTTTTTTTTTCGAAATTTTCAACCCGATTTATTATCGAGTTATAAATTTGCCAGAAAAATAGCTTTTTACACTTTTCAAATGAAAAAGGTCGAGTCTATATTTTGTTTTTTTCATCTTGAATCAAAGATTCGCAAAAATAAATAGAAAAAATATGTAAAAATTGTTAAATTTTCTAAATTGCTGCCAAAAAAGCTTTGATTCATTATCAATTTTCTCATAATTTTCTTTTAAATTAATCTACGATTCAAGATAAAAAAAGAAGGTGTAAAAAATTTGAACAAAAAATTTTGCCAACTTTCGTAACTTAATAACAAAGTGGAATGAAAATTTCAAATGAAATACCGAATCTAGCAAATAATAATAAAACTCGATATAAAAATCTTATCGGATATCAATTAAGATAATGCCCCATATATACTGATTACATGGGATAACATCTAGCCATAAAACACGGGGTAATTTTTAGTTCAGGTACGAAATTTGTTGTCGGTAAAAAAAAAAAAAAAACATCGATTTCACGAAGAGGAAAATAAAACTTTTTGCTTATCACCTTGAATATACGAAATATGCGGGGATAAAAAAAAAACAAGATGAAGTATAAAATCGACGGCATGTTGTGTATACCGGCGGCGATTATCGACGGAGGAAATTATCCGCTTTCCATCATGATCGTTTCCTTGAAATGTGGTGAACCGCTATTGGGATGAAAATCGTGTAGAAAATTATTTCTTCTTCCAGTCTCTGAGAGCTGTTTGGAATTAGGCCGGAAACGAATTTCATCCGGGGTATGGGATTTTTCTGTGAGGCATAAAAGTCAATTTACCCTCGTTCTCTGATACACCTTTATACTATATACATATACACATATATATGGGGGTGTGTGTGTATATACTATATATATATATATATATATGTATATACACGTAACATCCGAACGTGCTTAAGAAAAAAAGAAAAGAAGAAAAAAACGGAAATGCGGTGCAGGTTTTCCTCTGAAGTCTTCCCCCTTGTGTGAAAGTGATTTTGGCGTTTTTTATTTCGTTTCTTTCATCTTCACTTTCATCATCATGCACAGTATGAATAAGAAAAAAGAGCATTTTTTTTCTTTTTTTTTTCATCGAATTAGTTCTCAATTTTTCTCTTTCTTACTAAGAAAAAGGAAGGAAAAATTCGGAAACAAACTTGTTTTTCTCTCCATGTGTTCATCGATTTTCGACAAGCCAACAAAGAGATTCACCGTTCAATCTGCGAATTCTACTTATTTATACATTCATATTATATTAATTTATTTGCAAATGAATTTTATCCCGCATGCATGTATGTATATATGTATATATAATATGACATATCGACCCCCGATACGAATAAGAGCAGATGCCGGATGGAAAAGAGCACATTTCAGGCTGATTCGAATACTAGCAAGTTTCGGGTTGACTCGAATATTAAGAAGTGTCAGACAGGTTAATTATAACGTTGGAGATTTATAATTCTCCAAAAAAACTCGATATAATTTTATTATTCACGTTGACACTGATTTATTACCCAACAAAGCATTACAAAGACTGTTGATCGTGATGAATAATATACAGTATAGTAAATATTAAAAAAAAAAAAAAAAAAAAAAAAGAAAGAAATAGCGAAAAATTTTGACCATCATGTAATTGTATAAAACTAGGTAAACTTTTTAACTAGCGAACAGAACGATTGGTTTCGTAATAATAATTGCCATTGTTGCATGGATCGTATTTAAAGTGAGAAAATTGGTAATTCATGCGTTGTTTTTTTTTTATTTTTTTTTTATTTTTTTTTTTTCATCTATTCATTGTCAATCCGAATTTACTCGCCAATGCGGAAGGATTATTTTGAATACTGATACGATTGTATAAATTCACAATGAAATTTTTATACGAATAAAAACACTCTTTTTTCTCCGGAATCTGATACGTTCTTATTATTCGGTATGTATAAAATTTATCGACAAGATGACGCGCGATGTTCCAGATGTAATAATCATCCCCCAAAAAGTAGTTCAGGTGCAAAAACCTTTCGCCAAGTACATTAAAAATGTGTTCTCATCCTTTAACAAAAAAGATTGAAATCACGTACTGCAGCCAAGTACATGTCTGTTAATTCACAATAAAAGCAGGATCAAAATTTAACCCTTAGTTTCCACATATTTCTGCTGTTACAATGGGATCAGACCGGTCCTAAACTTATGCAACTACGAATGATAATTAAGTATAAATAAAATATAAAATAACTCGTTCATTGATAAAAATTCAGAAATAAATTAAATTAGTAAGTGGTAGTTGGCCGGAATTTTTTATTTTGATGCACACATGAAACGATAATCATAGAATTTGTTTTATTCCTTAAGACAGTTTTCTAAAATTATATATTTTATTCTTCAAAAACTTATTAGTGATAGTTCGTTGATACCAAAGTGGATTTTCCAAGTATAATTTTGGTAAAATCCTAGTGTAAAAGTTTTACAATTACATCATAGAATCGAGTGGATTTTGAGTGATTAATCGAAACATTACTCGAATATCACTGATTTCAGGATCCATTGAAAAAACACTTCAATAATACGGTGAAGCCGAATCCACCAGAGAGTCACGTGGTATTGCAAGTAAAGATATTTGAGATGCGAAGTTCCTACCCTCAATAACCAGCCGTGTTATCACCAGGTGGTACGTATTCGCAAATTGCTTTAATATTCGTTTAAAACTGACACACTTTTTCGAAAAAGTCATTTTATTACACGACATCACAAGTCGAATTAATGTGGAATGCCCCATATATGCCTCACATACAATATACGTTGTGGTGATGTATTTTCCGGTCGTATTTCCTGTCTCTAAATAACTTATAAATTAGTTTTTCTTAATACGCGCAACGGTACGTCGAATACATCAAAGGCACGCGTAATAAATTCGACATGTAATTATATTGTGGATGAATAAGAAAATTATTCCTGTGTAACGTGATCAGCGGAGAAACGAGGCGAAATTCATTCACGGCACCCACGGATTAATAGAATATTTCACACGCGCACCCACAATCACAATGTGCGAAATATATTATACATATATGTAAAATGATATTGTGTAAGACGTTATACACACGTCGCGAAGAAGGCACGTGTTAATTCGATTTCGCTAAGTGGATCATTAATTAAAGCGGAACCAGATTTTTGTGTGAGGATATTTGTTTACACTTACACGATAATTATTCATCTGTTTCACGATATTCTAATTTAATCAAATTTTCTTTCGTTTTCCTTTTGTTTTTTATTTTTCTTTTTCTTTTTATTCCTTACAATTTTTTCGTAACAATCGTTCGATTGAAACAGACCCCGAACAAATGTATTATCATCGGATTTTTTTTTTTTGTCTCCGAATTTTTTAAGTGCTCTTTTTAAACCAGTACTTTGACGATTGTTATTATAATATTATTAATATATTAACTTATCGCCGCAAGTATCGTCACTTGACTCGATTCATTGGTCAGATATTGATGTAACCGCTTACAATTGCGTACTGTTTTATTATGCATATGTCGACGACGAAACACGATACATGTGAGCGAGGTATTTCGGTACAGAATCGATGAATTCGACAAACCGTAATTGAAGCCGGTGACCATGATCGCAATCATTCAGTTGATTGGGATCAATTTGCGAATCGGAATTCAACTTGAGAGAGAGAGAGAGAGAGAGAGAGAGAGAGAGAGAGAGAGAGAGAGAGAGAGAGAGAGAGAGAGAGAGAGAGAGTTTCTTGTATATCACGTGCATGCATAATAATTATCCTAGTTGACGTGATGCGGTTGAGCGTATGATGCAGGGATTGCATATCGAAACTGCACTGCAGGAAAGCTTGGATAACAATTAAGCACAGTGCAATCGGTAATTAATTTATTACTCAACAATCGCTTGTAATTAATATACACGTACGTATACGCGGCGTTTTATTTATATGCACATCCTGTTGCATTGACTGCAATAATTCAGGTGGTTAATTGATAAAAATGGAAAATTCTTTTTTTTATCAAATTTATTACGGGAGGTTACCATGCATAAAGTATAGGAAAAATTATGATATTCGTAGGCTGCGAAGATCTTTTTGAAAAATAGAAAAAAATAGGTAAAATGTTGAAATTATAAAGTAAAGGCTTGAATTATATCGTTTAATTATTAAAAATCTCATAGATTCGTTACAATTTCACTCCACGATGGCTGATTATATTCTGAGAACTAATTATCTACAAATTTATTGAGATTGATTTCCTCTTTTTTACGGCTGTGAATTCGATACTGTAATATTTGTTGATCATATTATCAATGCCGGCGCAATGTTGGAAAATTCAATATTCAACTATGGTAAATTCATGAAAAATAGAAAGAGGAAAAGAAAATAACGGAATAGCTGTATTAATGATTGTAAAGTTTGCCGTAATCGAACCTGATTTAGGGGTTATATTAACATTTTATTTATCAAATTATTTCTTATTAGATATTAAAGCAATGAAAATACCATTCGAAAGCCATATTTGATGCCATTCGGAGTGTAAGGAATGAAATATAACAGAAGTGGGTGAAAATTTCTGTACAATGCGGTGAAAAAAGAATTAAAATAAAAGCAAAAAACATCAAGGTTATAATACAATATATACGCAAGAATAATATGAAGAAATTTTCTCCGATATATTTTACTCTCCGTTCTTCGAGGCGTTCATATAAAGATTAAGGGATCACCTTAACGTAAGGGATTGAAAAACAGGTGATTTTCGCCATTTTTTTTTTCGATAGTTGAAATACGCTACTCACAATCAGTTACATTCTTTTAATATCAAATAAAAGCACTTATTAAGAAGAGAAAAAACATATTTTTAAACGTCAAGTTTTATTTTTTTCTTAACAAATTTTCTTTCAACAGTTGAAAACGTCGTAGACAAAAAGCAGTCCTCAGGGTGTGTAATAAAAAGATTATTAACAAGTATGAAAGCCGCCATCTTGCTATGGAGGTTTTTTTTCTTTGGCAAAATTGACAAAATGGCAATAAAATTGAAAAAACTGCAAAAATGGTTTTAAAAGAGTGATTTTTCGACAATTATTCGTTAAAAAAATATGATAATTACTTCGGCAAAGTATCGATTAAACAGTTCAAATCAAATGATCGTATCGCCTTGATTCCAGTCTCATTTCACTCGCTATTTAAAGTCGTCCTCACACATGCACTCACACTCACGTACAGTGTTTACCTGTCCGTCTCTACCTGAAATCTCGCCGTTCGTCCGTGTCGCGATTCGAAACAGAAATCAGCTCTGTTTTCATCTATTGTCTAAGGTCGCAAAGTCATATCTGTGTATCATCTGTGAATACAATTGATAATACGAACCTCAGTTGTCCTTCTGATCTCTAGCGAGACGGTTCGTATCGCGCGCGAAAATAAAGCATATCTTTAATTTGGTAATCGTAAAATATCTTTAATGATCATCCCTCTCGATCATCATCATTCCGATTCACTTAATTCTCTCCTCTATCGCTACTTCGCGGATCCCACGTCGATGATTCGGTATCTTTCGCTATCTCTCGAAGAAGAAAGATTTCAAAGAAAAAGAAAAAAATTTTTCATACCAAGGTAAAGAATGTGAAGTGCGTGAAGTTGTTGGAATGTTGTGTCAAAATTTGAAACGCATAGCTTGAAAAATATTCTTTTTACAAACCACACACCGTTTTCAAAAAACCACGTTTCGAGAGAAAAAAATGTTTCAACTTTCGAGTGCGGTATTTTCATATAAATTGTTTACTTACGATCGATCGGCGATGTCAGGTGGAAAATGAGAAAAAAAAAAAAAAAAAAAAAAAAAAAATTAAATAAACAACAAAAGAAAAAGAAAAGCATATATATTTTCTGCAAATTTTACACTAGAATCATCCCTCAAGTATCGTCGCGCACTCATCCGAATTGCTAACCTTCTTGTACGTCGAGGGGTATAAGAGGGCGTGTATGATTTTTGTTTAAAACGTCGCAAAGGGGGCGTAGGTGTAACATGATTACACATCCGTAGAACGAGGCTACTTCACTCCAATTCTCCGATCTGAACTTGACGTGTATATAATTTGTATGAGAAAACTTGAGGAGGTGGGATACGGACCGTATATCATATCAAGCCTCTACGCACGTGCCATAATAAACCACCGTAGGCGGAATGCCAATCTCCAAATTTTTTAATAAAAACAGAGAGTCGAATATTTCAGTATTTCTGGATTAATTTGTTTCTTGTTTTTTTTTTTTTGTTTTTTCTTCTTGCTTGTTTCCTTTAATTCACATTTTTTCTTTTTCGCATGGCGATGAAAATTCGATTTTAAATTCATTATTACATAGAAATATCGATAGAATCGACGATATTAGATTTTTTTATAAACAATTTGTGAAACAATATGAACGATTGATTTATTTGTTATATTGTTAATATTTCATATTATAGATATTTATATTCATTCCATCTTCTGTTCTATTTATTATCTTATGTCAAACGACTTAGAATCAGTTTTTCTCATTATTATTATCATCATCATCATCATTATCATTGTTACGAATTATTGTCATTCCTCGCTGGATTGAAGTACATTTTTAATAACATCTTTCCTGTGAAATATTATTGTCCTTTAAAATTAGATACAAAATTAAATCCTTTTCGATGAAAAATTGTGAAAAAACAACAACAACAACGTCCGAATGACTTTGAGATTGCACTCACCTCTAGTTAACTGAATACACAAAATGCATATTGTGCAGTGAATTACATCAGTATGGATGCTGGGACCATTATTCCAGTTATTGCAGAAACTGTATGCAGTATGCTAATAATTTTGCAAAACGGAATCCGCGCATTATTGTTGCTACATATTACTTCCATTGAATTACAAGATAGCTCGAAATACGCGGGTTGTTTGTATTTTCGACGCGCGTGATCAAATTCTTTTTCTCTCGTGCGGCTGTGCAGTGAAACGCGAATTTCCCTCTCGAGTTTGGTCGGCGTTCAGTCACGCGCTGAGCGTTCAGACTCGGTGAAATCCGGCTCTCTGCATCCTCAGTCCCGTCTCGACGTAGCCCAGGTGAACCTCGACATCAAAATCAAAATTAAAATCAAAATCGAAATCAAAGTTTGAAAAACCAGTTCGAAGTTATCGCCATTCATTGGTATAAATAATTCTCTCGTACTAATATATTATCGCTGTTGTTATTGTTGTTTTTGGCGGAGATTTGCGATATTCACGTCGCAAGATGAATTCACAGCGCTTTATGACTTGATATAATTTTACAAGAAATGCTCATTTTTTCATAGCAATATTTTGCTGTTTACGAATCGTCATTTTCGTTCGAAACATCGTTCAAATAAGACGCGACTGCACTTGCTATGACATATATATTGCCACACAGTTATCGCAATTTTTGTTTATTTGTATATTTATTAATTTTTTTTTTACTCAAATTTAGTAGCTGTTTCGAGGTGAAACTTTTTTGTCGATTCTTTTTTAATAAATTTCTGTTTTAGGTATAGCTAATACCTATTCTCGAAAGTTTAATCAAGTTTTGTTGTTACATCGGTTTTTCTTCACCTAGGATTCTGTTTTTCACTTTTCCTTTGATAAATCGATCCATTTTCATTCATTTATTTTACCATCGATTCGATTCGTTGGAATTTTGAAAATACTCAGTTTACTCGCTTCGGTGCTGACCTTGTAAAATTGTACTTCCCTCAATACTTGTCAAGTGTTCTTTGATTATTTTCCTTTATTTCTTATTTAATGATTTATAAATTGCTTAGATCGATAAAAAAAAAAACAATGATAACAACAATACTAGTAATAATTTTCAAACTATGAATGACCGGAAACAAATTTGTTATATTCTTGTTTTCTTCTTCGATTTGAACAACTGCCAACGATAAATATTTTTAAAGTTATTTCTTTCGTGATCGGGATAAAATTCGATTCGATTAATATTCAAATTTTTGGATTGGTCAACGAAAAACAAACATGTGTGTATGGTGCGCGTTCAAAAACCGTCTAAACTGCAGTATGTGATTAATCATAGTGAAAATGATTGAATATTCGCACAACAACAACAACAACAATAATAGTTAATCAGTGTTACAAAACGAGAACAAAAAAAAAAAAAAAAAAACCTGCAATGTCTATAAAATATGACGTTCGCGATTTTTTTTTCTCACTTTTTTTTAAAAGAGAAGTGAAATTAAAGGGATAATCCTGATAAAAACAAAAATTAGGTCAAGTGTCGGATGCACGCGAGGTGTAGAAAAAAAAAAAAAAATAGTAAAGAAAATAAAAATTTGCCAACTTAATACATAAAAAAAAATTTCCTCGACTTTCAAAGCAATTATTATTGTCCAAAACTAATTGAATTTTTAATGGGAGTTAATTTTGTTAATATATGTACATGTATATATATATATATATTTTTTATTTGTTTCTAACAGTTTACTTTTGTTTCGAATAAATGTTGTTTAGTTCGATATTATTACTTGAACGATGATACCATGCAGGTAATAGAGAAATGCGGAGGAGTTTTAATATTCAATTATCTCAGTCGCTGATTGAATGTACGGTAATGCGATTGATAATAATCGATGATAATAATAATAACAATAATAATAATGCCGATGGTTATAGTGATCGTAATGATGATGAAAGTGGTGTCGCCCATGTTGACAAAATTGGAGGAAAGGATCAACGACCGCTCCTTCAAGTTTACACATGGTAATTGCCGCGCTCGATCTGAAAATTACGTTTAAAATTACCAACATAAAATTTCCACGCACGGTGTTTACGGATTTCCCGATCCACCGTGGAGGCCGGATTATCAAGGAATAGCCGACGAATCATCCCTTCGCACACCGATATTCGGTGATAAGTAAGTTGCGTTTCATACCTGTTGATCCATTTGTTTACAATTCATTATATGTTGTTCCTGGATCATGTATGTACACGTTTGTTTGCTGTAATTTACGACACCGTGTTTACCCGGAGATTGCATAGTTTCGCTATACGTGTATGTACCTAATATGGAAAGACTTTTGTGTACCAAGAGTATACGATACAGCTTGGACAATTGATTAACAACTCGGTTTCTTTCCTTTTGTTTTTATTTGTTCAATTGGCTTTTTGTGTTTTTTTTTTTTCTATATCGAAGAAAATACCCTGAGTACACTCAAAAGAATCGAGAGACTGTTTTAGCAGATTACAATTTCTCTGAATTTGATTTCTCTGCTCTGAAATGAACCGGAAATTGTTATTGTTCTTGAAATAAAAAAAATAAATTACATTACATTACATACTAAACAATAATCGTTCATTTTCGTAGGTTTTTTTTCCGATTCATCTAATTTGAAAATACACAGTTTGAGTGCGACAATGTTTTCAACAATTGTAATTGAAAATTTACAATTATTTTTTTACCGTCGTGAAAAAAACAAAAATAAGAAACAAAAAGAAGAATTTAGATTATAATTTCCATCTGTTTTTTGCGATTTGGTCTAAAAACAATTTTTCGTATCCGATAATTATCCGAACTTGAAGAAAATTTTTCGACGAATTAACATAATTCTTGTCTTTGTTGTGATTTGAAAATTTGAATTCTCATGTGTAAAAAAAAAAAAAATTGTTCTTCAAGTTTCATTAGTTTTCTTTTAGTGTATGCATGTGTAATATATCTATTCTCTTTTCGATTAAAATTTGCACAAAAATATTTGCAACTATTAGGAATGATTAACTAATTTCAAAGAATTTTTCACCTGTATCTAGCCGTTAAGCTTTTTTCTTTTTTCCTCATCCCTTTTCTCTTGATGCAAAATAATTCTGCAACATGTATTACAGACAGTGCATATTACACAAGTGTAATGCGATCTCGCAGTAATGAACTTCTCTTCTTTCGACAGTCTTACAAGTTAGGGATAATATATTTGAAAGTAAATTACTGCCACGCTCAAAAGAGTAATATTGTGGGATGTCTGTTGCTTAGGTGGCGAGTGAAGTAAAGAACTCCTTTACTGCTTAGCGCATAGAAAGAAGAGAGAAATAAAACGTAAACGAAAAAATATCGGAAAATTAATTGTAGAGTGCACTGTATAATAAAACGTTAGGTAAAAATTTCGCTATTACGAAGGCGAAATTCCGTTATTCAGTATATATATAGTAAATTATGGCAGGTATAATTGAAAAACTCGCATATTTTTCGACGTATCACTCATTGGGAATTTGAAGTTTTTTTTTTATTTCTCAAGTCGGGAGGAAATTGTAATTGTAGCATAAATTCATCATGTAATATATCACCGTTTAAAGTTAATTAGTTCATTAATTCGCTCGCATTCGATCACATCTGCATGAAAATCAATCGGTGAAAATTTGGCAATAATAATAATGATAATAGTAGTAACAGAGAACGAAAATCAGCGATCACAGGAAACTCTCGAGTTACAATCGCACGTGACTCGATCAACACTGAATTTGATTATTTAACCCGCACGTTGTATACGTAACAGAGCGCAAACTTCCGTCTAAAAATGTATACCGCAGTTGAAAAGATGGAGAATAAAAAGAAAATCGAACTTGAATCGGATTGCTGCGGATCGCGCGGAATTTCATTGATCGTTCGTATAATAATGCGCAGTGAGTTTTTCCAAATATTTAAGGAACCGTTCTTTTCTACATTTTTTTTTTCTCTCATTTGAAATGTTTAAGTTCAATTTTTTTCTTTTCCCTTTCTACTGTTTCTTACTTTGCTGAAGGTTATAATTTAAAGAAGATATTCTGTTAATTTAAACAATTACGTTATACGAATACATGATGATATTATATATATATATCATTATTTTTTATTTTTATACATATCATCATCATATATCATATATAATTAAGATGAAAATTGAATAATTTTCTTTTTCCCCTCGCTTAGATAAAAACTCACTATACTTGCTATTTTTATATTCTGTTTTATAGTGCGTTTTTTTTATTTATTTTTTTTTGTTCTTTTCTTCTGTTTTCGCTTTCTTGATTCAACTTGGTTTTCCTTTATTCTCTTCGTGATTTTCGAATGTAATCTTACAAAGGTTCGACATTTCAACGCCCAACACATGTACCTATCTACATCATATACCATACATACATACATACAATATTCAAGATAGCTTGGATCAATTATCCTATTACTCAAAGGTGGGTTATATATAATTAGCGACAAGCAGTTATGACGTCAGAGACGATAACTACCCGACTTTGCAGGGTATGTGCCCAGATATGTGTGTGTATATATATATATATATATATATATATATATGCGTTATTGGTATGTCATATATAAGCGTGGTGATGCGACTGTCAGATTTGCGATAGCTTATCTCTCTCTCTCTCTCTCTCTCTCCCTAGCTTTCAAAATCCTAATTGATTCGATCCCTGCTGCAATATACAATGTACGACCTATCTATATGTATATGGATCTCCGTTTCAACGTTGACGTTTATGGGTATTTTTGGGCGTGACCTAGAAATTTCACTCATCTTCCGATAAAAATAAATTATACTATACGTGATACATTATGCAGCATTTTTTTTTTTTTTTTTGTTTTTAATAATATTTTTTGGTCATTGGTTAGGTTGTTATTTTTTTTATTTTTTCGTTTATTTCGTTTTGAATGATCGACGAAAAAATTTTAATACATAGTATGTGATATTTATTTATCTGTGAAAAATGATAAATGCAGGTAAAATAATTTTTTATAACAACTTTTTTCCTTTCTTAAATCGTTAGAATTGAATTTTGTTAATGACTTTCTGCCTTTTTTGAAATTTCAACTTGCCATAGATTGGGTGTGTTTTACTTGCCACCTTTTGAGAACGAAAGAACTGAAAGAATTGTACATGTGTTTGATAAATATTTAAAAATCAGCCAAACAGCAGCTTCTTTTAAACCTCTCGTTTCCGAAAGATGGCAAATAAAACGAACCCATTATATATACAGTGTGAATTTCGTTACGATAGGATATTCCGCCGACTGTTATAGTTTAAGAGGTCTACCCAACTGACGAGCAAAAAAAAAGCATTTTTTTTTTAGAATTTTTTAAACAAGTTTTAACTGCAAATAATGATATAGGCTTTGTTTGGCTTAATAAATAGACTCTCGACTTGCATGTAAAAAAAAATTTCATTCATTTTAATCACTTTTTATACACGAAAATCGTGTTGAAAATCAGCTTGAAAAAAGGTAATCCGTACCCTTGATGATTTTCGGAGACCGTTAACCCGAAACCGAAAAATCGAACGGTTTTAGATTCAGAATAATGTTAATGACCTTGGAATGAATCATACATTTTTTTAAATTTTATTTTAATTTCTTTTTTTTTCTGCAACAAACTGCAAAAAATTTTTTCCCCTGCAATTCGAGAGCGGTTGTTTGCCAGGGCGACCAACCGTCGTAAATTTAGACGACAGTTAGCCGAAATGTGTATAACGTCAAAAATTTTGACAGCTGCCAGAGTTGAGCACGATTTGCCAGCGACAACTGTGCAAAATTTTTGAGGATCTGTTCATGACGGTTGATCACCCTGGCAAACAACTGCTTTCGTATTACACCTTATGTGCATTAAATTTTAGCAGACGACGGGAGATTCTTTTGTCAGCGATTGACACTTATATTTATATATATATATATATATATATATATGTATATTGTTGGTGGAATTCCGGAAGTTGATGGAGTGAACGGAAACCGAGGAAACCGCGATCATTGTGTACGAAGGCTTGTTTATTTCACGATTAATTGAGAGAAGACGGACGTTCGGCGATTAGTATTTATAGACATATTATCAGGTTAACTATGACGTGCTAGAAGACGTAGACAGAGAAGGTATCAAGGAAGTGGGCGTCTTAGTTTTTATTTCCGTCTGACAGACATCGCTGCGTATAAACGACGTTGCGCAAGAATTAGCAGTGGGAGAAAAAAAAAGATAAAGAAACAAAAAAAAAAAAAAAAAAAAGGAATGAGAAAAAGAAAACAAAATTGATGCGAAGATGAAAATGAAGATGTCTAAGAATCGAGTCGCGGAGGAAAAGCGCGAAGGGAACGGGAAAAAGTAACCGATCGTCTCGAAATACGATGTTTCGTAATTCTAAGCCTCACGCGATGTTTAAGACTGGATTATACAATCGTTTTAATACTTAGTATTTTATAATACTTTTTTTTTTTATCTGCAACGAACGTGTCACTTTTCCACTTTGATAAAAAAATAAAAAATAAATAAATAAAAATGACAAATAATCAGAAACGTAAGTTCGTGACTTGCAGCAATACTTTGAATTTTTTTGCACTCTAAATCATGAATAAAAAAATATACGCCTTCGTTTGAATCGAGTTCAAAATTATCATTTTGTACTACGAATTTAGATTTGATGAACAATTTTGACTTGTCGACGTCACGATGATTGTACAATATACGTGCATACATACATTGGTATAATCTACATATTTTACGTTTCTATAACAGTTGAAAGCTCACCTGACTCCGATGAATTTTTTTCATCATCATGTTTGAATGAATTATACCCTTTCATTGTTCACACGGTGTACGACGAAGCGAAAAACAGCGCGAGATGGACAGTGAAAATTCTCATGATTTGTCTATATTTTCCTTCACTTTTATTGCTTTCATTCTTTTGGAATAAATAATTCGCACTCTCGATTCACAGTAGCTGTCGTATAAAGTTCTTTATTTTCATTTTATAATTTCAATTTCTTTATATAACTATCTGACAGTCTGTCGATAATGGGCTAAACGAATGAGGAAGAGGGATAAGAGGAAAGATAATTTTAAAAAGTGACTATAATTCGCAGCATTTAATTGTAGTCAAGTTTTCTTTGTTCATCGCAATTCAAACCGTTTATTATACCTCGCGTTATTATTGATTGCCAAAAACCGCGCCCAGTAATCAACGGGTTATGATTAGCCGTGTGTAGGATATGATATGAAGTATAATTTGAATCGGTGAAATGTGTTATTACCCTTCTATAATGGAGTAATTTTTGAGCAGCGAGTTTGCAAGCACGCTCGTAGTTCATATATGGGCCAAAAACAATTTCATTTATTAAGTCAATATTAATTTAACAAAGAGATATTAGAGGAGCAGTTATTATAGGCATGAAATTTTGACGAATTCGTTGAAACTTAATTACGATGAAAATAACCAAAGAAAGCAGAATTTGTATGAAAATTAGAATAATAATAATAGTAGTGATAATAATAAAAATACAGTTTAGCTAGGAACGAATTTTACGTGGAAATTCTACAAGCAAATTCACGTGACAGACGCGCGATTAAAATTCCGTTGAACATTTTTTTTTTTTTTTCTCAAAAAGGATCGGAATCATATAAATTGGCTGAAGAAAAGTTTTGATGCTTCCCATTTTTCAGCTGCAGGGCTGGAAATCGTCGGAAGTTTGAAGGAAGTTTCGCGGCATTGTTTAATCTTGAGTCTTGAGGTCGGGAAATATCGACAACCGTGAAAAATGGTTTTGCAATAATTTTCCCGTTCGTGACCGAATAATTATGGAGACTTATTATACATACAACCCTCGGCGAATTTTTTTTTTTTTTCAATAATCACTCGATGTAAAATGCCGCGCGAGCTGAGTTGCGTCGCTTAGTTATGAAATTTTTTTTTTTTTTTAATGGTGGAAATTGTATGATTAATTTATCGAAGATGTTTTTTTTTCTTTCCGTTGCAAAGCATGCAAGCTTTCTGAAAAATTTATGATATTTTAACGACACGGAATATCCGTTCCGAAAATTGACCGGAATAATAATTTTTCAAATGAATTTTCACCACCGAATTTCAAACGCGGTTATTATTTGCTATACGGTTTAATAATCGCACGATTCCATACGTACTTGTTACACGTATCTGGTATATTTCAAAGCTCGATTAATAGCCGTGATCTAACGATGCGAGGATGATAAACTGCACGTATAAAAAGCACAGACGCTAAACCGTACGCAATATTATAACCTTCCTCCGCAGTTAGTAGGTATCTCTTCTCTTTGCTTATAAAATGAGTTTAATAAATTTGTTATTTTATTATCGTACCGTTTCTTTTCTTTTTTTTTTTCTCGAAATCGTAAATAAATCGCCTGCATCCGCGTTTACATGGTTATTATTGCGTCATCAGAGCAGTTCGATATTCTTTGGCTATCGTGATTTATCATTTGATTTTCCGGAACAAAAAAAAAAAAAAGTTCACATTATCCAAATTTTTTCTTTGATATTTTGAAAACATTTCTGCCACATTATTCGTTCGATTGTATAATAATACAAAGTGTCAGTATGACTTAGAATGTAAAGTCGATCACGAAATAACTTGAAGACGTGGTTGGAATTTGGAATTAAGTTACAGATACGCCGCAAGTGTATAATTTTAACTTTGTATTTTCTTCGCGTTCAACCGATAACTGACGATCAGTCATTTCTTTGCTATGAATGTTTTTCTTTTATTTATTTATTTTTCTTTTTGTTTTATTCGAAAAATTCTTCGTTTAAAGAAGGTTTTTTCCGTTTACGTATCATTCGAACTCGCACGATCAATCCCAATGTGAATTTTTCTCGTTGTTTCTTTACGGAGGGGATTTTCCACTCGTAACATAGAACAGAAAAGAAATTTAGAACGAAGAATATAGATCAGCGAAGAAATAAAGAATTGAAATTACCATCGATCGTGAAATGTGGTGAAGCGTTACAAGAACTTGAATTTTCTCTTTTACTATCTCAAGATAAGCTTTTAATTTAATTCAAAATTGTTTTAAACAAAAGGTTTCTACTCACGTGTGGGATGAAACAAATTGGCAGTTTCTTTTTCAAATATTTGCATATGAAAAGTTCAACACGAGACGTGTAAGAGTTTCTTACTGTACACGCCACCCTTTCCATCAAGACTATTTATACCCGATAATATTATATCAACATCACTTATGCGGCTTACATTCGGTAATTGATTTTGCGAAGTTTAGGTATACATATACGTGTAACGTTAGTACCTACACGGAATGAAAATCGAATAAACAGACCCTGAAAACTTTGAAACAACTTCGTAAACTTCATCCCTTCGAAGTTTGCTCTGCACGATGTTTTAGAATTTTGCTGCGAGGTCGCGAAACCGCGGGTAAGAAACTGTATCACTTTTAACCTAATTGAGAATCGCTCGAGTTGAAATTTTGCCAAAATATTCGCTCATCACTTCTAATTTTTTAATGGCTTAAATATACGAAAATTGAAGATAAGCTCGAGCCGGGATCATGGAGTTACCTAGACGAATATATAAGTATATCCATTGTAAAAGTCAAATTTTGCTATAGTGTATTATGATCTCAGATTCTTTTCACCTATCAAAGATTTCAGACCTTTTTTTTTTTATTCAACCCTTCCTATGAATTTTCCTTACGCATTCCCAATGTGATTACTGATTCCAATAATCTTTCTCCTTCTTTATTTCCGTCCTTTTTTCTTCTCACTTTTGTTCTTTCGATATTCACAGTACACCGTACCTTTCTCGGACAAAATATATTAGTCAGTGTCCGTAGCCGACCCTTTTCCATCTCAGCTTTTTGTTCAGTTTTTTTTTTCTTTCTTTTCCTCCTTTTTTTTTCTTTAACTTTCTTTTTTCTTCTTTTTTTCACACTATCCCTTATTCAACAGGAAGAATTAAGTTCGCCGTTCCTTTCTCGTAACTTCATTCATATATCAGTCACTGGGGGTATGAAAAAGAAATACCGTATAAAGAAAAAATAAATAAATAATAAGACACATGTATAGCAATTCAAGAGATGAAGTAGGTAGAAGGAAGAAAAAAGAACTTGAGAGGTGGGACTGGTGTTGTGGAATACGAAGAATTACGAAAGCAAAAGAGCATTGATCCAGTTCAAATTAACTTGATTGCATCGCTGCTAATTCGACGTAATGAAGTTTTTATCACTTTTGCTACGTAGGCACACCGCGAGGGTAGAAAGTGCTATTAATGGTCACGAAGGGAGTCCCTGTGGCGCAAGGCGCTGTCGGAATTAGGGCGACATGTAAAGAGTTTCGCTGACGAGAAAGGGTGCAGCGTTAAAACCTTGTGGTTGTAAATGGGGAAGCGGTTAATTGCAAGCCGTGGCTTTAATTTATTGCTTTATGAAGTTATGGAGGCAAAAGTTTTCTCTGAAAATGGTTAAAAAAAAATGTCCCAGTAGGTTCAATAAAATTTTTGAATCGATTTAACCATTTCTCAATGTATTACTAAGTGAAAATAAGTAATAATGACAAAATAAATGTTAATATGACGGTTTAAATGTTAAAATTTTTGAAAATTTGTTTTATATTCATTGACTGACGTCTAAAAAACAAATAACACAAATATGAAGTTAAAGTGCTGGACGTTATGTTTTGTTAAATTTTTCTAACAGCGTATGTGATGACAAAAAAAGAAAAAACCAACAGCCGGTAATAAACGTTTAAAGTAAGTAAAGTAAAAAGTTTCGGAACGAATTATATCGAAACAAGTGAAAATGAGTTGTCGTAAACTGGAAACGAAAGATCGGAAATATTGTAGGAAAATTCTGAGGGTTATGAATTTTTTTTTAAGATTGAGCTGTCGCCATTTTGTTACTAAAAATGTTAAATTTTCACAAAAATTTTGCCGTCTCTCCATCGGATTGTTGATTTCCTTTCCAAATTTTGAAATTGGTTCGGGACTTTGTTCGGAATTCAGGATATACGTAACCGGAAGTAGTAGAAGCTTTGACGTGTCTATATCGAATATGTACTCGGTGTGTCAGTAATATTCCGTTGAAAAAGTCTCCTCGAAAAATTTCATGGTTCATTCTCAACCGTCAATAAGTTTTTCATCCAACTCTCGTCCGATTAGGTGAAAAACCATTTTCTCAGAATTTAAAGTGCAAAATATTCCGCATAAGCAGAAAAAGGTTGTCCGATTCACGAAACGTGAATCGTGTTTCCAAGTCGTAAAAAATCTTTTGTTCCAAGATGATGTTTTCCACGATAAAAAACACAACGATAAAAGCATTTCGCTTTCCGATGATCCCTAAAAATAAGAAGTACAAAAAAAGGACAAAAATTTGGTTACCGTCTGAAGATTAAAAAAAAAATCAAAAACAAAAAGGAATAAATTCTCTCGGCCAACCTCCGATGCCTCAATGTTGTTGTCTTTTTTCTTCACAGATGTCTCTTGCGGACTGTGGCTGAAAGCGATAATCTCCAGATCAATGGAGGATTATGAAGTCGGGGAATCACAGGCCGGCGGAAGTCAGGGGCCGTTCAACACCTCGCTGGGGATTGTGGGATGCGACGAACCACCCTTCAAAGGCGCTCTTCTGGCCACTGCCTGGTTTCAGGCGATCATTTACTTTCTCTACAGCTCCATATTCCTCACAGCACTGCTCGGAAACGGACTTGTTTGCTACGTTGTCTACAGCAGTCCGAGGATGCGCACAGTCACCAATTACTTCATAGCCAATCTAGCCGTCGGCGATATTCTGATGACCCTCTTCTGCGTGCCGACTAGCTTTGTCAGCACGCTTATACTCCAATACTGGCCTTTTGGTCCTGAACTCTGTCCAGGTGTTAATTACTCCCAGGTAAGTGTACAGCGCGCTCATTAACTAACAAGGAACATCAGTTTGATGTCTTCTTCTGATTTCGTTGAGACGTTTCATGTATGTTGTAGAACATTGAAAATAACTAAGACACGCGTTTTTTTTTTTATCTGCGGAAAAACTGCTTAGAGGGGCGAAAACGATTCCCAAAGATGGACACCCAACAAGGAGATTTCTTGATGTGCTTAATGGATTTGAATAAAACTAACGCTGAAGTTTTCTTATTCATTATTCAAAAGTCACTCCATTGAGTGCCCATCTTTGGGGGTCGTTTTCACCTCTCTAAACTGTTTTCCGCAGATGAAAAAAAAAAATACGTGTCTCTTAGTTTTTAATGTTTAACGAAATCAGAGGGGGACACCAAACTGATGTTCCTAGCAAAAAATTCTTCCAGAAACATGATCCTCTCTTATAAACAGCCAACATCGCTCGATGGTACCCCCGAAAAGTTCCCTCCATGCACTTAGTTGTCGCTTCCATTAACTTCGTTACACTCACCAGAACAACTTTACACAAACTAGATGTTCCGATCAAAGCGATAAAGATAGCTGATCACATCTTCATATTGTCCATCCAGAACCGTATAATATCCTTCGCCAATGGCGAAACATGAAAGTATAGTTAGGTAGCTGGTTACACCGTGTGGCCTGGAAACTTTTTTTCATACCCGCACTTCCAACGTTATGTTTTTACAGGCGGTGTCGGTCTTGGTCAGCGCCTACACTTTGGTAGCGATAAGCGTTGACCGTTACACGGCGATAATGTGGCCGCTTAAACCACGGATGACAAAACGCCAAGCCAAAATCGTCATCCTCTCGGTCTGGCTTGTGGCTTTGGCAACTGCCTCCCCCATCGCCGCCGTTTCTCGGCTTGTCCAGCCCGCCGAGCAGTTCGTCAAGTGCGGGAGATATATTTGCCACGAGGACTGGCCGACCAATGATTACAGGTAATTGGACGATTGGCGTGTTTTCTTTTCCCTTTATTCGTTTCAGGGTGGGTTTGTCGGTAACCTCAAGCTCATTTCGAGACAGCAAACTTTTCAAGTTACTGAAGATCGTGCGACCAATTAATGTCGCATGACGTTAACGGATTAAATATTCGACTTATAATTACAAAATTGGTAGAATTTTAAGCAAGATGTGATAATGAGTGTCGATAAGCATAAAGTTGAAAAGTTGTCCATGAATATTCTCAAACAGTTCGAGATTAGGACAAAGTAAAAACAATCGCTAGATATCGTATAGAACTTAGAATAGTGATGGTGTACTAGGGTGTGCAAAAAAAAAAAACGGAAAACGATGTATTTTTTTTTTCAAAAGTGTATCACAATTTTGGTATGTCTCAGCCAAATATGAGCTCTTAATATTGATATTTAGAGGTGCCTATTTTGTTTTTTCCACTTTGCATTTAAATAACACGTAAAGAAAATCGGAAATTTTTTTTATCACAAACGGTTTGACTTAGAAATTACCTGAATACAGATTTTTATAGAAAGTTTAACGCTCTATAATCCAATCGATTACGAGATATTTGCCTGTAAACATTGAGTCATCTTGAATATCTCTCAAGCGGATAGATTAGGAAAATTCTATCGCAATACATTTTTATAGAGCGTAAAGTTTCCTATAAAAATTTGTATTTAGATAGTTTATAAGTCAAACCGTTTAAGAGGGAAAAAAAATGTCAAAAACTTTCCAAGTTTCCTTACGTGTTATTTAAAGGGAAAATGGAAAAAAACAAAACACGCATCTCTAAATATCAATATTAAGAGCTTATGTTTGGATAAGACATACTATTTGAGATGCTCGACCAAAATTTTGATGCCTATTTGAAAAAAAAAAATTTATTATGGTGAAACCTAATGTGTACCTAATATGATTAACAAAATTTGATGATTTTCGAAACTTGAAAGTTTTAGTGGACCATTTTTTTTACCACACCACGCCAAGTCGATGTACAGTCAACTTTTGTTCACAACCTAGCAAACATGCTTCAACCGTGTTTTACTCGGGCTTAGATCAACGCGATAAGATAACTCAGCAGAATTCCATACCGAATGCAAAGCATGCATGCTTTACACTATTACGCTTCCTCCATTCGAACACATCAACAAAATCCCTTCTTGGTATTCCCGAGGGGTTCAACGGTACCCATAATACATGATATTCCGATCTCTCGGAGTCTCTGGAAGCGACCCGCGATGATGCTGGCATGAAGGAATTCTCTGATCGTCCATCATGTTTTCCTTGTGAACGAATGGTCATCCCATCTCTTGGAATCGTTCTTCGTAGAAGTCACGTTCGTACCAAAAAAGCGGAGGAAATACGGAAAGAAAATGAAAAGCTGTCACTGATCAATCAGTTATGGTTGTCCAGATCATTAATAAAACTATCCCGTGTCATTGTGTTTATTGAAAATATTTTTTGTGGTTGCATTCCGAAGTGAGCAAATAAGAGGTCCAAGTCTAGACAATAGCTATTCTTGACCGAAGCTCTACGAAGATTCACGGTGATTCTCTCGTGACTACATGAAGTGCAAATCGGAGAGCGCTTATCGGGAATTTGGTGGAGTGTCTAGCCGGGGTTAATGGAGCATCGCCGAGTGCCAGTTGGTCGCTAATCGCGTGTACCGACCAGCGTGGCAGGTCTAGAATTCTCCATCAGCATCGCGCAGGATTTGGTAGCGTCATAATTGATTCTGAAGGGCGATAGGTTCGTAGGTATACGATTTTTGTCAATCGTTGTAGGAGTAGGAGACGGACGTGACTCCACCCTGGCAGACGTAATTAGCGTACCTACGTAAAAGTCTTCTTAAAATAGTGCCAACCGCGCCCAGCTACCCCGACGATTCTTCCTCCTCCTCCTATCGTTGATCGCACTTTTTCTATATTTACATTCCACCGACGTGCCTGCGATTGTTTACACTGCGTTTATATAGTCCGCATACTCCGGATTCGCCTTCGCGATTGTTGCATCAGAGCCGAGGAAAAATAAATCCACGTTTAACGGTCTATGATATACAGCCTGTCGGTCGAGGGATCTCAGATCAAAAGTTTGAATAGACTTCGTTATCAAAATCAGTTCTAGTTTTTGCCGCGCTTATACTAACGCGATGATCAATTTGGATCCTGCTCGCACCCGCCAACACGTAACGCCAACACGTAACGCTCGATTATCCTGCGCCGGAATCACAAGCCCGTTTCATTTCCCAGTCATAAATCATACTTCTGAACCCCGGACTCGATCCAGCAACTCATATACCTCACGGAAAACACTCCATTTGATATTTTCGACTCGACTTCTTGTTCCACTTATTCTACCGCCGCTTTAACGATCATGTTTTTCAGGTACTATTACTCCATGGCGTTACTGGTGATGCAGTACCTGATCCCGCTGCTCGTCTTGATGTTTACTTACACGAGCATCGCGGTTGTCGTCTGGGGAAAGCAGATACCTGGGGAAGCCGAGAACACGAGGGACCAGAGGATGGCGCGCTCGAAAAGAAAGGTAGGAATTTAACTCTCGACTCTTTCACTTCTTTCAAATTCTTCTACCCTATTCGGTTTGGCTTACACGCGTTAGCTCACTACACTTGGACTAGACGAAATTGACTTGCTTGTCGGTGCTAATTTGCCTGGTTTATTCCACGGATTCGGAACGGAAAACACCGACAATGCAGAGAGAAGTAGCTGAGGAAACTGGAGTGTGAATTGATCGAATCAAATCCTCTTCACCTTCGGCTTAGGTACACATAGAAATTCCCACGCATTAGCTATTCGGGCACGTGGGAGGCAGGCTTTCATTACCAGACTTATTACAGCAAGAACCAACCTAAATAGTTAGGTTATGCCTACGCTATTGGATTTTAAAGGACCATTGTATGAGGAAAGTTGTTTATTTTTTTAAATTAAAGACCGCGTTTGAAAATTTTTTCGCCTTCAGCGACGATAAACCGTTTGTAGGTATACGTACCGAATCGACTACTCCTCATCCATTAATTCATCCAACTCAATTTGCTTCTTTAGAACCGATAGGACGACGGATATTATTTGAAAGGATTTTTCACCCAAATTCCGTTCCGAATTTCATTCGATTTACTCCGCAGATGTAGAATTCTCTTTCCAAAAAGTAGAAAGCGACGAGAAAGGATGCGAAATTGTAGGAAATGCAAACTTGGAACTTCTGCGATATCGGACGTACACGCGGTATTCTGGGATGAATTGGTCATCCGTGTATCTCTGAGGGACGAGGATTCGACGAAGCAGGTAATCAGGAACGATGCTCTCTCCTTGTCCGGGCCGTCAGCCGCACACAAGTTTCTCCTGTTTGACGGGATGTTGGTTGCCACGTAAAGCAGAATTCCTCGAAATTAATGGTCGCTTTTGATGTAACGCTATTACGCCTTTGGAGGCCCGATAAACCGTTCCAGAGATTAGGACAGGAAGAGAAAGCTCACGAATCGAAGGATCAGGAAGACTGATGTCACGGCCAATGTTTACTAATGGAAAGAAAGTGAAGCAATAATCGAATTGAAAACAGTCAAGATTAACGATTGGGAGCCAAATTGTAGAATCACTCACTGCACAATACGTACCTGTACAAGGCTGAAAAGTCGAGTTTTCAATCATGAAAAGGGAAATCGAGATATACGAATCTGAAATAGAGAAAGCTGAGCTGAAATTATAGAATATCCAAAACATGCAACCGTCATAAATTCTATATTTTTCTATAATTTCCATACGTAGTTATTCTGATGGTATAAACTTTTGCTTTCGATACATTTATCCCTTCGGTCAAAATATAGAATTGTTCAAATTTTAACATGTTTCTGTGCATTTTAATTGATTTCTATAATTTTACAATGTTGTGCTATTTTATTTTTTTACTTGCAACTTAAGTGTAAATTGAATCATCGGTATTTTCACATATTTCTGCGCTTATACATTTATTTTGACAATTCTACACTTTGGCTTTCTCTATTTTAATCGAAAGAAATATATTAATCAACACGATTTATAGCATTATGCTATTATTTCTACATTTTTACTCTTCTGTAGTATGAATTTTATACATTTACGAGACTTTCCAGTTTTTAAATTCTGCAAATTAGATAAGTGAGTTTTTGAAAAATTATAATTCCCACCCTGGCATCGTTCAGATATTACGTAACGCTCCGTAAGCCCCCACTCCCCCCGCCTTCCGTGACGTAACTTTAGGAAAAAACATATTTTTCAAAAATTACATTGAAAACAACTTTTATTAATTTTGCTCAACACAAAAGACTGTACGAATACGAAAATATTCCTTTTCAGATTCGATATAAACTTTTATACTAAGCTTAACTTCTTTATATAATAGTTATATTTATTATTTTTATTTGATCGATTTTTGTTTTTAGTTTCATTTAAACTTTAATGCAACTTATCCTGACAATTTTCGAAACTGTTTCACCTCTCGGGTTGAACATTGGTGGTAAAATGATGATCTGGAATTTGTGGAAAAGGCGCGCGGCTTCAAGTGTCAAGACTACTATTGAACTCTCGAGCGACTTGAGACCTAAAAATAAACGCAACGAACTTGAGACAAGGAATAAATGTATTTTGATGAATGGCAAGCCGCCAAGTTCCGGGCTGACAGCAACGGCGAGATATCAATTCCATGGAAATCTCAGCGAATTATTCATCACGTCGCGGAGATTGGGAGTATCTGTGGAAACTAATACATTTACATATCGCATACACGTTTGTTCGCGGGTGTTTGAAGATGCGAATTCTTACTTAGCAGCCGTCTTACTTTTGTCTTTTCTACGCATTAAGGACCAACGAAGTAGGTATCCTCATCTTTCTTCGGACCCTTTTACCCTCTTTTCTCAAGTCTAAGTTATACCCACTTCAAAAGTAATTGCCACGCTCTTGAGTCCGTGACATCTTCCAAACCGCGAGTCTTTCTGTTTCTGTATTTTTTTTTTTTTTTTTTTTTTTGTTTCTTTTGTTTTTCTTACTTCTTTGTTTCGGTTCGTATCACGCGGGATGAACCCTCTTTGAAACGGTATGAAAAGAAAAGATATAGAAGCAAAGAAGATTGGTAAAGAAGGTTGTCGTTGTATTTTTTTACAAAATGGAAATTCTCCTATCCACTTGCCAAGAGATCATAGGCACTCGTGAAATATTTTTCCGGAGTTATTTTTTCTCGCAATCTCTTTGTGACACGGACAAAAGCTGTCTCGGTGTGAAATTGAAGAGACGTGCGAAATCTCCTCGACGTTTTCACCTTTTATAATTGCGATACTGTATAGTGGTCCCATTATTGTTGTCACGTGTAAAACGCTACGCGGTGCAATTTACGGTTATAAGGACTTATTCGCTGTCTCTTTGAAGCTGCATTTGGAAAAAATGTCTTACCGTCCTCATAATTCTCTTTGATTAAGGGTTCGCGGTCCGTTTAACCGCTGGTCGACGAATGACCCTGGGAAACTTTTTGCTCCAGCAGACAACTGAGATGAAAAAATGAATAATGAATAATGAAGACCCTCTGTCATTCGTACACACGTTTACCTTTGTACCGAGGCTGTGCAATTTACTATGCTAACGTGGTCACTGCACCGCAATTTTGTTACCAAATATGTGTACCAGATGAATACCGTAAAAAGGACGGAAAAACATTCGTTGAAGAGAATAAAAAGACATTTTCTACTGTTGTTTTATATTTGTAAAGTGACTCGTGGTATGTTGGAGTAAACATGTATTGTCTGACAAGATTTCGGAGCTTAGCATTGGACAAATTCCTGACCTTTTTGTCACAGCATATTTTCGAGTTATTCAGACTTGCGGATCGTGATCTCGAGATCGTTGCCCTCTTATTTTCTGTTCAGGGTTTCTTTTGTCGACCTTCCGAGTATCTGCGAGGAATCGATTTGATCTCATCCGATCAGTGTTGAAAGAACCCGGGTCGCAAAGACGATTAAGTCATTTGATACTTCGCGTCTTCATCTTCTAGACTGGTGATTCCTCTGAAAAATTCAACAGTTTTAGAATTGGCCGCATCAGTTATAACGATATCGAAATAAGGAAATACCGTAGCTTGAAATAATACCGAAATACCGAAACACCGAAGTATTCAAGAAGAGGATATTTCCGATCATTGAATTAACGTATCTGCAGGATCGTGTATTTCATTGCGGAGCAACGTATTTTCGACTTGGAGAAAACATTTGTAACGTCCGTATTTTTGGTACTTTAAACATTAAATGAAAACTCGAACGTCAAGACAAGGAATTTCTTTTCAATAAATAAAACCTTGCGAAACGAAAAACAAAATATTTTCTACGATTTCACCGTTAGACTGGAATGCATTTTCAATCTTCATTGTTTCAACTAGTTATGTTTCGTAGCAAAGCGAAATCGTATTATTGCATTACACAGGGTTCTCAATCATCGTTGCATGCATATTCAATAGTAGTATGCGTATGAGTGTGTAAAAATTATGCGAATGAACAGGATTGTTGAAAAAATGTTAATTTGTCTCAATGTGCAACTGACCCAACACGCATCTTTCACGCAATCGACACGTGAGGTCAAAATTGTGTAATGGATCACGATCATTAGAAACATAGAAAATTACTGAGGAAACTTGAATTCATACGACAGAAATCAAAAGAAGAAAGCAACCTCTCAATTATAAACGAAACTAGGGAAACATCCTTTTTTCATCAGATAAAATATCAGAGATCAAATACGAGATTACTCATATTTCGAGCTTCATCATACAGCGTTTAGAGCCTTTACATTACGACATTCACTAAACTCCTTCTTCATCGGCAGGTGGGTGTAGTTCTGGAAAAGGCATAATCTTCTTGCTGATAGCCTAGGCACGCGTACTTCTGTGATAAAACATTGAAGCAAACAGTTACAATGCAAATTATAAAAAAATCATGTCTGTTCAATATTTGCGAAACACACTCGAGCTGATTGTTTGATTTGCAAATTACACAATGGCTCGATCGAATTTCTGCACGTGATCGGGACATGACATCGTCTTTCATATATTTGCATTCGGCATATTTAGGAATGAACCGAGTTTTTGTGGGGAAAAAAAAAAAAAAAAACGGAGAAAAATGGTTCTCATAATTTTTACCTTGTTTAATACGGATCAGTTCACTTACCTTCAACGCCGAATAAATCTTAACTTTTGTCAAAGTTCTTTAGGATCGCATTGAATACCGCTACGGAGAAACATCGAGAAAATGCATTCGCGGATATGTTTCCACAATCATGTAATGAATTCTGCATGAAACGAGTCATCCCTAATTTTTATTCGCACTTACGTGAAACTGCACCCAATATAAAATATGTCGGGTTACAAAACAAATTACAGCAGTTTTATTTTCAGAGATGTGAATGTTTACGCAGCTTCGAAAATGTGGAAAGAACGATGTTCGTGCATAAGTTTGAGTCGGAAATTTGGCTTGAACACTTCCGGATATTGTTAAGTATAATCGTCAATACATGCGGACCAAAACCGGACCCCTGTAATGAATTTCTTATTTTAAATATACCTACGTTAAAAATATTAAGCCTGGTAGGAATATTTTTCATTACGGTAGGTACATGTAATAATTGTATTTACAACATTTCTTAAATTCATTTCATCCATTTCACTTGGATTGAGTAATTTATAATTAATTTCTCCAAAAGTCCAAATTTCTCATCTTAACGTTCTAATTGTCATTCAATCCTCAAATTACCAAAATACGGGCGTTACAAATGTTTGCTCCCAAGTTCAACAGGCGTTGCTCCGCATTGAAATACACGATCCTGCAGATACTCTACATTTCTATGCAAGAAATAGTTTGTCCAGCATTTGGACCGTCGCGTCGAGAAACCTGGATTGAAGTTCACCGAGAAGACGCCGACGGGAGAAGAACATTCGGAACGTCAATGCAGCAGGCGCGAGTGGTTTATAATAATTTTAATCGATTGCCTAGGATTGTATCAAAGTTGAGAGCGGTAATGATTCGGCGAATCACGTTCTCGCGGAATTTACCGAAATCTTGTAACGAATCACACGTAAACTGAATGATTTCCAAATACCAATTTAATCCCTGAACCTGCAAACACTATAGAAATATGGGTTTGGGAAGCGAGTAATGACAATTTTGTATCTTGATGATTAAATATTTATTTAGTTTTCAAAACACTGGTAAAACAACGCTACGGTACAAATCTTAGCCTCTCTCTCTGCGTATATTGCCGATTGTGAAATCTCAATCAGTTTTCGGCTGATGGTATCGGAGTCTGGCGAATTGAACTTGAAGCCTACGAAACTGGGTGGAGTTTCCAGATCAAATCAACGCCGGTGGATACGAATTTTTCAGGTGCACATTCCTGACGCAGATCTTTCAGGATTTTTATCGTAGCGCCGAGAGACCTCGAGGGACCGCAATTAAAATATTGACTTGATTTCCTTCCACAGAGATTCAGCGGTTGCACTAACTATATTGGTTGCATGCGCGTAAGTGGCGCCCTCCTCCCCTCGGCCGTAAGGCGTATCGCTGTTGGTCTCGAGATAATAGGCGCCAGTCCTAGAACGGAAAAACATGATTCGATCAAGGTTCATGGTTCGCCACGAGGCGACCATGCAAGCTTGACTTACGCGGTAGTCGGCGTAGCGTAGCCCATCACTACGACGTCATTCGAATCGCATGAGCCTTCTTTGAAAGCCGAATTCGAGTCGCACGCACGGCCAATGAATGCAGTCTCATTTCGTACGCTTTCAGCGTAATAGAAACAAGCTCTGAGATGGCTGCAGACCTCTGGAAAAGAGATGATCGGATTACGATATACGAAAGAGGGTGAAGTCTGAGACAATCGTGACACGGTTATAACGTATACACGCCGACTCACCTATCAACAGACAGCCCGGCTGCAATTCTGTACCACCGTTGGGATAAAAGTCGACATCACCTGTTTGCAGGCTGATTCCAATGACGCCTGCATCCGTGTGAATGATTTGGACGAAATCAGCGTCGCCAGACTTCACATGCTCTAAGTCGGTGTAGAACATGAATGAAGCCGGGTCCAGACCTGCGTGGCGGTAAAAGAATTTTATTAACTCTGTGAAGTCGAATGTAATTCTCAGGGCAGAACGGTTGGAAGAATAAGGACGACGCGGACAGGAGGAGAGTATTTGGATCGTCGATTCGGCAGGTGCGGGTGGAGTGTTTACATCAGACGCTGCTTGGGAAACTGGTCCAGAGGAAAAGCACGCTGGAATGGCGCGAAAGGCGAGCAAGAAAGTTCTAAGGCAAGCATTCGTCGGACCTCGACTCACCTACTATTTTGGGTAGCGAGAAGTTCGCGTATCGCCCGGCGTACCCGGACACTTGGGCTCCCATCGAATGGCCCACTATATGAAGGGAGGAAATCTCCATACCGGCTGCCACCCACTCGTTCAGGACCGTCGCCAGGGTGTAGCCGACACCAGGAACGCTTCGAGCGGCGTAGATCCACTCGGTGTCAGATATACTCGCCCAGTCGAGCGCCAGGACGTTGTAGCCCCCTCGGTTGATGTATGCTGAAACATGCCCGGAGTACGATCAAGCTGGGTGTTCCGGTAGTTTGAAGTTCGCTTTATGGAACTTGAATGTTGAGACACCGCCGTGAACTGCGAGCCTCCTTCAGAGGCCCGAACACCGAGTAAGTCTTGCATTCGGACAAGAAAGGATTTCTATTCTCACCTTGTGCGATAGCCTCGCCGCTCTTCCAATTCGGTGTCCCGAACAAACCGTGAGTATAAACGACAGTCGACAGGTTGAGGTTCATCTGATCCATGAGGCTCACAGCTTCGCCGACCACCACCTCCGTATATTGGTCGACAGTGTCGCTGAGGATTGTTCAAGGTGATGGTCAATGATTATACAATTATGGAGGCAAATGTCGTGAGATATTTGATCATCGTGCTAAATTCGTTGGTTACCGAGCGATGGTGCAACTATCGATGGTGATCGACTATAATGTTTCGACTTGATTCCATCTCGTAACAGAAGCACAAGACAATGTATTATCAAAGATTTACGTACCCTGTATACAGACGTAATTTGATGGCTGCCAATTTTGATGTCGAAGCTTGCCAAGCTGTGAGATAATAAATATTAATGAAGAAAAAAAATTCCATGCGAAATCGGGGTTAACAAAAAAATTCGGACACGGACAAACTTTTTCCATGAAATCGCAATACTTTCAGAAAAACCTGATCGATGTGAACATTTCAGTGGTAAAGTTTTCAAATAGTCGAGTTGTCGCAGGGGGTACAATAATGTAGAGAAAGATGAGAGAATTGAAAAAAAATAACTTACTGCACGATTCGCACGGCTCGTACGTTTCGTTTCCTGCCATGGCAATTGGCAGCCACAAAGAGAGTAGAGCCACAAATCGAAACATCGCTGCGTCGAGGAACTTGGATAAATGCGGAGATTTCCAAAACGGTTAATGAGTAGCGACCCAATCGGCTCCCCTTATATATGATTTTTGCACTGTGGTTCTCATTCGTGAGCCGAATGTTTCGAAATATCGTTCGACATTTTTATATTCTCTGAATCGGTAACGAATAATGTGGTGGAGATGACGATTGCATCGGATGCGTGGCTTTGGATTTCTTACACGAAATTCGAAGATTTTTGCTCCGAAACGTGGTGCAATATCGTCACTTTCGTCTTTATTGTAATTTAATGCTCAGAGCGAAATGAGTACCCTTCTTCCGGTATATCAAATTTCGCATATTTAAACACCGCATGGGCATTAATTGTGATTCGTGTCTGCTCTATTGAAGGTTTCTTCACACGCGATCAATACGTGATAGACACATGATATCCAAATCATGTGATAAGAAAAAGAGATTGAGTATACTTTAAAAATTTACAAAGACGTGCTTCACGTGACGCAGTCAAATATTGCGAAACCCTTGTCTATTCAACAGCCCGCGGAATGTCACCTTGAGGCACACATTGTAGTTATAATTTTAATAGTTGTCGCCGTCGTGTAGTGAGGCAATGTTTATTCTATTCTGCCAAAAGCGTACTTGAGGTGCCCTCAGTCAATCAGCAGATTCAACGACTTGAGGCCATTTTTCCGACACTATGAACTACAAAAAAATTGAAATCAAAATAAGCAAGCAAGGTCTAAATTATAACCGAAACTGGGAAAACATCCTTTTTTCATCAGATAAAATATCAGAGATCAAACACGAGATTACTCATATTTAGAGCTTCATCATAGAGAGTTTGAAGCCATTAAATTACGGAGCTTTTCATGCGGAATTGAAACAATTCACTCAACTCCTTTTTTTGGCAGGAGGATGTAGCTCTGGAAAAGGCAAAATCTTCTTGCTGATAGCCTTGACACGCGTACTACCGTGATAAAACATTGAAGCAAACAGTTACAATGCGAAAAATAAAAAAAATCACATCTCTTCAATATTTCTGAAACGCACACTCGAACTGATTTTTTGATTTGCAAATTAAACAATGGCTCGATCGCATTCCTGCACGTGATCGGGACGTGACATCGCCTTTCATATATTAGCATTAGGCATATTTAGGAATAAAAAAAAAAAAACTGAGCAAAATGGTTTTCTTCATTTTTGCCTTGATTGATACGGATCTGTTCACTTACCCTCAATGCCGAATAAATCTTGACTTTTGTCAAAGTTCTTTTGGATCGTATTAAATACCGCTACGGAACAACATCGAGAAAATGCATTCGCTGATAACTTTCCACAATCATGAAATAAATTCTGCATGAACACGAGTCATCCCTAATTTTTATCTGTACTTACGTGAAACTGCACACAGTATAAAATATGTCTGGCTACAATACAAATTACAGCAGTTTTATTTTCAGAGATGTGAATGTTTACGCAGCTTCGAAAATGTGGAAAGAACGATGTTCGTGCATAAGTTTGAGTCGGAAATTTGGCTTGAACACTTCCGGATATTGTTAAGTATAATCGTCAATACATGCGGACCAAAACCGGACCCCTGTAATGAATTTCTTATTTTAAATATACCTACGTTAAAAATATTAAGCCTGGTAGGAATATTTTTCATTGTGGTAGGTACATGTAATAATTGTATTTACAACATTTCTTAAATTCATTTCATCCATTTTACTTGGATTGAACAATTAATAATTAATTTTTTGACTATTTCGATCAACTCAGTATTCAAAATACTTTGACTTAGGTACCTATTACCTTGCTGCACGAAGAAAAAGAAACGAAACACGACAAATGACATGAGATCATAATATTTTCGATAAAATCATGTAGTTTGTGCGGTATTTGGTAGCGAGGGAATCTGCTAAATTCCATGCGGATCCGTCAAAGAAATGGGAAGAACATTCGTTGAATCGACGTTAAAATTATTGTCCTATTGAATAAGCAAGTAGTATTTTCTAGGCAGGCCAAACAATAATACGCCGTGTTTCAATGACGTTTGAAATACAAGAATTCTAAACATAGACGACAAATGCATTTCAATCTGTGAATTTTATCTTAGAGTCTTCCTCATTTTCTTTTGCTGATGATTCTAACCATCCTCCCTATGGAATTTTACGAAATATTTGCAACCGGGCTGGAACTATGCAAGCCCAGTGTTACTCACGTAGCTCACAATCAGCTGTGAACGGGATTAAGATACAGGTCTAGGAATCAAGTAGGAGCAATTCGTAATCTGATATTTACATTCTCATTTAATGTTTACAGTCCCGAAAGAACGATGTTACAAATATTTGTTATTCAATGTCAGTTGAACATGCTTTGCTCCAAAGTGAAATACATGTCACCGTAGAAACTCTACTCTCTATGTATATATGAGACAGGTTCTTCAGAACTTTGATAATAGCGATGCTACGACGCTTAACTAATTTCAACCAAAGAGTGATGTCAGTCCTTCCCACAGATCTTCGACAGTTGAAGTTATTAGATTTGTTGAAGAATCGTAAGTGATGCCCAGCGATCCTCGACCGTAAGGTGTGTCCGCGTTAGTTTGAAAATAGTATTTGCCACTCCTAGAACAGAAGAAACATCATTCAATCGTAATTCAAGCTCTTTCAAGGAACGAATATGCAAACTTTACTTACGCGGTTGTCGGGGTGGCGAAACCCATCACCGCTACATCATTCGAATCGCATGAACCTTGCTTGAACTTCCGGTACGAATCGCATGTTTGGCCAACGTAAGCAGACTCATTTCGTATGGACTCAGCATAGTAGAAACAAGCTCTAAGGTGGCTACAGATATCTGTAAAAATAATAGAGCAACGAAAACGTACATCGAGGGCTAAAAATCTTGGGAACCTTAGACGAAAAATAGAAAGCCACGCAAACTCACGTCCAGCTAAACCACATCCTGGCTGTAAGTTGGTACCGCCGTTAGGATAAAAGTCGACGTGTCCTACATCTGAGTTAAGTCCAATGACGCCGTCGTCCGAATGAATTACTTGGACGAAATCAGCATCGTCGGTATTTACATGGTCGAGAATCGTATAGAACAAGGGTCCCGCAGGGTCCAAAGCTGGAGTAATAGAATTTGGGTAAACAAACGTTCTTCTAAATTCTGTGCACGTTTCCATTCGACTGACGATTTGAACAGCTCGAACCGATGAATCGAGAAGACGCAGACAAGAGAAGAATATCCAGCACGTCAATTCAATTCGAAAGTGTGCAAAATGGAGATAAATGTGATGCGAAAAGGACATTTCCGTCGACTCTCTTACCCACGATCCGGGGCACTGTAAAGTTCGCGTAACGTCCAGCATATCCTGAGATTTCGGCACCCATCGAATGGCCGACGAGGTGAAGGGAGGACGAGTCCAGACCAGCCGCCACCCAATCGTTGAGGATGGTGGCCAGGGTGTAACCGACACCAGGAACACTTCGAGCCGCGTAGACGTACGCACTGACAGCGATGTTCGCCCAGTTCATGTACAGAACGTTGTGGTCTCCCCGTTGGAGGTACGCTGAAAAATATTCAGGTTGATGATAAGTCTGAAGAGCTTTGGTGGTTCGAAGCCAAGCTTGCGTTAATGAAAATGGTCCAACCATCAATCGATTACAGCTTTTGAAAACGCTGGATTTTGAACCGTTATACGTACCATCGATGATTGCTTTGGTGCTTTGCCAACTCGGAGTACCGTACAAACCATGGGTGTAAACGACAGTCGGCTTGCTGACGTCCATTTGAGCGAACAAGCTCAGAGCTTCGGTAGATGCTACTTCCGTGTACGTGTTGACGTCCTCGCTGGGAATTATAGAATGCTAAATTCAATGAAAACGCAAATGGCTGGACGAGCAGTTTAATTAACTATCGTCCTAAATTAGTTGGGAATGGTAGGATCGAGTAAAATGTTGCTATTGGCTATTGGGATGAAATTTTCTTTCATGTTCTGACAACGCAGTTGGGAATTATTCGTTTTACATCTACATACCCTGTAAAGAGTCGTACTTTGGTTGCCGCCAATTTCGACGATGATGCCTGGTAAACTGTGAAAATAGAAATTTTTATCGAAAGGTACACACTTTGGAATTTGACAATATCGTACGAGAACTGAAACAGTCAAGATGGGCAAACTTTTTTAATATCAATAAAATTTTACGTAAAAAGGGTATTGCGTTTTAAAAATAATTGATTTTTACCTCGTGTGGTGTAAAACTATAGTCATAGAACAAAAGTCGTGAAAAACTTACGGCACAAAGTGCATGGCGTGTACGTCGTGCTTACTGCCATGGCAATTGGCAGCCATAAGAACAGTAGACCCGCGAATCGTATCATTATTAGGTTCAAATTGTAAGCTCGATGCAACTGACTTTCACAAGCGTTAATCAATCCTCCTTATATATGTTATTCGTAACGTGGTTATCATTCTCGGGCTACATGTCTGAAGTTTTTAGTCAATACTCAACACTCCTGAATCTCGATCGAATGATACAGTGGAGATACCGATTGTCCTAGAGTACGTGACCTGTAATTTTGAAAATAAGATTTGAAAAATATCGGTCTAATTTCTGTGCAAAAGTTGTTTGAAATTCAGATTTAAAAAAAAAATGTGAACCTCTGGCTCAGTCGATTGATTTTGAGTACTCGTGCGATAAAAGATATGGCTTCACGATTAGTGATAATCATCCGTTTAAATAGATTTTTATTCGCGGGACAAGATTTTTTGCGAAAGCTTTGTACAATTTAATTGCCGATTTTAATTATCTAACTCCTTTATTATTTTCCCTGCCGCGATGGAAACAGTGATATCAATATCTTGTTTACGAATCAACCGAATCTCAACTGTTGACAACACGCTTAGGCTGGAATTTGACCCAGGTACGTGATACTGAGTAGATCAGAGCTTCGTTCAGAAAAGCAGAATATATGTATAATTTGTTTTATTGTAATCGAGATACGATAGTTCTAGTGTTCCTTGATAATTTTAATTAATGATTTGCATTTGTTTAGTGACAAAACAATCTTGAGCTGATTCTGGTGCAGTCATATGCGAAGACTTGTAATTTTTTAGGATATTAACCATTCAGAACATCGACCTATTCAGTTTTGACCATTCGTTCAGAGTTTCGGCATTACGCAGCAATTTTCTATAAAGAAAGAATAAACTTGAATAACTTACTGCACTCTGTGCAGGGTTCTTATGTCAGATTTTTTGTCATGGGAAATGGTAGCCATAAAAACACTGGAATCATTAATCGCATTACCGTGTCACATACTCACTTTAAGTGACAGAAATATCAAAGGAATTTTTAAACAGAAAATTCAGATCACGGCTGAACTCGCAGAAAGCATTTCATTGGTAATCTCAAATTATGATTGCACACAACATTTCAATTTTGATACGGATCAATAGCAAATTTCTACAGAACAATGACGTTAAATGTATAGATAACAAACGTACCGTCCACAGTGATCAGGAAAATCGAAGATTGCTTTTAGCAATCTTCTACAACTTAACTTATATAATCTTTCTCATTCGCAATCGGACTTGGACATTATCGTACACGTGGTCGTTTCGATTTTCAAACCTGTCTTTTCCTCGATGTCGCACACCTTTTACGAACCATTTCAATTGCAGCAATCGTTTCTATGCATCTTGTAGATTATTCTCCTGATGGCAAAAGTTGTGTTGTCATCATCGTCAAGATGAAAAAAATCGCGACGCTTTAGCTATTTTTCTGTGAAATAAGGCGGTAGAAACATACAGTTTGATTCTACAAATTCTTGAACCATAAATTCATGTAAAGGATAGAGATGACGAAAATTCTGCTGGTCCTGTTTGTTCAAGAAGAAAGTCCAGACTTACAACCAACAAGTATATGAGAAAAAGATGAAGCTGAAGGACATTCAATAGATATAAATATCAAGTTTCTTAGAGGTCTCGCATCATATATTGATTGAACAGTAATGAAGTACAGTTAATCTGAATTAAACGAATGAAGTAATCCATTAAACTCTTGTGATATATGACAAAAATCGGAACAACAATTGATAATCGAAAGTATTGAATGTTTCAAAATATGTGTGAAAAACATTAAAGTTATTGTTAGTCCAAGTCTTTCAAAGAGTATATCCTGAACTGGCTCTTCTCGTGGGATGCGATGTTCGTTTTTAGAATATTTTTTCAACATTATTTAAACGTATAATCTAGGTACGAGTATCCATGGAAGCGAAAACTGGTCCAAGATATTCTCGAATCGAGAAAGCTGGAATGGTGTCTTACATTTCTAGAAATAGAACTTCCCTTTATAGTCATGTTGATTACCTAGCAAAATGAGGTGACTCTGGGACTACTTACACCAACGTAAAATGTACCAAATCGTATACTTATATGCACTGACTTTATTGAATAGTTTTATACTTATTGATACGTGGCACCGCTGATTCCTCGACCGTATCGCTATGCGCTGTTGATTCATCGAGCGAAGATTTCACGTCTAAAAAATGAAACGATATTCAATCGACGTTTTCCTCAACTTTTCAGCGGCAAATAAAGTTTGCAAAACTCACGCTGTGAATGGTGCGCCAAATCCGCGTAAAATTTTTCGTAGGATTGACAGGCGAGTCCAACAAACGCAGTCTCGTTGAGCAAAGACTCGACCCAATAGAGCCAAGACCTCTTGTGACTGCAGACCGCTGAAAATAAGGATATGAAACGACGCCACTCAATGGCCAAGAAGGTCAAAATGTAGGAACGGACATGAAAGGATCGGAAGCCTGAGGTCGGTCGGCTTTCGACCGAGTTTCCGAGTTTGAAGAACCCTCGCAACCTGGCTGAGGAGCGGCGCCACGATCAGGAAAAAAGTCGGTGTGTCCCGTAGGGTAGCAAATCCCGAAGAACTCGTTGTCGGGGTGAATAACGTCGACGAAAGCTGCGTCACTGGACTTCAAGCGCTGGGTTCCGGTCTCTGGAAATCTGGGACAAGCACCGTCCAGACCTGAAACAATCGAGAGGATCTTCTCGACCTGATTTGAGAGCAAGTGGAAAAACTCTTCTGTCTCGTTATCGCGATCCTCGTCGAGGTTCGTTCTTGCCTGTGATTCTTGGCACGGTGAAATTCACGCTCCTTCCGTTGCAACCGGCCAATTCAACTCCGATCGAGTGGCTGACTATGTGCAGAGTCCTCGAGTCCGGACCAGCGTCGACCAGGAGTTGCACAATGTTGGACATGACGTAGCAGACGCTTTCGAAGCTCGTGTAAAAGTAGAGACATGTGTTTTTGGCCACTCTTGAATAGTCGATTATAAGCACGTGTGGTCGTCGCGTGTCGCGTAAGCTGAAACAAGTTTTGCTGATCGTTTCAAACTTCACGTTTCTACGTTTTCTTTATTGCAGAAGAGCCAGCGAAATCGTTTGTAGCCTTGAATTCTCATCGTTTATCATCGTTCTCAGGACTCTCTATCCATCGGTGAATGTAGATTACAGTTGGTTTGTAGGAATGGATTTTTTCCGCCAGGACCGAAGTATCGCTAGCTAAAGTGCTAGTATAACCCTAAGTATACGTCATGAGGTCATTCGAAAAAGTTTCGTCATATCGACGGTTATTTTGAGAGATTGAAAGCTGACCGCTGTTCAGTTTGAATTTATTATTGCAAACAACCAGCAAATTTCCACTTTTCATTGCAATGGTATTTTTTGGTCTTATATTGGTAACTTTGCGAATGAAATTGAGTATTTAATTGAAATCATCGTGTGATTGGGAGGGAAACAACGAAAATATAGAATCTAACGAAAAGGAAGGGAAAAATGATGAGACAGTTCAGAAAATCTGTTTAATTAATTCATTTACTGTTTTGTCGTGTGAGTAAAGGTATAGTAAAAATATAAATAACACAGTACACGGCACATGTGCGTATATATCCTGGATAGTAACGAATTGAGGTAGAAAGAAAATTTATTTTATGAACGATTCAATTGTGCAAAAAAGGAACAAAACTCGGAGCTGATTCTTTTTTTGGAATTAGTGAAAGGTATACTAGCGTATTGTTTCAACTATCAATAATTGGAAATTTGAACGAATCAGCTCGATTGGTCAGAATCTGAATTTCCGAACTTGAATATCGTTGCAAAGGAATTGTTTGAAAGTAATTTACTTACTGCAAGTGTCACAAAATATTTCGTCGGAATTCGACACGCTAATGAGAGTAATTCCAAAGACCAAGACACGCTTAGAGAATCGAATCATTGCTGCTCGTATGAATTCCACGTTAGTACGTAACTGCAGTTATAATTTGAATAATTCACCTTTACCGATAAATTTTCGCCGTTAAATGTCGGGTCTCGCATTATATGAGACTTACGAATTTACCCTATCGAAGTTGTTTTTTATGTTTGCGCTTCTGCCTAACGCTTACTAATACTGAACATAATTTATACATGATGCTACGCGTAACCGAGCAGTTTTCTTTTATACCGCAAGTATTTATCGAACCTCTTTTAAATTCTCTTCAAAGATTTTTCATTAGAACTGCAACATGAAAAAAAATTCGAAAACAATCGAACTACGCACAGTCATATTGCCTGAAGTTTATGGAATTAAAAAAAATTTGGACTCAGTCACGCTTTGGTGAAAGTTATTTAGTTTTTTATAACCATGAAAGAAAGATCATTACATAATTGCGAGTTATCAAATTCAAGTATCTCATGTTTTAGAAATAAGTTTTTGTCGAGTCGTTGAATTTGAAACGCGATTGGCGTATGTGCAAGTGAATGAAAATATAACGTCTGATTCACCTTCTCACTCATACGAGTGAAGAAGTCACATAGAATCGAGAATAACTTGGTGACAATAGATTTCCTTTCACCGACGTTTAATCGAAACGAACGGATTGAAATTATTTGCCTAGCCCATGAATAATCTCCTTGGAATTTTTTGAAAAATTGTCATTGAGATGATGAGAATTCTGTTACGAAATTCTCAGTTTCTTCTAAAGCTATCTGAAATCCTTTTACATCGTTACGCAGAATTATTGGTTATAAATTTCACGGATAAGGTCAAGATTCTCCGTGATCCATTCTTTATCAGTAATTCCAACTTCTCATGAACAGACACTTGACAAGTATAGAAAAAAGTTAATTACGCATTTATTTTATCCAGAGTTCAAAAGTGACCAAGTACAAACTACAATAATATGATGTTAACAATGCTAAGTTATTACTATATAGAAGAAAAATTGTGGAAGCGTCCTGTCGTGATATAGGTACTCGTAAGGTAACTCAGGATGACGAGGCGATTTTGCAACTCTTTTGGATCAATTGACATGGAGGTGTCAACCCGGATTGTGAGCGCCGATCTTATTGGACCTTGGTGCCGTTGCTGGATTATTCGTGCTACATATTGTCAGTCTCATCCGATCATCGGTAGTGAAGGAATCCTGGATCACAAGGACGATAAGGTGGCTTGGTATCTGGTGCCGCTCAATCCTTTACCGTAAGGTGGCGAAGCCGTAGTCTGAAGGTAGTAGTCTCCGGGCCTGAAAAGTCATGACATGAGATTTAATCTGAGGGTAGCAATCATTCCTAGACCAACTGTTTCTCTGGCACTATTCCAAGTGTCGCACTCACGCGTTGTCCCTTGTCTCGTATCCCACTAATACCGTTTGCCCAGAGGCACATGAACCGTCAATGAAGCTGGCATACGAATCACATTGAATTCCAACGAGTACACCTTTGTTACGAACTGCTGCCGCCAACAACTGAGGAGCCCTAAAGTGAGAGCATATATCGGTCAGAATAGGAATAGAATCCTCCTCCCTTGCGCAGCCTGGCTGAGGGTTGCCTCCTCCGTTCGGGTAAATGTCGACGTTTCCTGCGCTGTATGGAATGCCCAGAACACCTTTATCCGTATGGATAATTGCCACGAAATTGGCGTCGGTAGAGCTCAGGTGGGTATGAATGAACTCGAATCCCGGAGCAGCGGGGTCCAAGCCTGGGGAGAGTATGGAGGTTTAACTCCATCACAGTAGAACTGTGGAAGCACGGTCATAACGGACGTCCACCACTCGGAAATTTCTCGAGGGCAGTTAGTAGTAATACAAGGGGCATTCTGCGCACCGATTCCTGTTACCGACACTTACCGACATCTTCCCCCAGACTCAAACCCTTCTCCGCGATGATCCCGGTAAGTGTCGGTAACAGGAATCTGTGCGCAGAATGCCCCTTGTATTACTACTGCAGTTCATCTCGAGGACGAGACGTGTACTTCGTCAAAACGCAATTCTCGTCACCTGTTATTTTAGCGATATCGGAATTCATGGCCCTCCCAGCGGCCCCGGCGATCTGGGCTCCGAGTGAGTGTCCGATCAGGTGTATCTTCGACGGGAGCAGCACTTCTGCACCTATCAGCTTATTCAGGGCATCAGCCAGGTACTCTCCAACACTTTCTACACTGTTTGTGGCGAAGATGTACTCTGAGACAGCAATGTCATTCCAGTCCAACAGCATTACGGTCAGATTATCGCGATCCTTTCGCCCGAGATATGCTGAAAAACGCGTAGAAGAATTTTTAATACGCAAGTTGGTTCAGGGGTTACTATTGATCCCTACCGTTTACGACGTCGTTGACACTTGGGGTACTTGCGACTAATCCCAACCAGCCAAAAATGTATACAATCAGCGTCTTGTTGGGCGCAAAATAGTCTTTCAGATCCAAAACATCGCCGATTTTCACGGATATGTAGTCATCGGCGGTTTTGCTACGACGGACAAAAGTGAATTGAAGTTCTACGAGTATAATACCTGTCGGTTGTCTGGGCTGTTGACAACCCTCTCGATCAGTATCCATGACGTGATTGACGGAAACACTCATACTTACTTATAAAGTCGCAATCGCATCTCGTCTAATTGTTCACGCGAGGCTTCGTATTCTGCAAACCAAGGTGGACAATCGACAAATCGAATTTAATAGCCGAACTAACAGCTGCATGGACCGAGTGTTCTGAATTTTTAGATCTTTGCTGATCGCAAAGAGTAGCTTAGCGATTCAAATGCTTTTGATGAATATATTAAAACGTTATCAACTCACCATCTGCAATGGCGAACGACAGGCAGAGCGGTAAAATAGCCGCGAATCGCATGGTCGTTGTTCGAAAGTTTTACTGGCCTCTTTGTAATCGAATTTCGAAAACAACTAAGTAGTTCTCTGCACGGAGGATAAGATTTCGTTGATTACCGCGTCGTCGTACTGAATATTCGTGTATCGAATTTTGCCTTTATATATACCAATTCATACTATAGCAGTTTTCGAATTAGATCACACAAGTTATCGTGCAATTTTACCCAATTGATCCAAAAGCCATTTTTTCTATTCGTTAGTTCTTTTGGGAACTTCTTTTTTCATTTTTGTAAGTAAATTCAGCAATTAAACAACGGTGGCTGGATCACTTGTCCAAACAGAAACGCAAGGATAAATTTGAATGAATTTCGACACGCGTGCTCCACTTTTATTTTGAAAACCATTTTGAGCACTCGTTATATCATTTGCAATAGGTTTGCTTATTGGAATTTCTTTTTGGCCAATAGTCACCTCCATAATTCATGTCATGTTTGCACCATTCGAGATGTCGATTAAAAATGTCCTGCAAACAATTATTCATCCTATTGACTGATATCGTTGACCTGGTTCATCTAAGCGTCGTTTTACTCGGGGTATATTTTTTTTTTCAATATGTTACCTTACACATGATTGAACGTTTCTTTACCATTTCGAACCTCTGCACTTTCTTTTCCAAAGTCAATTTGACGCTCGTTTTCAAAATTTCGAATAGTTTCCGATAGTTTCGGAATTCATTTATCGTCGAGTCCGTAGATTTGGTGCCCGTGTATTGCTTAGTCAAATGGTATTGCACTGTCAGTTCCGACTGCTTTACTGATAATTGACTGCATGAGACAGCGAAATTTCGTCAAAATCATTGTGAATACAATGATCAGAACAATGATTGTACACAGCAAACAAATTCAAGACTCACCTCGTATAAAAACGCAGAGAAACATTAGGCAGAAGTTCTTTCTATGCGCATCTGGCTGACGGTAATAGAACAAAACCGAACAAGTACGCGTAGAACTCGTGCTCTGAGGCTTCCGTACAAACTTAATTATTTTTTTTTTATGCGATATAATTACAAATTAACCATTTTTGGACATTTTCCTTCACTTGTGCTGTGAGACTTTGCTTCTCTCTAAAATTTATGATTCTAGGTCAACGGGAAGTACTCTATAGGTTTTAATGAGTGAGATTGCTAGTATCGAAATATGTGGCACAAATGATCGTATTTTTTCATCACGTTGACTTGGAAATTTTAACTAATTTCAACTTGATACCTCTAGCCGTACCTCAGAAATAGTGTGCACCGACAGACAGACAGACAAACGGGGAACAAAATGATCCTAAAAGGATTCCGTTTCTTCCTTTTGCGGTACGGAGCCTTGAAAATACTAATAACTAAAAATCCATCATAATCGATCAATTAATTTTTCTCCCTTTAACAAGGAGCGAATTAGCGATGCAAATTTGCGATTCGTACTCCGCGAAAATACCCTCGAATCGAGATTCGCTCGATCCGTAAGAGTGTAACCTAATTATCAAAATAAGGGGTTAAAAATTGTTTCGAAATTCTACAGCCGCCATATCTAATTGAGAAATGAATCGTATTGAGAAAAGTACGCATCATTATAACATTATTCATAATTATGCCATATAAGTTTTATATATCAGGTACAGGTTCTCCGTGATCTTTATTTTATCAGACATTTTTTATTCCTGTGAGTAGTGAACGGATAAAAGTGAATGTAGAAAAATACTGATTACATACTTCAATGATCCGTGGCTTGAAATTGGCCTGAAATTGATTGAGCACAGGATACAGTAAAACGCTGAACTTTTCATTTACCCTGAGAAACAAAAGTCACGTGTAAAACTGCGAAATGTGACGCAGGACAGGCGACGAGATTGTGCAATATCAGTTTATTGGATTCTCAAGCCGCTAGCAATGACATTTGATACTTTCCTATAGCAATCGGAATTGGAAAGTCTATACATATCCAACTGAACATCCACATCCTTTGATCAGCCCGTAACTCACGTAACCTGTCAGTCATTCCATGCCAAATCACTCAACCTGTGACCCTGCCCATTATCGATTCTACCTTTATTTTTTACATGGTCAACCTCACCCTAAGAGCTTTTTTTCGTAATGAATTATTCAATGTATCTCTAACGGATCCAGTTTTTGTAAAAAAAATTCCATATACTCTACTATGAAAAGCGCGAAAATCTTAAAGTTTCATTTGGAATATCATTTCTATTTCTACTGTCATTTCATAGAAACTTAAGTTCGCTTCAAAGCGTTTGAGTTCAAATTTAATTTAATATTGGAGTTACAGTGTTCATCTTTCATCGTCGAATACGTGGTAAGATTTTTACAATGAAAAGTGCTTTTTCAAGTAGATCACATCAGTCGTTACAAATAAAATGGTTTGAATTTTTAGCCTGCGTTCGAACACATAAAAAAAAATACATGGGATATCCCATGTGCTTGAAAGTGTCATGATTCCGTTATAAAAATTCCATCAAATTTCACTCGTTTTACCTTATCCGAAAAAAGACGTGAGTAGATATTTTTTTCCTTCATTTACTGTTTCTCGACTGGTTGTTAGAGTTTGCATTCGCAAATGTGTCATGTCTACTGAATAATTATCATCATCGTCGTCATCCTTGTCAGAATTCTGCGAATGCCAGTTAAACGCGGTCAATTTTTCTCACTCTTCTTTCCACTTGTCTACATTCATTTCCTTGTTGTTTGCTCAGCTGTCAAATATACGGCCACGTTTACTTGCAGATGTAATTCAAATATACGATAACGATCATCCACGTCATTGGATATCGTCCATCTGTTTCATCTACACGTAATTTTATTCGGTAATATTTTTCATTGAATATGCATTCATTTTACGTGGCATGAAGCACGATCAATCATACTTGAGAATATTCAAAGGGTTTTATCGAAATTAACTTGCACATGTTGCATCTTTTGCCTGTGCTTGTTTTTCCCCAAAGATCCGATCATGGTGGTGAAAGTTTTATTACCCTTTTTATCGTACTAACCATAGAAAAATCAGTAAAATATTCTGATCAATTATATTCAACGATGTTAAGGTTTAGAGTTTGATTTTTGGTTGACTCCTGCATAAAATTAGAACGTGGTTAACTGCTTCAAGTGTAACCGAAATAGGTTTGAAAATCATTTCTCGCGTTGATTAATCATTTTCTCAAAATTCTCCGAATCCCTGAATCTAATAATTGAACTGTCATTGAAATGTTGAGATGACGATTGAAAATTCTTGGTATCGTCTAAGGGAAGGTGAAGTCTTTTTACATCATTACATACTTAGAATTATCAGAGACAAATTTTACGGATAAGGCCAGTTTTCTTAATGATCTATTGTTTATCAGGAATTTCAATATTCTTATGAGGGGAGACACGATGTGCGTTGAAAAAGTTTTAATTACAATTATTTTGTCCGTGGCTTAGAAGTGAACATTTAAACAGACTAGATTTCGCAACTGAACGTTGGCCGGAAAGTACCGTTTGATTAAGTAGCTTTGCTCGAGTATCTACCGTAAGCCTGTGACTTTTTCAAAATCTAGACTAAAAATCAGAATTCACTTGTAACTGTGGAACGAGAAACAGGATAGACGACAAGCTTCTGCAATATCAGTTTATTGGATTCTCAAGGCGGTACAAATATCGGTTGAAACCTCTCGGCAACAGACGGCGGAAGTTGAAAAGTATCGATATATTCGGGCATGTGACGTCATTTTTCGATCTATTCTTCCCAATCGAGTCAGAACGACGAGGTGACTATGCGACTATCTTATACGGCTGGACAGTGTCGTCCCAAATCTTGAGCACCGATATCATCAGTTTTTTATCACACATGTGTCCAAAATTCATTTTCGACGCATTCGTGGTAAATAATATCGTATGCAATGAGCGTCACGAGTCATTATTGTGTTGCATAGAGCTTCTCCTTAAAACTAAATCGGTTGTTCAAATTTCAAACTTACGTCGTGGACGATGTCCCATATCCCATCACGAACCACGAATGAATCGCAAGCGCGTCTGTAGAAGGCGTCATCGGTAGTATTGCTAGAACAAGTCTATCGACGAATTATTTTCATCATTCAATTTTTCTTTAATTTCTTCATTCTTTTTTTTGTTACTCATACTTTTCAGTCTGATATATTTACGAAACTCGGTATTGCGGTCGTCGTTTAGACACAAGTCGTCACAGAAGTTCTGGCTTCTTTGAACACAAAATTTCAAATCCACGCCGGCGTTCTTTAATTATGTTTAATTATTAAATAATTTATAGATATATTTTGATTAAGTGGTTGAAACTTTTTGGTTTAAAACGCTTTTTTGGGAATGGTTGTGATTTCAGTCGGAGGTTCGCTGCTAGAAAGTTTCTGTCAAGTTGAGAAAAACGAACAAGTGAAACGGAATAGGAATTGAAAAATGGCCATTGATAGGGTTGAAAATTTTAAATTTTTGTTCAGGTATATTTTGTTGTATCTATAGTAAGTAATTAATTTAACACCAAAAGTACATTGTGTATATTAAATATTCGACGGAAAGAGCCAATCGAATTGACAACTCTTTGTTCAAGTACTCATGATTGGTTTTGGATTGCTCTTAAAGCCTTTGAATTTGAAAAAAAAATCATTCCAACCATTGAACCATGCAGAAGTTATTTTCACTCAAGAGTCTTGTGAGATCAGTGGATGTAGAGAACAGTTGGCTTCCTCTGATAGAATTTTAGTATCAGTTTAGGCTGCGTCAACGACAATTTCGCCGAAACACCGATAATGCACCGTCGTGTCAAAAGTATTACGCATTCGATAATTAATTACTCGTCCTATAAATCGATCAATCCTTTGCTTCCGCTGTTATTATCTTGTATCTATACTGTGTACGAATATTATATTAAAAAATTTCCGTGAATATAAATTTTTCAAACTGTCAATCAATTAGAATCTAGACGTTTGACAAAAAATTATCTTCAACACTCACCCCATGCATATCATCCCACAAATATGCAGTTAACTAGTAAAGTCAAATTGTTACACCTTTTTTTTTCACTATTTGCGATGAATTCATTGATTAAAACTAAAATAATACGATGACGTGTTTCTGTGAATAAAAATTGTCAGGAAATAAATAAGGCTAATTGCCATATTAGTGAATTGAAACATTCATTATTATTTTGGGTGAATCCGCCATCACATTTTTCTAGTAATTTGAGATCCAAAAGGTCTTGTATGTTGGAAATAATTCTTGAGCTACACCTTTTGGAAGTGGTGGCTTATCAACAAATGACTCCAAGCTATTGGTTGATAAAGCTTGTTGAAATTTGCACCAGGCGTTAGAACCTTCACGTCAGACAAAATGTCGTGGATGATCTAATGATGACGTTTTATCGTATACCGTTTGCCATATCCCATTATCCCACATGTCATCAATATTGTTGAGGTGACGTCGTATTGCTAAGCCATAATAATTGGTCAGCTCATTAATCACCTTATCGGTTAATTGACCCTTCCCCCAAGCTTTTCCCTATCTTATCAGGTTTTCTCTTGATACCCCTGAGTCGACTACCCATTCGTTTTTTACGATCGGGACTTTTCATTGGACGTTGCATCGCGAATATTTTTTTATACATCTCAGTACCATCATCACCGATAAAATTTATATATTTTATTTTATGCGGTGTTTCCGATTTTATAAACATTTCTTTTATACCATCGACCTACATTTTACCCGATGAATTTTTATGGTCAATTAAACTCAGTCGGCCGTGGTAAATCCATGAAGGCACTTAATTTTTCACCACCACATAACCCAACACTAATGAGTGGCATAGCTAATATGAATCGTCGATTAATTTCATGTGCATTTTCTATAAGGCTGCATGAATCAATCGACACAGGATGACTTTTTTCGCATTTCACTAGATGAACGTATTTAGTTAAAAACCCATGTCACAGACAAGTTTCACGAATTATGTAATCAGCCCAGAAACTGGAATGCCAGTGATGATCAGAAACATGAAAATATGGTTGAATTTTCTGTCACCTATAAGCGACAATAGAAACCGTTAGAAGTACATCAGAAAAATAAAGATATTGCTTCGAGCAAATGCACACTAAAATGCATTTAGACTTTTCTATTTTAAACCTCGTATAGAAATCTAAGAATTCTTCTTTTTAGAGGTAAAATTTGAACGTTTCACAGAATCGCACCTGCGGTTCAACTGATCAACGTCGAGTCGTGTATCAACCCGGGCGTATCTACGTCGTGTAATTAGCAGGCAAATTACTCGACGTCAACTTAACGACATGCTCGTACAGTGGTTTTATCGGATTCGCTACGATGTATCAAGCGGTGTGCAAAATCGCACGTATGTGACGGGAAAGTTTAAGCCACGGCTCATTTAGTATTGCATCGTGGTTTCAAATCCTGTTCATTAATGATGGGAGTAGGAATTGAAAGAAATCGTAATTATACTAGGTCAAGTAGAATGTATAACTACTTGTTTTTATTTGATATAATATTCTTACAAATTTTTCAATTGGACTATGATCGCTAAATCGGGGGAACAGAAACATTCTTGATCAAATCTTTTCCTTTCAATATCTCTAACAGACTTTGAACAGTTGATACCATTAGATTGGATGAATGGTCGTATGTCGCACCCTTCATTCCTAGACCGTAGGGAGCAGCAAAGTTCGTCTCAAGGTAAAACTTTCCCCTTCTGGAAGAAAAAAAATTTCATTTAAAGATGCGTGCGACTTACAGTCAGGTGATCAAACTCTGAAAGCAGAAGCATGATTAGGCAGAGGTTTAAAAATTGTTACTGAAACCGTTCTCGTTACGCGTAGCTAGAAAAATCTCCGCAACTCAGGAAAAAGTTTAAACACAATGGATTTCAACTCTAAATACCTCACTGTATCGATAGCAGTAGGAAAGTGATATTGTTCTACCATTTTATCATCGGAAAATCGACACGACTTCTCCGATTCTGATTAACTAAAGTTAACTTTTGTTTGGAAATCGATTCGGTACAAATTATTCAAGTTAAATTTTAAATAACGGCAATAAATTACTCGTGGAATGATAAATTCATCCTCCGCAATATTAACGACTTTTCAATTAAATTGAACAAACTGTATGCATATTTCGGTGAATGTATAATTCAATAATGGACTTCTTTGATATTGTTAAAAACAGTGCGAGTTGCATTTGAAATTCAGTGACGGAAATTGTTTTCTTTTGTGAATCACAGAAAGATTTCTACATAAATTTAACTTAATCAGCTTCGGTTACACTTTTTGCATCATTATTGTGTCACGTCTTTATCGATGGAATGATTATACAAGTTTGACTCACGTGGTGACCGGTGTGGCGTAGCCCATTACCGATAAACCATTGAAATTGCATGAACCTATCTTGAATTTTGAATTTGAATCACAGGCACGGCCGATGAAAGCGTCCTGATTTCGCACTGATTCGGCATAGAAAAGAACAGCTCTGACGTGACTGCAAAGATCTGAAAAAATAAGCACGTTGCGGTAAGTGTGAAAATATGGATGGAATCTCGACGCGCAGAGATCGATTGTAGTCCTCGCATACCAGCTGACAAACATCCAGGCTGCACGCTGGTACCGCCGTTGGCATAAAAGTCGGCATGTCCTATTTCTAAGTCCATTCCAAAGAATCCCGCATCCGTGTGGATAACTTCGACGAATGCAGCATCGCTGGGCTTCAGATGCTCGAAGAGGGTATAAAAAAGTGGTCCCGCAGGGTCCAAACCTAGTAAATCCAAAAAGACACGAAGTCAGGGAAATATTTGGAAATGGATTGAAGCAGAAGCGAGTAAATCACTGGTATCAACTAGTTCGTACTCACTGGTCCAGTGAAGGAAGCACAATTCTGAATTCTAAATAGGAGATAAATACACGAAACGAGCGTTGAATGACTTTCGTCTCACCTACTATTCGAGGCAGAACGAAATTCACGTGTCTTCCGGCGTATCCAGAGATGTGAGCTCCCAACGAAAAGCCCACTAGGTGAATAGAAGACGAGTTCAGACCAGCCGTCACCCACTCATTGAGGGCTGTGGCCAAAGCGTAGCCAACACCGGAAATGCTTCGAACAACGTAAATGTACTCGTTGGTAGCGATGTTCATCCAGTTTAACACCAGAACATTGTGATCCCGTCGTTCAAGATACGCTGAAAAATACCCAAGATGAGGTAAAAATCTTCTGATTGTTTGCGAATATGGTTTATAGTATGTGATGTTTTTTAAAGGCCTGAAAATCCAATGACAATCTTTCATTTAAACACGATGGAATTTCATTCGTACCGGTGATTATGGCTTGGGAGTGTTCCCAGTTTGTAGTTCCGAACCAAGGCAAACTGTACACAACAGTCGGCTTGTTTAAATCCATTTTGGCCAGCAGGTCTACAGCATCGCCCACCATCACTTCTGTGAATGTATGCAGGTCGTCACTGAGAATCGTCCCGAAACGGAAGTCGATGAAAACCCAAGTAAAAGTCAAAGTTCACGGATTATTCAATCAGCCGATAAACCAGATACCCATTGAACACAATCTGGCAAAATCTGACCATCACATATTATATATACACCTGGGGCATTCCAACCGAACTCGAGCGAGGCTCAATTTTTTAGAATACCTCAGATGTAATTGAATTTTCTGTCAGTTGTCAGCGACGTATATATATATTGATGTAATTATATTATTACATAATTATTGACGATTTACGTACCCTGTGTACAGCCGCATTTTAATAGCTGACAATTCAGTCTGTGTAGCGTGGTAAACTGTAAAATGAAATTCGAACTATGAATACTGACATCGAATCTCGTGTTATATTGGAAGGATAAAGAAACGACGAATATCTTACTGCGAGTCTTGCAAGGCTTGTAATCTTCTTGCGCTTCCACGGCAAACGGCAGTGCCACAAATAGTAGACACAAAAATCGCATCATCCTGTAGATGAGTTTCGCCGATTTCTTTCGATTCCTTTGACTCCAGTAGGTCCATTCTCGTGGAAGCAGGTCTCAGTACTTATACGTTTCCCAAGGCTTAGTTGTCACTACACCCAACCACTTGACCTGCTGTATTTCATTAGAAAACGTAAACAGTGTTGTTCAAATTTGTACGTCGTTTATAATTTTCTGTGAAAATGAACACCGGCTTGACAGCTTATGACGGTAAGAATGAGGTCGGGAAAGCGATATTACGAGACATTGAGCCAGTGAACTTGAACAAGAAGAGATGATTTGCTTGAGACGAATATTCTGATGAAAGCTCGAGAAACTTACGATGGGTTATTACTAAATTATGAGTGAAATGTACTGGCCGAGCCAATGACACGGATGCCATTGTAAGTGGCCGCAGCATCCAAGATGTCGGGAAACCGAGTTGATTGGCCGGAAGTTTACCGTGTCTCACGGAGATAGAGAGAAAGAGAGAGAGTCAAAGGGTGGGAGAGTTTTCCAACAGCAATAGAAATGTACTTTTTACTATTCTTGCTGTCTTCAGAGTCTCGGTTTGGCCGGAAACGTAGAGAACAGTTGGCTTGCTGAAACTTGTTTCGTCTTTCGAATCTGTCGTCGCGTCAATTAAAACGCTCGTATATTCATCTGCGGTATTTCAGAGTGTTTTTAAATCTTTCCTTATTGTTTAAAAAATTGATTCTTTTCCTTACACACCACAGATCGTAGTTTAAACCTTTGAGGAGCACATTTTTGTACTGAAGAAATTTCGAAAATCATAGGTGATCTACAAGTTTCGAAATTCGTAATAGCAAAATTCACAATGGCGGATCCAATATGGCCATGTCGTTGGGCTAACTTTGCGGGTTTTTGCATAATTCACAAAAAAATTAGTACGTGGGGCTTTTTTGGAGTTAAATAATGTTAATTACTACGTTGCGCTAGACAGGTCGTACGTATAGGTATACATCCCAGTGCCCTTGATAGGGCTAAACGCGACTGGCATTTTCAAAACGGTAAGAAAAAATTAGCATTTGCGGTTCAAGTATCACTCCGAGCGTATCTACACCGCGTAAATAGCAGGCAAATTATTCGGTGTCAACTTAACGACATGCTCGTGCAACGGTTTTATCGGACTCGTTGCGATATAACAAATGGTGTGCGAAATCGCACATGTAACACGAAAGTTAGAACTGCGGTTTAATTATCATCGAATTGTAAGTTCCGCTTTCGTGCGTTCTGAAAGGGAACAGGAAATGATATGAAACATAATTATGCTAAGTGCACTGAAAAGCTGAATTAATTTTCCACATCTGATATTCTTGCAATTATTCAAATCATTCTTTAATTAAAAACGTAGAAAAAGTTGCTGAAAATATTGCACGTTACATAAATAATATAATTTTAGGGTATTTATAAGACTTAAATTGTTCGCCAAAATCAGCACTTTCCGTCTGACAACTTCCGTTTGCAGAGACTTAATATCGGTACAATTGTCTTGATGAAGGCCCGTGACGTTTAGAACGATCCATTATTAAGTCTTGAGTGAACTGATCTGACCAAGCTGACGACGTGGCTAACAATGCGAGCAACCGAAGCGTGTAAGAGAGCGGGCGAAACCAGTTGATTGACCAAAAAGTTCTCATGTCACAGACAAATTCATTAGAGAATTAGTTAGTTAGCAATTGATTAGCAACTCATGTGTCAGTACTTGATGTGCTTTTTGTCGTTTTTCAGTTTTTGAGGTTAGAACCACAAAGAATTTGAATACCTGACTCGAAGATTTTGGAAGATAAATCTCAATTTATCGATGCGAGTATTTTTTCAAAAAAAAAAAACATGTTCGATGTTGAAATAAAGACTAGCAGAGCGAATGTCGAGTATTGGCCGTCGGCACGCAGTCAGATGGATTGATAAAAATGTCTCTACACGGTATTTGACCGTTTGACCGATATTAAAGTATATCGACAAAGCGGCGCCGTCGCCTCAATCTCGTTTGCTAAACTTCACCTTCCGTTTTATACTCACAGCCAAAATCCTTGCTCTGGTTGCTGTTCTGGATCCAGATGACGAGGCACGCATTGCTAAGATAATCCAAAATAAATCTAATGACCATTATTCGGTATAATTCTGTCACGTTCCAATTCGATATCTTGCATTCATGGTCACTTTCCGAGGTCAGTGGTCTTTTAACTGTATCATTGTTGCCCTTTGCATTCGACAAAATTTACGTTCCGACTACCTGCCCCAATTACGATCTGGACGTGCGTTCCAAAATTTATCTCGCTTTTCGTCAAATGTCCATGTGCCACTAGCACCCTATTTTTCCATAGTTTTCCGTCTACAGATACAGAAAACTGTCCCGGATGTATTCGGTGAATAACATGCATTCTCATGATCAAATCTCGGGAATAACGAAGGTTGGTTTATCCTTCAATTTGTGCAAAATTGCTCAACCTTCTCGGAAGTGTTTTCCGCCAACCTCCGTGGTATGAAACGGTTATGCATTGAAGGTACCGACAAACTGACTTGCCGACAGCAATTGGAAGGACCGGGTATTCAACTATATTAAAAAAGGAATCTATCTCATAATCTTCGTTTGATTTATTCACGAACTAACAGCGGTACATTTCATCCACCAGTATTTGATTATCGTGATAATGATGCTATTACAGTATCGCTCAACGTCTGGTGGCCAAAATTGCATTGGCTTAAATTGAAGCGTCGTACGTCAAGCCCTCGGTCTTCCGACCGTATGGGGACACGCTGTTGGTTTGGAAATAGAATTTTCCCTTCCTGAAACACGAGCAGTGTTCATCTGTCTTGTCCAAAATCTCCGATAAAATAGAATCACAATTCACCCATTGCGGACTTACGCTGTTGTTGACGTTCCGTATCCCATGACTGCAGTTGTATTCGAATCGCACAAGCCCGACGTCCAGTTTGAGTATGAGTTGCAAGCTTGTCCAACGAAGGCATCTTCTGTTTGAAGCGACTCAGCGTAGAATTGCCAGGATCTGTGATGACTGCAGAAGTCTGAAAGCAGAACATTTTTGAGTCAGCACAATAAAATTTCATCTCGGGCTAGTCACCGTGATAATCTACCATCATCGCTGAGCGGCAGACTGAGGTTGCATCCAGGCTGAAGGCGCGTACCGCCATTCGGATAAAAGCTGGCATCCCCCGAATTGTTTGCCGTGCCGTATATTCCAGCGTCCGTATAAATTATTTCAACGAAATCAGCGTCGCCAGACATCAGGTTCTCGATTACATAGTAAAACGCAGGACCGGCGGGATCCAAGCCTGAGAAAAACGTCGGCCTCATTGAATCTCGAAGTGAATCAAAACTGCATGTGGTCTCCCACTTTGGTTGGTTTTCTCACCTGTGATCCTTGGCACAATAAAGTCCGTACATTTTCCGAAATTCCCGCTGATCTGAGCTCCGAGCGAATGGCCCACCACGTGGAGCAACGAAGAATTCAAGCCGTTTTTCACCAGTTCGTTGAATGCTTGTGCCACGGTGTAGCCGACCCCAGGAACGCTCATTGCAGCAAAGGGATATGGCTTTGCTGCGATATACCGGTAGTCTGCGAGTAGGACGTTGTGATCACCCCGCTTCAAGTATTCTAAAAATGTAATTGTTCAATCCCTAATGCCTCGCGTAATTAACGTCCCGGAAAATATACCGGTACAAATTCTGTCTTGAAGATGTCCTTACAGTACAATTGTACGGACTTTATACCTCATGATATGTGATCACAGATCGGAACTTGTGATGATGCTCGAAAGCCACCGCGAACAGTGTCTCAGATAGAGTCTGATGCATAAAAAATTTAAGACACTTACCACTAACCACAGCCCGAACACTGCTAGACTCAGGACTTTCGGTCCAGCCACTAACATAAAAGGCTGTCGGTTTGCTATTATCAAAATAGTTCAATAAATTCACCGCATTACCAACCAACTCTTCCTCGTAATTATCCAAGTTTGTTCTGGAACAATACTCGTGTTACATTCTATAAATTTTCAAACAAGCTGATCTACAAGCTCAAGAACAACTCGGTCTTACTCACCCCGTATAAAAGCGGAGTGATATGTTTGCCAATTCATCCGGTGTCGCTCGAATGGCTGTAAGAGAAATCAAAGAACGATTGAGATATGACAGGAAAAACACTTCGGAAAATTGAAAAGACCGCTGACTTACTACAGTCCTCGCAAGGCGTGTAGGAGCAATTGGTAACTGCTGCAACTAATGGCAGACAGAAGTAGAGGAGCCAGGATGACTGCATTATTCTTTCGAATTAACTTCTTGATGCTGAATACGTGAGGATACGAGTAGCCTGTGACTGTTGCGGTCCGAACTGATACATCAATTACTGTTCGAATGCAAAAATCATTTGCTATATTGTCCGCCATTTCAATACGTCTCTTGACGTATGCGGAAATTTATTCAACCACAGTAGAATTAGCAAATACAAATGACATCGTGATTGTGTTTGCACAAATTAAGCAAATCTTCGTTAGGCCGAGCGAACAGCATGTTCCGTTTACACTTTGCTGATTCAATGGAGATCTAATTTGGAACATATTGCGTGATTATGTCACGTTATAATTAGATATTTCGCAATCACGTTCAGCTTTCAGTATCATGCCAAACAACGTCAGAGTTAGATTTTTAATCATGTTCTTTCATTTCCTGAGATCCAAAAAAATTACACATTATTCCTTACAGTTTTATCTTAAATTTCAACCTTCGCAACGTTTGGCGTCTCATCTGGTTTTCGCGATAATAAATGGCACAGTCTGACATGCGTGTTCTTGCGATACAAAATATACCACAGCGGGAGGACAGTCATAACTTTGGACACCGTCTGGTTGTTTGTATTTTTGGTAGCCTGTTCATAATCTGTCTTCGAAATAAGGTAGTTTGACATTATAACCGTCGAAGGCGTCTGAACAGTTTAAGTTCGTGAGTGCTTGTGCGAGCAAAGAAGATTGTTTATTACCCATAATGCTTTCAGTAGGTACGCGTGTGCTGCTATCCGTTAAGGAAAAAGTCAGGCGTTCCAGAATATTGGAAGTGAGATCTATGAACCAAGCATTTCTTTTTTAATACGACGGAAAGGCGAACAAAAATATTTATACCACTTATCGAGTTATGTTATTAAAAACAATAATCGTGCTATTTGTGTAAAAAATCGCAAAGTTATGCCTGAAGACTTCCAAGTAATACTGTGTTGTCGAAGTCAATCACTCAGTTCAGATACTGATTGTGAGTTGAATACTGCGACTTTTTTCTGAAGCCGTTTTACGATCAGCATTGGATATGTTGTTTAAATATTATCGTTCACCTTTCCGTCGTATTAAACACAAAGTGCTTGGATCACGGGTCTCGTTCTCGATGTTCTGAATTGTTCAACTTTTTTTAATGGATAGCAACACACGCTTACTGGAAGCATTATGGGTAACAAACAATCTTCTGTGCTCGTACAAGCTCTCACGAACAAAGACTGTTCAGACACTTTCGACGGTTATACCGTCAAACTATCTTATTTTGAAGACAGGCTATGAATAGGCTACCCAAAAATTCAAATAAACAAGACGCCAAGCTTTACGACAGTCACAATTCAAATAAAACTGTCACGAATAGTGTGTTATTTTTTCGGATCTCAGGAAGTGAAAGAATGTAATTAAAAAACTATCTTTGACATTGTTCGGCATGATAAACACTCATTTCTTGGTCTGACATAAATGACATAGCTTTATCTAGAAACTTCATACTTTTCTGCGTGATCTGGTGAAATAAAAATCAGCTTACGATCAATGATTGCGGGGTGATGAGTTTTTGAAAAACTAGCTATCGAAAAATTTCAAGTCCCGTTTTTTTTTAAATCATTTGGCCAAAAGTTGTTATCCTAGTGAATCTACGTAATCGCCAAATGTCATTCAAATCACTGGATATGGGGGACATGTAAGGTGCAGTTGACGTGGAACTGCCCATATTCATAAACGGTCCCGACAAACTGATTTTCCGGCAACGGGTGCAAGGACCAGTATAAAACATTGACAACAAAAAAATCAATCTCGTAACCTTCACTTCATTTATTGTCACACAACTAACAGCTATACATTTCATTCAACAGTATCCGATTGCCGTGATAGTTAGTTACACACGAATCTCGTGTCGATGGGACGTCCAGTGGCCAAAATTGCTTTCGCCTAAGACACCGTGTCGCACGTCAAGCCCTTCAACCCTCGACCATATGGAGACGCGCTGTTGGTTCGAAGATAGAATTTTCCGTTTCTAAAATACAAACAGCGTTCAATTGTCTGGTCTTAAATCTTCGACAAATCAGAATTATCATTCACCCATTATCGACTTACGCTGTTGTTGGCGTTGCATATCCCATGACTGCGGTTCTATTGGAATGACACAAGCCCGATGTGAAGCTTGAGTATGAGTTGCAAGCTTGTCCAACGAAGGCGCGCTTCGTTCGAATCGACTCGCTGAAGTATTCCCAGGATCTGTGATGACTGCAGAAGTCTGAAAACAGAACATTTGTGGATGAACACAGTGAAATTTGGTCAAGGGTTAGGCACTGTGATAATCTACCATTATCGCTGAGCGGAGGACTGAGCTTGCATCCAGGCTGAAGGCGCGTACCGCCATTCGGATAAAAGTTGGCATCCCCCGAGTTGCTTGCAGTACCGTATCTTCCGGCGTCCGTGTGAATTATGTCAACGAACTCAGCGTCACCAGAAGCCAGGTTCTTCCCCGTCATGTCAAACAACGGACCGGCGGGATCCAAGCCTGAGAAAAAAGTCAGCGTTTTTGAATCCCGAAGAGGATCAAGACTGCTTACGGTCGCCCATTACAATCGTTTTCCTCACCTGTGATCCTCGGCACGATGAAGTTCACGCATTTTCCGAAATACCCGCTGACCTGACTTCCAAGCGAATGGCTCACCACGTGGAGCAACGAAGGATTCAAGCCGTTTTTCACCAGTTCGTTGAATGCTTGTGCCAAGGTGTAGCCGACCCCAGGAACGCTCATTGCAGCAAAGGGATATGGCTTTGCTGCGATATACCGGTAGTCTACGAGTAGGACGTTGTGATCACCCCGCTTCAAGTATTCTAAAAATGTAATTGTTCAATCCCTAATGCCTCGCGTAATTAACGTCCTGGAAGATATACCAGTAAAAATTCCGTCTTGAAGATGTCCTTACAGTACAATTGTACGGACTTTATACCTCATGATATGTGATCACAGATCGGAACTTGTGATCATGCTCGAAAGCCACCGCGAACAGTGTCTCAGATAGAGTCTAATGCATAAAAAATTTAAGACACTTACCACCAACCACAGCCCGAACACTGCTAGACTCTGGACTCTCGGTCCAGCCACTAACATAAAAGACTGTCGGTTTGCTATTATCGAAATACTTCAATAAATTCACCGCATTACCAACCAACTCTTCCTCGTAATTATCCAAGTTTGTTCTGAAACAATACTCGTGTTACATTTTACAAATTTTCGAACAAACTGATCCATAAGCTCGAGAACAACTCGGTCTTACTCACCCCGTATAAAAGCGGAGTGATATGTTTGCCAATTCATCCGGTGTCGCTCGAATGGCTGTAAGAGAAATCAAAGAACGGTTGAGATATGACGGGAAAAACACTTCGGAAAATTGAAAAGACCGCTGACTTACTATAGTTGTTGTAAGGCGTGTAGGAGCAATTCGTAACTGCCGCAACGAAAAGCATACAAAAGTAGAAGAACCAGGTTGACTGCATTATTCTTTCGAATTATCTTCTGGATGATCAATTCGTAACGATACGAGTCGCTGGTAATTGATGCGGTTAGAATCGATTCTTCAATTACTGTTCAAATGCGAGCATCCTTCGCTGTACTGTCCAACGAATTGATTTGAACCACCTCTATAACCGTATGGCTTCACTCGTAACGTGTCGAAATCTACTTAACTCGACAAGTGGCAAATACAAGTAACACTATGATTGTGTTTCCATAAATTAAGCAAATTTTCATTGAGGTTGAGCGATTAGTGTGTTCCGTTTCCACTTTGACTAAATAATTTCCCGATTCAACAGACTTTTCGGTATACGCAAGATGGCACTGACTGTTCGCAAATGGATCGTCTCGTACTCTTTCGCTCAATTATTTATGCCGCTGGATAATCAACACTTCGTATGACCATTTGGCCAAATTGACGACTGGATCAAGGATAAAAATGATATTCGGTGGATTCGTGTTACAGTAACGTCAAATATTGACCGTCTTGAAAACCGGGTCTGCAGACGAACGTCAAACATTTATCCGTGACATGAAACACAGTACACCTATACCTCGCTTTACGGCCTAGATACGTTCCGAAAACTTAGCCGTAAAGCAAAAAGCTGTGTTTTCATAGGAAATAAAAAGAATGAAGTGCTTTTTATTTCCTATAAAAATGCTTGTTGGGGGCCGTAAATCGATAAAATGCCATAACTGAAAAAGGCTGTGATCAAGGCTGAGAAAACATCCCCTTCAAAAAATAAGTGTATAAGACGAATGGATTGAACATTATCTGTTTATTCCATTTTCAGTACACCTAAAAATAATTTTGCCACGATGCTGGAAATTGAAGGTCGCGAGATACGACCTCCGCGTCTGTTTGAGAGGATGAAACGTGATCGTAAAACCTGGACGATTCTATGCCTCATACGTAGTTCCATTGTCTCCTCGACCATACGGTGAGTCGCTGTTGGTCTGAAGCATGAAGTTCCCGGCCCTGAAGTATATCCCGGAATTGCTATTAAATCGTGGATCACATTGATAATTAATCATTCGAGAAAATTTACTGAACTCACGCTGTGTTCGGTGTCGCATAGCCCATTACCACCTCCGTGTTGGAGCTGCATGAGCCGTTTTTGAATTCCGTATAAGAGTCACAAGCGACGGCGACGAACGCGTTCTCATTGATCAAGGACTCCGCATAATAAGCCCAGGACCTGGCGTGACTGCAGGTGACTGTAAAAAAGATGTCGAGTCATCAGGATAGAGACATTCTATCATAAGGACAAACAGAATTCGGTTTCTTTGTTCTCACTCAGCAGAAGTTCGGAAGTTACGGAGCATCCTGGTTGAGAGGAGCCGCCGTTAGGCCAGAAGTCGACATCGCCCGCGCTGTAGTCAATGCCCAAGTACGAAGCCTCGGTGTGAATGATCTCGACGAAACCAGCGTCGCTGGCCTGCAGATGCACGTCGCTCTCCGAGAATCCGGGACCTGCTGGATCCAAAGCTGAAAGAAGTCCCGATGTCATTAGGACCCGTTTTGCATCCCCCCTTGCTTCTTGCGACTCAGTCTATCTTGCCTGTGATTCTTGGGATGGTGAAGTTCACGTTCTTCCCAACGTAACCGGCAACTTGGCCTCCCAACGAGTGACCGACCAGGCGCAGAGTCGTCGCGTCCAACCCCGCTGCCACCATTTCGTCGAGAGCCTGTGCCACCGTGTAGCCAACACCCTCGGTGCTTAACGATGCGTAGTCCCAAACCTGTGCGGCTATTTCGCTGTAGTCTAGGACCAGCACGTTGTAGTCGGCACGTTCCAAATAGGCTGAAACGTATTTAGCGGTTATTGTTCAGCCCGATAACCGTGAACGAGGTCAGATTGGCCTCTTCTTTTCTTACCTGCCACTACTTCCTGCACACTCGATGATTCGCAGGATTCTGTCCAGCCGTGAAGGTAAAGAACGGTTGACTTGCTGGCGTCGATTTTGTCCACTAAACTGCTCGCAGCGTCAATTAGTACGCTTGTGTTTTCAGCAGCACTGTCACTATAATTGATCGAAAATATTAGTCTTGAAAATTAATTTATTCCTTTTTTCTTCACTGATCTAGAAAGCCAACTTTCAACCGAACATATGTCGCTACTTTTGTAGTAGAAAATTTTTACGTTGGTTTGTTGAAAAAATATTATAATATTATGAGTGAAACAATGAAATTGATGCTTAACATCTTCATCTACATCTGTGGGGGCACTTTCATCCCCTAGTTTTCGACCTACTACAACATGTATGAAGGAGATTAAAATCCGAGAGATCGATTTGGGATACCTTCCTCGTTAATGAAATGGTTTCAAAGATCAGTGAAAAAGATACACAAGATATCAAACAAATCATTGCGCACCTATATATTCACACGACGGCCGTGAAAACTTTGATACCGCCTTATCGAAGTTATCGACATACACTTTTGTAAATTATCAGCCAATTTAAAAATTTAACACACCTTTATCTTTGATTCATATTTATGTTATGAATTTAATATTTTTCTACCGGACCAGGAATTTTTTTTTTTTCAAATATCCTCTCGTTTAAAATATGCGACACGAATTTTTTGGCCCAATGAAAATAGCAAAACACGATTCATCCAACTCCTTGGCACAAAGCCCCTTGTTAAATCTACATTTTCTTTACAGTATAGTCACTCTTCAAACACTGAACCTCCCAGGCATTGGCTACTTGGAACAAAATATTTTTTAAATTCACTCCAAGCTCGCCTTACTATTTTCATATTTAGATAACACACCATAGAACGCGTCGTTGGACTATTATCTCTTCTCCACGTGCAATCGATAACTTTGTGCAGACGGAAAAATGTGACAAATAGTTCCAAAGAGAAGGTGAAACCTGAATGAATAGGTTGAATAAAGAAACTTTCTCGTTGAGAATACTTCTTTGAATAGTAAGAAAAAAAAAAAAAAAAAAAAAAAAACAACAACTTCGAACCATCACCTAATTTCATTCTTTGTATTTGAAAAATTGGAGACAATTGGTTTCGAAAAAAATTAAAGAAAACATTGCATACCTAGTGAATATGTACAACTCGATATTCTTCAACATGGTGGAATTTGCTCGGTCAGCTGCAAGGGAAAGAAAATTGAATTATAATGACACGTCAAATTCCGTAGGTGGGATATAAAAATTATATGCTAATCGTTGCACGAAGGTAATCGAAATGTTGTACAAATCGGTGATCTGGGATTGCAAGACTAAAATTCTGCTTTTTCATTCGAAAAAAAAAAAAATAAAATAATATTCGCTTACTGCAAGAGTCACAAGCCGAGTAAGTTGAACTCGCAACATTAACCAGCGCCATTCCGAAGAATAGAAAATACGCGAATCGTGCCATAGTCGAAAACTATGTATAGACAGTCAAACTAGAAATCCATCACCACCGATCGGCGTCGCGCTTAAATACCAATTGTCGTAACCGGTGTATTAAATACGAACCACGATTAGACCTAATCAGGTATCGCGCTCGCCTTTTTCTTCTAAAATACTTGAAATCGTTTGCAAATTTATATAATAACTTTCAAATATTTGCTGACGACGCTCATATCAGCGAATTAACGTCGTCGTCACAAGCATCGTCATAAGTGATAATAGTTCGAAGTGATGTTTTCTTTCCTTTTTTTGCTTTTATCACAACACACTTGTGCCGTAAATATTATTCTCTGCAATTCATTCAGGCGATAACGCGTTATTTCATTCCTTCAATGATGCGATTTACACTGTCGATTAAATATCCATAATCACCGAATTATACATCGTTTGAAAATTGTAGCGATTAGATTATTTACACCTGTGTATAGATGGAGCTATATATATCAGTAGATATTTGTTCTCGTTTTTTACTCTCCTCTTTCCAGTCGGTTGATATCTGCAATTGACGTATATGCATTTCCCATGAATCAACACTGTTTGGTAAAAACAATATAATGTAACGTTCAATTTTTATCGGAAATAACAGCGGTTGATCGCAAGGCCTCTGACGATACAGAATGTGTCTGTATACAAAAAACAGAGACAGGTGATATGTTTTGTACACAAGTTGTTCAGAATTTGGATTTGGATTATTACAAGTATATTTTGCAATCCTGCAAATTCGTCGCTCGGCCGAATTGCATTCCGTTGAAATACTGGAAGGAAAAATATGAGGAACGCAATCATTCCGAGATAGCGATCCGATTGATGAGTGTTGTGTTATTTATTTTATTTTTTTTATCTTTCATTCATTTTGAAATTAATAGTAAGACGTAAATTATAGTCAAGCAACTCTTGTATTTCTCTCGTTCTTGAAAATGTTGGGTTCTTTACAGAAGTATGACGGCATGCTTCATTTATCGAACCATCACCAGTTGCATGTTATATTGAATTCAGAGTTGTTAAGCGAATTTATCAAGTTCCAATCAACCGGTGAAATGACTAATTTGAAGCAATGTGATACATGCCGCGTGCCGTGTTTAATTGGGAATTAATTTCCTTCGTTGACAAGGGCGGGGGGGGGGGGGGGGGGGGGGTAAGATGCGTGCATCGTCGATTCGATCCATCTTTATTACACTTGGAGATCATGACCAGAAGTATAATAGGTGCAAGTAGTAAGGTGCGCTTCTAGGTGCCATTTCCGAGAAATTAATTAAATGAATTATCAATTGATTAATAGTCAAAATTAAAAATTAAAATTGATACTCAAAATTTTTGCGCGTTCATCTGCAACCGGAATCGCTCGATCGAATCCAGCCGATAAACGTGTTTTCTTTCTTTTTTTTTTATTCAGATATTTCGCATTTCTTACAAATTAAGGTGTCTTGAGTACTTAATGTTTATTTTAGAATGAATTGCAATAACTTCATTTTCAGTGGGAGAAGGGAGTTTAAAAAAATTATTGCACAAGAGTTTGAAGAATTAGTACTTTTATTCCCAGTATTTTGTACTATTTATTCGACCATATTTTTTTTTCGCTATCGTGCTGTTTGAGTGACGAATTACTGCACAAATTGAAATGATATCCATCATAGAAGCACGGAGAACAATAATTATTACGACACCTTGCGCAAGTTACAAATTATGTGATTTTGTATAAGAATTTCGGTTTTTTTAAAACATCAGTCGCGAAGCAAACTTCGTTTTTAATTTTTTATTTTGATTACTGATCAATTGATAATTAATTCAATTAATTTCTTGGAATCGACTGAGAAGCGCACTTTACTAAGGCGCACCTGATATATTTCTGGTCATGAACTACACGTGTAATAAAGATGGATCGAATCGGTGATGCACGCATCTTACCCTCCCCTCGTGAGAGAAAGTAAATATAAAATAAATGTAATTAGCCAATTTATCGGTTAACTAGACAACCTGCAGTTGAAGAGAATGTAATGTTCATCCGAAATATTTTTTTATTATTTTTGATATATTTTTATTGGAAATGATTTTTCCTATTTCATCTGTTTCGCGCATTTTCAGTTCTTTTTTTCCGTTCTCAAGTACACCTGAACAATAACTATAGAATACAGAGTAATGGAAAAGCAATTTTGTAAATCACGTTTCACACTTGCTATTATTTTAAATTCATGTTTTTACATATAGTAGGTATCATAAGTTGCATATTATCTAATTATAATAGTGCAAGTGTGTGAAAACTTTACTAATGCGCCATTCCAGAAATTTATTCATTGGCTACCCGAACGCCATTTTCTTCCATTCCAAAGGGTGACTGTTCATTTGTTTTCAAATAAAATAATCCGGTCCTGAAAAATAGCGGTGATGAAGAAAAGAAGAAGAAAATAGTAGAAGTAGGTCAGAAATGAAACGAGGTTTCATCACTGATGTTATTACGTTGCTCAATAAGAGACAACATCATAGAGGATATTGTTTTAAAATTTACTTACGTCCCGTAGGGCGTATCGAATCCCATAGGAACAAGATTCTGTTTTCTGTACGTCAGCGTTACAAAACTCCCCCAGGAAGAGGCTTTTCCCGCCATAAATGCTCTTGGATTTTTAACCGACTCCGCGAAGTATTGCCACGATCTTCGGTGGTTGCAAAAATCTGGGAAATTGTTTTTTTTTTTTTTTTTTAACAAGATACGAATATGTAAAAACAGAATTTATCAAATTTGGAAACACATTATCATCGCTTGTAAAAATCCGGTATAAAATCAATTGACGATTTTGCTTTTACAACTCTCCGTTTTTCTTTATTCAGAGAAAATCTGGGATGTCAGATGAATGTTTTTCGGTTATCAACAGATTTTAACGGATCAATCGAATTTTATGAAACTTGGTCCATCAGACTGAACTCGGGCAACGTAAAAATTGTCAAATTTCGAGCGGAATTGACGGAATGATCTTTCAAGAAATTTTCTCAATATTTTTGCAAGCAAAAGGAATAGCCGGAAGTTTTCAGATTTTTCAGCTCCTCGTATTAATCACTCTAATCGATCAGGTCACCTTTGTCGCTGCCTTTTTCGTACTGTGCTGGACATCCTGGCTGAAGCCGCAGGCCCTGATTGGGCCAGAAATCTGCACCGCCTGATGCGTAGCCGCTGCCGTAAACGAAGGCGTCGGTGTGAATAATGTCGACGAATCTCGCGTCGGCTGACGTGATTCGCTTCGCAACAGCGAAATATGAGGGTCCGATGGGATCCAAAGCTGAGAAAAAGGGACGACATTTATCCCGGAAACGGAAGCAGTTCTAGAAATTAATAAAGAGTTTCCCGAAGTCGCTTTTTCTGCACATAGATAAGCGATTTGTGGAATTTTTTCAAATATAGCGATTAAATGTCGTCGCAGAAGAAATGTTTTTTTTTTTTTAATTTTTTTCTTTCAAAGAAATGTTTCATTCTTTTTTCATGTTGTATATGGTGAAAATATTGCAGTAAATATTGAGAACTTGGATAGGTCAATATTTTTAATGACCGATGTATAAAAATTTCAAAGATGCGAAAAAAATAAAATAACGAAAGACGAATTGTTCGTAATCTTTCCTCATTTTATTTTCGCATGTTTGAAACTCCTGTGTACCGGCCATTCGAAATATTGATCCTTCCAAGTTTTGACTCCCGACCTTCATAGAATTGCGTAGAAAGACGGAAACGAACCTGTTAGTCGATGCACTTTGAATATGATTGTGTATTTGTTTATGTATGCAGCCATTTGAGCACCCAGCGAAAAGCCCACAATGTGAAGTTGCCTCGGATCCAACATCGAAATTAATTGGCGCAAAGTTATTGCCAATCTCTTTCCGACCGCTTCCGCACTCTCGACGGCCTGAACATAAGTCTTATTTGCTATTTCAGCGAAATCAACCGCAATCACGTTGTGACCACCGCGGTCGAGATAAGCTGGAACGAGATTCCTCATTTTTCATGCCACTCTCTTTTCCAATTGTGCAGGTGAAAAATATTCACAACCTCATTAAATTCAATGTTTAAAAATTTATGAGTTGATTTTCGAAATGGTGAGAAAATTCTGTTCGCCCGTTGATAAAAATTTGATAAATCTGTAAAGATTTTTTCGTCAAAATTAACGATTATAATAACTGATAGTTTTTTTATTAAAAATAAATTGAAAATAATAGTAATAATAACAGTGCAACGCAAAAAAAAAAAACATAAAAAATTATGATAACAGTCGTGATATATATATATATATATATATATATATATATATATATATATATATATATAACATGACGAATAATTCGGCAATTATTTATATGGACAAAGTGACAAAACTATTTCTATATATATGCAGGTAAATACTTGATGATTGACAATTCCCTGCGAACAGATTTCGCATTCGTTTATTATTCTTATTTTCGTTTTACGGTTTTTGCATTATAATTACCATCAACAATAGCGCGGACGCTTTCCCCTGTGAGGTCTTCGCGAAATCCGTGAAGGTATAAAAGGGTTGGCCTTCTAGGATCTAATGCCGATTTAGCGCTAGATGGTTGTGTAATAGGTACGTCATGATATGTGTCGTAAAAAGAATCCCTGTAACATTAATTACACGCTGCAACATGTACGAGATTATTTAACAAACTGAAAATTATTAATCATCCAATCGATCAATCAACTTCCGTTCGACTGTCTCATTATATTACATACGTACAGGGTATTCCACGCGAAACGACACGAGTTTCGACTGATTATCAGCGAATTTGACACACGGCCAAATCTCATTCCTTACTATCTTTTGAAGGGTCTTCCATAGTTTTAACTCTCTCCAAATCGCGATTAAAAGAGTGGTCCTTAGGTTCTACTCGATTGAATTAAAAATTTTACCGAACACAATTCAAGTTGTGTAAAAAGTGTTGCATAATTTAAAGCTGGGCGTTCATTTTTATTTTATTTTATTTTTTTTTATTTGTATTTTTTGTCAGCGATAAATGATTAAAGAAACAAACTTTCAATTTTCAGTAAAATTCTTTCCAATAAATTATTGCCGGTGAACAATGAAAAAAAAAAAAAAAAAAAATTGCATCCAGCTGAAAATTATAACACTTTTTTTCCACAACTTCATCTGTGCTTGGTAAAATTTTTAAGTGAATCGAGTGAACCGTAGGAAAAATTTCTTTAATCGCAAGTTGAGAGGAATAAAAAATTATTTGCGATCCAAAAACTATGGAAGTCTCTTCACAAGATGGTAAGGCATGAGATTAACTGTCGCACAAAACCAGTTCCGTTTCACGTGGAATACCCCATATATATAGACATGCAATATGCATGTACACGTTTATTATATTATACGTATGATATATGTAATACATAGACATTAGGGTGGTCGTTAAAGGGAAGATCACGTTGGATGGTCATAAATCGGCTCGAAATGTAGAAAAAAATTGCTCTCTACTTTTTTCACATTTTTATTCTCACCCCTTAGTCTCCATATAGATCGCATATTTCACACGAGTCGCGGGTCTTTTAATTTGGCATATTATTTTTCAATCATTTTTCAAGCTTTACATATAACGTCGTATTATAGAATTTTTTTTTTTCAATCTTTGTGCAACTTCGAATCGTCATTAGTTTCGATTGTAGAGGAAAAAGATGTGCGAGGAATTTCATTCTAGTTCTCAAGAATTAGGTTTAAAAAAAAAAATACACACAAAAAAAACGGCCATCAGGGAGACTCAAGGCTCGAAATAAATGTGTGAAAAAATTAGAGATTTGTTTATTTTTATTTTTTGTTTTTTTTTTCCTACATTTAAAGCCGATCTACGCTCATTCAATATTGAAATTAAGTAAGAAAAAAAATAAAAAATCCATTTTAGGACCACCCTAATACACATATATAACATTTCTGAGGAAGTACCCACCGATTATGAATTATGAAAAATTATTCACACTCACCCCGTATAAATACGTAGAGATATTCTGTCCAGCTCTTGTGCCGTCGCGCTTGCGGCTGTCAGTAAACAAAATTACAATCAATATCGGTTGTCAAATTAAATATCGATGGAAAAAAAAATGACTAAAAAAAAAAAAACTTGTATATGTATATTTATATTTTCGAACCGTTCTTCGATTCTTTCTTCCCGGACAGAAATTTAATTCGACGAGCTTCTTTTCTTATTCAATACATTTCACTATTCCGTACACATATAATTGTATTCAGACGATCATATCATTGAATTCAAACTTTTGAATTCGTATAAAAGGAAAAAAAAAATTTACGCCATGATATTTTTGTTGTATTGTTTTTTTCTTTTTCTTGTCCATTAGTGATTATAATAATTTAGATTAGTGCGATACAAACCCGGGGTGAAACGAAGAGCGAGAAATTGTAGGATAAAAATGAATATGACGTTCGATTTGCTTCCGTTAAAAATTTTCGACATCTCCATTGTGATTGTGAAAGCTGTTTAAAACTACACGAGACTGCAGGAAATTAATTTTTCTTCTACCGATGAAAATTGTAGCGAGTCTTTACGATTTAAATATTAAACCGATTATAATTATCGTTTGATTTCGTTCGGCTATTAATTTGTTTCAGATGATAATTTATTTATTTGCGAGGCATCGCTGGTGCAAAGGAGATTACAAAAATTGATTTGAACGTTGCGAAAAACGGGAAGTGAATTTTTTTTTTTTTTTTTTGTTCACCAACGTGACTGCACCTCGCACGTTATCAAGCCAAGTGTATATATCCGCCCAGTACAATCAGCCAGTAAATTATTCGGTGCTAAGTTTACGGCGTGCTTCTTTATGGTTTTATCGGAACGTTCAATTACATATGTATCGGCAAAAATTAGAGTTGCATTTTAATCTCGTTGCAACGCGGCGTCGTCGTTTCCGTCCCACGTTCATATATTATACAATTACGTGTATGCATATTATATTATCCCAACTGTCAGCTAGCTTTTTTTCTTATCTTTGCGACACTTGACAAATGTGAATATATGCAAGTGCGAATTGAAGTTTAGAAAGAGAGAGAGAGAGAGAGAGAGAGAGAGTAAAACTTGGTGAGTATATAATTTTATAAAATTATTATCAATAAAAATAGGGGAATGAAGAAAGCTTTTCTGAAAATTAATTAAGTATCTGTAGAATTCGATATAGGTATGTTTTATATTAAATGTTATCGTTCGTTTTATTATTATTGTATCACCATTCGTTTTTCATTATTCTTCTGTCATCCGTGTAGCGAAATTGATAAGGAAACAACGGTATAAAGACGCGGCTGGCTGAACGCAACGTGGAACGAGGTTCAATTATTCACGAATGGAAAGATTTAACGTGAAAGAGAGAGATAGAAGATAAAATGAAAACAGCAGCTACGCTCAAGTAAACAATTTCTCATTAATACACTCAACGACTCGTGTTACTCGCAATGAAAAGGTCACCTTCTGTTATATAATCTGACGCAAATATATGGACCACGTGAAATTATCATAGTTGTATAGTTGTATACACAGTGACGAGTTATCAGCAATAACTGATCGCGTATTATAATCCGGTATTTTTATACCGGTCATTTTATGTAATTGCAAATTCGAACCGTGCCTGATGAAACAACTGTAATTCCCTATTACCGTCGAATTGTTATTGCAACATTATTTTCGTCAACAGCACTTGTGTCGCGGTTTTAGTTACACGGCTGTGTAAATATTATGTTATAATATACACAGGTTGCAAAGTATACTCACAGCTGTTTCCAGAATAAATTATGCTTTAAATAATTATGAAGCTAGAATTAATCAACGGCTTAAACAAATTGAAAACATGTATATGACGATAATCAATACTTAAATAAGTATACTTTGACAATAATCACATTAGTTTAAACGGCTAATCAGAATCTACTAAAATAAGTATCGTTTTAATACGGGTTTGAAAATTGTTGGTAATATTCTACCGTTTTTGATTTATTCTAACACTGAATTTCTTTTTTTAGTCGATAATATTTTATTTTTCAGTTTTATAAATACAGCTACAAAATTAACTTTTATTCTGTACCGAGAGCTAATATATTTCTGTATAATAGCCATAACTAAAAATTTCTCTCCGTTTGATTTTATATACAATTTTCATTTTCAATATCGTTCGAAATTACGTCAGAAAATATCAGATGACACTTTTGATTCAGATTTTATCCTGACTTAAGCTCAAGATACGAGGACAATTTTCACCATTTTTTACTAGTAATTTTATGTGATTTATTAGAAACTCTGTAATATAAGTTCCGTCAAGAGTTGAAGCCATCGATGAAAGCCGCTGAAGTAGTAGAAGTACGCGTTTGGTCGGGCAGCAGTTGTTGAAGCGAATTTAGTGCCAATTCCCGGAGGTTTGAACCTTCTTGTAATTGTAGATCCAATGCGATTGCTGCAGCATTTCGCGAACATTCAGAAACAGATGTGTCAAGTCAACGGTCAATTTTACCCTGCAAAGCGATTAAATCTTTCAACATCGCGAATTTTGAAACAAAAACTTACACGCGGCTAAGAATAAATCTCTTCCATCCCATATTAAAAAGTATTGTGATTAATTCAAAGAGACATGAGTTCAAATTTTTAGATATGATATTTCGTCATCGGTTTAACGATAATAATTGGCATGCCTAATTTGGAAAACGCTTTAAGGAATTTATTTACGAATTTTACTCGGGTATACTAAGGATTATCGAAGTACCAGTAGCACCAGGCAAACTTGATGATGGATTTTGGATGCTTGATTCTCGTTCTAGAGATAATCCTGCGAAGCCGTGTTGTGACGAAATAATTTGTAAACTATTGGTAAACGCGTAAGCTAATCTCCATACGTAAAATACCTACGGATTAATTCTTCGCGAAAATGAATTTGAAATATTTTTATTTGAGCGGTGATTGTTTCAACAGTGCAGTGTAGGCAATTATATAAAAGTGGAACAAGATCGATTAAGATTCTGATTTGATAATCAAAAATCATCGCGTTCGAGTTTAAATAGCGCGCTTACTACGTAAATCGAAATAAGAAAAGAAGTCAAATAGAAATAGTGTGCGTGGACGAATAATTTTTATCGGTTCCCACTCTAAGAATCAACATCTAATCACTGCCTCGTAATTCACATCTCTAATCTACTTGCACATTCCAACATATCCAATTTCACAATCTACATTTATGTTTTAAAACAAAGTCTACTCACATTTGTTTTAAAACTTTAAATGGTAATGCAACAATTTTAACAAGTTTTTAACAATTAAAAGTGAACAACTGTCTACAGAAATGAAATCTACATTGTGAAAACGTGGTAACACGGCTTAACAAAATCCCTCGTTAAAATATCTACCTCCTTTCTCACTAACAAACTATGAAACTTGCTTGGACAACAATAAAGAAAAGCAAAGGCGTATATTAATCTTACAACTGAATGAATGATTTAAAATAAATCAAATTTACAATTTTATTTATACAAGTTTATACATCTCTTATTTTTTTCAATCATTAAACGTAAAGAAAATATATACAGTTTATCTAAAAAGAAAGAAATTCATTTAAAACTGATAATAAAACAAAATTTATTGATTACACCTCTATAAATACATGTCTAAACAATTTTCCTTATAGTTCGAATCTTGTATCCTTAATAATTAATCAACAGCGGGGTGATATTATTACTATGATCAATGCTACCACTCTTACCAGTCAATTTCCTCTTAAAAATTTGGTTTTCTTGCTGTGGTAATAGAATGTCATAAAATTCTCAAATAAGAAAGTGAAACGGGAAACTTGTGTCACTCCGCTAATAATGAGTTTTCTTCCTTTTTTTTTTGTGTCAACGGAATATTTTTTGTGGTAGACAACAATCGTTATTTTAAATCTGCATACGAGAATGGAATAACGAGAATAACTTATCGCATTTTCGGTTCTTTTTTTAGGTTTATTGTCATCAAAAATATTGGTGTTCGAATGACACGCATGAATAATCGTGCGAATGTTGGTCTATCATTTGTTATATATTTCCAGTGTGTCAGTGATGGAAAAATTAAATTTGAATCTAGTTCAAAGCTTTTTCAGGAAAGTTTTATCTCCTCTGCGTTGCGTATGGAAACAGAAAAAATGAAAGAGAAAAAGAGAGAGAGAGAGATAGTTGGCGAGTAAATGATATCCGTACATTTCGTAGGCACGTGGAGCTTTCGCCTGATGGTAAATATGTGCCGCTCATGCCCCGCGAAGCTTTTCAAGTTTTCTAACCCATTTACCAACTTTGCTAACGCCGAACACGTACGCGCTACGTCACCTTTTCTTCTGCTTCTACTTCACTCGATGAACACAGTTTGAAACGCAATTTCCGACTGATGTATTACATTAAGTAATTTTATTTTTTTAATTATTGACTATATATCTTCGATGAGTATTTGTTTCTTCCTTTATCATCTTTCTAATGAAACACAATTATAGTTTTGAACAATTTTATACACTATACGATTTTACGAAATTCGAATAAAAAAATTTACGGCAAAAATACATCTCGGATATCTTTTTTAACTTTAGTTTACCAAAGAAATAAGCTTTAATTCATTGAATGTACTGTTAGAATTGAAAAAATTTTCTACGTTCGTATCAGACAAAAATTAAATGATCCGATAAAACAACTCGAATATTCAAATTTTTATTGTTATACCGTGTCTGATTATACCGATATAATATTATCCATATGTCTACAATCGGATTTCTTTTCGGTTAGCAGAGTGATCGTAATTTAATCACAGAAAAGAAATGCCAGATATTTGCGAGAGAAAGGCGAGAGTTGGAAAAAAGTTTTATAGATACGCCGTTGACGAAACTCGGGAGGATATTCGACGCGAAACTCTGCAAACAAGTGCGTCAAACTCAATTTTTTTATTATTGTTATTGTTATTTAATGGTTTCAATATTTCTATTTCCCGCCTGCATCGACTCTGCTGAACTTCCTCTACTCGAGGCCGTCTTAACAAAATCACAGCAAAAATGAAGGATAAATCGGTTGGTCTAGATTGAAACGTTGTAAGGAGAAAAAAAAAAACGTTCAAAAATCACAACATTTCAACTTTACAATAACAGAAAAATGAATGCGAATGTAAATTCTTACTTAAAAATAAAGTTGCCTGTGACGCAATCGAGCATCCTCTCAGTATTTCAGGTAACTCGTTGGAATAAAATCATGCGCAAAAAGATACAGAGAGGAAAAGAGAATCGCTGGGAATAAATAAGCCGCGCATTGTAGACCCGCTTTTGTCGTTATCATATCTGTTTCGAGCCAGATCAGTGTCCATAGGTTGAACCTCGTTCTATGTGAATCCGGTGGAAAATCCGACTTTCCTGAGTACTGCATCGAACATAGCCAAGAGAAGCTACAGCTTTGCGAATTTCTAACGAGAGAATAAAACTTGTGACAAAGTGTAAGAGCCAAGGTAAAAGCCGAATGCAGAGTACGGAAACATCCATTATACGAATACTACTACACGTACCACTCTTATGTCGCAGGTACGATAAGATATCATTACTATTGCCGGTCGATTCAATGTTTCTTCTTTATTCTCTTTCCTCATTCTGCCATGTACATTTTTCTTGTCTCTCGTAATCACACATAAAGCGAATCTTTGAATAACGTATCTCATCATTTTCTAGGACATTATATACTAGTTTATTTAGCCGAATTTTCTTAACTGCGAAGTAACTATTTTTTATTTTTATACACGTTCTTTACACGTGAACGTCCCAAGTATGTTGGGTTGCCCACTACCGAGGGGAACAAATATCGGTATTAGTTATCGGTATGGTAGGGTGTTCAAAGTCTGAGTCTGTTTTACCGATATTTGTTCCCCTTAGTGATAGGCGAACCGACAAACTACACCGTTTACTTGGAAACACCCTGTATATAAGACACTTGCAGGATATTCGTGTAACTTATAAACGTAACTTTATAAGTACCATCAATTTTTTTACGCTACTCGTATTATCCACGAAAAAAGTTGCGTTAGTGCCATTTAAAACGATTTCTAGTTGTGCGACCGAAAAATCTAATATAATTTATAGTCTTTTTAATTGTGTTCAGTTTACCATATTTTCATGTAACCGTGGCAAAATTCGTTATTGGTGAAACAATAAAATTATATATGGGCCTGAATGAATGCAATAAACCAATCAAACAGATTTGACGTTACAGCAACCGAAAAATTTCATACCGACAATTGAAATAACACTAAACAGTTACTTGAGCCGCAGATTCTTCTGATTACCGACAATTTTCACTAAAATTTTCTTTCAACACAACGCTAATACGAAAAAAAAAAATTTTCCAAGTTGCATTGCGATTGCATACTGTTTCGGCACGTTTCGCTTAGTACAAATTCGGAATCTCGCAAATAAATGCCAGCGGAGTGGGGCAGCCATGATTGTTCAGTCGTCCACTCAGGTGAAAGGATCCGCAGTATCTTCTGTGGCCGATGTAAGGTCCGTTTCCGAACCACTGGTCGAATCCGGCTGTCGTCAAGTTCTGGTCAAGAACAGTTGCGAACTGATCCGATTCAAAGAGGGAGTGAAAACCCACGCTGGCAAAGTGCGGGTAACGACTTCCGGTTACCGGTTCCGACTTCCTGAAGATCTCGACCACCATGTTCGCCTCGGTAACGGAGTTCAGGATGGCCAAATGGCCACCTTCCTCGGCACAAGTCCTGCGAGCCTGCATCCATGGAACAGCTTGAACGTGAACCTTGTAACCAGAAGCCGCGTCCTTTGGATACCTGAGCAAATCATACCCAAGGAACATTTTTTTTTGGAACAAAAATTTGAAACACTTTTGCGAGGATACTTACGTGTAATCGTCTCTTTGGGGGACCGGAACACCCCATGCCAGTCGGACCACCGCTGGCGATGCATTTCCAGTGTAAACTACAGCCAATGATTTATGCTTTATTTTAGGAGGATTTTGTCGTCAGTCCTTAACGACCGAGTAAAATTTCAGTTATTCCGATTATTAGCAAGTCTAGCTTGTGAATCATTCATGTGAGAATGGTGCTGTTTTACATGCAATAACGAAGAAAAATATGAACAAAAATTTTATGTGATAAGTGGTAATTCAATGACAGGAATACATTTTGTCGCATTATTTTCGCGTCGAAGAGAACTTTTTTAAGACATTTTTATTCAGTACTGTATGTGGAATGACGTTATATCTACAGTTTTTTCTTTTGCTTCGGTGACGCGTAAGCGGTGAAATCAACGAAAACCACACGATAAGAAATTGCGCAATCTTGACCAATTTCAAACCATTTCCGAGCCTTCTGACCATTCAAATATCGGCATGTGGGTTTTAAATTTTGCGTGCAAAAGACGAAAAAAATCACTCACCTAGTGATGACTGATAGAACCAGTTGTGGGTGACAGTGCAAGGTGGTAATTCTGCTAGGATTAGTGTCGCGCAGAAAAATATTTGAGCCACGACAAACATGGCCGCCATTTTGATACTCAGGTACGACATAGACTGATGACTTCTGCCTTTGATACAAATGGCTGTGTCCAAAAGTGCGTGGAAAACTGAGACGTCGGTCTTGAAACTGACCAAGTGGCTATACAATCTCTGTTATGCACCGCAGTTATTTATCTCGAGTCAACGGATCACGCGGTAAAATGATAATTCGCCTCGATCCCAAAATAACTTTGATCTATCGCAGCACGGTGATAAAGCCTGAATATTATTGAACAACAAGAAAGTTTATTCCCCAAAGAAAAATATTTCTTATACATCGTGACTCCTTGATTCGATGATAAATTATTCGTCTTCATTTATCTTGAAAATATTAACTTTACTCAAAATTTTTGCAGTTCCTGCGGGTGTTTTTTTTTTTCATCAAAATATAGAATAAATTACGCAGCAAATTTCAGTCTTTTTTTCTATACGATGGAAAAAAAGAGAACCGTCATCTTTTTTGAATAATGTTTATAGAATAATATTTACGATCACTAACTGAAAGCTGTGTTTCCACGAATAACAAGAATTGTTTATATCACGGGTTCAAGTGGCTGGCTGGGGCAGAAAATTTTGCGTTCAGGTTGCGTTGAGCTGTTCCCACTTTCGGGATCCGGATGATCGATCAAAATAATATTACAGGTGCACGCTGCGTGTATATCGTATGTCATTATGTAGGTATATGTCGACGGCTCAAGTATTCTAAGCCACCTTCAACGCCGCAGCCAATACAACCTCATCCTGTCTTCCTTTTCCCTGTAAGAAAAGATCCTTTTTATTCGAGAAAATTAGATCCGACGTGCACGCGCGAGCAACACCAGGGAGAAAAACAGCCACTCTACACATTTTCACTCGTGTAAATTTACGGTGGTTTTGCAGGTTTCGAAAATACTTCTTGTACAAAGGGGAAATACCTTTTCGGTCCGATATCGTCGCTGCTCTCGAATCAGAGAATGGAGGAAGGAGTAAGAATTGACGCGAAGAAGATGTATTCGAATGTATAACGGCTTATTAGAATATTAAGGGGTATAAATGTGCAGACGAAGTGGATCTTACAACTAGTTATGGTGTTGGAATTGATAGTTGAAAAATGATTTAGGAATTGGTTTGCTGGGATTTAGAATTGGAAGTTGACTTGTTGGTAATGGGTTATTGAACAAAGTTAAAATATAAGTGAAGTTGATGGAGGATGGATTAGAAGTCTACCTGATGATAGTAGATATAGAAATGGTCTTGGGAGAAAAAGATGCGAGAGTCCCGAATACTGGGGAAAAGAATTATTATTATAATTGAAGACCATGACGTCACTGTAAAGAATGTGAAAGACTTAACAAATAGAGGCAATAGGTGGTCAAAGAAACTGGGTAAGACGTGTCGCAGTACGCCATACGTAACAAATGTTTCCACTTTTTTTTTCTACGAAAAGGAGGGAAGCGGAAATCATTTTCAGCATGACTCTTACTATATCGTATATCCTGCAGAGCATGGAAGAATAATTATTGAAAAAATTGGGCACGCGTTGCGAGGAAAAAGAACCGATTAATTTTAAACTCCGGGATTCGGAGGGTGCAGGTTTGCCGGCCACGGGTCATCGTGTATACTTTCCACCTTTCCACCTTTCTAATAAGAGTGATAATCCCGCAGAATACGCGAACCGTAACTTTGAACCAGAGGAAAAAGGGCCGAGTATGTTGCCTAACTCGAAAGTGGAATAATATATCACCCTAAAAAAAGTTTACCCACAATTGAAGTTTGTATTTTGTTTTTCCTGGCCCTCTGTACTTTCCTCTGATTTTTATTTTTCCTTAATGACGGGTAAAAATTGTGCAAATTTTCCAACGCTACGAATTAATTTATAATACAGTCGGTACCCTGTGTAATTATTGCTGAGCACGCTCCCGGACAAAATCTCCCGTTATAAAAGGATTATTAATTCATAATACAAACATTAAGACGTTAACGGTGGCACAATTTGTCAGACGTTATAATTGGTGTTACAATATTACAGTTCAAGCCCTTAGACGCTGCAGACGAGACACCAAGAGATTATACAAATTTGAAGTATAATGCCTATACAGATAATAATAATGTACGAAATAGAAATTTTTGCGATAGCCAATTAATAATTTTTTAAGACAAGGAAGGGGAAAAGGCAGCACGAACTTCAAGTCAAGCGTTTAACTTTTTATCACCACTGATACACGTACATACAACAATTCTACATATAAAACTATTTCCTACAAATCTTCCGTTGATCCCGGACTAGTTTTCAACAGATATACACAAACAAAGTAGTTCAAACCGTGTAATTGTGTTAATTTGGATAATTTCATCGAATGTGCTGTAAAAACATTGTACGATCAATCAATCGGCGATCGATAAAAACAAGAAAACGTGACACACATAACCGCGGCGACCGCGGCTAATTTCACCGGTGATCGTATAAACGGTCGTTGTAGTTAACCTCAAAAAGAAAATGTTCAAAACAGACTCGGGTAGCCTCGGCAAAAACAATTTGCTCTCACTAACAACGGGGGCACTTTTCTTCGTCGGTTGGTGGGTAGCGATAGACGCGTGGTCATTTTACGACGCTAAGCTTTCCCAGAAGAAGATATACTTCCTTCCGGGCTTCGCGAACACCCTGTGCTTCGTCGTCGTGCATAATATCCCCATCGAGAGGCTCCAAAACTCGGCGAACTACGAGGGTGGTGTCCTTGCTCCAAGAATCATACTGTTCCTAGCGTTGCTGGTCGGCTTCGGGAGTCTGATGTCGTCGATCTACGTCCTGGCGGAAGTCCTCTACTACGACGTGGTTTCCACGTACGTCGGCATCGCAGTTCTTGTACAGAATGTCTTCATCCTCGGGTCGACGCTGTTGTGGAAATTTGGGCGCAGCCACGACGATACGGTGCTCTGAATCTCAAAATTTATCAGAGGATATCCGGGTTTTGACGGCTGCTGGATCAACAAATAATCCATCTATCTGATCCTCAGTGAAAGTCACTGATGCTCTGTGTTCCTGGCTAAAAATATCGCTTTATGGCGCGTGAGGTAATCCGCGGATTTATGTTCCTTCTGGCTTTGTAGACATTGGTCAAGCATGTGGAACGGTCAATGACAGGAAAAGAAATTCATTCAATTCAACATGTCTGACTGTACTTGAATATTTGAATACCCCGTGTTGTGGGTTATAGTCGTATACAGTTAATAAAAATACAACATTATACATATACTCTGTTCGACGCTTTTTTTTACCGTTATTGGAGAGTAGTTTCAGTATAATCGAGAAGGTCGTAAATTTTCATCGTAAAACATGGTGGTGACGTTAAAATTGACAAAAACTAGGATGTCTGGACTAGAGTCCCTAGAAACAAGAGTCCGGTCAATCACCTCCATCTTGACCGCCATTTTCTGATGAACGGAAATTATGGGAAGATATGGAACGTTGATATTATATGATAAATATATTACAATATTAGTTGGTAATGTGTTTGTTTATCAACATTAACGTTTCTACCTATTTATATGTGTTTAAAATTTTCCACAATTTCGGTCACAAGTGTCGAAAAAAATATCGTCTGTCACACATCAGGATGGGTGATATCTGACACGTGTGTTTACAGTACTCGCCTTTGCGCCTCGCGCTGCGAACGTCACACTCATGAAAAATCGTCCTCTTTCCGGACTTGTAATACAATATACTGTTAACTATGTTGAAATACGAGCGCTAAGGTGAAGGGAATAAAGCGAATGTTGTAGTTCAGTACACGAATGACAATTTTTCAACACACTTGTTTATTTGTCCGAAATCACACGTGATAAGAGATCTTCATCTGTAAATGATTTTACAGGTGCTTGACCGCGAATTTTGATTCCACGCTGCTTGTTTTGTCCGAAAAACAACAAAGAAACGAGGTGTTATGTCAGAACGTAGAAGCCTCGCATATGAAGCCCAGCGGAATGGAACAATCGTGGTTGTTGAGTCTGCCACTTGAGTGAAGAGAGCCGCAGTATCGCCTCTGGCCTCTGAAGGGTGCGTTTGAAAGCCACCCAGTAAAGCCAGCTTTGGCCAAAGTCTGGTCAAGAATGGTGACGAACTGGTCCGGTTCGAAGAGCGAGTGAAACCCGATGCTGGCGTATTCGGGATACTGCGAACCGTTTATCGGTTTTGACTTCTTGAAGATCTCGGTCACCGATTTCGCCTCGGCAACGGAGTTCAGGACGGCCAAGTGGCCGCCTTCCTCGATGCAAATCCTCCGAGCTTGCGGCCACGGAACAGCTTCGGTATAGACTTTGTAACCGGCAACAACGCCTTGCGGGTACCTGGCAAAATGACCAAAGCGACCTGTTCAGGAAGTTGTCAATAGCAGCGGAACTAGGCTTTGAGGTGGTCGAAAGCTTACGTGTAATTGCCTATTTGGGGAGCAGGTACACCCCATCCCAGATGAACGTTCACTGGTGCCGCGTTCCCCGAGGTAACTGCATCCAGAGATTGAAATTTCATGTTAAAGGAGAATTGTGTTACAACGAGTGACGGCAATTTTCCGCAACAAGTCCGGGAGGCTCAAATTCCCATATGATCTAATTACAATAGACATCCAAACATCAACGTGCAGATTTCAGTTGAGCGTTGAAAATACTCACCGAGTGTTGACTGATTGAACCAGTTGTGAATGACATCGCAAGGTAACCCAGCCAAGATCATCGTCACATAGAGTAAAACTTGAAACGTAACAAACGTGCCCACCATTTTGGTACTCGGATGCGATTAAGACTGCAGGGTTTCTTCTTCTTCCTTTACTTCGGATGCAAGTGGCTGTGCCCGAAAGCGCGTGGTTAAAAATGAGAAGTTGCACTTAAGACTGACCAAGTAGCTCTGATTCGCTTGTTTTCTTCGCAGTTCATTATGCCCAGTTAAAAGGTCATGCGATGAAATGATAATGCGCCTATAACCTGAAATAGCTTTAATCTACCGCAGCGCGGTGACACAGACTGATTATTTAACAGTAGAGTGCAGATTTCGTTTAAAATTTTCTCTCTCATACAGCAATTGATTCTACGTCTACTATTAAATTATGAAGTTTTCTTCTCGACTATCGGAGAATTTAGATTTACTGGAAAGAGAAGAAACGTTTTCTTATGTCGATGGCGTCGGTTCAAGGTATTCCTTCAAAGCGACTTATCTGACGTCAAGGAGCCTTGCTGATCGTTTTAAATGTCAAGAATGGCTGCAGCCTTGCATCTCAGAAAAGAAGTTTTGTAAAAACAAAACTTAAAGGAAGAGAGAAAGCAGATCAAGGTTGAAAAGAAGCAATTTGCATACTGTATGTATAATAAGATGTCTTTATTATTTGCATTCGACTTCCCATCGATCCTACTTGCTTTTATGCGTAAAGGGAATGTACCAGTTCCGTATACATAATTGATTATTTTCCAACAAACTCGTGAATACTTTATTTGGGGTTAGACTGAAAGAATGATGATCTTCCAACCTTCATTATATACATACTATATTTCAATTAGTACCATCATAGATAAGGTACTATAAATTCTTACACACTATATTTATTCCTCAAAAACGAAGCTGAACTGGTCACAAAAAGTACGTATTCAACAACTACACGACATATCAGTACAGCATCTGACCGTCTTGATCAGTACATCGAACGCTCACATATGAATCCCAGCACAGTTGAGCAATTGTGATTGTTAAGTTGGCCGCTGGAGTGAAGTGATCCGCAGTATCGTCTTTGGCCTGTGAAGGGTCCATTTTCGAGCCACTGAGCGAACCCAGCTTTGGCCAAAGTCTGATCAAGAACGGTGACGAACTGATCCGGCTCGAAGAGGGAGTGAAATCCGATACTGGCAAGATCGAGATATCTGGACCCGATCATTGGTTGCGACTTCCTGAAGATCTCGGCCACTGTATCTGCCTCGTTAGCGGAGTTCAAGGTGACCAAGTGGCTGCCTTCGTCAATGCAAATTCTTCGAGCCTGCATCCACGGAACAGCATGAATGTGGACTTTGTAACCAGAAGGAGCGTTCTTCGGATATCTAGACAAGATACCGAAAGCAGATTTTTGGGGCGTTGAAGAGAAACGTACAATGAGAATTTGAGATAGTAGTTACATTAAGAGCACTCACGTGTAATCGCTTCTTTGTGGCGCCGGTACTCCTGATCCCTGCAGGCTGGTCACCACGGGCGATCCATACCCCTTATGAACTGCATCCATCGATTGAAATTTTAATACTTAAAGTTACTTCATCAAAGTTTTCCGATGCGTTCAAACTTCCCAGTAGCGCAACATACTAATCAGGTTCAAGTTTCTAGTAGTATAACAACTAAGGTATCCTTGTACTGTTAACTAATTTTGATCAGTTTTCAACGTTCCGATAATTCAAAAATCAAATTACAGGTTTTAATTTAGTGTTACAAAATACTCACTGATTGATTTGCGGTAAAACTGCGTGTTCACAACAACGCAATCTGATGTGTCGGCTATGGTCAGTGTGACGTAGAGCAAAACTTTAGCCACGACCAACATGGCCGCCATTTTGGTACTCAGATACATCGAAGACTCAGGACTTGGTCTTCTTCTTCTGCAAATTCGTATGCAACTGACTATGTCTGAAAGTGCGTAGAAAGGTGATTGCGAGAGCTGAGAGTTAAAACTGAACACGTAGCTAAAATCGCTGGTATTCTCCGCAGTTATTTATCTCGAGTCAACAGATCACGCGGTGAAATGATAATTCGCCTATAACGGGGAATGACTTCACTAGCTGGCTTATCCGACGCATTGACAGCTAATTATCAGAAATTACTTGAATTCAGGTTTCGGTTGAAATGCCTGAATATTTTTATAGTTATTGAACCTGAAACCTTGAGTAGAAACATATCGCGAGCTAATTAAATCATTTCATTACTCCATGTTTTTGGAGAGAGTTGACGAGTACTCAACTGACAAGAATGAAAATTAACTTTATAATTCAACGGGTTACACATCCTATAAAAGATAGCGAAATTTGCGAAAATCGTTGATTTCAAACCATTCGAAATTGTCAGTTTATCTAGAAGGCCGTGAATAGCGAGATGGACCACAGCGCTACATTTCGCCGAGGATTACCCGTGGGAGTATCTGTTTTTAAAAAATGACGGCAGTCCCTAAGGGCGCAGCCCGCCTGGCACAATAGTGCTGATATTTTCACGGTTCGCGGGCCGTAATCAAACCGTACGCACCATTTTTACATCAGTTTTCGAAGGCGTTGTAGCAGCCTACGGGAACGTAGCCATTAACGCCCGTCGAGTCTGACGATGAGTCTAGACAGTTACAAAAGAAACGGTGTCTCGATGTTTAGCGGAGCGGAAAAAAAGGAAACTGTAATCTCAAGAAAGGAACATATATTTCGTCGGTCCAGTTTGTTCATCTTCAAAACCCCGCTTTTCTTCCTTCCCGATGAATCTTCTTCCGTGAAAAATCCTTCAGCAAACGATCGGTAAATCACCTGAATTCAGTCACGCAACCACGTGTTGCGGGTCTTCTGACTCGACAGAGAGGAATTTTTTTCAAACAAAACAGAAATATTTTCCGGTGGAACAACTATAAGCCAGCTGTTGTGACCGATAAACTTTAGCAAGTTTAAGCTATAAATTCGGTGGACAGCTCGATCATGCGTGAATTTTCTTTCCACCATGGGTCAGATGTGAGAAAGGGAATCTTTTCGTATTAAAGCAATTCCGCTGCGTGATCGTAAATCTGTATCCCAATATTTTTGCCCCCGTTTGTTAAAGTTTACTCAACACGACGGAACCTTTGACTAGTTTGAAATCGCTTTCAACGATATCTCAGCGGATACTCCTGCACGGTTTGTCATGAATCGAACCACGTAAGTGTGAAAATTCCAAACGAGCTTCATTCTCGTGTCCGGTGCAGTGATCCGAATAATGATGACTCGGCGCACGTTGTGTCAGGTTAGGCATGACGATGATTTACCGTCTAGACAAGCGAGGGCTACGAGTTTACAACTTTTATATTTAACAATACTTTGACCCCCTGTGTATACTCTCCACGAGACGATAAATCGACTCCATCATCAGCAACCCGCTATCAGAGATGATGACGGTATTAAAAAGCGTCGCGCGAACCGTCGATTTGTTATAAACTCTATTCGCACGCTCTTCAAACTTCTTACTTTACATATTTCTAATTTGTTGCCCTCTCTTTATTCAAGTTCTCCCAAAGTTGAACATAAAAACGCGGTCAGATTGTCTGAAAAAGCCGCCTGTGGTCAGGCAATTTTACTTTCGCCAATGCAACTGCCATACTACCATTTCATGCAAAATTTCGGTTGCCTGACCGCAGGCGGCAATGTAAAATTGTGCAGTACAAATGATCGCATTTTCTTAGTAATTTACGTACCGAGAGTCATTGTTCTCAGTAATTTTTCATCTCATTATCCGTCAGCTCGTTTATTTCTCGACAGTCTGATGCACAATTTCGATAAAAATTTAAGAGTTCTGGTTAGCAATTTACGAATCGATTATACGTGCGATCAGGAGCGAGAGATGGGTGAAATGTTGGGTATAATGGCAATTAACTCGCTACGTTTTTGTAGTCCTTCTATTATACTGATAATATCTAACTTCGCGTGATTGATCCCTCCCAAATTACCTGCCTATACTGATAGGTATATAATATTTGGCCATACCGTAACAGCTGAGCGTTGAATAGATCGTACAAAGGTTAAACTCCTCAGACTCAGAGGTCAGAACTTGGGGACTAAATAATCGTTTAACTCGAAGGCGGCAAAGTACCCGGAATCACGCGAACTGGCGGTTCTACGCAACTACACCACCCAAAATCGAGTATCTTATATATACCTAGAATAATCTATCTAGGAGCTCGTGCCGCGGTGTTAACGCCCATTGTTCAATGGAATCATCACTTACTTTCACCAGCCTATTAATCTTGGTGAAAATCAGAAGCGAAAAGGAGAATCGCTGATAAAATTCAAGCTCATATTCACGCGCCACATTTAGTAATTCATTGCTGCTGCAACTGGTACGTATAAAACCGAGAAAATCCCCTAGCAGTGTAATAATCTGGGGAAAAAGCTAGACGCACACTTATATCATCATGTGCACAATACTTTATAGGCGTAAATTATAATGCTCAATTTCATCCCTACTGATGTAAAATAATTGCGTAATACGGTTAAATCTGCGATGAGAGCAACCGTCCCGCGAAGGCACTCAGTCAGCCCCTGAAATTTAATAAGGTTTTAAAAAAAAATCTCCACGTCTATGTCTGTCTTGGCAATTTTATCTTCTTGCCGCTCAATCTTCAGATGGAGCGAATGAAGGGACGGCAGGTTTCGTGTACCTTGTTATTATTATTCTATATCAAAAAAATTAACGACCAACAGAAAATTAATCCGTTGCTATGGTAATACGGTAATTCTCACTGACAAGAATAAATGAAAATAATCATTCACGCCAGCTGTATCAACAGTGTAATCTCTCGGATGATACTTTCCCTTATTTTCACACCAAACATTCGATTAGCGCATATTTTTTTTCATTGTCTGATTATCCGCTTTACTTGCCCAGTTTAATACCAAATATTATGCAACTGTCGGAATTCAAGTCCAACTCACGTGTCATCATAGAGAAGGCAATACTGCAGGCATTGAATATATGTGCGAGTTATGATGAGCTGGTTAAATTCGTGTGGAGTGATTCAACTGCAGAAATTGCGGTGTAAGGTCGCCCAATTTGAACCCTGAAACAGGGGAATGTCCGTTCGCTAAGTCCTACAACCTCAAACGAGGTAAATCGCATTATACCGCCAGTTACGTAGGAGACTACAGTTTTTTGAACCGTTCATCAGAGCTGGTCTTTTGCTGAGCCATTTCCCAATGAAATTTAATCTTTCCTCTACACGACGGACGTAATTAAAGCTTTCTTCTTTCTCCATTTTGACTGATAAAATGCAATATTACTTCTACTCGTCGCTCTTTAACTTATATTATAGGTATCCCTACTCCTTAAAGTATCGCGCAATATATGCTTGCAGATTTTTTTTTATTTCCCTTGTGTCTAGGGAGTTGTCAAAGTTTTATCCTGACGCAAATTCTGTTTCCCTCTTTTTTTCTACCGACTTGGAAAAAATAAAATTGAACGGCAAAGGAGCATATGTCTGTAAAAGAGAGAAAAGAAAATGAAGGCAAAAAGTGTTAACATAAAGAAGCCGCAGGCTGATTTTCAGCAGCCATGTATTCCCCCGGAAGTACCGTCAAAACTGTCAAGACCAAGATGACGGTGTAAAATCGCGTGGGAATTAATTCTTGCCTCTCGCTTTTAAATTGTACAATCTTTCGAGGTTCTGCCCGATTAAGCCACGCACTTTATCGTTCCTATTCAATTACTAAAATTACTGCTGTCATGGTCTTTACAGTTTCTTTTCTCTGTTTTCAGATGGTGAAAATGATGATGACCGTCGTGATAGTCTTTACAATATGCTGGCTTCCGTTCAACGTACTGACGGTGAGGGATCAGATAATATTTTCCTACTTAGTGATGTAATTCGCAGATCTGTTCCAACGCCACTGTTTTCCAACAGCTCGCCCTTGACCACGATGACCGGTTACGAGTATGGTCGGGATTGCCCTACCTATGGGCCGCTCTCCACTGGCTATCTATGTCTCATTCCTGCTATAATCCGGTTATCTACTGCTGGATGAATGCCAGGTTTAGAGCCGGGTTTCTGCTGACCCTTGCACGAGTTCCGTACATGCAACGGATCATCCCTCAGGGTCGTCGAAGAACGCACCATACCAGCATGGCGGGAATTGCTCTAACCGGTAAGGACCGCGCCTTTCAGCATGCTGCACTTTTCATCGTCTTGAATAAATTGAGAGCAAACTGTAGAAACTAGTCCCAATTCAAACTTGGGAGTAAATTTGTCTAGGTCAATTCTCCAGCTATTGAGGTTTCCTCAAGCGTGAAATCAAATTTAAACTATTCTTGCCGTCATTTTTCTTTGCCCGATACAGTGCTCAGTACGTAGACGATTTTGCCAATTATTTTAAGCTTGATATTCAATTTAAAGTCGGTTAAATTGATTGATGATGGTCATCTTAAATTCACAATTTAGTACATCAATTTCAAAACGGATATGGATTACTTTTAAGTTCTTTGTGTTTCTTGATTAATTCGAAATTGGTCGCATTTTACGGGATTCATTGCGCTCTCAAGCTGCATTAGTAGTTTCAGATTTGCATGAAAATTATTCTAAATCATTTCTTTTATAATTCTATTACACTTACAATCATTTCCACCAAAAGTAACACGAGGATTTAAAACGAACTTGCTGAGGGACGAGCATTTGGTAGTTAATAATCTTGGATATGAAATAGTAGAGTGCAGTAAATGCTTTGAATCGCATTCAGAGCCAAGTTCATGGATTTCGATAGCATCTGCACTTCATAAGACTACATCAATGAAACCAGATATCAGTCGCAGATTAAATTAGTAATCCCAAATCGCCTGAGTCGAAATCCACAAGCTTGACTCTGAGTCTGTTGGAAATTCGCACAAGTATAGATTTTCCGTACAGTCGCAATGCGTCTAATCTAATTTCCTCCTATAGCGCCTAAGGTGCTGGAGGATGCTGGATTACTATGCTGGAACCTGATCTAATTTACAAAACGAAAACTCGTCACTCAGTTACTCCGTCGGTCTTTCATGCTTCGCTAACATATGCCTGATTTTTTCCAAACCCACGAACAGCCCCACCAATCCACAAGAAGCGTTAACAGCTGCGGAAGAGGATCAAATATGTCGATCCTCAACAAAAATAATTGAAAAATGTTCGTTTTTACAACTCCAATTTCTGCAATCAACTATTTCTAATTCAAATAAGCCAAAATAACGTTGACTATGGTTTTAAAGATTTCGAATGATTGAAAATTTGACAATTGATTTTCTTTTCCTTACGGCTTCTTAAACAGTCTTCTTGGATTCGATTTTTCTTTTTGGACGAAGTGAGTGTTCGATGGTAATTGTTTAGGTACTGTATATTAACCGCCTGCAGCTACGGTGTGAAACAGGTGACCAAACACCAACCGATGCACACTTATTACAAATTGAAAGAACAGAAACACTATACATTTATGTAGGAATATCATCGAATACTGCTGGGCCTTCACTTGAAACGGACGAGGTGAACGTAGTTGATATTCGAAAGTGACGGTTCGTTGCAGACGTGGCCTCCTCGCACGATCCGAAGAAATGATCCTTCCCTGATCGCGTTGCAGGATTGGAGGCTCCGGACAACTCGATTCTCCGGAGGATCAACACCTGCAGCACCTATATTAGCGTCAGGCGAAAACCAAGCGGGCACCATTATGCTCCTGCACGATCCGCTAGCCTCCGTCACACGGATCTCATCTCGTCAAGATCGGGTCAGACGCAGAGTCGCCGTCTCATTCGACTCGACTCACATCCGGAGGAACGAATCTAGTCGAAAATAAACATAAACAAAGTATATATTTAACTCCACGACATTCTTCTCTAAGGAACAAATCATTGCTTTTAGTTTGAATCATTTCCTTATTTTTCTTTTATATTGAACAAATCAGCGAGTCGTGCTATATCGTGTTAATTTAATATACTCCGAAAGAATATAAATTTGACTCTATCACGCTTTGCAGAGAAACTATTTATCGGTTTTTTTCTTCTACCGAAAGCAAGATAAAAATATGATAGAGTTCAGGTAAATTCGCCTGTCTGTAGGCAACTGCATTTAATGTTTAAGTTAATGTTTGTTAAGATGCCTATGCACAGAAGTCCCTGGTGTGACTAGAGTTGCCTGCCCACAGACGTTTTCTATATAATTTATTTTCATACAGAAGCAGACGAATAATCGAGAAAAATAGAATGCATATGATACTGTAAATATATTGGAATAATTAAGTATCGTAACGCAACATATCCTCGCAAGCGATTTCATTCTGCTGCTGGAATCTTTTTTTTCTGTGAGTTTAGATTTTCAGGGAGATTTTCTATCTTAGTTCTTATTGGATCTACGGGGTTCTGCACAACCAGAAATCCCATCGCGGTTCGATATTACAGTATTCAAAGGTCTGATTTAATCATTGCGCGGATATCATCGCATTTCGTTGTTGATAATCCGTAACAATGAAGTAAACGAACTAGTCGCACACCCCATATACAGTACAATATGAAATATCAGGTGTCTAGCCATAAAATATAAATATTGACTGTGCTGTCACGGGGAAAAACAAAAAGTGCGAATAAAAAATAAGTCATTGTTATCTTATATTTAAATGTAAGCTGTGTAACGCTTTGCATAAGATTTTTATTTTCGTTTATATAATAATGGTATTGGTATGAATACATAATGACTTATATATGTTCATATGAATATATGTTACCAGTATGTATATTATACAATGTCTAACAACATTACAGGTTACAAATACGTAATTATAATTAATGTGTAAAAGACTGTTGACCATAATACGGGTTAAATGAATCTTGTCGTATTTACTGTTACTAATTTAGCCATCTCGAAAAACTAAACTAACAAGTACATATTAGATATACTTAACGATTTATATTAATAAAATATTATGTACACAGACATATGCGACATGCCAACGCGCAGAGGAAATTCGCCAGTAAACGCGCCTCGCCCTTATACTGTAATAAAATGGTTCTATATGCATATAAGGGACTTTCCTTTACAAACTGGACAGATTTTGATAAAAATTGATCGACTCGTTTTTGATTTAGCTGAATTTTTAGAAAGAAAGTTCTTTTTTTTTTCATTTTAAAGCTAAAAGAATGAATTTTATTAAAAAAACAGTTTCATTGAAAACTAACTCAAAAATGTGTCGGTCAGAAAGGTGTTCGGTTTGTAGAAGAAAGTCCCATAAACACATATATTGATATTCTTGTAAACCGAATGATAATTTTCTCCCTTGCGTCATACATTTCCCCAGAGTATATCTGCACCTATCTATAACACCCCTTTAATATCATTGATGTAGGCTTACGGCAGAATTGGCGAATTTTTTCGGAATATTGAGCGGAAGCCTAAAGCGTAAAACGACACGGGTGACGTACTCCAAAGCGCCTTACGGTGACAAGATTTGCAGCATGCTGTACGAATTTCTTATTCCTTAACGGACCTCCCCTTCGATCTTCGAAATCGCACGTTTCCAACGGCGATCATTAATCTCACATTTCACTCCGCGAAATCGCTGAATATCGAACAAGTCTTTCAGTTATTGATTAGATACGATTACGGACCGCAGGATTTATCTAGCAAAGCCTGATCTAACGCGCGGTCTTGAATCCTCAATCAACGATTCAAATTCCATCGCAGTTTGAGGGCAACTTGTCTGTCTCGAAACTGGCAAATTTGCACATTTTTTCTCACCATCGGGCAAACGCTACTTCTCGACCGCAACCTCATGGTCGTTGATAGTGAATCATCAACTTTAGGCACCTGTATTGAAAATAGCGGTACAACCAACTTCATCGGGTAAAATTTGACGCTTGCAACTTTTGTCCCATTTAATTTATTCATTTCTTTACTACAACTTTTCAACACTTAATATTACAGGTATGTATACATAAATTTTGTATATGTAAATATATGTGTATAATAGTAGGGTAAGTAGAGATTTTAAGTACATCAAAATTATTTTTTAACATAAAATAGAGATTCTATATAGACGACAATGAATGTCTAATGTAGAGGAATGTAAACTTTCGATTGATTGCTGTACACGTGGACGAGAAATGTAAAATATTTCATATTGATTGGCTACATGAAATCAATGATTCACGGAAAAGATCAGAATAATGAATCCTGAAAGATCCAATCATGGATTTAAACCTTTTAAAGCTTGATCAGCCTGGTTTCGTGATGAAAAAAGTGAAGAACGCATGTGGAAGCTCTGACTTGTGTATATTTACTTTTTTTTCCCTAATGACTGAATATCGTATTTTCTGATCTATCGAATTGGACTAGATTTACATCGGTTGAAGCAAATTATACATGCAATTACTGTCAAGTACACTTTTTTTTGTCATAAATGTAATGAAATCTTCAGTTATTTTTTACTTCACAATACGTAAAAAAAAACGTCTCGAAAAAGATCGTGCAATCACCGGCGGTGAGGTAACTTTAAATCACATTGTAATGATAATTAGTAACTGGATAACAATACAGTCACATGACACAATAACTCTGACTTTGCTTAAGTACATTTTTAGAGGGGATATAAATCTGGACCAGTCAGTAACAACTTTAAAAATAGGTATTTAGACATAAATATATCATTTTCGAACTAATTGATAAAAACACCGACTCACTTCAAGCACAGTATGCCCTGCATGTATCGAACTCTAATTAAAACCCAAAATCGGAATAAATAACAGGATCGAGTTGTAAGATCATGAAAATTTGGCACCGCATTCTAATGCTATTGAGATAATATTTTTTTAATAGATTCCAAGATTTCTGTGTTGCGGTAAGCGACGATACCACCCCGATTGCAGAAATCATTATCCGCGCGTAAGTAAATGAGATTTGAATCGTTCGGAGAATCAGTTTTTAAGAAATTCCCAAAATCAATTACACCTCCTTTCAAGGAACCCAATATAGCCTGAGCCGCACAAGTGTCCCACTTGAATGTGGAGTCCTTAGACAAAATATAGACGTCAGACTGACCAAGAATCACGGTCAACAACTTGTAACCAGCTCCAGCTGCTTCGACCAAAGTGAAGCCATTTTCAGATAACTTTGACTTGACAGCCGCACTCTCTGAGCTGCTCAGAACAGCGACATTCCTGATTAGTTCTGGCCCACTTATCGAGGACAGTCTAACACCATTATAGTTGAAGCCCCAGTAGGTAGATCCCCGCCACCTGTTAAGTGAAGCGAAGTAGAAAGAACAGTGATGAAGTAATCAATAAAAGCTTTTCAATAACAATTTCAACCAAGCTCCAAACCCAGGTACCATTCTCTATTTATACTTATCCATCAACTTACTCGGAATCACAAGTATTATTGTAAAACGGCTGATTTATCACACCTAGAACTGGATGTCCGGTGGTTTTTTCAAAGACTCCAATCAGCACGGTAACGCACCTCAAACCGCTTAAATGAACACCCGTCACCTCATCTACTTTTTCTACCCCGTGAATATACTCAGCGGTAGAATCTAGGAAATTTAAATAAGAGCATTCCAAGGCTGCCAATTGTGTAGACTGCGTGCATTAACTTATCAAAACACAAGAAAACAGTGCCCAGACCTTATGGGCCACAAAAAGAATCTAAAGATGTCAGAATTGTGTGCTAAGCAAGTATAGATTCACCAAATAACAGTAAATTTTCTATGTACAGGAAAAAGAAATATTGCCAGTGAATAGAACAAAACAATGTAGAATTGCGTAGCATGCATGAATAGATATTCAAAAATCAAATCACAGACAACGAGTAAACTGAAAAACTTTCAATACGAGTTACCGATTGGGTCTATCCATATTCCGAGTGCATCGGTGGTGAGTTTGAGATTATCAGGAACGCAATTATTCCCTGGCACATCTTCGAGTTGAATTTCTCTGTGCACTTCAATGGCAAGTAGATTGGCAACTTCGGAATCATTATTGAGAACTTTTTCCAGGAGGTTGGCAGTATCGTCAAAACTTGAACAAACTTTGACGGTGACAGACTCGCCCAATGTGTTGCTGAACGTGTTATTCTCCTCACCTGTTACATGCTCCGCCAGGTCTGGAAACTGCCTTTAATTTTCAAACTAACTTATTGTTGGTAATTCTTAGCATATCAATTTTGCAATTTTTTAACGTTTTATACCTCTGTTCCCACGTCGTGTTTTATTGTTTCTTGTATCAATACGTCGGCTAGAGTTTTGAAGTCCTGTACAAATCTCGGGTTTTTTTCCTCGTCAGATTTTTCCTGTACCAAGAGTTTGAACAACTGACGATTTTGGCGACATACTCTTGCTATATTCGCTGCTTTTTCCGACACCTTCAACAAACACTTCAACAATCTGCTTCCCTCCGACATTATTGGTATTTATTTGTAAATAAAAATTCCTCTGTTTAATTGTTTTCAACAAGGTTATGACTTTGAGTTTGACAGATGCCGTACAAGCAGCCCCCTGGCGCTCCTATGTATTTCACCCCATTTAGTTCGTACTGCGGGGTGCTGGCAGTACATACATAGACAAAAGTCTATGACGTAGACGTAACCACCGTAGCGGTAACAGCGCGCAATACTGCCAGCGCCACGTAGCGGTAGCAGCGTGGAACACGGGCAGCGCCACGTAAATTTCTATTCTAGGGCGCCACGTAGCGACTGGCGACGTTAAGAGGACAAGATTTTGAGCTCAGTTCCCGGCTGGCTGCGTACAAGCAAAGACGTCTGGTTCTATTCGTATTTATTCGTCTAATCACAGCTCTGGTCCAATCGAAGCAGCCAATAAAACGCCACATTGTAGTGACGTAATTTTCTCGATTGCCACACTGAACTTCAACGTTGAATAAAATATACGAGATTCCAGTCTCAGAGCTCCAATGCTGATAATAATTATACCACTTGCGGGCAGAACCTGCCCCATATAGCACAGAAAAAATGATCGACTATAGTAATTACATACATTCTTCAATCAACGTCCGTTGTGAGATTGCAACAGAGATTGTTTTGTTATTGGGTGGTTTGAAAATCCGCACCATTTCTATCGAGACTATCGAAGTTCCTCGAGCTATCGATCGGTGCATCTGAACGAATATCCTTGTCTGGCATACGGGATTAGACAAGGATGTCTATGGCTTGAACATATTTCTTACGTCTGTGGCCAATTGGCTCCAATAAGCAGTTTTCTCTTTCTACGCTACAATCGTAGCCGCTTACACGTTAGCCCAAGCTCGTGCGGTCAACTTCTATACTATGTCTATAGTCACAACATAACTCAATTAGGAGTTCGTGGGAATTTCGAAGTAAATTATATATCGTTGTGATTCGTGAATGGTGGTGTTGCCGTTAAATGATCAACGTGTTTTAACCGAGGTTTAGAGGACGGATAATGGTGAGAATATATTTATCTGTTATTTAGTCACCAAAACCGGTGAGCTGACCGGCGCGTCAATATAACCTAACCTAACCTTCAAAATTATCGAGGGCCGCAGAACGAGCCGTTCTTTTAGTGATGCGAAAAACAAATGCGATGAACGGAGTTCTGATGCTTATGCACTATCAGCTTTTCAGTTTCAATCTCGATTTCGTGTAACTTGTTTTTGTATGAAAGGCATCCAGCGACGGCATTCCGCCACCTGGGACTGTAGCCGGCTTCCCTTCAGTTCCACCAAGCATGCCGCCAGGTTTTGTGCCACCGATCATGCCTGGCACCCCTTATATACCAGCTCCAGGATTGCCTCCAGGCCCTCCGAACATGATGCCACCTCAATTTTCTATTCCGCCACCTGGTTTCAGTTTTCCAATCTCCGCCGGACCTCCACCAGATTTAAACGTTATAGGTAAGATGAGTAATCATTTAATACCATTGGAAATCTATTACACTCAATATCTTTTACCGCTTTGCTTATATCATTCTCTAGGATCATGAATATGTTTGTAGTATTAATTGACAATGGGCTAATAAAGTAATAAACTGTCACATTTACATTATTATTGTATCAACAGTCTGGTAATAAATAATAATGATATACCCTGAAAACCTTATATTAGAGCCAGAATTATTTCGTAACTGAAATTGAATTATGCTTCTAAAATTTTGTTAACGGTGAATATTGGTTCATTTTTGTACTCCACTCTTATTACAGGTCAAGGAATTTGAAATTTGTTCTAATTTTTGTGTACTATGAATTACACAACAATTATTGAACTTTTGTACAATTATAAATAATAGTTTACTATGATTATCTATATAGAATGATTATGTGTGGTGAAACCACTAAGTCATTTTTTTCTAGCCCGTGATTAGTGAAAGGTCCTATTCTGTTTGTTGAGTTAAGTTTGTTCACTTTGTTTTGCTATTCTCAGCTGCGCCACCTCAAATAACTGGATCACCAGCTGTCCCAACATCAACGACATCGGCGCTTGAGCCAACCACAGTTACACCATCAATTCCAACAATGGAAAAAAAGTCTGAATGGACAGAGCACAAAGCTCCAGACGGTCGTACCTATTATTATAACAGTTCAACAAAGCAATCACTTTGGGAAAAACCTGATGAATTGAAAACTCCAAGTGAATTGCTGCTATCTCAGTGCCCATGGAAAGAGTACAAATCTGACAACAGTAAAATATACTACCACAATGTCACAACCAAAGAATCAAGGTGGACTATACCACCTGAGCTTGAAGAATTGAAGGCAAAGCTTGCCAGTGAGGAAGCTGGTACTGCTACTTCAGTTACCGCTGCCTCTGCTGCTGTTGCTGGCTCTGCTATTGTTCCAAGCAGTACTTCGAATGCGTGAGTGTTATTAGTTTCAATGACAAATGGTGATTTGATTTGAAAATATTTGATCGAACGTATTATGTTCTTCTAGGGCTCTTGTTCCACCTGTAATGCATGCGTTATCGCCAAAACTTACCACACCACAAGCAAGCACCCCTGAGGCGAGCTGTAAATCGGCAATCGAACAGGCTATGGCGGCAACACTCGCCGCGATAAATATTCCAACTCCTCCGACAAAACCCGACGACGATAGTAACTCGACGAAAGGTTCTGCCAATGGGAGTAGGAACAGCACTCCTGAACCCAAAGTGCATTTTAAGGATAAGAAGGAAGCGATCGAAGCATTCAAGGAGTTGCTGAAGGAACGAGATGTACCCTCTAATGCTACTTGGGAACAGGCAGTAAAAATGATTCAAAATGATCCAAGGTATCCACAGATGAAGAAATTGAACGAGAGAAAACAGGCTTTCAACGCCTACAAAACGCAACGGCTTAAAGAAGAACGTGAACAGGAAAGACTGAGGTAGAGTTATTATTTGTTACTGAAAATCTGTTGGTGATGCATTGTAATTGATTTGTATTGGAGTATTTTTTTCTGTTGTCAGGTTGAAAAAAGCCAAGGAGGATTTAGAACAATTTTTATTAACTCACGAGAAGATGACGAGTAATACAAAGTATTATAAATGCGAGGAGATGTATGGTAACTTGGAGCTTTGGCGATCGGTTGGAGACTCAGATCGTCGTGACATTTATGAGGACGTAATATTCAATTTGGCCAAACGTGAGAAAGAGGAAGCAAAGGTTATGAAGAAACGTAATACCAAACGACTTGCCCTTGTATTAGATGCCATGACAGACGTTACATACAAAACCACGTGGCAGGAGGCACAAGCATTGCTGCTTCAGCACTCCGCGTTTGCTGAAGACGCGGACTTGTTGGCTATGGACAAGGAAGATGCTCTGCTAGTTTTTGAAAACCATATTCGTCAATTGGAGAAGGATGAAGAGGAGGAAAAGGAGCGGGAGAAAAAGCGAAGGAAACGATTGGAGAGGAAAAATAGGGACGGATTTATAGTGAGTCACTGAATTCACGTATGGATACGTCATTTTGCTGTATTCTGTCATTCATTCCTTTCGTTATTTATATTACAGAGTTTATTGGACGATTTACACGAGCAAGGCAAGCTGACGTCTATGTCACTCTGGGTGGAACTTTACCCCATGCTATCTGCTGATATACGGTTTTCAGCCATGCTCGGTCAACCGGGATCAACACCATTGGATCTGTTCAAATTTTACGTCGAAGATTTAAAATCACGTTTCCACGACGAAAAGAAAATAATACGCGAAATTTTAAAAGACAAAAGTTTCGACGTTCAGGTTAATACTACATTTGAAGAGTTTGCGACAGTGGTTTGCGAGGACAGAAAATCGGCGACTCTGGATGCTGGAAATGTCAAACTCACGTATAATCTGTTGCTTGAAAAAGCAGAGGCAAGGGAGAAGGAAAGGATCAAAGAAGAGACAAGGAAATTCAAAAAACTTGAAATTGGATTCAAAAACTTGCTGAAAACCTTAGACGTCGATTATCAGATGTCGTGGGACGATGTTAGAGCCAAAATCGAAGGAGAATCCGATTTTAAAGCCATAACACTCGAGAGCGAGAGAGTAAGGATATTCAAGGAGTATCAACACGAAATCGAGGAAAGCTGTAGTCACCATCACATAAGAAGCAAAAAAAAGAAGACAAAAAAACCAAAAAGAAAGTCACGATCTCGGTCGCATAGTGTAAGTGCAAATATAGAAATACCTTTTTGCCGTTTCGACGAGAACGGATAAATCTATTTCTACTATTTTCAGGAGTCTGATGCTAGTGAAAAAGGGGCTAAGAAAAAAACCCAAAAATCACGATCTATGAGTCCTCCGAGTAAATCGGACAGTTCTGAATCTGACGTGAAAAAAACCAAACGCAAGAAAAGTAAGAAGAAAAGAGGTCGCAGCCGTTCAGTAAGTGAAACTTTATTTCTATCGTTGTGATCGTGTGTTTACTCAACTAGTGAATTTGTTCTACTTTTCATTTCTTGTTCAGCGATCCTTTTCAAGACTACCATCTTCAGAAGAGTCTCCTGACCGAAAACGTAAGGATGAAAAACACCGACGAACCTCCGCCCACAGTGAAAATGGTTCGGTAAACGAGAGTGCTGCTCATCACCATGAATTATCCGAGGATGAATTAGAAAAGCAAAGAGCACAACTATTGCGCGAACTGCAAATGCAGCAGGAAGACAATTGAAATGTTCTATTCTTCTTGCAACGGCATCCAATGCGAGAGTGACTTCGAGATATATACCAAACATTGAATGTATTCATCACTTGAAATAAGTAATCTTACCCCGGGGTAATCCAACGGCAATACGGTAAAGTGACTTTAATTTTCAGTTAGTATTAAATTTAAAGAAAATGATTAAGAATCAATTCCAACGTTCCTCTTGTGCTCATAAAATAAAATGACGATTCCGATACGTTATTCGCAATAAACATTCAGTCACCTCTTTGCACGCAGAATCACCGTGGGAATCGCTGCAAGCGCCTTTTGTGCAACGATTAGCAATGCGAATCAATCGATAGTGCAGTTGTACATCGATTTCGCAGACGGTAACGAAAATGTAAAACATTATTGATATGCTAGCGTTCAGTTCTCCACTCAATTTTGTTACGGACCATCAAGTTTTGAAGTTTGACCGCGCCATTTGCGCGTCAACTTGATGCTTTTCGGTTCTGAGAGGAAGCTGCACAGTATTTGCTGATCGGCACTCGACGCGGGCGGTCGAAAATCTCGGGTGTGTACAGTGATAGTGAAGAACCTTGGCGGCAGGGCAACGAACTATTTTATTTACAAGTACACTGATAAATACAGAGTGTTCAGCTGAAAAAATTATTTATTTCAATAATTCGTGGTAAAATATTGATACTAGTTCAAAAAGTGTACTATTGTTGTTTCGTCAATAAAAATAATGACTTACCGCGAATTTTATCTTGGGCCGTACATAGTTATTGTCAGTGCACACACTTTTGTCACTGTGCTAATCGTACATATTGACTGTTTCAACTTATCACATCGTGGTGTTTGATTACATGCGTGTATTGAAAGTGAGGGTATAACCGTGGTGCTCTACCTGAGCGTATAGAAGCTCGAGTGCTAGAAACTAAAGAAATTATTACAAACACTGTGAATTTAGTAAATACCCATACACTACAATGGCGTCGAAGATGTGATTGCGTTTCAAGCCGGATACGAAGCCAAAATTTATACAACCCTAGAAAGTTCCCTTTTTCTTGAAATATAAGTGAAAGGAGAATTAAAACGTTTGCAGAATAACTCAATTAATCAACCAATTGAGTATAGCAAATAGGTTATGCCCATTACTCAGTTGTTGAAAAAAAAACATTTATTCTCGACTAAATTAAAATTTTCACATTTTTGACCTGAAAAGCGAGACGAAAGTAGCTTGTAATTCCTTCTTATACTTATTTCCCGTAAATTATTATTTCGGTTTTTCTAGTATTCTCTCGTCTTTTTCAATTTTCAACAACTTCTTTCTGTATTATTATAAACTTCCAATAATATTGTAGTTTTTAAACTATAAGATTAGGACACTTACACATAAAAGGAAACATTATAATGATTTTTTATACAAAAAATGCTTTCGTCTGTTTATTTGAAATATTTTATATCAGACATTTCTTAAAATAATCATAATAATTGCAGGTCACGATTGCCTCGTCAGCTTTTACAATTATTTTACTGCTGTATTAGGTATTTTATTAATATTTGCTTTTTAACCCTCGCCCCCCTTCCGCGGGGGGCTTCGTCCATAACGCGCCTACCAGGGCCTGAAGAGAAGGCAGAGAAGAGCTTGCAATCATTTTCGATGTCTAATATTTCTCTGAATTCTTGTTTGCTAACAAATTCTGATTATAAACGATCGATTCCTACAGTGCGACAGTGCGACTACAAATTGGGTGGGCAGCATTTTTATGAGCAATTTAGTATAAGATTAGTAGTAACAATTATGTCGATTAGATGAGGTGATTACCTGTGCAATGCAACGAGTACAGGAAGAAATTCCAGAGACGTACTTAAGATTTATTAAAGGGCATGATATTTTACGAGTTTCGATTGGAAAGCTAAAACATTTTGTAATGTTGAAGCTTTTTGTAAATATGTGTGGGGCCAGCAAGAGAACTAGAACATGATATTTTTTAATCATTTTGGCGAAAAAAGAAGCTATTTCAACAGGTAGCCATTGTGTGTTATTGGGACACCGAGTTATTATACCGGAAATATTATAAAAGTTAAACTTAAAACAACTACATTTTAATCATTTTGGAATTACTAAAATAAAAGCGCTGGCTCGTGGTTCTGCATGATGGCCTTCTTTGGCTGAAGATTTGGTAGAGTTGACGCGATCATGTGTACTGTGCCTACACGCAAACACAAACCCAGTTAAAATAAAGTTGATGGTGCTACTAATAGCTGGCAGATCATCGTGTAACGCAAATTCTATACATATTCCTCATTTTTTGATAAACAATCAACGATGAATCCATTGCCATAAAAATGTATCGAATATGCTTCAGACATAGGACACAGTGAATAAATAGAAAAGGATCAAGTAAAGTACACATTCCAAAATCGAGAAGATCAAGGATCAAGGAGAACGGACGAGTGTATCTTAAAGATATAAAAAAGAATAATAATATCTATAATTAGTTGAACCTGGTGAAGGTGAAATCAGCCTAAACTTTCGCATCTATAATTAGTTGACCTTGAAGCTGGTTTAAAAATGCAAATATACCCACTTAAAATCAAATAAATAGTAACGTAAAATTAATGAAAAACCTTCGCATAATTCCTTCTGCCTTTTTGAGAAACGAGAAACAGTCTCTCTCTCTCTTGGTACCTGTCTCGAAAGCGTGACATGTCGGATATACTCTTTAAACGTATTTGATCGCAATTTCTGAAACACATTGTAAATTCTAGATGTTCATCATGAAACTTATCTTTAAGAAGTCAAGATCTCGATGAAGATATAAGTATAAATAATAATTATAATAATAATAATAATTTATTTCAGCATTATATTTATTACACTATTCGATTCAACATAAGATGGAATCGTTCTAGCCCGAGACAATGCCGTCGCATTTACTCGAAGAAGAAAAAAAAAGAAGACGAAATAGAACAAAATTCTATTGGCTACACCCGCAAAGTGTTGATGAAGTTATAAGACAACGGAATCAACAGCTGTCCAAAGAACATGGTAAACATTCTAGTCGATGAATTGCAAGTAATAAGTTAATAAGAACATTGAACAATAAGATGTATTTTTATGCCGAGCGTGAATTTGCAATATCAGACAAATATTGTAAGTACGCGTGGTAAAAAAAACTTCATTCCCGACTCAACGATAATGTTTACTTTTTTGACGTGATAAGCGGGAGAAAAGTAGCACTTGGGCGCTTCGCGCGCTCGTTTACGACTCGTACGGAAAACATCGCGCTTGGCCTCAAAAATACCACCCTACCCTCTTGGTACACAATGTACTATTTTTATAGCGGAGTACGGAAAAAAGCACTTATCATTACTAGGTCATGAAAGCGCATTTTTTTATACTTCGAATCGCTTTTTTGTACTTTCGCAAAAACAATTTCGCACGGAACGCTGTCAAAATAGATGCGTAAACCATACTAGTGTTACACAATAGATATTTTCGTATCAAGTGCGCATAAAATAGGGATTTCTTGACGAGTTTAATTTGCCGCATAAGTCAAGAAGTCCCTATGTGCGCACATGCTACAAACCCGTTTTTCTGTGCTACCTCCTGTCAAAATCTACAAAATATTCGAATTGTTGACAAGGTATGAATATCCTTGTAGAAAAAAGAAAATTAACCCCAATAACCGTAATACAGTAGAACGTTGCGTCGTTGTGTTTAAACACGTGTGTAAATAATTAGGCATGTCGAGGTTGCTTAGCTGTCTGTAAGTAGAATATATGTAAAAATACATATAGTATCTCTTCGGCGACGAGCCGATGGAATGTGCGCAAAAATATGATTACCAGCCTGTCGAAATCATCGCGTAAAATTCATTTCTTCGTGACGGTTAGTTAGCAAAAGCGAGTGGTGGGAGTAGCTTAGAACCTTGCACAAAACTCCCCCCAGAATCAACAGATCCGCATCTCCGACATATATATATGTGCATAATCAACTTTTTAAATATGCTGAATTTACATGTTTGATCGGGAGTACTCGGTGCAACATGCTAACCGCCGAAGTGATCGTCGCCGTCGTGACAACCTGCTGCTGCATGGTTTTGGGCACCTCACCGACTTCCAGCGAAAATCTCGACCTGGGAACCGTGATTTTCGCAAGCCTCGTAGGTATTTCTCCGTGACACCTGACTTCTATTTTCTATATTAACTTTTATCCTATCGTACTTCTCATCCAGCTCTTCAGGCATGGAGACCGGACACCCGCCGCCCCCTATCCCAACGATCCTTGGGGCAACGAATCCTTTTGGCCTGTGCCCTTCGGGGAACTGACTAACGTGAGTAAAGCGCCCATCAATACACCATCAATTTTGACTGTCTTTTTGATTTTACCGTTTTTACACAAACACTGAAAGACCAATGGCTGAGATTGACCATGAAGTCGGTGTCAAGGAGAGGCTGCTACTGATTAATGAACCCGGAATGGTTTGATACTTGCATATAAATTGTTAATTTTGAATTGCCGATGTTATGGAACGCTTACTTTACTAATTTAATGCTTGGATAAGAAACGATTGGAAGAACTTGTTGTTTCTTTCAGAGGTTGGTGATCTAGTACACGAGTCCTAATTTTGCAATTGCTTAAATCAAATTCAAACAGCCAAACTCATGGATTCGACTAAAGTCGAATGCAAACTGTTTGAATATTTCAGATTGGAAAATGTCGGCAGCTCGAGCTCGGTCGTTGGTTTAGAAAGCGTTACTCGCATTTTCTGCCAGACCGTTATAGTCCAAATGATATATATGTACGAAGTACGGACATCGACAGAGCGCTGATGTCCGCAGAGGCTGCTTTGGCTGGTCTTTATCCACCTAAAGACGATCAAGTCTGGGATCAACTTAATTGGATGCCTATACCTGTCCATACTACACCCGTATTTGAGGACAGCCTGCTGGCGAGCAGAAAATACTGCCCAAAATATGAGAAGGAGTTGCACAATGTATTGAACTCTCCTCCTATCCAAAGAATTAATGAGGATAACAAAGAGCTGTACGATTATTTGAGCGAAAAAACTGGTACTTTAGTTAAATCTGTCAAAGACGTTAGCAGTATATATGATACGCTTCTCGTTCAGGTAAATAATCGATGCATATTTTGGATACCAATTCTCCGTTTGGAGAGTAATATTTCAATATATCTTTTTTTTTATTTGACTGATCATTTATGCTTTATAATATAGTGAGCGTTTCGCTTCATAAACAATTTTCCCTAACTTTCACGAGCATAGGTTCCTGATGCAATGCAACATCCGAGACAATGATTTATCTTCACCTATCAGAAAAAGTTTGCTGTCAGATAAAAATTGTTAAAATTACAATGCTTCTGAAATGTCGATGTAGTGATTCTTATCACAAATCAGCTGAGTTATCGACTTGTTATTTTTTTTTCAGGATCTCTTCAACTACATATTGCCGGAGTGGACAAGATCCGTATATCCAGATAAATTAAAACCTCTGGCGGATGTCAGTTTCACTATACAAGCTTACAATAAAATACTCCAAAGATTGAAGTCAGGCAAGTAGAAATATCCCTGCGAAATGTACATCAACCATGTAAAATGAATCCCTGATAGAATTGATGTTTGATTTAAAAAATCACTGATTTCTGACAGGGCTATTATTAGGTGAAATCGTAGATCATTTAGTAAGCAAATCGAAAAATACGCTATTCCCGAATAGGAAAATATGGATGTACAGCGCTCACGATACCACAGTCGCAAACTTATTAATGACGTTAAATTTGTTCGAGCCACACGTTCCTCTGTATGCGGCGACTGTCCTCGTAGAATTGAGAGTGAACTCATTGGGAAAATATGTTGTGACGGTAGGAATACGTTTTATTCGTTTCATTTTAATACTTCATTTTAGCACTATTTTTTGGGACACGCAAACCCCGCACATGGGTCGCTCGCGTCCGTAATCTTTTTCATTGGCTCAACGTGTTCCGTCAAATCTGTAAAAATTCTGAATTACTGTAGAACTATTCTACTTTGTGTAACGAGCGATACTTTTTATGGAATATTTTTTTTCCATATCACCTCATCATTCTTACAACTACCTCGGTTTTTCAGTTGTTTCATGTGAAAAATTTGAGGGGGACACCAAAGACCCATGCGCTAATAAGTGTTAATAATCAATTCTTCCGGTCGCTTATACCAGGTTTTGTCTGCAAGTTGACCTTCTTCTAAAATGATTACAACCTCTGATTCCTCTTTTCTATATTTTAGATTTCGTACAAAAGTACGTCCGATGAACCGAGGCTGTTAGCTTTGCCAGGCTGTGCGGTCGCGTGTCCATTAACTAAATTCGTAACATTGACTGAAGATGCAATCCCAACAGATTGGGCAAAGGAATGTCTTTTAAACAGCGCAAATCACAAACATCAATAAACGATATTGCAGCATCAGCACATCTTAATGCTAAATGGCAAAATTCCTTAGAAACAAGGAAACAAAATAATTTGCCCTCGGTGCTGACCTGAAAAGTGTCTTTCCCTGGGTATCGCACCACCTATTATGGACAAAATTAAGCGGGATTGGTTGGAGTCGCAAAATTATTAACATAATAAGAAACTTGTATGACTAAGCGACAATAATGGTAAAGACCAGTAAAGGTAAGTTAGCGGGAATCTCTATCACCGTCAAAGTTATTGACGGCACAAGTGGAATCGGGTTTATTTTGTTTGGTTATCCCTGTCAACCTTTTTGTTTGTCATTTTATTAATTAAATAATTGAAATAATATGATTATGCTCAGTTACTCGATTCCTTTATTATAAAGACCGTTACCTGAAAGAGGAGGATGAATGGAATGTCTGATGGTATAAAGTTGGTATTGCTCCGAACGGCGCGTGAGCAAGGCGTAAAGTGTTATAGGATAATAATAATAATGTATCCATGCGTAAATACACGTATAGTGTCGTATTTTCACAATGTATAGCTATCAGCGCGCCGATTAGCGACAACTTGCATAATGAAATTGAATTGGTAAATATGAAAGAAGAGCAATTACATTCAACATTACGGGTTTTGTGCTGGCTTCCTGGGGACCTGATACAAGGGGTTACGCCGCAATGATTGACACTCCGGGAAACTGGTGTGGAAATTGCAGTCTGCGAATCAGTAGTGGAACCCAAAAACGGTTGTCACGAGTTGACCGTTTCGAGTGGGTCTCGCAAAGGCGAGGATATTCTCGTAATGGTTGACATGCTGAGAAGCCAGCATGGATAGAAAACCCTAAAATAACCATAGGGAGCGGCAACATATTGAATACAAGTATATCGCGTGCCTAGGGATATAAGGATGTATCCGTCATTATACGCCCTTTTACCACGTGTAAAGGTAAATGGGCGTAGTTAGTATTGAGTCCGTGGCACAGTAAGAGGAAATAAGAAATAAGCCCTACGATTGGCGTAGCTTTTCTAAGGTGTGTGTTGATTGGCTCATTTTTATTCTGATTTTGCCTGATTGTGTTAGACCCCTGATTCTAACTGACTTATTTTTCACACGTGAAAGCCGTGCTAAGAGCCATCTAGATGAACCTAAAAATATCTTCTTTTGACGAGTGAATAATAAATCAGAATCAAGACTCAGGGGCCGTCTTATATTTTAGTGCGTCAGCCGCGCGCTGATCGAAGGTCAACGAAGCTGCTCAGAGTGGGCTTGTACCATGAATTGCCTATAATTAGGGGTTCTCATATCAAATATACCTCAGATATTGAAAAAAAAATTACACAAATAATACACCAGGATATTATTATTACCACAGGATGAAAAAATAATTGACAAACCTAGCAAGCTCAAGGTTTTCTACAAAACATTCCTTATCATATAATATAGTAAATTTCCATCGAAAAGCCAAATCTGGGAGTACGAGAAGGATTAGACAATTGCTGCAGTGTTACACAAAAATAAATAAATGCGATAATACCGTCTCTATCAATACCATAGAAACTGTGAAATTGTCGTGATGTTTTATCGCGTTTATGAGCTCTATGACTATCATAGTGAGTTATGAAATATCCCCTCTGTAAGAAAGTAATGAGAATCCAGAAAAATGGGTGGATGTCCAATAAAGTGAGTGTAATGGTAATGGTATTTGCTTTATATAGAATTAGGCTTCCCGCACCGTATTTTGTTTAGAAAATCAGTCTGGCAAAGTCTCCGAAACTGACGGTAGAATAACGTGAATTTAATATAAATAGTTTAACGCAGCCCCCAATAGGGGAAAGGGGGGTAGCCCCGGCCAGTTTTCTATTTCTATGTGTATGCCGCAAATTAAGGTTCAATAATTAATCGGAATTGCATGAACATTTCAACAAAGATATATTTCAACGGAATATCGAACAAAAAAAATTGTAAATTATCAACAACTTAAAAAAAAAATGTTAATTTTTGGCTTAAATTCATCCTCCGAAGAAAAGTGGCGGGTAGCTCCGGCCACTGCGATATTTAATTCCGAAATCGTTCTTTGGCTACACAAACGTCACACGTGTAGTATAAATCGCCTGGATTTATATCAACGCATTCCTCGTGAGCCCAGTCTTGACATTTGTGGCATTGGATCCAGTCCTCGTCAAATGTTTCGCCACAAATTATGCACTCGGTGTCTTTTTTTTTGGCACGCGATTTCGATTCAGCTTTGCCTTTTGTGACGTTCCTTTTTTTCACCGCGATCTTTTGCTTTTTTCGGAACTGCTGATTTCTCAATCAGCTGATTTTGATGGCTCTTCTCATATTTTCGCCACTCCAATTTCCTCGGTTCGTAGTTCTTCCTTTGAACTTAGCCATTTTGACGCTCACCTACGTAAACAAACGACATGTAATTGCAGTAAATCTTTTTTTATGAAATTTCGATAAGAAATAGGCCTTTGAATAAATGGCCAGAGCTACCCGCCAAAGTGGTGGCCGGAGCTACCCGATTCGATTTTTAGCAGAATTATGGCTTCAGCACTAAAATAAATATTAATTTTTCCAAACCAAAAATTACATGTAAGATTTAATGATTATAATAAATGTTGGCCAGGTAAAAAATATAATTACTTACGTTTTTTCAATGGAGCACACTTTTTTACTTTGAGTATAACGTGATCGTGTTTCACAGAAATCAGTGTTTACGTTCTCACGACCGGACACAAAGCCGAGGTGAGCTCTACTGTTCGCGCGTTACTGGTGGGACGCGAAACAACACAGGACAATGGAAACAATCGAAATAAAGACAAAGCGAGCATAGATTTTGAATATGGCCGGGGCTACCCCCCTTTCCCCTACGCTGTTTTGAGCGTATCAGCCTGAACATGGTCATTTTCCGATGGGATCCCACTGAGGTCGTTACAGAATTCAAATTTACACCTGACGCTGCAAGTTACAACAATTCTGTCTAACTGGGACCGCATTCTGCGTTTCGCTACGCACTGCTAGTCACTTCCAGCTCCGACTGATCGATACTTACTTCCGAGCGGCGAGCGCTGCGCAGCGTCATTCGCTTTTGAACAGCCGGACCGTAACGACGTGCATGAACAGCCAAAATTCAGATTGTACTCTTCAATTCGATACGATTTGATAACTGCATACCTACAAACTTACATACAATATTTTTATTGCCTTCATTTTTTCCGTGAATTTTGAGGATCACCCAGTTGATCGCGAGAACATCTTTTATTTACGAAATTATTGTAATCACTAGTTTTCGTCCAGCGGCCTCAATATTGCAATATTGAAAACAGTCTCACTATAGCTCATTTTACTCCTCATTCTATTAGCTCTGGCGGAAAGTCCATCAAATATACGTTTTTTTACCCTTATATGCGGGAAATGTAGGAATAGCGACACGTTTCAATAAACCACACATTTTTCTTACGATTTTCTGGATATAAGTATCTTCATCCCGAAATTTCTTAATATAGAAGGAAAACGGATGTTTTCGCTCGGTCGGTAAGGGTCAGATGTGAAAATGTTCCGCGTGTATACTATATATCCTACACATGGAAATGGTATAGATAAGTTACCGACAGATGTTGGCACTGAAATTGATTTTACTTTTGACTCTAAAATGTCGATAGTCCAATATTTTCCATCGACTATCGATGCATCAAATTTAAAAAACACCTATCAAAAATATCAATAGTCGAAACATCGATGGATATCGTCTATTTCCACGTCGGACTTGAGACGGCGACTCTTGCGTCTGCAGTTTTGTTAAGCAGCCTGTGAATCTCAATTAGCCATGGTCACTAGCTAATAGAGTCCAAATAATAATAGAACACGACTTGACTGAACAGGCAAAAATTAATCGATTATTTTGAATTTTTTTGAAACCGTGCATATGAGTTCTAAATTTCGTCAATTTCAGTATGTAGTCTTAATGCCGGATCAGTTTTTTAATAATTTATAGTTTCATTCAAGATATTTTTCAGTTTCAAGTGGAAATGTTTTCTATATCTTTTACTTATTATATCAAATAGATACTTAGTAAGTAAGATAATGATGATAATTGATATTTTAATCACATAAGTTGATATTGTATTGCATATCATTTATGGGAGTAAAGTAACAAAACCGATTCTGATTAATCGAGTTTGAAAAATAATCGATCATACTCGATTAATCGAGACAAAATAATCGAAAATCGCTTATTTTGGGTAACTATTACTCGCCCCGTGAAAGTGACGCATAGTAAATTCTTGCATCAATTATCAATATATTCCGTTTACTTTGGACGCTAATCGGTACAACATGAGTTGGCATCGTTCTCGTTCGAGACAGATGCCGTTGCATTAGCTCTAAATAAAAAAAAAAAAAAAAAATACACAAAATTCTGTTGGGTAACACGCAAAGTATCAATAAAATTAGTAATCACTAGCTAGATCACATGGTAAACAATCTAATCGGTGAATTGGAAGTATAATATTAAATCGAGTATTAAAATCCGTTTGTACTAGTTGGGTCGTCGTGTTTACAGTAAACAATTAGACAATTTGGATATGTCAATGTTGTTTAGCTGTCTGTAAGTAGTATGTATTCATTTCTTCGGCGACGAAATGATGAAACGTGCCCGAAAATATAAATTCCAGCCCATCGTAATCATCGCGTAAGAATAATTTCCTCGTTGCCGTTCATTAGCAAAACCGCAGAAGTGAGTGGTGGGAGCAGCTTATCATCTCTGGTACACACATGTGATTTATCAGCTTTTGAAATATACCGGATTTTCATTTTTATTCGCGAGTACTCGTTGCAACATGCGAACCGTCGAAGCGGTCGTCGTGCTCGTGACCACTTGCTGCATTGTTTTGGGCGCCTCGACGTCCCACAACGAAAATCTTGACCTGGGAACCATCATCTTCGCAAACGTTGTAAGTATTTCGTTGTGATACCTGGCTTCTAATTTTGTATCAACTATCCCATCACACTTTTTCAGCTCTTCAGACATGGGGACCGGACACCCGTCGAGCCGTACCCCACGGATCCTTGGGGCAACGAATCCTTTTGGCCTGTGCCCTTTGGTCAACTGACCAATGTAAGTAAACAGCCTATTAATACGCTATCAGTTTTGACCACCTTGTTGAATTTAGTGTTCTTATCACCTGATCATAAATACTCTAAATACTCAATGGCTAATATTGACCATGAAGTCGGTATCAAGGAGAAATGGTCATTGGTTAGTGAAAGCGAAACATTGTGAGATTTTGTATATGTGATTTGACAATTTCGAAAGGCCAATGTTATTGTTAGGCCCAGCGATACAAACAGTAAACAAGAGCTTACATGAGAAACGGTTGGAAAAATTTGTTATTTCTTTCAGAGGTCATTGATCTAGTACACAATTCCTAATTCTACATTGGTTTAAATCTCGTTCAATGATTCAAACCCACGGACTCTACAAAAGTCGGACACAAATTGTTTGAATATTTCAGATTGGAAAAAGTCAGCATCTTCAGCTTGGTCGTTGGTTTAGAAAGCGTTATTCACACTTACTACCAGAACATTATACTCCCTATGATGTACATGTACAAAGTACGGACGTCGACAGGACGCTGATGTCGGCAGAGGCTAATTTGGCTGGTCTTTATCCACCTGAAGGAGACCAAGTATGGGACAAACTTAAGTGGATGCCTATACCTGTCCATACTATACCTGAACTTGAGGACAGCCTGCTGGCGAGTAAGAAATACTGCCCAAAGTATGAAAAAGAGTTGGAAAATGTTATCAACTCCCCTGAGGTCAGGAAAATCAATGATGATAACAAAGGGCTGTACGATTATTTGAGCAAAAAAGCTGGTACTTCGGTTCAATCTGTCACTGATGTTAATGACATATTTAATACATTATTTATCGAGGTAATTAATCATCGCATATCTTGAATACCAATTCTTCGTTTTGAGAGAAATATTTACTAATCTTTTTTTTTGTTGATTTATTAATCTAGCTTGATAATACAGTAATTGCTTTGCTTAATTGAACAGTTCTTACTCATTTTCACGAGCATAGGTTATTCGTGAAATGCAATATCTGGGACAAAGATCTTTTTTAAAATATTAGAAAATAACGTAAATTGAAAACCGCTTCGAATTTACCATTAGAGAAGATTGTCGATCATTCTGTACAAAAGCCTAATCAGTGTTCTTTATTGCACAAACGTTTGCATTGAAATAAAAAAAACTAATGTTTATGTCGGTCATAGTACAATTAGCATCCTGTGAGTTCAGTATCTTTGCCTTCTGGCATAATCGCAGCTTGGCCTTGAATGATGATACACAAATGAACCACTGTTGGCAAAGCACATGAAAAAGAGCACAATAACCTTCGGAGACAACACTTGTGTAATTCAATATCTTACCAATGAATTGATAACCGTGTCAATGTCATAATACGTAATTGTAAATACTTGATCAATTAGGTATCGTAATTATTTGATATCCAATATTTTATTTTCTCCATGCTGTATAACAGACTGCAAAAATTAGTTTTGCTTTTGAATACTAGATTTTCTGCTGGCATTTAAGGAGGAGCCCTAGTCGATTTCGAAGTTGAAGTATATGTCTCCAAATATGGAAGTTCACATGTCTCAAATGCAAAAAAGGGCTTAACAGTTCCATTCTATATGCAATTCTGAATAAAAACACTGATAAATTTTCATTTGGCACAGAAAAAAAGAAATGGTATGGGTTCTATGAAATCGTAATAATAAATTTGTAGAATTCATGCCATATCTTTATTTCTGAATCAAATGAAAATGTGTTACGAGTGTTTTTGTTCAGTATTGCGTATCAAATGGGGCTGTGAAACGCTTTTTGCATTTGATATATGTGAAATTCTATATTTAGAGATATATATGTCAATGTTGAAATCAACCAGGGAACCCGCTTAACACGTCAAACGTTTTTTCCCTAAAAAATATTTTTTCGTGATGAATGAAGAAATTACTAAATATTAATCATTCGTAACAGAAATCCTTGTCCACAGGCAGATAAAACTCCAAAAATTTTCCATAGCGTGATTTGAGATCCTTAACGAAGAAATAATATTCGTACTATAATTCCATTACTTCTAAGATGTCGATGTAGTAATTGTTATTACAATTCAGCTGAATAATCAATAAGTTATTCTTTTCCAGGTTCTGTATAACCGAACCTTGCCAGAGTGGACGAAATCTGTATATCCAGATAAATTAAGACCTCTAGCGGATTTTAGTTTTACCGTAGAAGCTCATAATAAAATACTCCAAAGATTGAAGTCAGGCAAGTAGAAATATCCCTGCAAAACGTATATTAACTATGTAAAATAAATTCCTGAGAATTGATGTTTCATTAAAAAAGATCACTGATCCCTGGCAGGTCGATTATTAGGTGAAATGGTAGATCACCTAGTAAGCAAATCAAAAAATACACTATTCCCAAATAGAAAAATATGGATATACAGCGCCCATGATACCACAGTGGCAAACTTTTTGATGACATTAGGTTTATTTGAGCCACACTGTCCTCCATATACAGCGACTGTCCTCGTGGAATTAAGAGTGAACTCACTGAAAGAGTATATTGTAACGGTAGGCATCCATTCTACTTGTGCATTGTAATGAATAATTCTTCAGGTCATTCATACTGTGTTTTGCATGCAAGTCAAGCTTTCGTAGAATGATTACCACCTCAGATTTCTCTTCAATATTGTAGATTTCGTACAAAAATACGTCTGCTGAACCGAGGATATTAACCTTGCCAGGCTGCGAGGTCGCGTGTCCATTAGGGAAATTTGTAGATCTAACGAAAGATATGATACCAAAAGATTGGGCAAAGGAATGCCTTCTAGGCTGGGAACAGTACACGCACAATATTACCATGCCATCTATATTTGGTAAGTTAAGTTTTATTTAGTTACAATCCCTTAGTTCATTTGAAGTTAACAACATTCATACCAATTAGAGAAATTTTGAAAGGAACTTCTTATAGCACTTCTCTTGGTAATGCCAGACCCCTCCGCCCCTATTGCAGCTTCAGTATACCTATTTATTTCTGCATTTCCCTATTTTTCTTACTTTGACTTGCGTGTCAGTAGTATATCACCGCGCAGTGTTACTACAGCTTTCTTATAGCGGACTCAACGTTTGACTCCCTTATATCGTAACTGCTGAGGCAACATAAGACACGACTATACTATTTCCAGTGTTTTGAATAATAAACATAATGTAAAGTTCAACACACCGTGATTGTGAACAAGATAGTAAATGAGTCTACATATTTATCTATAAAGAATTAACAAATGCATGTAAATGCAATAGATTTTACCTAATTTTTGTAAATAATTTTGATAAATAATCGCTGTATATACATTTGTAACATGGATATTGAATTTCGTATGAACAATTTCTTTATGATTTCAATTATAAATTAGCATCCATAATATAGCATCCATAAATCTATTCCACTTTGTCGTAGATTCCATTTACAATAATTCAATATAAAAATGCTTGAGAAGTTCCTTCTGCCCGGCGTACCCCTTTTTTTTATTGACAATTCATACGGCATCTTTCCATTTCTAAATTCTTACTCTCTGTACATTTCTATTTCAGGAATTTCAATATCGTTGCTGGTTGTCGTCGTATTACTAGGTTTATTAATCATCGGCTTTGTCTACTGGCATAATAACTGTGATAGTAACCGTTATTACCTAAAGTTGACAACAGATCCTATTTAATTTATTAATAAAATGTGAATTATGATTACTAGGGATACTAATGCAGACGTTGAAATACTTTAGTATTATCAAAAGAGAATTTTCTAGTCTGAATTTCATCCCTTGTTTTTATCGATCGTTGGATAAATGATTAAATTTATTTAGGGGATTAGAGTGAATGTCATTTGACAAGTGGTGTTCATTTGGTATCCAAAAATTTTCGTGATATTAGAGCAATTTAATTAAGTCAGCTGTTATGGTTTAATTCATCTTTCAACTTGGCTGTAAAAAACAGATTCTGCTCACTTTATATTAATATAAAACAGCGACATCAAAATTGAGATTTGATAACACAAAGTATTATTGTAGAAATCATTTTGGAAATATAATTATACATATAATTTTATATATTATACAACGGGTAAATAAATTGGTTTAATTTTGAAAAGATTAGTCAATTTGGCGTATCTGTTGTTGGCAGCACTGCTCATATGACTGAAAGGGTTGAAGCAAAGAGGATAGTGAAGATGATTCAGTCGATTCAGTCAACCAATACTACCACGGATTTAAATACTACATATATAATAAATAGAGTAGGGAAGTGACGTATACAAGCCTTTAGGCCGCAAAAAGAGAGAGTCTCGCCAAGTCACCGATTAGAGTGAGAGAGTCGGCTCCAATTGCTGCCTTCTCTCTCTTAAGCCGCATTTTCACGTGCCGCAAACGCTGGATGCAGTACAGCAAAATGCTCTCATTGGCTGCTTGGTAGGTACATACATACATACGTGGTGTGAGGACTTCTGCTGTATGCAGCAAAACCAACTGCCGTAGAAAGGTCACACTCAGTATAAAGTAGTTTCATATCTACTTCGAACAGTAATTTCCGTGTATGAATACAGCAAGATGCTGATGAAAACACCAAATCATGAATTTGCTGCACACAGTAGGACCCCCCCTCGCACTACACCTCGAAAGTATCAAGCAGCCAATGAGAGCATTTTGATGCCGCTGCATCCAGCTGTTTGCTGCACGTGAAAAAGCAGCTTTATTACGGCGTTGTCTGTGATTACGGCTTCTGCCTGGCGAACAGGCCGAGCTACGATATGAATAGGTATAGATGAAAACAAACTGTAAGGTTATGCGCGCTAAACGATGGATAAGAAAATGATAAATCAGAAAGAGTATTTGAAGAAATACCTATCATCCGGCAAGGATAAAAAGAAGATTAAAAAAAAGAAACCCAAAATCGGGTCTCAAACGTAAGTGTTATCTTGTATGACTGTTTGATCAAGCAATAATGCGCTTATTATTAGGTTAGGTCGCAATAACCCCAAATAGAATTACCACGATTTTAAAATCGATTGCGCAATAATATCCATTCATTTTGGTTTACTTTCTCCAGTGTTACAATTATTGATGATGACATTGATCTCAAAAATATGAGAGCAATTGAAGATGGCGAATTCGACATTTACAACAATACGGAAGATGGACCACAAATCGCTGGTATTGTCGACGAACGTGGTCCGGTTGATTTCTCCGACAAGAAAAGGTGGAAAATTATAACAGACGACATTGATGGAGATATAACTGTGACGAGCATCGACAGAAATGAGAAGATATCTGAGGCGACAAGCCAGTCAAGTAGAATACCTGCTTCCAACCCCAGAAATCGTTCTCCTTCTGACGATGGTAAAGGGAGACCACCTCTGAGGCAAAGAAATGATTCAGATCAGGAAGAACCTGGCCGTAAGACATTATCTTCGAAGAAACGCCGTCAATGTTCTGTTTCTAACCCGAATGAAAAGCCGCCTGCTTTGGAGGACATTGACTTCAGTCCACCTCGGAGAGTAGAAAAAAACGATGACTTGGAAGAGTCCAGTCGCCGTAGGAAATCTTTCAAAAAAAAACAAAGACGAGCAGTTTCCAGTCCTGCAAGAAATTCCTCAGGTTCTGAAAACAGCGACATTAGTCCACCTCGCAGGGCCAGAAAAAATTCTGATTCAGACGAAACTAGGTGCAAGAAATCTTCTAAGAAGAAACCGCGGGTTGAAAATCTTTCCAACTCTGAGGACAGTGACTGCAGCCCACCTCGAAGAGTCCAGAGGAACTCTAATTTGGATGAATATAGTCACAGAAAATCAACCAAAAAACGACGCAGCGCTGTCTCGCCGAATTCTGAGGACAATGACTTAAGTGTGCCTCGGAGGGTCAGAAAAGTCTCAGACTCAGATCTTAGCCCACCCAGACATTCAAAGGCTGAAAGACTTGATTCTAGTAGTAAACATTCGAAAACACATGAAAATTCGTTCCGAAGTTCACGACATGATAAGTATGACAATAGGACTTCTAAAGCATCTCCATCTGTAGGTTTTGATTCTTCACGATCTAGAGGAAAAGATGATTACAAATTAGAGAAGCGTAGAAATAGGAGTAATTCATTAGAACATGAGAGAAGTAATCGACAGTCGAGAAAAGACAGAACGAAATTGACCAGCAGGAGAAGAAAGGAGGGTGATAAAGAACGGTCATTATCACCTCGGGATAGGCAACGAAATAGCAAAAAAAGAGGCGCAAATAAGCATTCCAGAAAGGATGAAGATGATTCGACACCTGATTTGAGTCCACCTAGGGAGGCTCAAACGAATCTTGAAGATTTGGATCCAGAGTCCAAGCCTTTACAAAACACTACTAAAAATTATCAAGAGGTGCCTATTGATTTTGACATGATCTCTCCATTGCATTGCAAATTGCTTTTCTTATTCGATAATTTAATAAATTTGTACTAGAATGATTCGAGATCTTTATTATCTGACAAAGATACGAATTTTTATTCTCAGATGAGTGAGGAGACAACTGGTTTTGGGCAGGCTCCAATCTTTCGTGATCGTAAAACTGGGAGAAAACGAGACTTTGCAGCAGAAAGACGCGACAAAGAAGCGAAGGATGAAAAGCGAAAAGAATTGGAGGATAAATATGCTCAGTGGGGAAGAGGGTATGTTTTTCTGTGGATATGTTGATATTATGACCACATCATATTTACTGAGCTACGTATTATCGTTGTCTACGCAAATATTTGAGTTTATAAGTTTTTACATTACCTAAGTAACCTTAGAACCTTCAATTAACGCATACAATCTTATTTATAGTTTGAAGCAAGTTGAGGACCACAAAGAAAAGCTGGACAGAGATTTGTACGAGATGAGTAAACCCCTGGCGAGGTACGCGGACGACGCGGATTTGGAGCGAGAACTCAAAGCACAGGAAAGAGAAGGGGATCCAATGCTAGCTTACATAAAACGGAAGCAGATTAAAGAGGGAAAACAGGAGCCAGGTATTGAAAGAAAAAATGACACATCTGTGCCAAATGCAATCGTATTTTAGATAGCAGTCTAAACCCAATTATTCTGAATATGAAATTTCAGAAAAACCGAAGTACCAAGGACCCTTCATGCCCAATCGTTTTGGCATTCGACCAGGATATCGTTGGGATGGTGTAGATCGGAGTAACGGTTATGAGAAGAAGTGGTTCGATGCACAAAATGCGAGGAAGGCAGTACAGGAAGAAGCATATAAATGGAGTACCGCTGACATGTAGTGAATAAATGTACATATATAAAATTTTTCCTGATACATCAATCAGATTCGCTCGTTTCAAATTTCGTAGATATGCAACCTGTACCTTGGAACTCGCGTCAAGAAATTTCTATTTCTTACGGTACTCATCAATCGGGAATAAATTATGTCAGTTAATATAAGTATTTTTTATCTTAGGGGAGAATAAAGTTTAAAATTATTGGAATTCAATGAATAAAGAAATGCCTAATATTTTTAATATGTATTTATTCATTTTACGATTTACGGATAAATATAAATACAAAGAAAAACCTGTCAATATCTGTGGTTTATCGGTCAGTAAAGAAGGAAATCTGTCAGATGTTCGGGGGTGTAGTACTATGATCAGTTTTTACCGATCGAAAAACTTTTTTGTTTCATGTGAAACTAATAAGGCCCGGAAATGTGTTCCTGTATTGTGGTAATTCAATTACAGGAATACATTTCTTGGCATCAGTATCGCGTGAAACGAAACTTTTTTTCGATAGTTGTATTTGGCATTGCATTTAGATATTTTTACATCGGTAATGCGCAGGCTTTGATGATCATCAAAACAAGTAACATTTAACGCGGTCGGTAAAAACTGACTATAACATTCTCTTAATGAGTCAGACGGGTGAAAGGTAGGGTCAACGGTACAATCAGAACCTAGGAAACTGTGACCAGTTAGTCGGTGTGTCATGTTTCTGCTCTGGTGATCTGGCGGTCTGTCAAATGTCAGGCTTGTGAAAAAAGTATCCGTATTAAATTGAGCAAACGATTTGAGCAGCCTTCCACGTGTGAATAAATATATCTGTAATAGGATACATATTTAATTTCGATGATATTTAGGAAGAGCGTTTCTTTCTTTTATATACTTGTACTTTGTTTTCACCCATCCGCGATCAGTTGCATTCCCACGTTATCTCGAGGATTGATGTAGGACGGTTTGACAGTATAAATTCTCAACCACTTACGACCGTTACTCAATCGCACTTGTAAACCTTGAATCTTGACTGATGCACTTGTTTTATCCTATGAAAAGGACAAAAGAAAATCCATGAATTAACGTACGATTAACAACTATTCGGAATCCTCAGGTATATTATAGTTTGTTTACTGTTCTTTATTCAAATATCTGACATATGAGCTCACATCTGTATATCGTAAGTCTTTGTGGTATACAAGCAATAAATAAATGATGGAATGTTTTTCGTTGAAGGTAAAGCGTATGGAAAATGCTGGCCCCGGAAACAGGGTCAACGAACTCAGACACAGTAAATATTCATGGGAAAAATGAGAAACTTCCCCTTATTACGGGAAGGGGAATTTTCCAGAGGCTCGGTGGACTTTTCAGTTTTGGAAGATCATCTCAAACTGTGAGCGATGGGTATGTGGAATTTGGAACTTTGGGTCCGCAGCCAGGTCGGACCCTGGGTACCTTTGCCGGTGTTTTCAGCCCTGTCACCCTCTCCATGTTCAGTGCCTTGGTATTTATCCGAATAGGTAAAATTTTCCACACAATATCGAAATACTTGTCAAATGATTTCCAAGCGCATCTATCTGGTTTCAATTGTTTGCCTTGAATTTTCAGGCTACATTGTTGGAAATGCTGGTCTACTCGTTACGCTTACTCAATTTGTCATTGCGTATGGAATTTTAGTCTTCACAGTCGCCTCTGTTTGCGCAATTTCAACAAATGGTGCCGTTGAGGGGGGTGGAGCGTATTGTATCCTTGCCTGTAGAATAATTTATGTCTTCAAGATCAAAGCATTGCCGACCAATGTTCGTGTAGTACAATTTAGCAGCTATTACTTTTCCAATTCTCTTGATCAGTCATGATCAGCAGAACACTGGGTCCAGAGTTTGGCGGTTCAATTGGGACTCTGTTCTTCATGGCGAATATCGTTTCCAGTGCACTTTGTATATCTGGGTTCGCCGAAGGTTTAGTGGAAAATTTCGGACCCTCGGGTTACCTGATTGGCCAGAATCCTATTTTACCAGATGGCAGATGGTGGAGATTTCTGTATTGTTCTGTTGTGAATACTGCAAACTTATTTGTCTGTTTGATCGGTGCAACTATGTTTGCAAAAACAAGTGCGGTCATATTAGCCATTGTCTGCATTTGTCTGGGCAGTGTATTCATCAGTTTTTTCGCACAAGGTCAAAGTGAGGTAAATTTTTGAATTGATTTAGCATTACGTTAGAACAGTTTATTTTTCTCTTTGGAATACTTATTCAATTAAATCTGTTGCCAATTTTTTGACACGCTTCAAAGCAAGCCTGCTGATCCACAAGCTTCTTGGTACTATACATACCCGTTATTGCCATCCTATATTGCTTACAGTCTTGGACATTCCATGTTTATTATTCAATCAATGATCAGTTAAGCTCAAAAAATAAGCAAGCAATAATGTCGGTTGTTATTTATTAATTGCAAATCACTGGGTGTTGACATTGAGAAATTGTTGTAAACTAAAAATATTTTTTACAACATTCAAATTTTAAACAAACAAATATTTTCAATATCTAGGAAAACATTGGCGTAGCATACAATGTTTTCTATTTCGTTCACAGTTTGCGTTGGAAATAGCATCGAAGACTGCATGTCTTATGATCATAAATTCCGACATGGAAAAAGGCTACAATAAGCCTGAGATTCGACAAGATCTCACAGACATACAGGCTTAATGCAAAGGTGAGTTGTCATTCAAATGACGCTTCATCTCAATCATGTCTCAAAAATGTACGAGTAAATTTGAACGGGCTACAACTGTGATCTTGGTACAGAAATTGTTTTAGGCTCCCCCAGTGCATGAGTCAATAGTCGTCCTGACATTTAGTATGTATGCCAACAAGAACTGTAATACAAAATGTGGGACGGCCCAAATAATTTATGTTGATATAGCTCACTTAATTTAAGTTTAATATTAGTAGTTTGGCTAAGAGGAAAGAGAAGTTGAATGTATCAGATCATCGAATTATTCAGAAAAATATACTTTCATTATTTATCCGTTAGTATAATATAGAGCATAAACTTGAATTTATTATATTCATTAATGATTATTCCATATACTGCATGCAATTGGTTCACAAACAATGTGAATATTTCAAACAGGCTTGCTTTGAATGCTAATTAGCTTTTTTGTAGTATCGCTTGATATTTGTTAATAGTACAAAGTTTAGTAATGCGTTGCTATGGAATAGATTTACTATTCTAAATTCTATCTTATAAAAAAAATTTATATCGTTTTTTGCCTTTAATTAAATTTTATCATTACCAGTCATTGACTTAGCCGGTTTTTAGGTGCCAATACCAGCTGCAAATACCCTGGTTCAAAATGCTACATATCACGTAAATGGAACGTACACAGGTCTGCTCTCTACCACCTTGATAGAAAATCTTTATACCAATTACACGGCTGATTACACAAGTAATGGTAAAGTCGTTGACTTTGCAAGTGTTTTTGGTGTGTTATTCAGTGGAGTAACAGGAATAATGGCTGGAGCGAACATGAGTGGTAATAAAAGAGTTTTTCTCGTTGTGATTATGTGAAACAAGAACACAATAACTGAATGCCAAGTGAAAAATGCGTTCTTTTTTTACACTAAAAATACTTCTAATACCAGATTATGTGTCCTAAGGTGAACTGAAAAATCCGGCGAAAAATATACCAAGGGGAACCTTATCTGCAGTGTTGTTCACATTTATATGCTACATCTTGCTGTCAATACTTACTGCCGCGACGAGCAGTAGATTTTTATTGCAAAACAATTTTATTTATCTAATGCCCATCAATCTCTGGCCGCCATTTGTAGCGATCGGTATTTTGACCGCCACATTCAGTGCTGGACTGAGTAACTTGATTGGTTCGAGCAGAGTGTTGGAAGCACTGGCAAAGGACAATGTTTTTGGTGAGAAATAAGATTATATTCACAGTGATGAAGAATACGGCATTCATCAATTGGAAAACTCTTTCTAGGTTCGGGTTTGAATTATATTTTGTACGGAACGTGGCATGGAAATCCGATCAGTGCCGTTCTCACCTCCTGGCTTTTGGTCCAAATTATTCTGCTCGTTGGATCGCTGAATACAATTGCCCAGATTAATTCAGTCCTCTTCTTGCTTAGCTATTTGGCAACCAACTTGGCGTGCTTGGGACTTGAGCTAGCCAGTGCTCCAAACTTTAGGTAAAATCAAATGAAATGTTATTTTCTATTTTTCCTGTTTATCTAAATTTTAATTTCAATCCATATATTTCGCTTTCAGGCCAACTTTCAACTATTTTACCTGGTATACCGCTACCGTAGGACTCTTGGGAACATTGATAATGATGTTTGTGATAAACAGCATCTACGCGTCAAGCAGTATAATACTTTGTTTAATTTTAGTCATAGTACTGCACCTGTTCTCTCCCAGCAAAAACGCACCATGGGGCAGCATATCGCAGGCTCTCATATTCCACCAAGTCAGAAAGTACTTATTGATGTTGGACTCGCGCAAGGATCACGTCAAGTTTTGGCGTCCTCAAATGCTCTTGATGATAGCCTCGCCAAGGTCGGCCTGTCCACTGATCGATTTTGTAAACGATTTGAAAAAGGGAGGTTTATATGTCATCGGACACGTTAAAGTTGGACAATTCTTCGCACAGAGGACCGACCCGACAATAGAAGAATATCCGCACTGGTTGAGCCTAGTCGATCACATGAAAGTTAAGGCATTTATAGAATTGACCATTGCGCCGAGTGTTCGCGAAGGATTGCATCAGCTCATTCGCCTCTCAGGTATGGGGGCCATGAAACCGAACACGATTATACTCGGATTTTATGACCAGGAAGAGCCTCGGGATTTTTTTCAAAACTCGCAATACGCCACATCCATGTTTGACAGCTCTGTTGCATCGACTACTGTTAAAGTATTCCCACTCAGAGACATGGGCACCGAGAGAACTGTTGATCAAGTACAATATGTTAAAATGTGTCTTGATGTCCTCAAAATGAAGAAAAACTTATGCCTCTGCAGAAGCTTCCATTTGCTAGACAAATCAAGTATCAACAAGTGAGTAACCACAGAGTCTTTGCACTGTGAAATTTGTTTCGCTGTCTCACTTATTTCATTCACCTTTTACGATTGTTATACCTTTTTACAGAAGTTCGAATTTGAAATACATCGATGTCTGGCCAGTGAATTTCTTGCAACCATCCGACCAAGATCCTTTCGACACTTCGTCTTTGTTCATGCTGCAGTTGGCCTGCATAATCAACATGGTGCCGGTGTGGAAAAACTTACACCTCAGAGTGTTTCATTGTGAAACAATGCAGAACCACTCAATTTTGAACGTGGCTGAATCATTTGGATCAACATCGAGCGAGTTTCCGAACTCACTGAACGAGCGTAAATTGAGAGAACTTTTGAACATGTTACGTATTTCAGCATCCATAAACCAAGTCTTGGAATGGTCAAGGCTACTTGACGAATTGCAGAGTAATGGTTCGGCAGGGTTTCAATCATCTGACAGCGACTATCCGTCTACCATGGATCAAAGGGAAGGCGTGGCCAACAATATACCCGAATCTTACTTATCCAGGTTTGAACTAGAACAAAATGAATCACATGATGCAATAGCACAATCATATTTTCTTTGAAGTGTTGATTATAATACACTTGATTTATTATTTTGAACAATCATTCCAACTGTTGTTCATACACCAGAAATAATAGCACTAAAATCTAATCACTTTCCAGTGTCAACAAGCTGATACGGCAAAATTCAGCAAACACGGCAGTAGTTTTTATTTACCTTCCGCCACCACCTGACTCCAGCACCAGAGACGAGAAAGAAATCTACCCCCAGTACCTTCATTCGCTGTCTTTGTTGACAACGAACTTACCACCAACAATTCTGATCCATGGACTTAATGCTGTAACATCAACAACTTTATAAGCACAAGTTTTACGTAAATATCTGTGATTTGGTAACTGAGATACCTTGATTGACGTAATTGAATATGGTATTCTAGATAGTAAAATTGAACATTGAATAATGACAGGTAAGGAGTATTTGAAGGCAACCGACAATGATCGATTGTTGCATTAGTTGTTAGAGAAAATAATTTTACAACCCAATTTTCAGGTATTGTATTTACAGAATATAAGAAACTTGTAATATTTTAATACATCTAATTTGGAAACTATTAATTGCACAGTTTTTTACGTTGAGCACCCATGACTTAAATTTTAACTGTGCAAGTTTTATAATTCTTATACCTTAGTCAATAGGATAATGCTATGGTCTCTGAAACGCCCTTGCAGCGCGATTTTCGAGTAGGGAAAGAATGTCCTTTGGACTTTATTCATAAGTTTGTCAATAGAAAAACGCTTGGTTACGTGTAGTTTGAACTCATTGGAAACAGAGCATCAGAGTTAAGACCGTAAATCGAAAGACTTCGATGGTGATTTTTCAGCTGATGGTTCTACGATATTTCTGATGCCCGTTCTTAATTCCTTGGAGTCCAATCAGTTCACAAGAGGTTAGTTGACTCAATTCTGAGTCGAATAATTCTGATCTAGTGAGAAGTATTCATTTTCCGGTTATATCTGGCGTCCATTTTTTGTTGACTTAGAAAAACGCTGCAATCAATTCATTCGAATGTTACGTCGACGTAATTTTGCGAGAGAAATCGATTGAGCGCAGTCCCAATACGCTGCGAGCAACGGATCGAAAGTTACAGCCAAAAAACTGCAGATTTCCATCGTCATTTCTCTGCTGTTGGTCTTACGCTTTTTCTAATGTGTTTTTTGAGTTCCTGGGGTTCCAATTAGCCAAGAAACGGTCGTACAAATCAATTCGGAGACCAGAAATTTTCGGCTCCAAAAATCGCAAAAAAAGTAAGGCTAACCCCTTTGGATTTTTGGCGAAAATTTCGACGACTTTTGAAAGTGCTGCAATTAATTCTTTAGGGCACTATTCCGACGTAATTTTGCGAGAGAAATCGATTGAGCGCAGTCCCAATACGCTGCGAGCAACGGATCAAAAGTTACAGCCAAAAAACTGCAGATTTCCATCGTCATTTCTCTGCTGTTGGTCTTACGCTTTTTCTAATGTGTTTTTTGAGTTCCTGGGGTTCCGTTTAGCCAAGAAACGGTCATACAAATCAATTCGGAGGCCAGGAATTTTCGGCTCCAAAAATCGCAAAAAAAGTAAGGCTAACCCCTTTGGATTTTTGGCGAAAATTTCGACGACTTTAAAAAGTGCTGCAATTAATTCTTTAGGGTACTATTCCGACGTAATTTTGCGAGAGAAATCGATTGAGCGCAGTCCCAATACGCTGCGAGCAACGGATGAAAAGTTACAGGCAAAAAACTGTAGATTTCTATCGTTATTTCTCTGCTGTTGGTCCTACGCTTTTTTGAATGTGTTTTTTGAGTTCCTGGGGTTCCAATTAGCCAAGAAACGGTCATACAAATCAATTCGGAGACCAGAAATTTTCGGCTCCAAAAATCGCAAAAAAAGTAAGGCTAACCCCTTTGGATTTTTGGCGAAAATTTCGACGACTTTGAAAAGTGCTGCAATCAATTCTTTGGGGCACTATTCCGACGTAATTTTGCGAGAGAAATCGATTGAGCGCAGTCCCAATACGCTGCGAGCAATGGATCAAAAGTTACAGGCAAAAAACTGCAGATTTCCATCGTCATTTCTCTGCTGTTGGTCCTACGCTTTTTCTAATGTGTTTTTTGAGTTCCTGGGGTTCCAATTAGCCAGGAAACGGTCATACAAATCAATTCGGAGACCAGAAATTTTCGGCTCCAAAAATCGCAAAAAAAGTAAGGCTAACCCCTTTGGATTTTTGGCGAAAATTTCGACGACTTTGAAAAGTGCTGCTATTAATTCTTTAGGGCACTATTCCGACGTAATTTTGCGAGAGAAATCGATTGAGCGCAGTCCCAATACGCTGCGAGCAACGGATCAAAAGTTACAGCCAAAAAACTGCAGATTTCCATCGTCATTTCTCTGCTGTTGGTCGTACGCTTTTTCTAATTTGTTTTTTGAGTTCCTGGGGTTCCGTTTAGCCAAGAAACGGTCATACAAATCAATTCGGAGACCAGAAATTTTCGGCTCCAAAAATCGCAAAAAAAGTAAGGCTAACCCCTTTGGATTTTTGGCGAAAATTTCGACGACTTTGAAAAGTGCTGCAATTAATTCTTTAGGGCACTATTCCGACGTAATTTTGCGAGAGAAATCGATTGAGCGCAGTCCCAATACGCTGCGAGCAACGGATCAAAAGTTACAGGCAAAAACTGTAGATTTCTATCGTCATTTCTCTGCTGTTGGTCCTACGCTTTTTTGAATGTGTTTTTTGAGTTCCTGGGGTTCCAATTAGCCAAGAAACGGCCATACAAATCAATTCGGAGACCAGAAATTTTCGGCTCCAAAAATCGAAAAAAAAGGAAGGCTAACCCCTTTGGATTTTTGGCGAAAATTTCGACGACTTTGAAAAGTGCTGCAATCGATTCTTTGGGGCACTATTCCGACGTAATTTTGCGAGAGAAATCGATTGAGCGCAGTCCCAATACGCTGCGAGCAACGGATCAAAAGTTACAGGCAAAAAACTGCAGATTTCCATCGTCATTTCTCTGCTGTTGGTCCTACGCTTTTTCTAATGTGTTTTTTGAGTTCCTGGGGTTCCAATTAGCCAAGAAACGGTCATACAAATCAATTCGGAGACCAGAAATTTTCGGCTCCAAAAGTCGCAAAAAAAGTAAGGCTAACCCCTTTGGATTTTTGGCGAAAATTTCGACGACTTTGAAAAGTGCTGCAATTAATTCTTTAGGGCACTATTCCGACGTAATTTTGCGAGAGAAATCGATTGAGCGCAGTCCCAATACGCTGCGAGCAACGGATCAAAAGTTACAGCCAAAAAACTGCAGATTTCCATCGTCATTTCTCTGCTGTTGGTCTTACGCTTTTTCTAATGTGTTTTTTGAGTTCCTGGGGTTCCGTTTAGCCAAGAAACGGTTATACGAATCAATTCGGAGACCAGAAATTTTCGGCTCCAAAAATCGCAAAAAAAGTAAGGCTAACCCCTTTGGATTTTTGGCGAAAATTTCGACGACTTTGAAAAGTGCTGCAATTAATTTTTTAGGGCACTATTCCGACGTAAATTTGCGAGAGAAATCGATTGAGCGCAGTCCCAATACGCTGCGAGCAACGGATCAAAAGTTACACGCAAAAAACTGCAGATTTCCATCGTCATTTCTCTGCTGTTGGTCCTACGCTTTTTATAATGTGTTTTTTGAGTTCCTGGGGTTCCGTTTAGCCAAGAAACGGTCATACGAATCATTTCGGAGACCAGAAATTTTCGGCTCCAAATATCGCAAAAAAAGTAAGGCTAACCCCTTTGGATTTTTGGCGAAAATTTCGACGACTTTGAAAAGTGCTGCAATTAATTCTTTCGGGCACTATTCCGACGTAATTTTGCGAGAGAAATCGATTGAGCGCAGTCCCAATACGCTGCGAGCAACGGATCAAAAGTTACAGGCAAAAAACTGTAGATTTCCATCGTCATTTCTCTGGTGTTGGTCCTACGCTTTTTTGAATGTGTTTTTTGAGTTCCTGGGGTTCCAATTAGCCAAGAAACGGTCATACAAATCAATTCGGAGACCAGAAATTTTCGGCTCCAAAAATCGCAAAAAAAGTAAGGCTAACCCCTTTGGATTTTTGGCGAAAATTTCGACGACTTTGAAAAGTGCTCAAATTAATTTTTTAGGGCACTATTCCGACGTAATTTTGCGAGAGAAATCGATTGAGCGCAGTCCCAATACGCTGCGAGCAACGGATCAAAAGTTACAGCCAAAAAACTGCAGATTTCCATCGTCATTTCTCTGCTGTTGGTCCTACGCTTTTTCTAATGTGTTTTTTGAGTTCCTGGGGTTACAATTAGCCAAGAAACGGTCATACAAATCAATTCGGAGACCAGAAATTTTCGGCTCCAAAAATCGCAAAAAAAGTAAGGCTAACCCCTTTGGATTTTTGGCGAAAAATTCGACGACTTTGAAAAGTGCTGCAATTAATTCTTTAGGGCACTATTCCGACGTAATTTTGCGAGAGAAATCGATTGAGCGCAGTCCCAATACGCTGCGAGCAACGGATCAAAAGTTACAGCCAAAAAACTGCAGATTTCCATCGTCATTTCTCTGCTGTTGGTCTTACGCTTTTTCTAATGTGTTTTTTGAGTTCCTGGGGTTCCGTTTAGCCAAGAAACGGTCATACAAATCAATTCGGAGGCCAGAAATTTTCGGCTCCAAAAATCGCAAAAAAAGTAAGGCTAACCCCTTTGGATTTTTGGCGAAAATTTCGACGACTTTGAAAAGTGCTGCAATTAATTCTTTAGGGCACTATTCCGACGTAATTTTGCGAGAGAAATTGATTGAGCGCAGTCCCAATACGCTGCGAGCAACGGATCAAAAGTTACAGCCAAAAAACTGCAGATTTCCATTGTCATTTCTCTGCTGTTGGTCTTACGCTTTTTCTAATGTGTTTTTTGAGTTCCTGGGGTTCCGTTTAGCCAAGAAACGGTCATACGAATCATTTCGGAGACCAGAAATTTTCGGCTCTAAAAATCGCAAAAAAAGTAAGGCTAACCCCTTTGGATTTTTGGCGAAAATTTCGACGACTTTGAAAAGTGCTGCAATTAATTCTTTAGGGCACTATTCCGACGTAATTTTGCGAGAGCAATCGATTGAGCGCAGTCCCAATACGCTGCGAGCAACGGATCAAAAGTTACAGGCAAAAAACTGTAGATTTCTATCGTCATTTCTCTGCTGTTGGTCCTACGCTTTTTTGAATGTGTTTTTTGAGTTCCTGGGGTTCCAATTAGCCAAGAAACGGTCATACAAATCAATTCGGAGACCAGAAATTTTCGGCTCCAAAAATCGCAAAAAAAGTGAGGCTAACCCCTTTGGATTTTTGGCGAAAATTTCGACGACTTTGAAAAGTGCTGCAATCAATTCTTTGGGGCACTATTCCGACGTAATTTTGCGAGAGAAATCGATTGAGCGCAGTCCCAATACGCTGCGAGCAACGGATCAAAAGTTACGGGCAAAAAACTGCAGATTTCCATCGTCATTTCTCTGCTGTTGGTCCTACGCTTTTTCTAATGTGTTTTTTGAGTTCCTGGGGTTCCAATTAGCCAAGAAACGGTCATACAAATCAATTCGGAGACCAGAAATTTTCGGCTCCAAAAATCGCAAAAAAAGTAAGGCTAACCCCTTTGGATTTTTGGCGAAAATTTCGACGACTTTGAAAAGTGCTGCAATTAATTCTTTAGGGCACTATTCCGACGTAAATTTGCGAGAGAAATCGATTGAGCGCAGTCCCAATACGCTGCGAGCAACGGATCAAAAGTTACACGCAAAAAACTGCAGATTTCCATCGTCATTTCTCTGCTGTTGGTCCTACGCTTTTTCTAATGTGTTTTTTGAGTTCCTGGGGTTCCAATTAGCCAAGAAACGGTCATACAAATCAATTCGGAGACCAGAAATTTTCGGCTCCAAAAATCGCAAAAAAAGTAAGGCTAACCCCTTTGGATTTTTGGCGAAAATTTCGACGGCTTTGAAAAGTGCTGCAATTAATTCTTTAGGGCACTATTCCGACGTAATTTTGCGAGAGAAATCGATTGAGCGCAGTCCCAATACGCTGCGAGCAACGGATCAAAAGTTACAGGCAAAAAACTGTAGATTTTCATCGTCATTTCTCTGCTGTTGGTCCTACGCTTTTTTGAATGTGTTTTTTGAGTTCCTGGGGTTCCAATTAGCCAAGAAACGGTCATACAAATCAATTCGGAGACCAGAAATTTTCGGCTCCAAAAATCGCAAAAAAAGTAAGGCTAACCCCTTTGGATTTTTGGCGAAAATTTCGACGACTTTGAAAAGTTTTGCAATTAATTTTTTAGGGCACTATTCCGACGTAATTTTGCGAGAGAAATCGATTGAGCGCAGTCCCAATACGCTGCAAGCAACGGATCAAAAGTTACAGCCAAAAAACTGCAGATTTCCATCGTCATTTCTCTGCTGTTGGTCCTACGCTTTTTCTAATGTGTTTTTTGAGTTCCTGGGGTTCCAATTAGCCAGGGAACGGTCATACAAATCAATTCGGAGACCAGAAATTTTCGGCTCCAAAAATCGCAAAAAAAGTAAGGCTAACCCCTTTGGATTTTTGGCGAAAATTTCGACGACTTTGAAAAGTGCTGCAATTAATTCTTTAGGGCACTATTCCGACGTAATTTTGCGAGAGAAATCGATTGAGCGCAGTCCCAATACGCTGCGAGCAACGGATCAAAAGTTACACGCAAAAAACTGCAGATTTCCATCGTCATTTCTCTGCTGTTGGTCCTACGCTTTTTCTAATGTGTTTTTTGAGTTCCTGGGGTTCCAATTAGCCAAGAAACGGTCATACAAATCAATTCGGAGACCAGAAATTTTCGGCTCCAAAAATCGCAAAAAAAGTAAGGCTAACCCCTTTGAATTTTTGGCGAAAATTTCGACGACTTCGAAAAGTGCTGCAATTAATTCTTTAGGGCACTATTCCGACGTAATTTTGCGAGAGAAATCGATTGAGCGCAGTCCCAATACGCTGCGAGCAACGGATCAAAAGTTACAGCCAAAAAACTGCAGATTTCCATCGTCATTTCTCTGCTGTTGGTTTTACGCTTTTTCTAATGTGTTTTTTGAGTTCCTGGGGTTCCGTTTAGCCAAGAAACGGTCATACGAATCAATTCGGAGACCAGAAATTTTCGGCTCCAAAAATCGCAAAAAAAGTAAGGCTAACCCCTTTGGATTTTTGGCGAAAATTTCGACGACTTTGAAAAGTGCTGCAATTAATTCTTTAGGGCACTATTCCGACGTAATTTTGCGAGAGAAATCGATTGAGCGCAGTCCCAATACGCTGCGAGCAACGGATCAAAAGTTACAGCCAAAAAACTGCAGATTTCCATCGTCATTTCTCTGCTGTTGGTCTTACGCTTTTTCTAATGTGTTTTTTGAGTTCCTGGGGTTCCGTTTAGCCAAGAAACGGTCATACGAATCAATTCGGAGACCAGAAATTTTCGGCTCCAAAAATCGCAAAAAAGTAAGGCTAACCCCTTTGGATTTTTGGCGAAAATTTCGACGACTTTGAAAAGTGCTGCAATTAATTCTTTAGGGCACTATTCCGACGTAAATTTGCGAGAGAAATCGATTGAGCGCAGTCCCAATACGCTGCGAGCAACGGATCAAAAGTTACACGCAAAAAACTGCAGATTTCCATCGTCATTTCTCTGCTGTTGGTCCTACGCTTTTTCTAATGTGTTTTTTGAGTTCCTGGGGTTCCAATTAGCCAAGAAACGGTCATACAAATCAATTCGGAGACCAGAAATTTTCGGCTCCAAAAATCGCAAAAAAAGTAAGGCTAACCCCTTTGGATTTTTGGCGAAAATTTCGACGGCTTTGAAAAGTGCTGCAATTAATTCTTTGGGGCACTATTCCGACGTAATTTTGCGAGAGAAATCGATTGAGCGCAGTCCCAATACGCTGCGAGCAACGGATCAAAAGTTACAGGCAAAAAACTGTAGATTTCCATCGTCATTTCTCTGCTGTTGGTCCTACGCTTTTTTGAATGTGTTTTTTGAGTTCCTGGGGTTCCAATTAGCCAAGAAACGGTCATACAAATCAATTCGGAGACCAGAAATTTTCGGCTCCAAAAATCGCAAAAAAAGTAAGGCTAACCCCTTTGGATTTTTGGCGAAAATTTCGACGACTTTGAAAAGTGCTGCAATTAATTCTTTAGGGCACTATTCCGACGTAATTTTGCGAGAGAAATCGATTGAGCGCAGTCCCAATACGCTGCGAGCAACGGATCAAAAGTTACAGGCAAAAACTGTAGATTTCTATCGTCATTTCTCTGCTGTTGGTCCTACGCTTTTTTGAATGTGTTTTTTGAGTTCCTGGGGTTCCGTTTAGCCAAGAAACGGTCATACGAATCAATTCGGAGACCAGAAATTTTCGGCTCCAAAAATCGCAAAAAAAGTAAGGCTAACCCCTTTGGATTTTTGGCGAAAATTTCGACGACTTTGAAAAGTGCTGCAATTAATTCTTTAGGGCACTATTCCGACGTAATTTTGCGAGAGAAATCGATTGAGCGCAGTCCCAATACGCTGCGAGCAACGGATCAAAAGTTACAGCCAAAAAACTGCAGATTTCCATCGTCATTTCTCTGCTGTTGGTCCTACGCTTTTTTGAATGTGTTTTTTGAGTTCCTGGGGTTCCAATTAGCCAAGAAACGGTCATACAAATCAATTCGGAGACCAGAAATTTTCGGCTCCAAAAATCGCAAAAAAAGTAAGGCTAACCCCTTTGGATTTTTGGCGAAAATTTCGACGACTTTGAAAAGTTTTGCAATTAATTTTTTAGGGCACTATTCCGACGTAATTTTGCGAGAGAAATCGATTGAGCGCAGTCCCAATACGCTGCAAGCAACGGATCAAAAGTTACAGCCAAAAAACTGCAGATTTCCATCGTCATTTCTCTGCTGTTGGTCCTACGCTTTTTCTAATGTGTTTTTTGAGTTCCTGGGGTTCCAATTAGCCAGGGAACGGTCATACAAATCAATTCGGAGACCAGAAATTTTCGGCTCCAAAAATCGCAAAAAAAGTAAGGCTAACCCCTTTGGATTTTTGGCGAAAATTTCGACGACTTTGAAAAGTGCTGCAATTAATTCTTTAGGGCACTATTCCGACGTAATTTTGCGAGAGAAATCGATTGAGCGCAGTCCCAATACGCTGCGAGCAACGGATCAAAAGTTACACGCAAAAAACTGCAGATTTCCATCGTCATTTCTCTGCTGTTGGTCCTACGCTTTTTCTAATGTGTTTTTTGAGTTCCTGGGGTTCCAATTAGCCAAGAAACGGTCATACAAATCAATTCGGAGACCAGAAATTTTCGGCTCCAAAAATCGCAAAAAAAGTAAGGCTAACCCCTTTGAATTTTTGGCGAAAATTTCGACGACTTTGAAAAGTGCTGCAATTAATTCTTTAGGGCACTATTCCGACGTAAATTTGCGAGAGAAATCGATTGAGCGCAGTCCCAATACGCTGCGAGCAACGGATCAAAAGTTACACGCAAAAAACTGCAGATTTCCATCGTCATTTCTCTGCTGTTGGTCCTACGCTTTTTCTAATGTGTTTTTTGAGTTCCTGGGGTTCCAATTAGCCAAGAAACGGTCATACAAATCAATTCGGAGACCAGAAATTTTCGGCTCCAAAAATCGCAAAAAAAGTAAGGCTAACCCCTTTGGATTTTTGGCGAAAATTTCGACGGCTTTGAAAAGTGCTGCAATTAATTCTTTAGGGCACTATTCCGACGTAATTTTGCGAGAGAAATCGATTGAGCGCAGTCCCAATACGCTGCGAGCAACGGATCAAAAGTTACAGGCAAAAAACTGTAGATTTCCATCGTCATTTCTCTGCTGTTGGTCCTACGCTTTTTTGAATGTGTTTTTTGAGTTCCTGGGGTTCCAATTAGCCAAGAAACGGTCATACAAATCAATTCGGAGACCAGAAATTTTCGGCTCCAAAAATCGCAAAAAAAGTAAGGCTAACCCCTTTGGATTTTTGGCGAAAATTTCGACGACTTTGAAAAGTTTTGCAATTAATTTTTTAGGGCACTATTCCGACGTAATTTTGCGAGAGAAATCGATTGAGCGCAGTCCCAATACGCTGCAAGCAACGGATCAAAAGTTACAGCCAAAAAACTGCAGATTTCCATCGTCATTTCTCTGCTGTTGGTCCTACGCTTTTTCTAATGTGTTTTTTGAGTTCCTGGGGTTCCAATTAGCCAGGGAACGGTCATACAAATCAATTCGGAGACCAGAAATTTTCGGCTCCAAAAATCGCAAAAAAAGTAAGGCTAACCCCTTTGGATTTTTGGCGAAAATTTCGACGACTTTGAAAAGTGCTGCAATTAATTCTTTAGGGCACTATTCCGACGTAATTTTGCCAGAGAAATCGATTGAGCGCAGTCCCAATACGCTGCGTGCAACAGATCAAAAGTTACAGGCAAAAAACTGTCGATTTCTATCGTCATTTCTCTGCTGTTGGTCCTACGCTTTTTTGAATGTGTTTTTTGAGTTCCTGGGGTTCCAATTAGCCAAGAAACGGTCATACAAATCAATTCGGAGACCAGAAATTTTCGGCTCCAAAAATCGCAAAAAAAGTAAGGCTAACCCCTTTGGATTTTTGGCGAAAATTTCGACGACTTTGAAAAGTGCTGCAATTAATTCTTTAGGGCACTATTCCGACGTAATTTTGCGAGAGAAATCGATTGAGCGCAGTCCCAATACGCTGCGAGCAACGGATCAAAAGTTACAGGCAAAAACTGTAGATTTCTATCGTCATTTCTCTGCTGTTGGTCCTACGCTTTTTTGAATGTGTTTTTTGAGTTCCTGGGGTTCCGTTTAGCCAAGAAACGGTCATACGAATCAATTCGGAGACCAGAAATTTTCGGCTCCAAAAATCGCAAAAAAAGTAAGGCTAACCCCTTTGGATTTTTGGCGAAAATTTCGACGACTTTGAAAAGTGCTGCAATTAATTCTTTAGGGCACTATTCCGACGTAATTTTGCGAGAGAAATCGATTGAGCGCAGTCCCAATACGCTGCGAGCAACGGATCAAAAGTTACAGCCAAAAAACTGCAGATTTTCATCGTCATTTCTCTGCTGTTGGTCTTACGCTTTTTCTAATGTGTTTTTTGAGTTCCTGGGGTTCCGTTCAGCCAAGAAACGGTCATACGAATCAATTCGGAGACCAGAAATTTTCGGCTCCAAAAATCGCAAAAAAAGTAAGACTAACCCCTTTGGATTTTTGGCGAAAATTTCGACGACTTTGAAAAGTGCTGCAATTAATTCTTTAGGGCACTATTCCGACGTAATTTTGCGAGAGAAATCGATTGAGCGCAGTCCCAATACGCTGCGAGCAACGGATCAAAAGTTACACGCAAAAAACTGCAGATTTCCATCGTCATTTCTCTGCTGTTGGTCCTACGCTTTTTCTAATGTGTTTTTTGAGTTCCTGGGGTTCCAATTAGCCAAGAAACGGTCATACAAATCAATTCGGAGACCAGAAATTTTCGGCTCCAAAAATCGCAAAAAAAGTAAGGCTAACCCCTTTGAATTTTTGGCGAAAATTTCGACGACTTTGAAAAGTGCTGCAATTAATTCTTTAGGGCACTATTCCGACGTAAATTTGCGAGAGAAATCGATTGAGCGCAGTCCCAATACGCTGCGAGCAACGGATCAAAAGTTACACGCAAAAAACTGCAGATTTCCATCGTCATTTCTCTGCTGTTGGTCCTACGCTTTTTCTAATGTGTTTTTTGAGTTCCTGGGGTTCCAATTAGCCAAGAAACGGTCATACAAATCAATTCGGAGACCAGAAATTTTCGGCTCCAAAAATCGCAAAAAAAGTAAGGCTAACCCCTTTGGATTTTTGGCGAAAATTTCGACGGCTTTGAAAAGTGCTGCAATTAATTCTTTAGGGCACTATTCCGACGTAATTTTGCGAGAGAAATCGATTGAGCGCAGTCCCAATACGCTGCGAGCAACGGATCAAAAGTTACAGGCAAAAAACTGTAGATTTCCATCGTCATTTCTCTGCTGTTGGTCCTACGCTTTTTTGAATGTGTTTTTTGAGTTCCTGGGGTTCCAATTAGCCAAGAAACGGTCATACAAATCAATTCGGAGACCAGAAATTTTCGGCTCCAAAAATCGCAAAAAAAGTAAGGCTAACCCCTTTGGATTTTTGGCGAAAATTTCGACGACTTTGAAAAGTTTTGCAATTAATTTTTTAGGGCACTATTCCGACGTAATTTTGCGAGAGAAATCGATTGAGCGCAGTCCCAATACGCTGCAAGCAACGGATCAAAAGTTACAGCCAAAAAACTGCAGATTTCCATCGTCATTTCTCTGCTGTTGGTCCTACGCTTTTTCTAATGTGTTTTTTGAGTTCCTGGGGTTCCAATTAGCCAGGGAACGGTCATACAAATCAATTCGGAGACCAGAAATTTTCGGCTCCAAAAATCGCAAAAAAAGTAAGGCTAACCCCTTTGGATTTTTGGCGAAAATTTCGACGACTTTGAAAAGTGCTGCAATTAATTCTTTAGGGCACTATTCCGACGTAATTTTGCCAGAGAAATCGATTGAGCGCAGTCCCAATACGCTGCGTGCAACAGATCAAAAGTTACAGGCAAAAAACTGTCGATTTCTATCGTCATTTCTCTGCTGTTGGTCCTACGCTTTTTTGAATGTGTTTTTTGAGTTCCTGGGGTTCCAATTAGCCAAGAAACGGTCATACAAATCAATTCGGAGACCAGAAATTTTCGGCTCCAAAAATCGCAAAAAAAGTAAGGCTAACCCCTTTGGATTTTTGGCGAAAATTTCGACGACTTTGAAAAGTGCTGCAATTAATTCTTTAGGGCACTATTCCGACGTAATTTTGCGAGAGAAATCGATTGAGCGCAGTCCCAATACGCTGCGAGCAACGGATCAAAAGTTACAGGCAAAAACTGTAGATTTCTATCGTCATTTCTCTGCTGTTGGTCCTACGCTTTTTTGAATGTGTTTTTTGAGTTCCTGGGGTTCCGTTTAGCCAAGAAACGGTCATACGAATCAATTCGGAGACCAGAAATTTTCGGCTCCAAAAATCGCAAAAAAAGTAAGGCTAACCCCTTTGGATTTTTGGCGAAAATTTCGACGACTTTGAAAAGTGCTGCAATTAATTCTTTAGGGCACTATTCCGACGTAATTTTGCGAGAGAAATCGATTGAGCGCAGTCCCAATACGCTGCGAGCAACGGATCAAAAGTTACAGCCAAAAAACTGCAGATTTTCATCGTCATTTCTCTGCTGTTGGTCTTACGCTTTTTCTAATGTGTTTTTTGAGTTCCTGGGGTTCCGTTCAGCCAAGAAACGGTCATACGAATCAATTCGGAGACCAGAAATTTTCGGCTCCAAAAATCGCAAAAAAAGTAAGACTAACCCCTTTGGATTTTTGGCGAAAATTTCGACGACTTTGAAAAGTGCTGCAATTAATTCTTTAGGGCACTATTCCGACGTAATTTTGCGAGAGAAATCGATTGAGCGCAGTCCCAATACGCTGCGAGCAACGGATCAAAAGTTACAGGCAAAAAACTGTAGATTTCCATCGTCATTTCTCTGCTGTTGGTCCTACGCTTTTTTGAATGTGTTTTTTGAGTTCCTGGGGTTCCAATCAGCCAAGAAACGGTCATACAAATCAATTCGGAGACCAGAAATTTTCGGCTCCAAAAATCGCAAAAAAAGTAAGGCTAACCTGTACTTGGAGCAATATTGTATATTGTGTACACCAACGATCTGTGCAAAATGAAAATAGAATCAGAAATGATAGCCTATGCAGATGACACGGTAATAATAACGACAGGAAATGACTGGAAGGAGGTTTATAGAAAAGCGAACACGGATATGGCAAAAATAAAGAGGTGGCTAGACAATCACAAACTAACCCTGAATGGGAACAAAACTAAGTACATGCGGTATAAAATTAATAAAATCAAAGATCCTGAAGACAGTGAATTCTTGATTCTGAAAATACACACTTGCGGAAAATACGAACCAGGATGCGGCTGTGAAGAAATAGAAATGAAAGAATGCATTAAATACCTGGGTGTCACGATCGATGAAAGAATGAAGTGGACTGAACACATAAAACGAACAGCAGCCAGACTACGACAAACAATTCACACGCTGCTCAATATCAGATCAATTGTAACACAGGACACGATGAGGAAAATCTACTATGCTCTAGTACACTCTATTATTGAATATGGGATAATAGCATGGGGAAATGCATACCAGAAAAATTTGAGACCACTGGAAATAATACAAAAAATGATACTACGAATAGCCTTTTGGAAACCTCGGTATTACCCAAGTGATATGCTCTTTGCCATAACAAAAATACCGGACATACGCCAGGCTTACATGAAGAACGCACTAGTGCGTCTTAAACGAAATCCGGAAGAAATAGAACAAAGAAAGCTCACCCACGAACATGACACCAGAGCCAGGACACGAGGAAACCTCATACTTCCGAAAACTAAAACAACAATTGGGCACAGACAGGAAAGAGTTATTATAAACAAGCTGTATAATGAAATTCCATTAGAAATAAAGCAAAAATGTATACAGGGTTTCAAAAAAAGTATTAGTACTTGGATTTTACAGCAGGGAAGAATGTACTATGATAAACTGACTAACACCTAGAAAATAAGTGAATACCAAGACTCAATTAGGAATATAGAAGTTGTCTGAAGGTTTTGTCTGAATGTTTTCTTGTTACAAATGTAAGCAAATAAAAAAGTATCACCAACTTATTAGGTATAGATTAGGAAATAAGTACATGTGTAGATTTAAATAACAACTCGGAATGATTGATCTGCGTAATATAGTGAACTATCAGGTGCGGATGAGAATATCTCAAATGCAAGCACACAATCACGCAAAAAAAAAAAAAAAAAAAATTGTAATTTAGGAAATTAAGTGACAACTTGTCACTAAGTAGAAAAAAGCAACTCCAGCCACACAAGCATAATTAGATGCTCAGGCATGGAGAACTGAAAATTATATGTAAACACGAAAAATATGTTTGTCAATAAATCTGAATCTAAATCTAAATCTGAATCTAACCCCTTTGGATTTTTGGCGAAAATTTCGACGACTTTGAAAAGTGCTCAAATTAATTTTTTAGGGCACTATTCCGACGTAATTTTGCGAGAGAAATCGATTGAGCGCAGTCCCAATACGCTGCGAGCAACGGATCAAAAGTTACACGCAAAAAACTGCAGATTTCCATCGTCATTTCTCTGCTGTTGGTCCTACGCTTTTTCTAATGTGTTTTTTGAGTTCCTGGGGTTCCAATTAGCCAAGAAACGGTCATACAAATCAATTCGGAGACCAGAAATTTTCGGCTCCAAAATCGCAAAAAAAGTAAGGCTAACCCCTTTGGATTTTTGGCGAAAATTTCGACGACTTTGAAAAGTGCTGCAATTAATTCTTTAGGGCACTATTCCGACGTAATTTTGCGAGAGAAATCGATTGAGCGCAGTCCCAATACGCTGCGAGCAACGGATCAAAAGTTACAGCCAAAAAACTGCAGATTTCCATCGTCATTTCTCTGCTGTTGGTCTTACGCTTTTTCTAATGTGTTTTTTGAGTTCCTGGGGTTCCGTTTAGCCAAGAAACGGTCATACGAATCAATTCGGAGACCAGAAATTTTCGGCTCCAAAAATCGCAAAAAAAGTAAGACTAACCCCTTTGGATTTTTGGCGAAAATTTCGACGACTTTGAAAAGTGCTGCAATTAATTCTTTAGGGCACTATTCCGACGTAATTTTGCGAGAGAAATCGATTGAGCGCAGTCCCAATACGCTGCGAGCAACGGATCAAAAGTTACAGGCAAAAAACTGTAGATTTCCATCGTCATTTCTCTGCTGTTGGTCCTACGCTTTTTCTAATGTGTTTTTTGAGTTCCTGGGGTTCCAATTAGCCAAGAAACGGTCATACAAATCAATTCGGAGACCAGAAATTTTCGGCTCCAAAAATCGCAAAAAAAGTAAGGCTAACCCCTTTGGATTTTTGGCGAAAAATTCGACGACTTTGAAAAGTGCTGCAATTAATTCTTTAGGGCAATATTCCGACGTAATTTTGCGAGAGAAATCGATTGAGCGCAGTCCCAATACGCTGCGAGCAACGGATCAAAAGTTACAGCCAAAAAACTGCAGATTTCCATCGTCATTTCTCTGCTGTTGGTCTTACGCCTTTTCTAATGTGTTTTTTGAGTTCCTGGGGTTCCGTTTAGCCAAGAAACGGTCATACAAATCAATTCGGAGGCCAGAAATTTTCGGCTCCAAAAATCGCAAAAAAAGTAAGGCTAACCCCTTTGGATTTTTGGCGAAAATTTCGACGACTTTGAAAAGTGCTGCAATTAATTCTTTAGGGCACTATTCCGACGTAATTTTGCGAGAGCAATCGATTGAGCGCAGTCCCAATACGCTGCGAGCAACGGATCAAAAGTTACAGGCAAAAAACTGTAGATTTCTATCGTCATTTCTCTGCTGTTGGTCCTACGCTTTTTTGAATGTGTTTTTTGAGTTCCTGGGGTTCCAATTAGCCAAGAAACGGTCATACAAATCAATTCGGAGACCAGAAATTTTCGGCTCCAAAAATCGCAAAAAAAGTAAGGCTAACCCCTTTGGATTTTTGGCGAAAATTTCGACGACTTTGAAAAGTGCTGCAATCAATTTTTTAGGGCACTATTCCGACGTAATTTTGCGAGAGAAATCGATTGAGCGCAGTCCCAATACGCTGCGAGCAACGGATCAAAAGTTACACGCAAAAAACTGCAGATTTCCATCGTCATTTCTCTGCTGTTGGTCCTACGCTTTTTCTAATGTGTTTTTTGAGTTCCTGGGGTTCCAATTAGCCAAGAAACGGTCATACAAATCAATTCGGAGACCAGAAATTTTCGGCTCCAAAATCGCAAAAAAAGTAAGGCTAACCCCTTTGGATTTTTGGCGAAAATTTCGACGACTTTGAAAAGTGCTGCAATTAATTCTTTAGGGCACTATTCCGACGTAATTTTGCGAGAGAAATCGATTGAGCGCAGTCCCAATACGCTGCGAGCAACGGATCAAAAGTTACAGCCAAAAAACTGCAGATTTCCATCGTCATTTCTCTGCTGTTGGTCTTACGCTTTTTCTAATGTGTTTTTTGAGTTCCTGGGGTTCCGTTTAGCCAAGAAACGGTCATACGAATCAATTCGGAGACCAGAAATTTTCGGCTCCAAAAATCGCAAAAAAAGTAAGACTAACCCCTTTGGATTTTTGGCGAAAATTTCGACGACTTTGAAAAGTGCTGCAATTAATTCTTTAGGGCACTATTCCGACGTAATTTTGCGAGAGAAATCGATTGAGCGCAGTCCCAATACGCTGCGAGCAACGGATCAAAAGTTACAGGCAAAAAACTGTAGATTTCCATCGTCATTTCTCTGCTGTTGGTCCTACGCTTTTTCTAATGTGTTTTTTGAGTTCCTGGGGTTCCAATTAGCCAAGAAACGGTCATACAAATCAATTCGGAGACCAGAAATTTTCGGCTCCAAAAATCGCAAAAAAAGTAAGGCTAACCCCTTTGGATTTTTGGCGAAAAATTCGACGACTTTGAAAAGTGCTGCAATTAATTCTTTAGGGCAATATTCCGACGTAATTTTGCGAGAGAAATCGATTGAGCGCAGTCCCAATACGCTGCGAGCAACGGATCAAAAGTTACAGCCAAAAAACTGCAGATTTCCATCGTCATTTCTCTGCTGTTGGTCCTACGCTTTTTTGAATGTGTTTTTTGAGTTCCTGGGGTTCCAATTAGCCAAGAAACGGTCATACAAATCAATTCGGAGACCAGAAATTTTCGGCTCCAAAAATCGCAAAAAAAGTAAGGCTAACCCCTTTGGATTTTTGGCGAAAATTTCGACGACTTTGAAAAGTGCTGCAATCAATTCTTTGGGGCACTATTCTGACGTAATTTTGCGAGAGAAATCGATTGAGCGCAGTCCCAATACGCTGCGAGCAACGGATCAAAAGTTACGGGCAAAAAACTGCAGATTTCCATCGTCATTTCTCTGCTGTTGGTCCTACGCTTTTTCTAATGTGTTTTTTGAGTTCCTGGGGTTCCAATTAGCCAAGAAACGGTCATACAAATCGATTCGGAGACCAGAAATTTTCAGCTCCAAAAATCGCAAAAAAAGTAAGGCTAACCCCTTTGGATTTTTGGCGAAAATTTCGACGACTTTGGAAAGTGCTGCAATTAATTCTTTAGGGCACTATTCCGACGTAATTTTGCGAGAGAAATCGATTGAGCGCAGTCCCAATACGCTTCGAGCAACGGATCAAAAGTTACAGGCAAAAAACTGCAGATTTCCATCGTCATTTCTCTGCTGTTGGTCCTACGCTTTTTCTGATGTGTTTTTTGAGTTTCCGGGGTTCCAATTAGCCAAGAAACGGTCATACAAATCAATTCGGAGACCAGAAATTTTCGGCTCCAAAAATCGCAAAAAAAGTAAGGCTAACCCCTTTGGATTTTTGGCGAAAATTTCGACGACTTTGAAAAGTGCCGCAATTAATTCTTTAGGGCACTATTCCGACGTAATTTTGCGAGAGAAATCGATTGAGCGCAGTCCCAATACGCTGCGAGCAACGGATCAAAAGTTACAGTCAAAAAACTGCAGATTTCCATCGTCATTTCTCTGCTGTTGGTCCTACGCTTTTTCTAATGTGTTTTTTGAGTTCCTGGGGTTCCAATCAGCCATGAAACGGTCATACAAATCAATTCGGAGACCAGAAATTTTCGGCTCCAAGAATCGCAAAAAAAGTAAGGCTAACCCCTTTGGATTTTTGGCGAAAATTTCGACGACTTTGAAAAGTGCTGCAATTAATTCTTTAGGGCACTATTCCGACGTAATTTTGCGAGAGAAATCGATTGAGCGCAGTCCCAATACGCTTCGAGCAACGGATCAAAAGTTACAGGTAAAAAACTGCAGATTTTCATCGTCATTTCTCTGCTGTTGGTCCTACGCTTTTTCTAATGTGTTTTTTGAGTTTCCGGGGTTCCAATTAGCCAAGAAACGGTCATACAAATCAATTCGGAGACCAGAAATTTTCAGCTCCAAAAATCGCAAAATAAGTAAGGCTAACCCCTTTGGATTTTTGGCGAAAATTTCGACGACTTTAAAAAGTGCTGCAATTAATTCTTTAGGGCACTATTCCGACGTAGTTTTGCGAGAGAAATCGATTGAGCGCAGTCCCAATACGCTTCGAGCAACGGATCAAAAGTTACAGCCAAAAAACTGCAGATTTCCATCGTCATTTCTCTGCTGTTGGTCCTACGCTTTTTCTGATGTGTTTTTCGAGTTTCCGGGGTTCCAATTAGCCAAGAAACGGTCATACAAATCAATTCGGAGACCAGAAATTTTCGGCTCCAAAAATCGCAAAAAAAGTAAGGCTAACCCCTTTGGATTTTTAGCGAAAATTTCGACGACTTTGAAAAGTGCTGCAATTAATTCTTTAGGGCACTATTCCGACGTAATTTTGCGAGAGAAATCGATTGAGCGCAGTCCCAATACGCTGCGAGCAACGGATCAAAAGTTACACGCAAAAAACTGCAGATTTCCATCGTCATTTCTCTGCTGTTGGTCCTACGCTTTTTCTAATGTGTTTTTTGAGTTCCTGGGGTTCCAATTAGCCAAGAAACGGTCATACAAATCAATTCAGAGACCAGAAATTTTCGGCTCCAAAAATCGCAAAAAAAGTAAGGCTAACCCCTTTGGATTTTTGGCGAAAAATTCGACGACTTCGAAAAGTGCTGCAATTAATTCTTTAGGGCACTATTCCGACGTAATTTTGCGAGAGAAATCGATTGAGCGCAGTCCCAATACGCTGCGAGCAACGGATCAAAAGTTACAGCCAAAAAACTGCAGATTTCCATCGTCATTTCTCTGCTGTTGGTCTTACGCTTTTTCTAATGTGTTTTTTGAGTTCCTGGGGTTCCGTTTAGCCAAGAAACGGTCATACAAATCAATTCGGAGGCCAGAAATTTTCGGCTCCAAAAATCGCAAAAAAAGTAAGGCTAACCCCTTTGGATTTTTGGCGAAAATTTCGACGACTTTGAAAAGTGCTGCAATTAATTCTTTAGGGCACTATTCCGACGTAATTTTGCGAGAGAAATCGATTGAGCGCAGTCCCAATACGCTTCGAGCAACGGATCAAAAGTTACAGGTAAAAAACTGCAGATTTCCATCGTCATTTCTCTGCTGTTGGTCCTACGCTTTTTCTAATGTGTTTTTTGAGTTTCCGGGGTTCCAATTAGCCAAGAAACGGTCATACAAATCAATTCGGAGACCAGAAATTTTCAGCTCCAAAAATCGCAAAATAAGTAAGGCTAACCCCTTTGGATTTTTGGCGAAAATTTCGACGACTTTGAAAAGTGCTGCAATTAATTCTTTAGGGCACTATTCCGACGTAGTTTTGCCAGAGAAATCGATTGAGCGCAGTCCCAATACGCTTCGAGCAACGGATCAAAAGTTACAGCCAAAAAACTGCAGATTTCCATCGTCATTTCTCTGCTGTTGGTCCTACGCTTTTTCTGATGTGTTTTTCGAGTTTTCGGGGTTCCAATTAGCCAAGAAACGGTCATACAAATCAATTCGGAGACCAGAAATTTTCGGCTCCAAAAATCGCAAAAAAAGTAAGGCTAACCCCTTTGGATTTTTAGCGAAAATTTCGACGACTTTGAAAAGTGCTGCAATTAATTCTTTAGGGCACTATTCCGACGTAATTTTGCGAGAGAAATCGATTGAGCGCAGTCCCAATACGCTGCGAGCAACGGATCAAAAGTTACACGCAAAAAACTGCAGATTTCCATCGTCATTTCTCTGCTGTTGGTCCTACGCTTTTTCTAATGTGTTTTTTGAGTTCCTGGGGTTCCAATTAGCCAAGAAACGGTCATACAAATCAATTCGGAGACCAGAAATTTTCGGCTCCAAAAATCGCAAAAAAAGTAAGGCTAACCCCTTTGGATTTTTGGCGAAAAATTCGACGACTTTGAAAAGTGCTGCAATTAATTCTTTAGGGCACTATTCCGACGTAATTTTGCGAGAGAAATCGATTGAGCGCAGTCCCAATACGCTGCGAGCAACGGATCAAAAGTTACAGCCAAAAAACTGCAGATTTCCATCGTCATTTCTCTGCTGTTGGTCTTACGCTTTTTCTAATGTGTTTTTTGAGTTCCTGGGGTTCCGTTTAGCCAAGAAACGGTCATACAAATCAATTCGGAGGCCAGAAATTTTCGGCTCCAAAAATCGCAAAAAAAGTAAGGCTAACCCCTTTGGATTTTTGGCGAAAATTTCGACGACTTTGAAAAGTGCTGCAATTAATTCTTTAGGGCACTATTCCGACGTAATTTTGCGAGAGAAATCGATTGAGCGCAGTCCCAATACGCTGCGAGCAACGGATCAAAAGTTACAGCCAAAAAACTGCAGATTTCCATCGTCATTTCTCTGCTGTTGGTCTTACGCTTTTTCTAATGTGTTTTTTGAGTTCCTGGGGTTCCGTTTAGCCAAGAAACGGTCATACAAATCAATTCGGAAGCCAGAAATTTTCGGCTCCAAAAATCGCAAAAAAAGTAAGGCTAACCCCTTTGGATTTTTGGCGAAAATTTCGACGACTTTGAAAAGTGCTGCAATTAATTCTTTAGGGTACTATTCCGACGTAATTTTGCCAGAGAAATCGATTGAGCGCAGTCCCAATACGCTGCGAGCAACGGATGAAAAGTTACAGGCAAAAAACTGTAGATTTCTATCGTCATTTCTCTGCTGTTGGTCCTACGCTTTTTTGAATGTGTTTTTTGAGTTCCTGGGGTTCCAATTTGCCAAGAAACGGTCATACAAATCAATTCGGAGACCAGAAATTTTCGGCTCCAAAAATCGCAAAAAAAGTAAGGCTAACCCCTTCGGATTTTTGGCGAAAATTTCGACGACTTTGAAAAGTGCTGCAATTAATTCTTTAGGGCACTATTCCGACGTAATTTTGCGAGAGAAATCGATTGAGCGCAGTCCCAATACGCTGCGAGCAACGGATCAAAAGTTACAGGCAAAAAACTGTAGATTTCCATCGTCATTTCTCTGCTGTTGGTCCTACGCTTTTTCTTATCTGTTTTTTGAGTTTCCGGGGTTCCAATTAGCCAAGAAACGGTCATACAAATCAATTCGGAGACCAGAATCTTTCGGCTCCAAAAATCGCAAGAGAAGTAAGGCTAACCCCTTTGGATTTTTGGCGAAAATTTCGACGACTTTGAAGAGTGCTGCAATTAATTCTTTAGGGCACTATTCCGACGTAGTTTTGCGAGAGAAATCGATTGAGCGTAGTCCCAATACGCTGCGACCAACGGATCAAAAGTTACAGGCAAAAAACTGCAGATTTCCATCGTCATTTCTCTGCTGTTGGTCCTACGCTTTTTCTGATGTGTTTTTTGAGTTTCCGGGGTTCCAATTAGCCAAGAAACGGTCATACAAATCAATTCGGAGACCAGAAATTTTCGGCTCTAAAAATCGCAAGAAAAGTAAGGCTAACCCCTTTGGATTTTTGGCGAAAATTTCGACGACTTTTAAAAGTGCTGCAAATAATTCTTTAGGGCACTATTCCGACGTAACTTTGCGAGAGAAATCGATTGAGCGCAGTCCCAATACGCTGCGAGCAACGGATCAAAAGTTACAGGCAAAAAACTGCAGATTTCCATCGTCATTTCTCTGCTGTTGGTCCTACGCTTTTTCTAATGTGTTTTTTGAGTTCCTGGGGTTCCAATTAGCCAAGAAACGGTCATACAAATCAATTCGGAGACCAGAAATTTTCGGCTCCAAAAGTCGCTACTGATCTTCCCTACTGCACTCCCTCGCCGTTGGTCCTTCGCTATTCTTGGTGCGTCTCTTGCGTTTCTGGCCTTCAATCAGTCTAGGAAGTGTCATATCAATCGATTTGAGCATTAAAACTTTCATATCCAAAAATTATTTCAAAAGGAAGGTCAACACTCTCGGATTTTTGCTGAACATTTCATCGATTCCAAAAAGTGCTAGATGCTACTTTTTGACACACTATTTTCATGTAAATTTGCGAAAGGACTCTATTGCGCGCAGTTGGAATGCGTTGCGGAGAACGGATCAAAAGTTACAGCCGAAAAACGAAACATGTCATCTGTGATTTCTTCGCTATTGTACCCTACTCTATTATTTCACTGCTGTCGAAGCTATGCGGTGTTAGATTTTTCTCTCTAGATAGCTCATAGTTCATTGGTCGTTGATATTAAGTCGACATTATATCGACAGAAATTCTCAGTCAACTATTTCAATTCAATTCTCAATCGGCATATCCACAGCATATCGTTGACTGTACACTCACTATCAGTGCGCGAACGTCCTCCGAGATGACACGATCAAGACAACACCTGATGTCAACTATTATTAGGTCTTTAGTTTATTGTGAGTAGTCAAAATAAAAATGCAACAATCCGCAAGGAGGCCAATCACGTGTACCGATAGTTTCGCGTCAAGTATGAGATCGCAATCTGTCAGTTCAACTGCCACGAGACACTGACGTTCATTTGACACATGTATGCGCTTACATAAACAATTATTTGTCTGAATAACGTCAAAAACTCTCTACTTGACTTTCCAGTGGTCACATGCATAAAGTGACAACGGGTTGTTCAGAAGTATTGCCTTATGCGTGGCATATCAGAGGACATCCGTAAACATGAAGTATAGTGCATGTCAACCGCAAGTACAGTCTTTTGATGATCTATAGCCTGTCAAAAATAGCCGACCTTTCGTCTTTATTCTGCCACCAATGCGTGAACATTTTTTCAATGAGACAAGACGTTGACTTTTTGTAATTGAATGATAGTCAGCGTCAGGATAAATATTCCACCTTGGTCTGTCGCATTTTTGAAGGCCCAATTACTTAAGAAATGGTCCTTCAAGTCAGAGGTTTCAGAGGAAAAAAGAAAAAATCCTATCGCATCACAGACCCTGATCCCATCCGTGAGTTCGTAGTTCCAAAATTGTAATTGAAGCAAGAGTTACCGCAAGCTGTGTCTTATACAGAATCGTGAAACTTGTTCTCCAATACATTCATCATCAAATACTCTATCGTGGGATTTTGTTCCTAACCCTTTCTCTTATCTAATGACATTTATTATACCACATTACACAACATTACACTTAATAATTTAATATTTTTCCATCATTGTAATCATAATAATTTCAATATCATTAAGAATAATTGTTATTATTATTACACTCCATCATGTCGTGAAATACTCCACATTATAATCCACACGTGTAAATAGCACACCCATTGTGATACAATTGTTCTTATCAGATGGCCGATATTCTCTTTTCCTTTTTCGTTTATGTATACAATGTACGTGTATAATATGCAAGTATATTCATTACTGTCAAATTGGCAAGAATAATTAATGAAAATATATAGTCACAATCATTGTATATAATTCTAGATCAATTATATAATTCATCTACCCCATATTACATGTGCATACGTACGTAACTTTTGTTTCTCTACCATAGATCTATCGAATTCTTCATTGCCAAATGCATGATACATACATTATTATTCCCTTACCAAGCCTATCATTATTGTTACATTATTTAAATAAATTCTATACATACATATTTATCTGGTTTGGCGGTCTGCAACGCACTTGCCATAAATCGCATTATTCTCTTCTCATTTACCCGCTGCTCGATAATACATCTTTCATATATACGCATTATTACCTAGACGCAAGTTAGGCTGTAAAACGGCTATACTACACTAAATTACATCGAATATATATATTAAAATAAGTACATATTCATATTTTCTAATTTTATTCCCATACATACAAGGATCCGCCATATTGTACGCTTAGGCAAAATACATTTATTGGAAAATTCAGGTTTTTTTTTTTAAATCGACCAAAATACATAAGATGTACACAATATCTAGTAATTATCGAAAAACTTCCGCACCTATGATATACTTCTTCGCTTCGCTATAACAACTGAAATCGTCGCGTAGGTAATTTTGGCACGTTGAATAAAAAAGTGCGTTGTTTTTTTCTTCCATTTCTATTGTATTTCGCTACATAGAACCATACGTATAATGTATGCACAATTACTGAGTACATAATATTATCCAGACTTTATCACTACTATTATTATAGGTGTTGTTGGCATCAGGCGGCTGTTTTAAGAGATGTGTTGCTACATTTTTGCAGAATTCGTGACAGCTTAACAGTTCAGTTATTGTATACACCAACGGTTTTACTGTACTTAGGAACTTGGATTACTCGGTGACTGACGTGAGATGAGTTGCATACATGATTTTTCTTCTTATTTTGTTGTCAAGAAAATCAATGCCGACAATTTTTATCTTTGATTCATTTTTTAATTCGCTCTATATTATATACGAAATGGAATACTGTTTTCCTTATCTCTGTCCGCTTTGTTTTCTATCACTCACACATTTTTTTCTCTCATTCTCTATCTCTCACGATTTTTTACGTACCTTTTCAGTTATTACTCATAATTTCCGATCATTGAATTAACAGGAAGTATTCCAACTACTCTTTCAAGTACCAGTTAATTGTTCTGAATCGATTTGAAACTAGCAAAATACGCGCCACTTGAAACTTCAATTAAGGGGATAGACTTTGCTGACTAGCCCGTATTTCGTGTACCAGAAATATGTAATTAATTATAACAATAATAATAATGGTAATAGACCTAAAATTTAAGTGAGTATAGTAGATAAATTCATTTTTCTTCATTATAGTATAATACTGCGTTTACAACTGTACACAAGAAACAATGTAAATTAATAATCTACTTATATACGCGTGAATTAATCACGCCTTTATGTATTAAATTAAATTACATTAAATCAACTGTCATATCATTACGGTATAATATACCTATAATATAATACGTGTATAAAATTAATTTTAAACGCAAGTAGGTACTCACAGTATATTATAAACGTAGGGGTGTTGTTTTATAGACATATTGTAACCATAAGGGTAATAAGTATTACATAGGTAAAGGTTTATACATTCATATACCTAAACCACTTATCAAATAACTTTTTTTTGGAAATTATAAAAATCACTCTATACGGATATAATATTATATGTTGATGTATAAATATATACGATATTTCGCATATAAATAATTGTTCTTAGACTCTATAATAATAAACTGTTTTATCATCTATATTTTTGCATATTAGTGTACTGTTACTACGCCGGCAATCATAATGATAATAATTATAATGATAATATTAATAACAACTACCGTCAGTATTATGTTGATAACGATTAAGTATTATTATTTTTGTAATATGATTATACGTATGCAATATTTAATAGGTATAAGAGAATAATTTACAGGGGAATCAAAAATCTATGTATAATGTAGTAAAATGTTAGTACGCTCGGTTCAAGCGTGTGACATAATTATATTTATAGTTAATACACACAGCAGTGTGATAGTGTGATACATAATATGTATACATTATACCTACTTACATGTATAATAAGAACAAATAAATAAATTGAAATCCTATTTGAACAGAACGGAGGAAATTACATTTAAAAAAAACCTTGCGCCTTTCACATTTTGTAATAGATCATAATACAGTTGCGGGATTATTACATGCGAATAATATGCATGTATTATTCTGCGTATCGATTCGACAAATTTTGTGCAGTATAATATAATGCATAATCAGTGACGCGATGCAAATTCAGACAATTATAATTCATTATAACGGTGTGATACCTATTATTCCACGTCAAACACGTTTTTCGGAATAATAAATGATATATTCTCGCCAATACATATATGTGTGTATATATAATACTGGAAACCATGCAGTAGGACAAGTAAACGCGAATGATGAAAAAACGCTGTATTTATATTACGTATAGACTCTGAGGGTGTGATTAAATATCCGGAAATAAAAATTGTATCCAATTCATATTTTCCGAGATGAATAGAAAAAAGAACATTCAACTTTTCGCGTAAGAATAAATTGTGCGGTAGATTGGGCCTGATTGCATGGCTCAGAAAAGTTGGATAGGTGCGATAATTTTGACAGTTATATACGAGTGTTTAATTTAGGAGTTTGTAATGCAGAGAGAGAGGGGGAGGAGGAAGTGATAAACAAGGGTTCGCGGGAAGAAAAGAGGAAGTTTGCGATCCGGGAGGCTCTATTCTTCGGTGAAATATGCGTATAATGCCGCATTTACATCGTAAATATCGACGATGTAGGGCGCGAAAACTTGGCGAGGTGAAACAGAAAATACCAAATTAACCAGCCTGCGTCTATAAAGAAAACGCTCGCATGGCCGTAATTTATGCATATTTTCTGCTTCCTTTTTTCCCGGTTTCGCATTTTTGCTTTCCCATGCCATCGCGTAAATCCGTATTACACAACTTTTAGAATATTCCAGTAAAATTTGCAGTTCATCGCAATAAAATATTTTTATCTCTCTATTGTTTCCTGTATTTTGTGTTTCGATATGAGATTTTCAATATATATTAAGAATATGAATTAAATCACCGGTTAAGAGATAAATGGAAAAATTTCATGAATTGTTATTATTATCATTATTGTTATATAATTCACACTCGGGGAATAAAAGAGAAAATACACGCAGGCACACACAGACACACACACACACACACACACACACGCATACACACATCGATTGAACAGATTAGTTCCGAAATAATTAGTTATTATAAAGTTTGAATTGCGATTAATAATAACGCTAGAATATTATCTCAATAAATATATGATATATATATATGTATACATGTGTTCGGGCGTGTGTATATGTGTGTACACATATATACATATATGTATACATAATAGAAACATAGAAAATTCGATAAATAACTATAATATCAGATCTTAATATAACATGATATTATATTTTACGATATTACATTACATATTACATCATACATATAAGTACCTACATTATACGCTGCACGCGCGCTGAGATGCAAGGAAAAAACATATAATAGAGAAAGCTATATAATAATGATAATAATAACAATAATGATAATAATAATAAAAATAACAAGAACAATAACAATCATAATATGCATAAAAAATGTTGAACCTACTAATATATACGGAGTGAATTTTTAACGACCGAATGGCCCGTCATCTGCTAAAATTTAATGCACACGCGCTACAATCCGAGAGCAACTGTTTCCCACGGCGACGAACCGTCATAAATTTAAACGACACTTCGCGGCGATGTATATAATATGAAAAATTTTGACAATTGTCGTTATTGAGCACGATAACTTTTGGTGAAAACTGTCAAAGTTTTTGAGGTTACGGTTACGACAGTTGGTGACCCTGGCAAATAGCCGCTCTTGGATTATAGCGCGTGCGCATTGCATTTTAGCAGATGACCGACCATGCGGTCGTTAGGAATTCACGCTGTATAGATGTACCCAACATGTCTATGTAGTTGCGGTTGTACGGACATCAAGTGTTTGGGGAAAATATCCTAAGCGTCGACATATTTATTTATTATTTCAGTGTAATTATCGCTATGGTTTTCTATTATTATCATCATTATTATTATTTAACTGTAGTTATTATTATTATTATTATTATTATTATCATTGTTGTTGTTGTTGTTATTACTATTATTATTATTTGGAAACGCGTATGCAGGGTAAACATGGAGCTGAGTGATGCTGCGTTTTGCGTATTATTTTGAGAGGTCGTGTTACATGTTAACCTTCGATATTTATATTATATATTTGTAGGTGCATGTGTGCGTGTTGTGTGTGTGTGTTTGTATGTATGTGTATGTGTGTGTATGCGTGTGTGTGTATGTGTGTTTGGCCGATGTGTACATATATAACATATATGACGCGATTTTAAATTACATATAAATAGGATTAACGTGAATTTCATTCTTCGTTCCGAGAATATGACTCTGGAAGGATATTCAATGGCAAGATCTCGCTCGTCGTTGAAAACGACGCATTCGACGGTGCCACTCGTCGCGCCATTCTATGACGATTGACCGTTGCGTTGCCGTCAAAGCTCCCTGACGTCCACCGTCGCTCTCTCGACCCAGTATCAAATAGGATCTGAAATTTCAGGGATAATAATAAATTCCAGTTACTTGTACCGGATTTTCTTGTCATTTTAACGATATAACCGTTAATATTGTAACTATACTCGTTTCACTGTAGAATTTTACAATAACTATAGTGAGTAACAATTTTCTCAGTATGAAAAAGTTAATTCGGTTGTGGAATCTAACGACAAGCTTCCGTTTCCAAATTTATCCACATCAACGCTTTTTTACGTGCAAACCTGTTGCACAAGAATGTTTATAGAAAACGATTAACGATGATTTGAGAGAAAATTTAAATTCACCCGGCGAAAAAACCACAAAACCGAAAATTCGAACAACAGTGTGCAAAATATAAATTCGTAAACGATTCGAAACCCTTGACAATAGCGATTTAAAATCAGGTTCCGAAGCATCGCGAAAAGCGTATCGGGCCCGGAAATCGATTCCGAGTAACACTCGAGCATGCAGAATGAGAATGAGAATGGAATGGAATGGGAATGCTCACTTGTTGGCCTTGACCTTCGGACACTTGCAGGCGAGATCGGCGGCGTGGACGTAGAGGGCCATAGGGCCCCGACGGAGGCGAGATTCTCGGGCCCGTTTATAGACGCTTTGGACCTGAATGGTGAACCGGACCCATTCCGCCGACCCAGAACTCCCAGCACCATTCTCCACGTGTCTGTCTGTCACTTTACCCATGATGGCTGAAAAAAAAACGTTCATTGTAAGTCCTCGTCGATCATCCTTTATAACGATCATCGTCATCGTTATCGTCATGTTCATTACACCTGTGATATATGCGAGTGAAATTATTCAATATCGAAGAGAAATTTCATAATGCGCATAAGAATTTGAAAAAAGAGAACAATGTAGCAGGATTATTTACAAATTATACATTTTGTGGCTGAATCGACTTTTTTTTTTTAAACATAAGGATCAGATTTAGCTTGCTCTTGTTGAAACCAAAAAAGTAACCAAGCGATAGAAACATTGTTAAACAGAAACGTAGTTCAAGTCTATAGACACGCAAAAAGTACAGAGTACTGATTGATTTATTCATTCTGTTGATAAATTTTTATATCGTTTATTTAGTTTATTTTATTTTTAGTCGTTTATTTATTTGCCTGATGTGGATTAGAAACAAATTCATTATTGTGGAACAAATTAAATGTAATATAGATACGCCATGTGCTATTGTTTTCTATTCTGTTCTTTTATGGTTTTTTCTCCTCTAGTTTGGCATAAAAAAGATAAGCCCATTACAAATGAACCTGAATTTCCGTATTAAATCGACTCTGTTTTTCCTCGATGGTTTCGATTACGTCAGAGATGAACTAACGATCCTTATTATAATAAATTGCGTATCTCTGTGAACGATCCCTTTCTTTGCGTCTATCAACGTGTATAATCCAAACCTAGCAGAAGCTTGCACAATTCTGTAAGTAGACTAATGATGGAATTTCGAATCCCTGCAGAGCATCTGAATGCATATACATGTATGGTAGAAATTAGCGGACATTAATCGACGCCGGACTGTGCGGATGATCTATGGATCGCAATGCGTGGGCGGTGCAGGATATATTAGCGAATGTAACAGCATCGCGTCAGCGATAATCTCGTTAATTCATTCGCCTTCCTACGTTACACAATAAATTCCAGAGGAGACCAATTGCCCAGCTCGCCTAGCGGCATGGTTATGATGATGATCATCATCATCACCCTCACCACGGATTAATTTATACACATTCTCCCAATTTAACGATGCTGTTGCAGCCTCGCACATATATTCCGTCCGTATGCGCTTGCTGCGTCGTTGAAATAATACTGCACCATCCTTTGAAACGTTTTTGACGTCACCGGTTCGAATTAATAGCCACACTCGAATTTGAACAATCACGAAATTTCAGTGAAATAGTATATCGTAAGAGTTTCAACAAAACAAAAATTCAATCCGTCAAAATGTTAGACATTTTGTTAAGTTAAATTCAGTCTCACAATAATTGTTGATTTTCCAAAACTTGATTATAAATCTCTGCGCATCAGGTATAACTAGAAAATATTTAAAATCATAAATAAAAGTTTTCCTGATGATATTCAAATCGACATTTTTTCGCGGTGTGAGAAGTATCGTTAGAATTGTTCCAAAAAAAAAGAAAGAAAAAAAAATTACCATCGCGAAACCAGTTGCGGGCGAAATTTTTTTCCACTCCCTTGATATGAATTGGAAATATCTCGAAGAGCGCACAATTCGCAGCGAAAGATGGTCTGCGAAATCCGGGGCCAAAATTTCGCGATGCCGGGCTGCTATTCCGGGGCGAGAGACGCGTTTGAGTCGTTCGGACCTCGGGAAGATTTATCTCCGCTGAATCAAGCCGCCGGACAGGCAGAAGGCCATTCCGCGCGTGCCGCGTCAAACTCAAAAGCGCGCAAAAGCCCCGACGGTATGCAGGTCTATTATTGAAGTCTTTGCCTGAACGAGGATCAGAGCTGCTCCCGGAACACCCGGCGGGCAGTAAAAAAAGCTCCCGAAATAACGTCGAGATTTCTTTTTCTCACCCTTACAGCTATGAGTCTTCGTCGCTGATCGCGGAGACCGAAATTTCAAAAAGGTTAACCCGAAAGTTCGCTGCCTTTGGCTGTTGTAGGCAAAAAAATTACGATCGCGGTCGAAAGTTTTGTCATATTGAAAGCAAAAAAAATCGACAAATTTATACCACGACAATTCCGTCTTTCTGAATGAGTTGATGACATATCTTATGATTTTCTCGAATCATATTTTTTTTGAGGTATAGAATTCTGAAATTTTGTTATCTGATTGTGGATTCATTGTTCAAGATTCTTAAAAGCTTCCAGACTTATAATTAAACAGATAAAAAATCGCAATTGCGTAAACAGTTTCTTTTTTTTTCAACGTTGATGCATGTGTATAATGAAAATATCAATTATTCTGATTACGGTACCAAACTCAATTTTTTTTCAAAAAAATGAGAAGAGAACAAGTCGTTACTAATCGTAAGCCATGAATTTGAAGCTGTTCAGCGATCACCGTAAAATTATTATCCTCAAAAAAATTGACGAATTTTTCAAAGCAACTGGTGATACTACCAAAAGTTGTATAAGCCTCGACGAAACTGATCCCATTTCACTTGCATAACCGCAAATGAATGTCAAGCTAGAAAATGCGCGCCATTCGCAGATCGTTAGACATGCCTGTGGTCGCCATAGTAATAAATAAGCACCCATGTGGGTCAATTGTCGCATTTGTTTTGATCTCTGCAGCGTTTTACGAGGATAGCAACTTGAATGGGGCCTTAAATATGACACCTTAAACAAAGATTCATGATGATTTAATTGCTAACTCACCGAAGTCTCTTTTGCAGTACTTGTTTAGATTTAGTCTTCTTGTGCCTGCGCGACACTTTCCGCACTGGTCTGAAACAGAGTAATAAAAACGAGGGTCAGTAAGCTGGTCACTTCGAATTCGACTGCAGGGCACCTACAGAAAGTCATGACCTGTGAATTTTCGGAGATCGTCGGCACTCCGCCGCTTTATGGGCGTCAATTACACCGCCTTAACCGTCAAGTTATTACTTATACTTATGTATACTCGTGCGATCACGAAACCCACAAATTCCCAAACTTATCGCGTTTAGTCGACTTTAATGGTCCGCTGAATGGCTCGTGTTCAGTCAGCAGAACGACGAGCTTTTAACTACTGGTCACAAAAGTGACGAATGACCATTATTCTGGGACCAAAGCCCATCTCGAATGTCCGAAATTCTAATCGAATCACGTTCTTTAGGTGAATTCGAGTAAGTCCGATTTTTCTTTAATTTTCTATAGTTTTTTAGTAAAGAATTCATCACATGAATGATCGTTGAACCTAATTTTGAGCAACTGTTACTCAATTTGATAGCGTTGCCACGAATTTGGGAATTTTTTTAAAGGGCTGTCAAATTTCTAAATCAATTTTTCACTATGCTTTTAACTGAATTCACGTTAGAAATTGTACCTTAAACTGATTTCGCAATGATAGTTCAAATGATTTTGCGCAAAAATGGGTTTCAACACATTTCAAAGTGAATTCGAACAGCTCGAATCCCTTATTTGATTCTCGACAGTTTTTCAAACAGGAAATTCTGTTAACTGAAAAACTGGACTGGATTCTTGACCAACTCTAAAGTGGTTTTAAAAGACGTTGAAGTAATGATTTTGAAAATCTTCCAATCAATCATAACAACACGATCTTCATTGTCTGCAACTGCACTTATTGAGATCTTTATCAGCGGGTCAACGTGAATGACGGTTAAAAATTGTTTCGGGATTGAGATTTGAGACGGGGGAGAAATTGATTTACAGTATATATTAATGAATACCAAATAAATCTGGGAATCAACCTCCGTTGCGTGGTTAGCCATCGCTGTAGGTCAAAACAGCGAGTGTAGTCCAGCTCCGATTGTAATTTATATGTGCATAAATTACAATTTTCATTTATTCACACGCGTGACTCTCCGTTGATCGGAGGGCAATTCGTGACATTGGAGGGCAATTCGCGACATTGCAGGCTTCTCTCATTCTACGGTCGAAAGACGAAACCGAGAGACAGTCGGTGGTGAGTCTTTGTCTTTTGCTTTAAACACCAGACGACGAATGGATGGATGGATGGATGGATGGATGGATGGATGGATGGATGGAACACAGATAAACAGTGATTTAGGACTTGGTGTCTACTTTATCTAGTTAAGTGGGTAATTCGAGAAGAGCGAAGATTTAGGACGGCTGAAGCAGACACCTCGTGAAACCGTGAAACTTCACTCGCGTCTTCCAAACTCCGCCCCCTTTTCTTACCCACGTTAATCACTCGCTGGAGAAAACCGTGAGTGCGTTAATCGCTTCCTTCTTCTTCTTCTTTTTCTTTTCCTTTTTCGTTTTATTGGCCTTAACCTTCTACGATTTTAGCCAAAATCGCTCTCCTCAATTTTCTGCTACCTAGTTCTTTGATCCGGGACTACATTTCGATCTTTGATCAGTCACTGTGTCATTCTTCGAGCAGTGATTTAATTTCGGATCAACTCAAATGTAAACCCTGAATTTTTGGAATCATTTCACTTCTATTCTTCACCGGGGAATCGAGTTCATTGATTTCTTCGATGAACTGAAAATTTTCAACGGCCTCTATCATCATTCAACTTGTTCCTTAAAAAACGGATTCACGACTCGAATAACCTTTTGACCTAGATCTAATTCCAGATCACGCAATTTAACCGAGTTCAGAATCATTTTACGTCAGTTTTCATCCAGTTTTCACTTTTCTTTCACCGGGAAATCATGTTCATTGAATTCTTCGAAGAACTGAATGATTCTAACAATTTCTATCATCATCCAAATACCCCTCATGACTAGAATAATCGGTTCAGGTGACCTTCAACCAGGATCATGCTGGAAAGATTTTTGAATTGATCTCGGACAGTTTTCATACCTTTGATTCGGACATTGAACGTTCTTTCCTACCGAGAATTCTGAGCTGTCATGAAGATAATCTGGGCAACTCCAAAACGATGTCAAACGATTTCAAAGAAAACAAAAACTGCGCAGCACCGTTTGATCTTCGCGGGTTTTATCCACCCCCTGAGATGATAAATGCTAGATTCCAGTGTCCTTGGAGCGAATCGGGCGGAGTGAATAACCCCTGCAGGCTGTCAAGTCTTGTTAACGGCTAAGGTGGTTCCTATAAAACCGGGTATATATACCTTGGTGCATATAATCCGGCGGTTACCAACATGGCCGGTTAGTTTTGGCAGGCGAACGTAGACGTAAACAAAGAGGCCACCGTAAAACGCAATTAATCTTGCTGAGAGTAAATTCTCCGAGAAAATCTCCGGCGTGTAGTACAACACGCCCAAAAACCTGGTTGGTTAGGTAATGCCTTGGTACCCACTCGTCCTTTGTTCTTCAGGCCTTTTATACTTAAGACTGAAAAACTCTTATCCTTCCTACAGTCGGCCACTTCCGAATATTTAAATAATCATAATTCCTAGCTTGGCTCAAGCCTCACCTTCTTCGTTTCTACCGCAGCTTTATGATTATACTCACAATTAGGGTACGATACCTACTCAAGTTTGTGTTGTTCTCGTAACTTGATCAGTTGAGGAGAGCTTCAGTGATACTTCAAGCTTTTCGATTTGTGTTCATTGAAAAAAAATTTAGTTTTTTTAAATTTCCCACTTTGTGAAACCATAGTTAATAACGTATAGTGAACCTGTTGAAAGTGGTTCGTGCATCGATATTTTGAATTTGCCATTCGAATAACGTGTAAGAAATACAATTCTGACGGTTGGATGAAGATTATCATTTCTCTATACAATGGACGGAGCTTTACATGGTAGAGTTCAAAAATTTGTGCTGTTAGGTATCGATTTTTCGAAAGGTAAAAAACTATGTTTTACACAATATTGCAATTTCGAATATCGTCGAATTTCGCATATTCTGCGATGCCTCGATTTGAAGGAAACCGAACGAGTTGTCAAACTCTAGCGTATAAAGTTCCTTCGATTATATAGAGAAATGATGATCTTCATCCAACTGTCGGATGATTCGGAAAATTTTTATTTTCAAATTAATCTCGTTGTTACATTTCACAGTTCAATATTGTTATTTTCTATATATTTCTCGACAAAGTGCGTAGCTGCATGTAATTATTTCAAAATATTTTTATAAGAAAAATTGCAACAGAAAGAACTTTTCGAACAAAAGCACAAATTTTTTACACTATTGAAATAACATCCGACGGAAACATACTCAGCAAAATGAATCAATCCAAACAGCCAGGTTCTAGAAAAGTATTTGTTTAATGAAAGTTAATTTGAATGTAAATGAAAAAAGCTCGAATAAGTCAAACTTAAGATTCTGTAATCTTGGAAGATTTTCCATTCCAATAAATCCGGTCAAATCGTTCTTCACGCTACGGAAACAAGGTATACCTGAAATTTGGGCGAAGGACATCTGATATCGAGCGTTGCGGATTTCAAAACGATACACGTAGCCGTGCCACGTGTATTCAGTCGCGGAGCATCCGACAAGCGGAAGAGAAGAGGAGATTGCTTCAAAATTACTTTACTTAATAATTTATCTTGCAACTACCAAGAAGGGGAAGAAGAAGAAGAAGAAGAAGAAGTAGAAGAGGAAGAGGATGAGGAAGAAGGAGGCGGTAAGCCGCCCCTCTTAAGTTGCCACACCCGTTTACGTTTAACGCAGCCCCATTCTTCCACCGTTTCCCGATTCACCCTCCTTTCTTCCCTACGCGCCAAACTTAAATGCCACATTGGCTCCGCGTCTTCGCGGGGATAGGTAATCAGAATTTTCTCAACTACCGCAGCGAGGTGATGTCGAATTAATTTTGGCATCGAGTAATGGAGTTTCGGTTCAGGGACATTCGCTGGAGGAAATTAAACACACTGAGATAAAATTTTCATATCTTACAGTCGCAAGTTGATTTTCTAATGAAACGGATCTCGTTATAACAACAGTTTTAATATTGTACAAAGGATCCAGCAGAATCCTTATGAAAATTGGCGAGATTTTCAGTATTTTATAATACATATCTTCTCGATCAATATTTCTCATGGACACAAGACTCAAAAATCAGTAGTTTCCGAGATAGAGGCTAGGAATTTTGGACATTTATATGGATTTGATTGATGGATTGTGATTTTCGTGAATTACAAAGCTTTAAGGGGACTAGAAATCAAGCAAATCACTCAAAAACATTCATGAACTCGCTGGTTTTCTGAAAAGATATGCAAAAATTTCGCGTAAAGAACGAGACCCTCTAACTTTTGCAATAATCGAGTTGCCCTGTTTCTAAAAGATTTAGCTGTGCAGTTTTTAAGTGATAAATTTTATTTCAAGTTCCCTTTGAAGCTTTTTAAATGGTCAAAATCGCGTAATCCATAGATATCAAAAAATCCATACATCCCCCTTCCGAAGTCTATATCTCGGAAATTACTGATTTTTGGAACTTGTGCCCGTGAGAAATTTTGACCGGGAAGATATCCACTACAACATACTGAAAATCCAGTCAATGTCCATAAAGAAAATTTGGAACAAGTAAGAAATTAGCGTAACTATACTTAGTTATCAACATATTTTCTACTTTTTGGTTATCGCGACATTTGATCACTCTGTTACACAGTTTCCTAAACTTTTATCAGTTCAATAAGGAATGATCATCAATTTATTGCTACGCCAAGATCAAATTGTCGGAAAAGTAGCGAGAATATGAATATAATACGAGTAGCCATAATCGCGAAGAATATTTAATAATTTTCATTTTATACCTTGAACCATACTTTTCAATTGCGGTGATAAGTGAAAATAGTCGAAGACCCGGAGAATTGAAAATTAATTCCCTCAGGCGTGGGAAATTAGTCTCCTTCGAGGAGACTCTCCTGGCAAAGTTTCAAGAGCGAAGAGGTTTGTCCCTCGTAAAGAGCCTCCTAATTTCGTCTGTAGCGAGAGTTTGAGCCAGAGGACGACAGCCAAGAGAATTTCGGAACTAACGATAAGTTTCAGCGTTAAGTTCTGGGCAATTAGGGGCTGATCGGCGATTCCCGGACCGGTTTCCACCGTCTCGAGTCGACATGTAACGCGAATAATCGAGAGGATAGCGACGCGGGTTAATCGGCGCAAACGACGCCTCGTTATCCGGAATTAAATGCATCAATCCCTCCGATCGGCCACGTGACTGAAATCCTGGCGATTCCAGGTGGGATCGCAGTCGTTGAATCTCGTACCTCAAGGCGACAAGAAAAAAATTACGAGAGATTTTCAGAGAGATTTCACGCCTGTTTGAAATTAATTTAGCACGGAGGCTGGTTTGTGTATTTTAAAATTCAGTTTTCAACACTTATTGTTAGATTTTTTTCATCGCTTCTCGATCATCAATTTCACGGATTATCGATTTATCTCTACAGAATCCCTCTTTTCGAAACTGTTCGACTCGACGTTTTATAATCGTATATTTTACTGTGCAACGTGTTTTTCTATTTTTTAAGAATGTTGAATTGGTGAAATCTGAGATTTATGAAAATATTTTATCGTCTATTTTATACGTGTTACTTAATAACCTTGATTTTCACGAAATTTTACTTGTTCAAAGTGGAGAATTCAAAAAATCTCTGTTTTAACCAATATTTTTTGTCGCTCACTCTACGTTTTCACACACGGTTTTACCAACGGACCGTCTCTGTACTTTCGCGATCAGTTCTCCGACTAAAAAAAAAGTTGCTTTTTTCTGAAAACTGATATTGACGCTGACGAGTGACTCAATTTTTCTAATTCCGCTGAAATTCCTCCCTAGATATTCAATTCCAGTGAAAATAATACATCTGTAGCGTATGTATGAATAAAAGTGAATAAGAGCAAACAATCCATTTTCAATAGTTTGCCAGTGATATTGGGTAACAAAAACCAGAACCGCCTGAGGGGGTAAAAAATTTTGTCAAAGGATCGCGGTGCGGATATGAAACTAATAATCGACGTATGAAAAAAGCGAATTCGTACACGCGCACATTTCGCAAAGCTGGAAACAAGCCGACGCGTGTGTCAATATAATATACAGATCTGTGTACTCACTCATATAGTTACAGGCTTCAGGCAGGATATTTCCGTTAATATTCAACGATTCGCCGAACGGGTTTCTCTCCTTCTAATTTCCCTCAGATTGGGGGTCGCGGCTCGTCGCGGTTCGGAATCGATTGAATTGCAAATAAAATTCAAATTACATTTAATTTCGTTAGCTATCGGGACTCAGCGTGCGGCGTCGTTATATAGATTCGATTATCGCAGAGACCTGAACGACGGAAACCTCGTCTGCAACTTGATTAAAACGGTATAAAATTTGCAATTGCAATATACATTCTCTCTCTCACACTCTCTTCCTTTTGTCTTATCTTCATTATCTTGCAAGCCACGGAATTGACACGCTAAGCGAATCCGAATCCTGTAATTTGTGTATATTTAATATTTAGGTAAATAACGTGATATATGAATACATATTTTTCTCCTGGGTAGAATTTATGCAGGTATTTATTATAACCGTGTTGATTTATAACGCAAACGTTAAATTAAACCACTTTTAAACATTTATCAGGACCTGAGACATGCAATTTTTCCTGAATAATGCTTTCATATTGTGTGAATAGAGGCAAAACCTGTTTTTTACTTATTCTTGTTATTTTTGTATAACCAGAGTTGTATTTTCAGTTTTTGTTATATTCTCCGAAACATTTTTGATAACACACCCAGATATTTCTTTTAATTATCAACAGTGCAAAAACATGATGACTTGAATTTCAAAAGCAACAAATTCCACGTGCTCAGTTAATATTTTCCAAATCTAAAACGACCAAAGAACTCCAATATATTTATCCACCTAAATTATAACTTACGAAACTAGTAAAATACAACGAGGGTTTCCTATGATTTCTTCCGACTTCTGCCTCTCGTTTTCTCCATCTTTCACTAAAGATAACATGACACCAAAATGCCGGAAGGTGAGACGGGCATCGAACATGCATATAAACTTTCGTGAGCTACGCTACTGTAGCCGCTATGTGCACATAGCCTAAGGTTTGATGTACACTTAGCCGCAGTAATTCTGAAGCGGATAATTTTTTCAACGAGTCATTACGTTGGCAATGGCTCGATATTTTTAAACCTAACATAACCTATGACCGTCGAATTCATTCGGAAAACACAAAAAGCCGATAAATCATTTTCAGCAAAATAAAATCCTGCCTCAAGGTGGCGCTGCGCGTTGATTCATCATTGCCAACGTAATCGAATCGTCGAAAAAATCAGCTGGTCCAGAATCACTGGGGCTAAGTGTACATGCAATAAAATGCGGGAGAGTTAGCCGAAGAAACTGTTGTAGGTAAGTAACAGTAAACCCGATTATGGCCCGAGGCTGACACGAGCGAAACGCTAATGATCCGAAGGTTCGCTGGAGGGCTGGTGATTCGAGTTTTTTTTAGAGAAAAATTGCAACCGCGGCCAAAGTCGGCCGTAAATATGGAATAACCAATAGAAAAATTCATCAATTATTATTGATGGGGATAAATTCGCCATAACTTGCAGAATGATGTAATAATCCGACCTGATGATGATTGCTCGAGACTTAAGTGTCTTAATTAAGAAGCAGAAGTATGGTGTGTTATTCATCCCCCCCACCCCCCGTCTTTTCAAGGGATCGAGGAACCTCCTGCTTTCTCTTTTCTCTTCTCTTTGCATTCCGATTCGCATATAGCTGTTTTAAGTCTCAAGTTATGTACTCTGGCCTATCTCACTTTCATTCTTGTTTATTTTCGAATCGTTTATACGTCTGCACAGCACGCAGCAGCATCGTGCTGTACCGAATTGCAAGCTGCAATTCATGCGGATTTGTGCAGGCAGAACACGTGTATAATGCAAAAAACAGCTGTATTTCGCGATGTTTCTGCAGCAGTTTCTCAATCGATAAATTGCCTGATTCACTGAAATATCAGGTAATCTAATTTACTGAGGAATTTGCAATTACTAATTACTTTACGAACAGATTTAGAAACTCATTTTATAATATGATAATGTATTCCCTTCAAGTTTTTAAAAAACTCAATTCTTTAGAATCATTCAAGAAACGAGAATATCAAGATTTTACATAAATTCCTTTCTTATCAACTTATTTCTACGATCTTTAGGAATTTTATTTCGTAAACGTAGTACAGTTGAGTAATGTTATTGTTAACAATAGCTAAAGAAAAAGAAAAAATTAACGTTGAAGAGTCAGAGGAGACGTTTTCTTGTTTCAATGGAATTCATTTGTTAAATCGATCCCTTCGAAACAATATTATCCCTATATCAGCACTGTTCGAAATTAGTTCGACAAGTGAAAGATCAAAAATTAGATTTGGCTTGTAAAAATCATATAAAATGATCATGGTCTTACAAAATTGGTTGTTTAAAATGTTCAAAAAGGGAAGTTTCGTGTGTATTGGAAAATAGTACTTAACTATACAAGGCAATTGCTGTCAACCAACGAGCCGGAAGTGGACGTCTCAGAACCAGAAGAGCTTGACGTTATTACGTCGTACGAGGGACTAATTTATTTTTTTTCACATTACAGTGTGAAGACTTGCGTTTTTGAATAAGAATAAAATAAATAAACAACCAACGACACGTGTTTCTGCAAAGTTAGTACACTTATACGTGTAAATACATACTTATGCGCACATATTCTCGTGTCGTTGGGCGCATGCGGAAAGCTATGCTGCGGCCTCTTCGCCTATAGAGCCAGCGCGATGTAGAACATACATATTAAGATTGCGCTGCCGGTACAACATTATATGAATAACATAAATATGCACAGCCGGGCATTCATGGACACGCGCGTGCGGTGTTAAAAGACTCGGCTTTATACTTATACAGTTGGAGAAACACTGAATATTCACTCTAAAGGTCTCTCTTACTGCACTTAAGTTAGCGCTGGGTCTCGAAACGCGTATAGTTGCACCCATGCATACATACATACATACATAGTATATACATACATCGATGTCTTTATAATTAAGACGTTACTTTATGACTCTCACTAAGAGCTCACGCGGCCAGAAAACACAACAAGAGAAAGGGAGAAAGAGAAGAAGAAAAGCGAGAGAGAGAGAGGGAGGGAGAGAGAGAGAGAGAGGCCGATCTTATCTCGAGTATTACGAATGCCGCTGCTGCAGGGATTCTAATTCATTTCATCCGGCTTCCTCGGAATTAGGCCCGTTATTATTATTTGTTCGTGTTATTCAACTGACTCAATTTTCCTTTATAGATCCTTTGCTTTTTTCCTTTTTTTTTACGTAAGCACGAAACCAAAACTCCGAAATTAGTTGAGTAAATTACTTGTTCGAAGTTCATGTAAAGTGTACGGTGGAGGAGTTTCTTCGCGCAGATTCCCGGGGGATTAAACCGGGAGATTTAAGCTAGCCAGGTTCCTGTCGGGCGATCCTGATAAATAGTTTGAACCAAGGATTCAGATGCAAATACCGGCTTGCGTCTAACTAAAGACCAGCTTTTCTCCTCCTTTCAATGATCGTTATATGGTATGTACTCATATATATATACCTATAAAATGTACGTACCTACGATGTAAATTAACCAAAGTCTCTCGACCCTGTAGGAACTGTACCTCGTTCACATCTTCAGATGGGAAGTTCTTATTGCAATCACTCCGAAACTGCAGAAAATTCTAAACTTCACTTCATCTTTTAGCACCTGTTTCAGCCGGGAGTCACTTACTAGTTATTCCGATGACGTTGAGCATGTGACGTTCAAATAGTCGAAGCCGTGCGTCAAGCAATGATACAGTAAATCATAGAACCGGCTGCGAGAGAATCGAGTCATATAGTTGCAGGACAGCCACGCTCTCGGCCAGGTGCGAGGGTATTAACCGTACACCGTGAGCCCCTTAATTACCGTCAGCGATGAGAATACATTAACGAATGGACGTAAGACCTGCACCACCGCGAGGGACATTAATCAATTCGTTCAAGTCCCGTCCGTCTGTCCGCCCGTCCAAGTTCTAGACCGGGAAATAAACTCAACGAGACACACAGAGGCGTGACGCGAAGTGTTATTAACGCGGCGAGATAAACGGGCTCAAATCTCGGCTACCAATGCGGGGTTTCTGATGTGGCCCGGAATTCCGGAAACGCTCCCTCTCGCGGAGGAGATCGGTGCGATACACGCTTGGAAGAGTTGACTAGAAAAAATATTGCGGAAGTGCGAAAGTTCGAGGTGAGGATCGCGTCGGTTGCCATGTTGGACCGCCGAGCTTAAAACCCGAGCGCCGTAATTCGATCGGTAACAGCGAACCCGATTAAAGGTGAAATGCGAGTTTCACGATAACGACACCTGGCTGCATTGGATTCGCTTGTAGACCATAAACCGAGGCGTGATCGGACGGACTGTTTTTAAACCTCCAGCGTAGCAGGACGAAATTCGAGAATGTAGGAATTCCGATTCAGACTGAGGAATTCCCTCGCGATAAGACGCCGCTGGTAAATAGCTTGAGGGAAAAAAGACCTTGGTTGAAATTACGACGCGTGAATTATTTACTGGTAGATATATGTGTATACGAGTATGTATATATATATATATATATATCTATATATATGGGTGAAACTTCTGAAATTTTTCTTTCACGTCCGTATTTCGTCGTCTTTTTTTGTTAGATTTCTTTCGTGAAGCGTGAGAGAAATGCAGAAGAGAAAAACTGGGAGGTAGATACGTGGGATGTCTTTATGGAGAAGGGAACCTGACGGTACGCGCACAGCTCAGAGTTACTGAATCGTAATTTTGATGAATTTTAATTGAAGTTGGCGCGGTGGGTTGGCCCGCAACTCGAGTAAAACTTTCGTAATCAAACAAGCGAGAGGATCAATTAGTCTTGATTTAAATTAGCTCCGTTGTAATTAACTACAGTTTATGTCTTCGCCGAGCGAATGAGAAGTGAATAAAGCCACGGCTATACCAGCGTTTGTGTCACACACGGATATAAAACCATGAAAAAAGCCTCCGGATATATTGCACCAAGACCGCATTCAAATAAAAAAATCTCGCTACCCACTTGATATCATGATCGAAATAATCGCGCGTTTTGGACTCTATGAGCCTTGTTTTGAATTCGCATATACCAGTGAACGATATCCGAACGGAGAGAAAATTTATTAGGTACTTCTTAAGGGATGAATTGTGCCACTGCAACGTCGCGACGGTGAATGCAAATTGCAAAGCTGCACGTACAGGCGGGGTAAGAATATCAATATTTCCGAGCCTTGCTCTTCGGAGACTTATCTCGGCTCACCGAGCCGACAGACCTTATTTAAGGCCGGCTTTCCGGAGTAAGCCCTAGTTAGCCCTCGCCGCTTCTGCACAAAAACCACTTTCCGATACCTTATTGGATCTAAGCTACCCAAAATTGATGTCAGAGCGAGAACGAGTTTCTGGCTTTATTCCCCGCGGCAGAGGGATAAGGTTGAAAAATTATTCCCCCCGTAGGCATATACATACTATAAATGCCCTCAAGCTTGCAGGTTATTGGATTTGGCGCTTGCACTTTGCCGCGTCGATGTCCGACCGATTCTTCTTCTTCTTCTTCCGCCCCGATATAACCTGAGCCTTCCGTTTTTCGACAAATACATTCACGTTACTCTTCATCCGATCTTCTCCTTGACGGTCCCACATGTTATCCTCATCGATCTGGGCTTTGCACGCCGGTTTCCACTGACGACGTCCCGTTGCTGCATCGCTCTTGGGGTCGATCACGCAACAAAGGGATGCCAATTAGACAAGATTATTGGTGTACGGATTTGCTCGGCCTGGTTTATGCGAGCATGTTCAGTGAAAATCTACGAGGTTATTAACCAATTTTTTATCAACGTCAAAGTGTGTTTATGAATTTTTCTGCACCGTACATTTGGTTATATTGAATTTATTATGCCATACAATTACTCGAAAACCGATAAAACTTAGTTTACAAAAAAATTGATAATGTCTGCCAAGTATACGTGTAACATAAACAATTCTATAGTCTTATTTGCATATACCAGAGTCACAAAAAGTGAAAGAAAAAAGAAAAAAAAATAGTGCGAAGACAGATATTGAAAATTTATTAGCTTGGAACAAAACTGTGTTTAAAATAAATCGACGAAAAATTTTACCAACCGGTCCGAAATAAATCTGATTTGTTTCAAACAAACATTTTTTTCTGCACATAGAAACAAAATTTTCCCCCGTTTTCCTTTTCTCTTTTTATCTTACGTAAATCTTGTAAAAGAGAATATATCCATGTTCCTTATCCTAGAATTCGCAAATTGCACTCAGAAATCGAATTTCTACTAAGATTGCAGGTGAGAAAGGAAGTTCAAAAAAAAAAAAAAGGAAAACGAACAAATCGCCGGTATGAACGTGTACGATAAATGAGAAAGTGTTGAGAGTCTTCGGTGTATTAATGGTTGGAGGAGCCGGTCGATCATTGATTTACGTTCGCCCAAGGGCCCAAAGCGTGGCGTATCTCTTTTTCGCGTTTACGACGCGGCTCGTACCGCAATTAGAACCTGATTGGCGGCCTTTATTTCATCGTTTATATCACACACGCTGCACGCATGCTTTCGTCGCAATAAACAAGCAACAAGGTTGTTACGCACTGTGTTTGCAATTATTTTTTAACGGATGTCCCCGACACTGTTTTGAAAAATGAAAAAGATGTTCATTGATCTGAAGTGTTGAAAATTTGCTAATAAAAATTTTTGTTATGGTAGGTTGACGTTCGTAAGTCAGGAATCCATACTCTTAGTAAATTTTATCGCGGGATAGCCGCATATTGAGTGTATTATACGGATTTAAATATTCGTAAACTGGAATGATTTTTTTTTACCACGCAAGAGAAAAAATAAATACTCAAATTATGAGTCCAGAAGAATCTAGTAGGTTTATTCGATTTTAATCTGAAATTATTTTACGCATTTTAATCAAAGAATTTTTCTCCGGAATTCAGCTAAGCTCATTTTTTGAAATTATGTTTTGCGTCGTTAATTATATGAGATTTCGAAATCGCGCCACGATAATGATTTTTATCAGCAAAAAGCGATATCAAATTGACGGCCGAATAAAAAAATCTGCTTTAGTCGACTTGTAAAAACAATCTGTCCAAAAAAATGAATAAATAAATAGTGAATTCGAACGATTTATCTACTAATTATTCCTAAGTAATCTGAAATGAAACCCCAATAAGCAAACTCTAATTGTTTATACTTTTAGAATTTCTAATTCTCGGACTTCAAGAAAATTATCGCTGCTTAGAAATTTATAACTTCGATAATTATCACTCAATGTCCAACTACGTCGTAATCGAGTTGTCAAAATATATTGATCTCAATCGTGATGTAAGAAAATTAAAAATAAAAAACGAAGCCATACCTCAAGGTAAAAAAATATAGACAATAATTCGCAAGGAAAATTTGTATTCAGATTCGAGTTTCGCGTATTAAATTTCACGTTTTAGAGAAACCTCGACCCTTTCATAAGCTCCGGCACTCCAAGCCCGCTCTCTGAGCTCTTCGAAAGTACACAGATTGCTCGAGTTTGTGGGTCTCGTCGACAAACTGTTCGTCGTACATAACAACTCAACCGAGAATGCATTCCAGCTCCCTTGCGCCACCTTTTTGAAGTTCCTCTCTGGGGTCGGGGAAACAGGCGAACCAGCCCTTAAGGGCGGCGTTATAACGACGGAGGCGCGGTTCCTCCTGCAGTTCCCAACCGAGAGAACCTAATTGCGCGGATAAACAGCGCCGAATTTTCGGTTACCACAGCAATGTTGAATCAAATGGTTTCCGTATCGTTTAATTATTTATTTCCACTTCCAACGCGATGAAACCGTATTTTTACACTCCCCTATATTGATTATTATGTTTGTTTGATTAATTTGAATATTTAATATATTTTTTCAAAATATTCTTTTTAAAAGAGAAAAGAGAGGGGTGGTTAAATTAAATTTTTTTTTTTTTTCAATTTCATCCGTACATTATCAGTAACAATAAAAATTCCTCACCCAAATTCATACTCCGGCATCTTTTTTTTCTGTTCATCATACAAATACGATACTTATACAGTGTGATTCATATTTTGATAGATAACGTTACAATTATTATTTTGAACAATTAAAAAAAATATAACGTATTGTTTATTATTGTATCTATAAATTTCTCTTCACCTTCAGCTTCTTTCTTGTATCAACATTCTATTTATTATTTTCATTCTCGTGACTACTGTCATTATTGTTATTATCATTCTTATGTGTATTGTCAGAGCCTAGGTATGTATACACACAGTGTACGTAGATTCGACCAGCACTCAAGAAGTCGAAGCACACAATGTATATAGATATAAGTACATAGGTACCTATCTGCGGTTGGCTCGCATTAACATATAGATGCGATCCGTGACGCTGCATACTCTCCAGCCACGGATGTGATATCGCCTCATGTCTGCCTCTTAGACTAACCAACCTCGATTCAGCTGAGCTACATTTGATAGAACCGTCGGTCGCCTTTTAATTTTAACTCTCGAGCATTTTTTTTTTTTTTTTGTTTTTGTTTGTTTTTTTTTTACATATATATGTTATGGCATTATTTTCCACTTTGCACCATTTTTCTTATAATTTCGAATCTCCAACTATAGTACGAATCTTGAAGAGTTGAGTATCAACTCACTGTTTGGTTTTTTGATTAGAGATAATCGTTTATTCATTATTATTAATAAAATGTATACAATCCTAGGTGAGTTCCTTAAGAATGTTGAAAGAAAATAAATACGAAAATCATAAAGAAGAACTTGGATGTCGATTTTTCATTTCCTTTTGGTTGGAAGTGGTAAAAAATTTAGTTAATTTATTCAATTTCAATTTACGATACTTAGCGTGTAATTTTGTAGAGAAAAGTATATATATGTTTTTTTACAAATATCATACATCTTTTTCCAATATATTCTAATTAAAATAACACTGGGATTTTGAAAATTTCTATTAAACAACTAGAATAACAGAAATATCACTGGAATATTGAAAAATTGTATATTCAACTATACTAAAGTGATAAAAAAAGTGCCTTACAGTGAAATCAGTAATCGCAGACTGTAATCGAAAATGAATCGACTAGATTTTCAAACAGTTTAAAGAGATTTGAAACGAATACTTGGCATCTATTAAACTTTAGTTAGTCAGAATTTCAGTGTTATCCTGTTCTAGTATTATTAGAAAAATACTACCGTGGCTTGTTTAAGAATTTCTTCAATAAGCTTGAATTTAGAATTTAAATAACCGATTGAATTTCGTCGAGCGCCGCGAGATCTCGTAATTAAAATGTGAAAAACTAATGCCAAAATCGAAAAATGTAGCTCTTATAAAATTGCAAATAAGCCGCAGAGAAACAGTTTCACCAAAAATTAGCGAATCTGACGTTTATTATTTCCTGTTCACTCTCAATGCTAGTAAAAATAATACATTCCACACTCTTGTGCAAGGATTCCCGTTAATCTCGACCGATTTTATCGATCACCTACGGCGATAATCTCTAAGCAAAGACTCAGCAGCCCGAGTATCGAGATCCGGAGACAAAAGGCGTTCCAGTTATTGAATTTCGAAGAGGAATAAGGGTGGCTGGCGCGGGGTTTGTTTGTGTCCAAACACCCTGCACCCTGGTAAAAACGCGTGCAGCCTCGTTCGCATTTACACCCATGAACACATACATACAAGCAACGCACAAGTGACGGTAATAAAAACGGCAGGAAGGCGCGCACCGCCTGCAGGAGGATGAAGGTTTGGGGTCGTAAGCCGCGGGCCGGAGCGAAGGTAAGGGTAGTTTTAATTAAACCATTAGGGGAGGCTGAGAGCCAGACAGCCAGCCTCCACGCCGTTCTCCGTCTGCGCCACGACTCTCGAAATTAATGTATATTTCGCTTTAATTTCAACACCCAAATATTGCGCATTATTATACAGGTACGACGTACCGTAGACAGCCGCAGACGCTTCGTCAACGAAAGTACGAAAAGTTATTCGAAATTGGGCGAGAAGGGTTTAAAGGGATTTCAAAGATTTTTCACGATTATTCTACGTAAATAAGAGCTGAAAATCTACTGCGATAACAACGTTATTATAGTATGTAAAATAATACGTTTCAAACTGCGCGCTATTATTTTGATCGCGTCATTATTCGGTATAATTGTAAACCTAACCTCTGAGTAATGACGTCACAAGAATGGCGCGCGTTTAAAACGTCTTTTAGTTACCGCTACTTTACTGCAGTTTATACTTGCGACGAACCCATCGTTTATCGATAAGTTCAAAATTTGAAATATTACTGCAAAAATATTCTTCGAATTTCATCAATTCAATTCCAATCGATCAATATATCGAGGAATGATTTTCTGAAGTAAGAATACCTAATTTTCGGATATAATCTTGATAGTTAAATTAAAAATAGAGTATTTATAGCATTTCTTATAGTTTATACTAGATTTCAGTGTCAGTACATAAATTATCACAGATATGTTTATAGTAACGTGAATAAACTCCTGATATTAGAACGCTAATTCGTACTTCTTCCAAACCGTGCGCAAACCACAATTTTCTACGCATGTGTTGAACACAATTATAGAAGATAGCGATTTGCCGCAGAATTCGGATAAACGTTCGAGAAAAAAGGAATTTTCGAGCTTGCGTGATAATATCAGAAAGGTTGAACGTTCTTCCACCGTCAAAATGGAAGCAGGATGTAAACACGATATGAGCATCGATCGTACAGTATTATATGTGTCGTAATGGAAACGTGAACGCTGCTAATGGCATCACTTACTTACCGGCGCGTCCATCGTAGCCGTGTTCGTGTTCGGTTTCCTCGTGTTCCCCGCTGTCCTCGCCAGCCATCCCTTGGGTCTGCACTACCTTCGGGATTTCTGAAAACACAGAACATAGAAAAGGAAAAAATTAGTCGTGAAGTCCTTCGAGATACCGAGATTAGCGAGACACAATCACGGATCTTACTAAGGGTGTGACGAATTTTTTTTTTTTTTGCAAACAGATTTGAACACTCAAAAATGTCGACGGGATTATAAGAGTTGAAAAAACTATCACATTTGGGCAGGTCAATTCAGGATCTACCCAAGCATGCATGCACCGTATTTTTCGAAACAATTGAAGTACATTTGCAAGGTTCTATTGATAAATTTTTGATACATACAGTTAGACAAGGTTTTAAAAAATCCAAAGAAGGTTTCGAGAGCGGAATTTGATTGAAAAATTTGCTCATTTTACACGAAACGCAATTGCTCATTTTACACGAAACGCAAGAGTAAAAAAACTGAGTTCTTCGAGTATGCCGTTTTTGAAAATTTATACCTATAAAAGTTTCTATACATAGTAGGTGAAGAGGAAATTATTTTTCTCGACTAAAAGTAGATTCCGGCAGTATATAGGAATGTTCAAACACTTTGTAAAATCGCTTAACACACGATTTCGACGTTGAAAACAGTAGTAATAGATTTTTAAGAATCTTTCGCAAATTCTATTTTCTTTAAAAAATTTTAACAGAGGTATCATACATTCCAAAATTAGTGACAAATTCTTCTTTATATTGCAGAAACTTTTCTTGGCAGGTTTTAAAATAAAAAATTCTCGCTGATTAGTTTTAATAAAAACAAGTTAATGAACCTCCTTCAACGGGAGATTTCGTTAAAAATTTCCTTTAAGTTTAGTTAGTAAACTAAATAACTGAGAAAACTAATAAAAATAGAAAAAAAATAAACCGATCTTTGCGCCGATATTTAGTTTTCGGTATAAATCGACAAAAAAATTGTAGCTTTCCGTCCCAAATAAATCTTAGAAAAATACTCATGACTTTTAAATCGCTTGAATATTATTAAGATCAAAAATTTTAATCAAATTCTAAAATTCCAGAGTTCCATACGAACAATTGTCATTTTATAAATCAAATTAAATCCCCTTCTCGACAAAAAAAAAAAAATGAAAAAAAAAGATAATCTCAACAGTGGCTATTGAATCACGAAGGAAGAAGAATACAGCAACTGAACGAGAACGATATGCGCGATCCTCTCGGGTGAAATCTAGAATATCGCGAAGACGTCGCCGAGGGCGAATGTCGAGGCAATAATACTTTGTTCCCGGGTCTCTTCAGGGTGGTAATACATCAGCTGCAGCAGACTGCCGGTTTTATTATCGCGCCGCGGAAACCGGCGCCGCAAACTTGCATGAGGTCAGGATGCCCCGGCTTTGCCGGACAATCCTCTCTCTCCTCTCTCTCTCTCTTTCTCTCTCTTTCTCCTTCTCTCTCGATCTGAACTTACTTATGCACGGCGCAATGTGGGATCTGCTCTGCTGGTAGCCCCTGGCGCATCTGTTGCACGTTATTCCAGTTACTCCGTCTTTGCAGGGGCACTGCCCGGTGCTCTGGTTGCACGTCTTGCCCGAGGCACCTATGGGGTGGCAGTCGCACGCTGAAACACACCATGCGCAAACAACGGGGTTAGTATTTCTCGGATTAAGGCTATTTCGTATAAAGGCTTTAAAATACCTGCGGGGTTACGAAGGAAGGAAGGGAATTACTTATGGTGGGGTGAAAAACCACTCCAAGACATAAAAACGGCGCGAAAACGGAACTGAAAGGGAAAACAAGAAGGAGGGTGAAATCGAATGAAAAACTAATAACTCTCCGCTATTCTCCTTGGGGATCGGCATGTTTGTTTCCATTTTTTTTCCTTTCATGGAAGTGGATATGACTGACTGAGATGGTGGAATCTACTGGAGGTACAGAATCTGACTGACTTCGAATCTCATCAATCTTCACATGCATGAGAAAATTAACTAAATCTTGAAGAATAATTTCGCATTATAAATTATAGATAGATCCTTACATTTACAAAAATATAACGAATTTCGGGTACATTAATCGGAGTTACAGGCTAGCTTAATATTTTGCTCTAAATTTGCAAACTAGTTCTAAATCATTTAAATAGAGATAAATCAATGAATCAATTTTTGTCCTAATCGGGTGATTCATCTATTTATATAGTTATTATTTTCTGTTGTTGTTGTTGTTGTTTTTGTTATAGATAATTTACTCTTCTCACTTTTCAGCCAACTCAGTTATGAGGTAAAAAGAAGCACTTAACTTACGATTTATCGGAATTTATTGATTCATTCTCAGAATATTGTAGAAAAAAAAGGTCCTGAACTTATTACGTAAAAAAGTGTGAAGTAACAAATTTTCAGCGACACGTCCCGTTGATTAACCGCACTGTAAACTGCACTGTACATCGCATCGCGATATTGCAACAGAGTTTGATTAAAATTACGAGACACCAATGAGTTGGTATGTATTTAATTACACGTCCGCCCAGCTGCAGAATAATTCGAGGTGCGGCGTGGGGAATTCCGCGTCACGAGTTGAAATAGCGTCAAAGTTGATTAAACATTAATTAGCCGTAGCGAGGTAGCGCAAATCGCTGAAAATTTCTGATTTTATGCATACATCGCAGCGATTTTTCCCGCACATATATGTGCACAATTTTTTTGTCATTACGGATAAGAAAACGCGGGGGTAAAATCGTGATAAAGGCTCGTTGCCTAAGGGACTGACAGGGTCGAGACGAACCTTCGTGCACGTTTAGTTCGGTTACCGGTTTCTTCGTAGCGGAGAAAATTGTTCGTGGTATAATTTTTTGACGGGCCGTGGGACGCGGCGTTGATCCGAGCTGAGGTACTGCGCTACCAGAATTTCAGATAAAAACCGGATGCTCCTCGGATCGAGGGCCCTAAAAATTCAACGAGGCAGCCTCGACGAGGAACTCGACTCCAAATGAAAATAAGTTTCGGTCTAAACACCAACCGACGGATTTTCTAGACCGAGATAAACAGAGATTTTTTGTTTTAAAGAATTACTCATAATATCATAAAAACGAGAATTGTTTCGTCGTCTGGATATTAATTCACTCCGAACGTTTGATTCCGATGATTCAAGTCTTTTTGCTCCGTACTTGAACTTAGGTATAAAGAAAAAAAATAAATAAAAAACGATGCGATTAGTGATTTTTAAGAAATGATAAAAAACAGAGAATAGATTTTCTTGGGAAATTGAATATTAGTAAACCAGTTTTTCTTTATGGTTCTCGAGCTTCGTAAGACGATAATTGACAGATTTTTGTGCTAATCTGTTTCAAGTTATTCAAGTTTCAATACACATGTTTCATTCTGAACGCGGCAAGAACCTGAGCATAAAGTCGACCGTATCACGAAGCGTTGCATTCCAATCTTATCCTAATTCTATGCACCTAAGAAACGGCCTCGTTGGTAAAAGTGTTATAGCTTAAGGCGGCGTTCACACGACCTTTCGTGCCTGAGAAGCGAGAGTGTTTATGAAAGAGAAGAAGATAAGAAAAATGAAAAAAAATTGCTAAAGAAGAAACAAGAGGAAAGCATGAGTTTTTGTAAAAAAAATAAAAATAAAAAAAAAATTCCAGTAGAATCTTCAATCCGGAGTGAATAAGATACAATTTGAATACAGGGGAAAATGTTTCGTTGTAGAATTTCATTAAAACGATGAAAAAGCGGAGAAATCAAAAATGATAAAATAAAATAACAAACCTCTCGTGAAATTGCGTGGATGTAGCTGAAGGTGTATAATAATTCAATTTTTGGGTCTGCATGAGAGATTGAAACAAAATCAACGAGAAATGAAACACACACACACAAAACAAAAACGAAAAAGAAACTTCCTGCGTAAAGAAAGCTAAGGGGAGGAAAAATAAATCCTGTATATCGTATGATGTTATACATAAATGCTTCACCGAAATGTTGGTCCACGAAACGCTGCCTCGATGGAATATATAATGTATATAATAAGAGGCGAGGAGGTGCGTGGGTTTTCAGTCTTGATTGGCTCTTGGTGTATCAATGAAATTAGTATGGACTACCTTGTAGTTTACGTCCACCCACCCGTTTGGGGTGTGATGAATTACTTTCTACCGCGAGGCCGCAGTAAGCGGATGAGCAGTGCCAGTATGAAGCCGGCGCCGAGTCGATTTTCTCGTAAATCTCGCGCCAAAACCGCAGGCAGGGTGAAAAAAAAAAAAATAGCAAGACCTTACTTGACCTGCAGAGGAATTACGATTCGTAAAAGTTTTTCGTTCAATTTTAAGGCCTGACATATTTCTACGTCTTGAAATAAATTTAGAAAGATCTAAATTGAACCGTATTCTGTGCTCAAACTCCTTCAAAATATCGTCAAAATTTTTTACAAGTTATATAAATGTAGAATTTAAAAGTCAGAAATTGCGAATGTTAGATTATTCGCGCCATTTTTTATGCCGCGGTGAATTCTGGGCGCAATTAATGATCGTTTCAAAATTCACTCTGTAACCGGAAGTAGAAATTATTTTTTTTCAATGCGACATGAATGATTTTGGTTTCTTAAATACAGTTTTGGGGACGCCGTGCGAGGGGAGTTCGAAGGATGAAGATACTCCGAAAAAATATTTTCATGAAAAATTAGCAAAGACGAGGAATTTGCGCAAGAATGCGAGGTGAGTCGACGTTTAAATCGAGAAACGATAAGCGAGCGTGTTTTGCATGGGGCGATGACACAGCTTCGTAAGATTGGTTTAATCCCCAGGCGAGATGTCGCGGCCCTTGCGGTGGACCGGATCGACGCAAGAGACGAAAGAGAGGAAAAAAGAGAAGAAAAAATTAAGACCGACTTGATCCCGGACGGAAATCAGGTTGTCACGCGTCCCGGATCGAGTCACGTACGGACCAACCGAGCTCTAATCTCCGCCCCGCGTTTGATCTTCTTAAGAGAGACAAAGAAGCACGAAATAGAAAGAAAGGAAGAGGAGGAGAAAGAGAATTAATAACACGGAAGATTAGATATCAGGGTGAAATGAAAAAAAAAATATGAAGCATGAAAACGACTTGTGAAAATTAATCGGTGTTCGGTGTCTCAGTTTTATTGGTTTCTACTTCTACCGATCACAGTCTGCTGTTCTTATCTATGTTCTAGCTTCTTCGCTAATTTAGTTTCCATAGGTTTTCCAGGTTTTCAGGTTTCCGACAATGCCATCGAAAAATCGGCATCAATTCTGAAAGTACTGATCGGGAAATCGGTACAAATTTTAGAAGCGCCAACCGCAAAATCGCTATCAATTTCAAAACTACCGATCAAAAACATCGGTATGAATTCTAAAGATGCCGATAAAAAAGAAAAAATCGGTATGTAGTTATAAAAGCATCCAGCAAAATATTTGGATTTCGAATCGCATCGTATGACGTTAGAATCGAGAATCGGTATGAATTCTAAAAACAAATATCAACAAATCGGTACGTAGTTGTAATATCATAGAATGAGATACCTGAATTTCAAATCGAATTATAACTTGATGTTAAAATCGATGGAAAAAGGAAGATGGATGACTTTGGTTACCGATTTTGAGAGCTTTGAGGGGGACACAAGACGTGCAACTGAAGTCTACGAGCGAAAAGTCTCATAACTCATATTTACGCTGGGTAAAATGAACAGCCGGAGCGTGTCACTTATTGCTAACTAATATAAACATGACTGAGACGCCCACGAGAGCTCGACCTACACGTCGGATCGTAAATCAATGGTATTTTACCATTCCCCTTTAACGTTCCGCACGGAGAGAAAAGGACTGCACGAGTAGCGATTCGCGATCGCCGGCGTGCCATTTTGGCCGTTTATCACAACTTGAAAGCCGCGATTTCGATCTCCGATTTCGCAGGACTTGTCAGATTTTCTCAGGACCAGATATTCGAAATATCAATGATCGGCATCACTTCTCGACAAAATTATCCTCTTACGCGTGTTTCTAAAAATCGGTACTGGACTTTTGGGGACTTCCGCTAAATTTTATGACTGACCTCTTCGCTGATCGGCATCAACGATCGTAAAATAGTTGAACGGAACGCGGCGCTGGCATGCTCGTTATCGCCGGCAAGGTAATTAGTTATTCATGGACATAATAAAGCTGATTTACGATCAGCGAATATGAGTTCTACTTGTATCGTTAACCTCGTGGTATCCTCTTTGCCCCGACATCGGCTAACGACGTCTTTCCGGCGGTTACGTGTTGATCTGTTGTCGATTTTCTCCACGTCCCTCAAAACTCGCCAGATCGTTTTTACCCCAAAAATCTCTGCGATTCCTGAACAAGTATTTAAACAAGCTTTTGACTTCTGGATTATCTGCCGAATCTTAGCGAATTTCAAGGATATTCAGATTACCACAATTATATAAATAAATCGGATAGATAGAAGTAATTATCAAATTTTTCAATCTGGTAAACAATATCAAAATCATATTATATCGGATATAAATACTTTGCAGGAGGATTTCGAACAACTTCAAATATCGTCAAGTGTATTCCAAGGATTGTAATAGGTTTAAAAGAATTCTGATTGTTTTCGTATCGTTTTCGAAGACTTCAGAAGAGTTCAAATGTCGGTAGATTTTCAAATCCTTTTACAAGTTAGCAAAAATTTCTGGTAGATAATTTCAACGAGAATATTATAGAGCAATTTAAAAAAAAAGTATTACAAGGTTGTAAGAATTTCCAGAAACAAAGCGCTTCACATCATGGCTGTAATAATTCCCTGAAGAATTTCGATTACTTTATTTTCAAGTTGACAAAAAAAATGATTGATTTCATAGGATTTCCAAAGATTTTCATCAATTTCAAAATCTGTAGGAGAATCATGAAAGTGGTTTACATCTATCGGAATAAAGTAAGGATGCCTCCGTTGTTGGCGGAATAATTTTGAGCGTTTGAATCCGATCTGCAGCTTCAGCTGCTGCACTCCTACTGGTTTATCGCAAAATGGCAAAAACCGTAGTGAAAGAGAATATGAGTTCTGCTTAACGACGTAGACGCTTGGAGGATTAGAAGAACCAGGCAAAGGTCTTTTTATCCATGCAGCGGCAAGAGAGCGAGAATCCGAGAATATACATCCACGTAACATCTCTGGAGGGGTGTTTCCTTCGACGCGTAAAGAGGGATGCAAATTTTTTCACGGAAGAAAAAATGATTGCCTCTGCGAACCCCGCCAATTACACAGCATTTTGCTTTCTGCTTTTCGGCCATTTTTTCTCTTCCCTTCTCTTCTATTTTTTTTTTCTTCTTTTCCTTCTTTTTTCTCACCCCACAATTTTTACCACGCATCCAGGATAACCCTCCAACAACCGTAAAAATTTCCGCTACTCCTCTTCGGCTCCTTTTTGAAGTCGGATTCTAGCCGGCTGTATTATTCGCGGCGAATATCAGCCAACAAATCCCCGGCCTTTCATGCAACGCTGCGCTGTATTGCCAAGATCACAATCGCCTTTCAGCTTCGACTCGCGACATGCCAGCCTCTCGTCCAGCTCTTGCTTAACGATAAGGAATTTTTTCAATCGTCTTTGTATTTACTTTCTTTTTCATTTGACAGGACGCCAAACGGCTGGTAGATTTATATAAGATCTCTGAAATCTTTTGAAATCACCAAAGTCTTTGACATTGGATGAAATCTTATCGAAATGTTATAAAAACTTTTGAAATCTTACAAAATATTTCGAAACCTTTCAAAATCCTACGATTAATGGTAACGTGAATTTTTATTTACAACATGTGAAACTGATCAAAGTTATATGTACATGAAATCTTTGAACTTCTTACATAAACATTTTTCTTGTACACTAATATTATAATATCGAGAAATCAAAATAAATCTCTAAATTCGTGTATTGTGAATCTTTAAGATCCTCTAAAATCACTGGAATTAAGACTCGAAATTGTGCAAAATTTTCAAACCACCATCTTCTTTTTAGTTGCGAAAAATATCATTGCACAAAATTTCTCCAACTTTACTAATTCAAGTTCCTTTAAATCTTCTGAATATAAAAAGTAATTTTGAAAATGGATGAATAAGTTATCAAAAATAATGGCCAATGGATCTTGAATTGAATTTGGACTATCGACCGTGCACAAAAATTTTTCGAGCATAAATGTGAGTGAATGAAGAATCGAGATTTTATCTCAGGTAAAGCATCAAAAAAGTGGTACAAGAATAGATCTTTTCTCGTTTTCACGATCTGAAAATCTAAATCGCGATTGAATCCGTAAAAGCGTCCGGCCGCTTTTGACCTTTCGCCTTTGAAAGGTCTAGCTAATGCGTGTTTGCAGGTCCTCGCGATAAAGGACATAATTCCTCGCATTAGAAGCCAGTTAACTTCCTGTCCAAAGAAACCGACGTATGTGGTCTTTGATTAATCTCATCGGTTTAAGCGAAGGCACGTGTTGCCCAGTTTTAAACGCGTCAGGACGCGATGATCTATAGGCAAGACTTTGCATGACACTTGAGACTTAGTGCCACGCTACTCAGATTATCGAGTGTTGCTGCCATGCCTTTCGGGATGAAATTTATTTGCAGAATCTGCAAAAGACGTTCATTTCCTCGAGATAGTGAAACCAAAATTTCTGTCTTCACACCTTTTTCTGATTTTATGCCTGAATTTTATCGTTGATACTCTTTGTAGCGAGAATGTGTACGGTCATTTGATAAACAATTATGTATATTAAACGATCCGAATTTTCGTCCAAATTCTGGAAACTACGAATTTCATATGGTCAACCGAAACTAGAAACTGGAAGATTCAATTTTATGTTTCAGATTACCTAATGAATCCGAAAATATGTGGTCAAATTGACGGGTTGACTTTTGGCAAAAGAATCCCGCCTCGATTATACATACCTATAGATGCTCGCCGATTTTTGTCATTTTAGAAAACGATACAGCAATGATAAAAGATAAGTACATCGAAATTCGTAGGTTTGAAATCTTTTTTACGTCTAGAAAAGATTGTTTCAGTAGACTAAAGCATGACCGCTTTTTTCAATCGTTACCTTGTTAGTAAATGCCGTTTTAAGCAAGAAATATAAGAGGATCGTTGACCCTGGTTTTTTGAACGACCGATCAAGCTTACTGGCGCCAGGACCAAGAGTCAAAGAAGCACTGAGGAGGTGACTAAAAAGGCGAGAAAGAAACGAAGAACGAAGTAACTGCAGTGTCCTCGAGTGTTTTCATGGGTCTGAGATAATCTCGAAGAGCAGCCGGCTGGGATCGGGGCGTAGGCCATAAATCGGAGGCTCACCAAAACTCCTCTCTCTGTTTCTCTCTGTCTCGTTTAAAGCACAAGAGATACGGCAATCGCAGGCATCTAGCGAGCCGCGAGGCAGTCAAGGTACGAAATCGTAAACGTCGGATTGCCGGACGCGGACCGGCAGTCGCCTTAAGCTGATTAAAACTGAGAAATCTCTCTTCAATTGCTCGGAGAGTTCGAATTGCGCAGCGGCCGAAACAGGCCAGCATGACTTCTTGGTCTGTCCCCGATTAATTCACGGCTGCAAATTTACTCCGAAGCCGCAGGTGAAATAAAATCGCAATCTGTATTCCGCTCGCGGAAGCGATATTCGCCCACGTCCTCGTCCCGTCGTCGATATCTTCAACTTCTAAGCGGCTGTCCGCCCAGGCACCAGCCCGTTTAACAGATAACGGAAAATCGACGAGTCGGTATCGCCGATCTCCATATCGAATGTCCGGTTACATAGATCGGCACGTCACTCTTCGTTCCAGCTATACGTTTCACCCTGGAAGACTATTTTCTATTATCTATGAACTCGCAAGCTTCGTCTTTGATGCGATTTTTGTGGCAGGGTGAGCAATCGGTTGATGAATCGATCGTCGGAACTATCAACGAAATTTTTTTTACCAAAATACATGGAAAATGTGTAAAAAATTCAGAACCTCGACAACTTCTAATCGTAAAATTGCGATCACAGAACCTTTAAAAACCTTGGCTATTTCCACAATTGATTAATAAATTATCAGGAAATCGGTTGCGCCAATTTACGTTTATTGACAATGAAAATTTTAAACAGTGAGTAGAATGATGGTCACCGATTTGAGTGTTTGTGAAACCAACTGTCGGGAATTTCGTGTCGAGGAATGGAAAAGACCATACCTAACCCGTGGCAATTCCCCAAAACTTAATAAACATTCGAATTCTCGGCGCTGTGATTCGCGTCTCTCTCTCTCTCTCGATAGTTTGCATTCTTAAATTTCATTACCTTGTATAAAAATTTGTAATTTTCCAGTAATTTTGTGCTGAATTTGTATCTTTGTATTGCCCTTTGACCCATTCATTCATTCATTCATTCATTCATTCATTCTCTCTCTTTTTTTCTCTGTATTTTGAAAATTCTTTGAAAAATGCTGAGAGAGTATAACGGCGGCGAGGCTGTTGAGTGCCTGAGTTTCGATTTGACCCGGGGAAACTGCGAGGGGTAAAATTACAGGAGCACGTAGTTCGCGTCTGGCCGTTATGTTGAGTTCAACAAATCGCGGTCTGTTCTAATGGAATAGTTTCTCAACAGGGTGAACAAATTTGAACCAAGAGAGAACGGTTTGCGGGGGCGAATTACTATCCCCGTTACGGCGTGGCGTCGAGTCGCGAAGCGACGCGATGCTCGCTTCCTCGCCTTGGACAACCGCAGGCTAGGCACAAAGTTAACCAAAGTGCTCACGCCGCACGACGTGTACATGCCAAGGCTATAATTCCTGCCCCCCTATGTACGTCCAATTTCCAGATTGTGCTGCAGAAGCAGAAGCACAAGCAGCAGCAGAGGCAGCAGCTCTGCTCAAGCAGTAAAACCAGCCAGGTGAACACCGAACGTCTATCTCAAAGTTGGACACGTGCTTTCAAATCTTGGCTAAAGAATTTGCCAATTATCTTTCGTTCGTTTCAGCACGAGATAATTACACGTTGAGTATTTATCGACGTACAATGAAAGGATTTATTGAAGTTACCAAATATGGTATAAACAAATATTATAGATAGATAGATAGATAGATAGATAGATAAAAAACTTATAGATAGAATAATTCGATGAATACTGGATGTGCGAGTATCCTATAATCAAAATACCAGCAAGCGTTTATTTCCATCCGAATAAACGATTCGAATTTCACGCCAGGCTACAAAAATTGATCCCAGGCAAAAAATGCTGGATCGACGAATTCCCCCGAAAACGGTTGGGTTTTCCGTTGATAAGAAATCTGGAGGACACTGTTAGATGGGTATTCTGATCCAACTAGTCGGGACTGTCCAAAAGGAGTTGAAACCCGAGAGTGCACGTTCCTTTCAGGCGATTTACCCTAATCGAAAAAAGGCCCAGAGATAGGAAGCGAATGGCTGATCTGAACGCGACTCGAAGGCCTCGACGTCCTTCTACTCGGCATGTTAACTGAATTAGGAGTAACAAAAGCCTCGATGGGTGGCTGGCACAGGAGTTAATTAACGTTTCGCGCGTGCGGAATTTACCGCCTGCCTCCTCCTCTTTCTTCATCTTCTTGTTCTTACTCTTATTCGGCCAGCTTCGCTTCTCCAGGCGCACAATAACAGCCAGAGAGAGATAGATAAGTGGAAAGCCGAAGAGCGTTGGGTCGAACAATGCGAGGGGCGGCTATCCGCCCTTGAGAGCTTCTCTTATTTCATGGAAATTACCAATTAAATCGGGAATAATTATTATTATCTCGAGGATTTAGCCAGCCGCGGGTAATTTATTTATCAGATTATCAGCCGGCTGATTTCCCTCGGGCTCTGGCCCCGCAGCCGACGCTTCCAGGTATATCCAATGAAGCCGGAACAGTTCCCCCTGCAGCTTTTCGATGCAAGCCCGCGGATCGAATGTGGCTTTTCCGCATCCCAGCGTCATTATGAGAGCCAATAAGGGTGCAGTTGAATCAGGGAAGAGAAGCATTTTGACCCCTTTCTTTTCTCTCACTTTCTGCGAAGAATTGTGCCAGTGTCAACTGATGCTTGAGTTTCTGCAATGTGAGTCTCCGCAATATGATTTTCCCCTCGGCCATTTCCCGCTGATAGAATTCTTCCAATTTCACCCTCGTTTTAGAAACTCTGTTATCCCGGGGTCATAAGGTCGATGGTCTCAGCGTGTTCAGTGAACTTTCGGCGAGTCTGTTTCCTAGCCGAATGCAAGACAGTTTGATCGTTGCATCGATTATGATCGATCGTGGAACGAACCTGCGATCTCGTTAATTGGAAAATATTTTTCTAGAGGGGTTGAAACTTGGTAGAAGATATCGGGGCGGGCAAATTCTGGGTTCGTAAACCGTGCAGCGAATTCTTCGAAATTTCTGAGAAACTCGGGGGTCGGAAAGACGCGGAGTTGGATTCCGGACACGTAGAAGAGCGCTGATATATTCCAATCACGGAGAGAGACGGCACGCGGCTTTTGGTAATCAGTCCGTTCGGTCCCTTCACGAACCGAGAGAAACGGCTTATGGCGTTTCTCGCGCTTTTCGCACCGTGTTAGAGAAAAAGAAGAAGAAGAAGAAAAGCACACGGAAGGTGGAAGCCCCTGCAGCGAAAAATTTGTATTCATAACTTGAACTCCACGTCAGCAAATTGTTTTTCTTCCTTATGCAGGCAGGGTACGCGTCACCGATTCGCCAATTGTGGGCCAAATGATCGCCAGTTTATCATTTGTCAATGTTCACAGTTGTGCTCGAGAAACTAAGGAAATTATCAAGGCTTTTGCTACAGGAAAAATAGAGATTGGTTCATTTGCTTTTGGTAGTTTGTATTACACTGCAATGTAGCAAATCACTTGAGATCACTTAACGGATATTCGAATCACTTTACATTACTTGGCGTGTTTCCAACGTGCTCAGTAAAAACATTTGACACGACTTTTTACTATAGGTCATAAGGTTCAACAGCACTTGACTTATATAGATTTCATGTAGCTTCTGGATGATCAATTATGATGCGACATGGTTCTGAATGACTTTAAAATCGATTTCCATCGATAAATATGACGTTGCGTCATGTCAATATTATCGAAAAAGAATAAACCTGACTTTGAAATAGTTCAGCATCATTTGAGACAAGTTAACATTACTGTAAAACGACCGTGCATCATTTACCACAAGACTTTAAAGTGCATTCCACATCCTTGACATGAGTATAAAATGATCATAGGTCACTTGGCAAGACTTTCAAAGGGTTTTGAATGAATTCCCGGGCATTCAAGCCTTGAGGAAGTTCTGCCGGCTGGTAGGCTTTGTGCAAACAGAGACGTATACGTATCTGCTTATAAATCTGGGAGGGCAATCTGCCGTCTGTAGAACGGTTGAAATTACACGGTCAAAGGCACGGAATGTGTACCAACATACGGAGGGTACGTATAATAAGGAAGGTGGTTATAGAAGGAGGTGAAGGGGAGAGGAGACGACGGTGCGTTACACAGTGGCGAGAGAGATCCGGGACCCGAGATTAACGAACAATTCGAGATAACGCCCGGTAAATTAAACTCTGTGTGAATTCGCGGAAAGTTTAACAACCGCGCCAACAACCAGCCAGCTCATCCTTCGCACGGGAAATAAGCGACCTGACGCGACGTGTCGCCATATTATACATGAATGCACCGCGAACTGAGATAAGCAGTTGTGAAGCGAGGGTCACCTCTCCTTCATCCAACCGGCATTATAGTCACTTGGGTTTACGACGCCGTTACCTTGTGATAACACCCTGTAGTCCGACCAAATGCTCGAGTTCCGCGACCTTTCTTCCGCTTCTCAGCATCCCTTTTCCCGAGTCACGTACATCACCGTCAAGCCATCAGACCTTGTCCTTCCGTTCCGTTACAGTACCTAGTGCTTTTCACACCGCAGTGAGGTTTTTTCAACACTTCGAAATCATTATATTACGTTATTGCGAATTTCCATAACGGAAGTTCTTGAGAAAAAGGTGAAAATTTGCACGTAACTGCAGCTAGTTCGGTTCAATTGGAATGGTTTATTCCAAGACCAGGACTTCGGTGTATCCAATATACCGAGTTATATAGTAGTAGCGATGTGAACGGAAGAGTTATGGGAGATAAAAACAGCCCCGTCACTGCCACAGACGTGTAGAAACGTTCCCCAGGTTCAAAGGTCGCGTAATTGTTCCACCCGTGCGAAGCTCGCCAAGCATGGATCTGTACGAGAGGACGGTTCAGGGCGTAGTTCTCCTCTGAGCCATGAACTGCTCCACCCCGAATTTACCGTGGTAATAGTCCTAGACGAAAGAAGGAGAGAGAAAGCTGAGGGGAGAAACTGGATAGATGGAATAAGCCAAGGATAGAAATCTATGATGCATTATGAGTAACGATTTGATGATTCACTGTCTAGCTGCGTCAATCGGATTCACAGGTACTGAACAATCTTGGTATCCACGCGTGTCATACAGCTGGAATAGAAGAAAACGGTTTCACCATAGAAACATCATTTGAAACGGGAATAAGAGAGGAAACACAGAGACACTTAGGCCTTGCACATACTCATAGGAACACGACATTAACCGATTAATGGCCGTGTTTGGCCTCGGCTCAGTGGAGCGTGGACATCGGTCAAAGGCGAGCCGGGATCCGCGGGTGCGCAGGAAAACATTAATAATCATTTATGGAGGACACGGATCCGAAGAGTGGAACCGGCCAATCATCCGGATATGACGGTGTGCGGGGACCGGAAGCCCAGTCGAACCGCGAAGTATCCTGGAAACGGTTTGGGCTGCAGGTGTGGATTGAGAAGACGTGATCGATGCAAACCGCCAAAAATCAATTTGACGAACGCGACGCAGCATAGAAGGCTTCACCCTCCGCCGACCGCCATTTGAATTACAATATTCTGCCACAGGTGGCTCACCCCCGTGTGACAAAACCTGTTTGGGTTCCTGAGTTTGGGATCTTGCCTAATCCATGAACATTCTCACGTTGATATTCGGATCAAATTACGCTTTATCGTTGTCATTTTCAGGTTCGCTGCAGCAAAGGATAAAGGGAAATAATGAGAAAATGAAAAGAGATTCACTAGCTAAAGGTAAAAGTTGTTCGATTTGCTCGAAACTTCGTACTCATGTGTTTTCGGAGTCGGTGTTCCTAAATCAGACGCCAAAATAATAAAATCCAACATGGCGGAGCAGTTACTGATCGCGAAAACCTTGATTTATTTCTTCTCGTTTTTCGACGAGGCTAATTAGCACGAAATATGTGATTGAATTTCCGGATGTACCTTTTTGGATAGATAATTCGTCTTCAAAGGCATTTTGATATCGCAATCGGTACGCAGGTTGTCAGGAGTGTTCCAAAAGTTGAAGCTCGTCCTATCCTCGGAATGTCCCGTTAGTGGCGAAGTGAAGTGAAGTAAGAAGCACTTCAGTATCTCTGCAGTGAGTAAATAAACTTTTCTGACGCCCCTGCATGACGTTACCGGTCACACTTGCTGCAGCAGTCGAGTGTGAGCAACTCGTTTATGGATTTTCGAGAAGTCAAGTGGAAGAAAAAAATTAATATTCCACATATAGTCGTCAGGTGTTCGGTTTATTTTTCATCGTTTTCTCGTTTCGTTGTAACGCTAACGGGGAATATTGGAGGGGAGGTTAGAAATTGTACGAGCCTACCTTTCCTCTCTCTTTCCTACCGTTTCAGTCCCAGTCAATTACTCCCGGGACTTTAACAGCTGGCATTTAAGCGGCAATTAATTAGGCACCGATCTACCCCCGGGAGTCGATACTCCATAAGCAACCGGCACCTGGACAGACGCTTGGTCGGATAATTAGGACCTTATTTTCCAGTTATCGAAGACTTCGGGCAATTGCCGAAGTAGCTAGAGTAAGACGTTCGGATTTTTATTGTGTTGCGGTAGTTGCTCGGATGAAGTTTAAAAAGAAACAACAGTAGCGACAGAGCGAACAAAAGTTGAAAATTTTTCAACCCCTATCAATAAATATCTTGTTTCACCACAGTGAACAGAGAGTGCATCGTAGATGGGAAAAAAAGTGAGAAAAGAAGTGGAAGAAACTTGAACAAGAAGCTCATCAATTCGGTGAAATGGAAGTTGCAGGACAGACGGTAGAGCAGACGTTGTGGGTGAGTCGGAGGGCGGTGTATATCAGGGACTCTAGCCAAGAAGTAAATTTTCCCCCCTCGAATTCAGTTGGTGAAAGTTTTAACCCCCGGACTTATACTCGAGGTAGGTTAGCCGCGGTATGGCTGTAGTTCCGATTCCAACTTTCGCGATCGTTCTCTTCTCTGGCTTGCGAAATTCCACGTGTCGTATTTTTTCGGAAGTGGAAAAAAGGAGAACACCGAAACGCCGAGAGGTGAGGCGAGAGAAAAGAAAAAGCGGGCAAAGACCCCGAGACTCACTCACACCAGCGTATAAATTTCGAGCAAGATTACGACATTGTGTTACATTAAGATGAATAATTTCAGAAAATTATGAATTCAGAATAATAATTACTGACCTGACCTTCCATAAATTTCTGCAACTTTTACACGGTCGCAATGTAGTTTTAAATTACTATACATAACTTTGTACCACTAAATATGAACCCCACGTGATGATGTGACATTTTTCGAATGGCATTGGACCTTACCAATGCGAGAAAATAGAAACTTTACGTGACTTTCAATGGCTAAAGTAAGATGAATATAATACTGAATGCATTCACATGACCCGAACCCGATGTGATTGGGACACAACTTGAAAAAAAAACAATCTTAAGATATAACTTGATAACACTTCGAATAACTCCGATACTATTGAAAGCCAATCGATATAATTGTTCTTATAGCTGGAAAGGAAAACAACAAGAAAATTTTGTGAACTTTGACCCCATTAAAAAAAAAAAAAAAAATACCAAGCAAATACGACTGATCGATCACGGAGACGGCTCTAAAAATACTCGTAGAACGAATGGTCGGAGCTACTCCGAAAGTGCAAAGTCGTTGCGCTCTGTTAGGAAACGTTCCCTGGACACTCTTCTAGGATGTTTCGAGACCGGAGTATGGAGAGAGCGTAATCCGCGGTGGCAATAACTCCGAGACACTTATAACAGGGTCGGACACTTTGCTTCGCCACGGAAGTGGCATCCCTGGGGTATCATCGCCGGCGAACGTGGATAGAACGAGATAAAAACCGGTGAGGGTGAGAGGGAGGATCCTTCCCCAGGGAAACGTTACGATTCCGAACCAATTTTGGCACCCCGTCGTCGCTTGGGAACGATCCTCTAGCGGTATATCGAATTGCCACCGAGCTTCTGGACGCAGGCCACGCTCCTGGCTAGACCGAGTATCGACTTCCTGAAGACCCGATTACCTCTTCCCGAGATCTGCTACTGAGCAACGATAGCTGATGCCTATCATTTGTCGTCTTAAACACATTCATAGGCACATAAAAACAGACTGATTCGTCAATTTTTATAATTCCTGTTAATTTTGACTTTGCATCTTCTAGAACGAAGCAACAAAATTTTAGTTATCTCTAAAAAGATTTTCATGATGTGTTTGGATACTGTCCAAGATGAGAGCCTCACATTTTCGGCCAAACTCAACTTCCAGTTATTTATTTTTCTCAGTAACCAAGTGAAGAAAAATACTAGATCACAAGTTCGTTTGGCATTAGCTATTTTGAAGTGGAATTACGCTGCAGGAAATACTGGTGTTAAAGTTGACCAAAATTGGCCAGTGTCGACTACTATAGAACACCTTTTTTGGTCAATCTGAAATCAAGCATCAGACAGTGTTAAAATCCCACTAAATTATAGTCTACATAAATCTGGACGAAAATTTGTCTTGCAGTGTACACCTCGTTCCAAAAAGATACAAGACCATTTCCGACATTCCTGATTCATGAAATTTTTATATTCAAAGTCACTTGACTCCCTTCGGTGGTCAGAACTGAGGAATAATCTGAACCTGAATCTCTGAGGATCATTTTTAACGGTAAAGAAGGAAGAGAAATAGGGAAACGAAGCTAACCGCACTGCTCTTAAAGCTGATTATAAGTCTTCCCGGTGTATATAATTCACAAGTAATTCCTATACAGGAGACACGCGACTCTGTCGAAACTGGGTGTACGTATATATATATAGATGCCATTCAAGATGGTAATCTCAACTCGGAATCGAAGCCCGACTTACCTCGGAGCTTGCGTATACACTAAATTTTAGTGACAGGAAAGCGATCTTCTACGCGTATGGAGCAAACACCGGATTTGTGTGTTAGCCATATTGTAGGTGTAGGCACGAGGATACTTTGTGTTTTAGATGCTGCGACTGCCTGGATGTACACCGTGTAACTCTGTCAGTTTCTCTCTCTCTCTCTCTCTCTCCTTGTCACCCGCTCGATCGAGTTACACCGATTAATATCATTGCGTGTTCACCCATCGACCATGCAGGGCTGCGTGTTGAGTAACGGAATACAAGACGTGAAAACGCTGAAACGGCTCTACCACCGTCTGGTACCCGGTCCGGTAATCCGTTTCGTCACTTCGATCGCCAGTCTTTTGTGGTCTGCGAAGATATTCCATCGATTTTCGACCCCAGGATGTGGGGAAATTATCATGGATCCGAGAATCACGGCGCATGTGTTATGAAATTTCAGATCATATTTAGAACGTAATTTAAACGAGAAGAACAAAAGGAAGCGGGTAACTTTTCCTGGCGAAGAAGAGGAAGTCGGTTGATAATCATCTTCAAATTTACTGGAATCACTTTCAAGTCCAGCAATGTAACTTGACCTCGTGTGAATTCACTTCGAGCCAAGTTCAAGCAATTAGAATTTACTTTCTATTCATGACTTTTTCAAGTCAGAATAATTCCAAAATGGATCGTCGAGTCCTCGTCTTTTGTCTTTGTTCTAATTCGGAGGTCATTACCAATCGTAAGTAAAAAAACATTAGAGACGAACGATTCCAAAGCACTTGTATAGATTCTCATGATTTTGAATTCTCCAACCACATCTACAGCACTTGCTACCTAGAGAATTTCGAGAATTCATCAGGAGTGATTCACCTGACATATCATATCATACTGAAGAGAGATTTTTCGTGGGGTGATCACCGAGCTGATTGCGAGTTTGCGAAGCGATTCTTGTGTGCATTACACGCGTGCAAATACCGCGGAACGTGTTTGGTACACTGGCAAAGCGAATTGGCAACGTGTAAATGCAATTAGAGGGAGTATTGGCGATGATCAGGGGCCAAAGGATGAGGAGGAGGACTGCAGGTCTAAACACTGCACCCACGGGCGATGCAATATTTATCAAGCTTTGATCAACGCCTGCGGAGCGGTTAATTGCCTCCAATCTACGCCCGGCGCGTTCGCAGGGGCACCTCTTGACCCTTGACCATCTGGATCGCTACGTAATCGACATTACCGAGGCGTGTCGACGACTAGCGGCGACCTGCTTTTCTCCTTCTTTATTGCCCGTCGTTTGGTACCGGGTGTCCAAACGATGTTAAATCCAGAAACGTTATCACAACGAATGATTATTTATCGAAAAGAAAATTATCGTTTCGTAAGTTGAGATGATGCGAAGTTTTTTTTTTTTTTTTTAGGTAAAACAGATCTAAGCCAGTTGATCTAATGAATCGGCAAGTCTTGGCGGACTTTCATTATTGACTGACAGATTTCACGCGGGAAGTTTGACATCTCACGATCTGTTCCCAGTTAAGTTGGCACGCTTGCCTTGCGGACGAAAATATTTCCAGCCAACAGACGCGCATCGTTTTGCGCATGCGCAGTCCGTCGCGCAGACTGATAAGTTTCACCGTTTCCTCTCGATATATGCAGTGCTTAAATCGAATGAATCTCTGCTCTTATAACGAGGGTGTCGACAAAGTGAGCCAGAAAATGTATTTCGCGATGAAAAGTAACGCGGATTACCGGTGCAGATGAAGATATTGCATTTGCTCGAGGATTAACATACCTTCGGCTTGGCAGTTCAACAGGTTCGAGAGACGCTCGTTAATAAATTGTTGCCGTATATAACAACGAGCTGCATTCAGCAGCAGCAGCAGCAGCAGCAGCAGTCTCGACCGTATCTCCGATTATAAATCATATTTAATTGAAACCTAATACCGAACTTGGCCAGCCCTCGACTATCTCTACGAATCTCTTTATCCCGCATCCTTCGTTCTGTCCTTTCTGTCCTGTGTCGCTTGCAAACGTGAACGGTGCCGCGAGTTTCGTTTCGATTGCCTGAAGAAATCGACGAGAAGAAAATTATCGGCATCGTGAGAAGGAGCGTATGAATCCGGTTATTTATGTGTGCACTCGATCGAAGCACCGCGTTCCGGAACTCGATAAATTTATTTCGACCGATCAAACTCCCAATTGAGTTAATTGAACAGTGAATTAGAACGTGAGCCGAAACGTTCAATCGAAGAACACACAAATGCTTATCAGCCAGTATTTTTCCTTCACAGTTGACTAAATTTCTAGAATGAAACATCATCGAGTCATTTCTTATATTATATGTAGTCTGTTCAATCAATTGCAGTGGTGAGAAAAAATGTCAATCATTCGTATAAAGCTATCAGGTTTTCATTTCAATGCTTTCTACTGCAAACGTACTCAATTGCTTGATAAAGATAACGGAATTAGCGTTAATCGATGTTCTCTTTTTTTTTATCTTCATGAAATTTTTATAGTCGACGAGCTGCTCAGCCAAAAATTCATTATGTTTAATTACAATCAGTGGCAATTTGAGAGGGGGATAATCGAGCCTATTATATTTACAAGACGATGCGTGCGAGAAAAAAAACCCTTCTCTCATCTCGGGGTGAAATTTTCCGGGTAATAAAACTTCCCGAATAACCGATATCACGTCCAGACGAACTCGAGGCCCGAAAAATTCTAAACGAATAGAATCCGGACCCCTTAAGGCGCGTCTAGGCTTCTAGTTGGGTCCATTTCAGCCCGCTAGATAAATCTCGAAAACGCGCGAGTCTAATAAGCTGAAATCCGAGCCGACGAAGCCCGCAGGAAGCAGAATCGTTTATAGACGCAGCAGTTCTTCGCGTGTTCGACGGCAACGAAAGGGAATTTCGACAGAAGTTTGTATTCGGCAATTTTAATTATGCATTCCTCCGAGTTTCTTTCTTTTTTTTTTCTTTCTACAGTTTAAATAAATAATAGCTCAATTTCGGAAAGTGTCTATAGATACACGACTCGATTCGAATTCTGGAATATTACAGGCAAATTTATCGTTTATAAAATAATTATTTCGGTTTTGAAAAAGGGATTAGACACTCGTTTGATACGCCATTTTTATTCGACTCAGACACATTTTCGTATACTTTTGTTAATCATTTTTCTTCTTCTTCTACTTTGCAATCGTGTGATCCTCGACGAGGCTCGCGTCTCACGCAGGTTGAGGATGTATCAGGTGTACAGTCTAGTCAAAACAGTCTAGAAGCGGAGGTCTTACGGAATAAAGACTGAACAATTGTGCACTTGAGATCGATTAGCTGAATTTGGTAATATAATTTAAGCCAATAAATCAATAAAAGAAGCCAATATCAATACATTTTCACAAAAAGATTTCGGTTGTTAAAAACTGTAAAAAACGTAATACTCTTCTACTTTTTTTGTAAATGAAAAAGTTTTGCGATTTGATCAATTTCGCTTTTATTTCAGGACTTTGATAGGGCGAAAAAAACAATTTATGTGAAATTGATCCCGGGTAACCGGATGTAATACTCATAATTTATTTCAAGGTGATTTGTTTCGAATTCATGACTAGACAAAATATGAGCTATTATTAGTTATTGAAATCGGGTAAACTATACGAATACAGCACTGCAAAAATCTTCCCAGTGATACAAACCGAGTTAGATAATTAACAAGTAAACGGTTTCAATAAAAATTCATGATTTTCATTATTCCATAAACCAAAGGGACAGTTTTTTCGTAAACCCCGTCAGAACTGAATTCAGCAATTCAAACCGTTGTTTCTTAATTCGACTGTTTCGACGATTTTTCGACTGGGCTGTACGGCTCGTACGTATCCTTAATTCCCTGTGCACGAGCCGTGATTCGATTCTCGTTTCTGACCGCATTGCAAAAGTTCACGAACAACTCCATCTGTCGATAAATAACAATCAAGACCGAAGCGCGATTCTCGGTTGTTGGTTTTCGAGTCAAGGCGCAAGTCCGATCAATCTTTGCAGAGCATTGAGGACCCTCGAATTATGCCGGGAAAATTACACCTACGCGATCGGAATTATATCCTCAGCGATATACAAACGCAAAGCTTCTTCTCAGGCTGAAAGTAATCATCCGACGTTTAAATACAGCCGAGTCTTTTCCTTTTCCTTTTCCTTTTCCTTTTCCTTTTCCTTTTCCTCTTCTGCTGCACCTGCTCGCGAGGTCTACCATCATTTTTTACGCCGATAAACGAGCCGATGTATCATCTTTCCACCGTCGCACTCGGTAGCGGCTCTCCAGATGGTGTGCGAAAGTGCGAAATGTTTTTCCCTTGTTTTGGGGCTCGTTTTACCGGAATCTTCCGATAAACGAGACAATGGAAAAAACTTAAAGGGTGAAAAACTCTTGGCGCTATATTTCGATAACTCCGAACGATTTTGACATCGATTTTACCCGGTTTTATCTTCATTCAAACCATTTCAACAGGGAAAATGCAATTTTACAGGACTGCCATGTTTCCAATCTGTTAGCGGACTTCAATTCGATTTCAATGATGATTACGGAAAATTTTCTTTCCTTTCAAGCGACTTCAAAATGGGTTTCAATCTCAATTTCAACTCTGATCTATTACATAAATTGAATCGGATGACTTTAAAGTAAAATAATTTCCATCTATTGTTATCAATTTAAATCGTGATATCACTTGATTTTGATTCATGTTACCAATTTCAACTTAGATCTCGTGAATAATTTCATTCGATTTAACCTCTCTACTTATTGTTTTCTTTCTTTTTTTTTTTTTAAGATGAATGAAGACTGTTTTAATTTCCCACCCCAATCAATAAAAAATACAGTTTCGGGCTACAAGATGAAAATCAGTTTTGATAATCTAACAATATTTTCTTGACTGGAAAAATATATTCCGTTTAACAAACATTGAATAATAACTTATCGCACAAAATTCCAGTGTAATTTTAAACTAATTGTATACCTAAATTTTTCACTAGAATTTTCTAGTAACAATAACGAAAAAAATTATCCTCAACGATGCAGGCAAGTTGATATAGGGTGCGAAATAAAGACACGTCTACTTTGTAAGCCTCCACCTTCTCCTAATACCTCGAGGATCGCGTGCGGCTCTCGACTCCCTATTTCTCCGTCGCTCTCAGAAATTCGGCAGCTATTAACCTGTCCGCCTGCTTGTCGTCAGGTAACGCGAGTTAGTGTCTATATAATTTATATTACAAGCAGACAGGCGTAATAAGATGGAAGATAGCGTGCGAAACAACCTCAGGGTCAAGATCCTTCACCGTTGCGCGGATGGCGAGGAAAATGAACAGTTTCACGTGAAAAAGTTTTACTACGATTCTAAAATTTAGAAAAAGATAATCATAATTAGTGGATTCATTGCCGATTTCGATAAAACATTCTCACCTTATAGTTTTCCAAACTTTTAAAAGTGTTTTCTCCACAGTTTGAAAATCTTGCTTTTATTTATTTATTTATTTGTTTGCTTTGTTTTATGATTTTGTGTTATCTGATGAATTGAAAAGCTGAGTTTTAACTGACGAGATTGACGATAAAATTTATCACCTCACCGAATTATTTCGTCAATTTGATGATCTTCAGAGATTCGATTTTCCTCGAGTTTCTCAAAATTTCACAATCAGCGGAGAGTCTCAAGTCTTGCAATTTGCAGTTGTGTAATTTCTAGATTTTTGACTGTTTTATATTTTCGAAATTTTTTACGATTTCATTCTTCGCTATTGCAAGCAAGCTATTATGAGCTTGACAAATAGTTAATTCCTAAACCGTTAGAATTTCAAATAAATCAATCTTTACAATTTTCAACTTAGAAACTATTTACCTTCCAAAACTATCAATATAAATCACATTTTCACACTTATCCACATGTGTGACGTTTCGATATTGAATCCTTAAATACAATGTGACAACAATTTTTAGTCGATGGATAAAAATATACGAAAATTGATCGAAGTAACTGAAAAAAAATCGTAAACATCAGTTATAACGACGACCATAACCGACCATTGATTTCACCAACCGATTGTCAAAAAAAATGACACACGTGCCCAGCAATTTTTGGTGTGTCAATATAAACGTCAAATTTCTTATCGCTGGAACGACTTGAAACGGAGTGAGCATCATACGTCAAATTTAGTTTGACGGAGGCTAGCAGCCCAGGGTTTTCCACTCCCTCGGGAAAAACCGAAAGGCATTTCCTTATCGGAACGACAGGAAAGAAAAACGGTCCAATCAATCAATCTGGAAAAGACGGGATTATTGCAATAAGAATGCGAGGCGCGATCGATTGCTTGCACTTTCGGCATTTCCATTATCCGTATATATACATATATATAAAAAAAAATGTATATATATCTAGTGCCAAAATTCGAGAGGAAGAAATTCAGGGTTGTTAAATTTTTTCGCAATAATATGAACCTTGTATGAAATTTGAATTTTTCGACGTACGATTACATCAGAGTTCGGACTATTCGAATTTATTTCTCGAATCGTTTAGTCGAAACCGTGAATATTGGGTTTTAATTATTTTACACACCTACAGTAACAAATGACCAAATGATTTGATTTCCTTAAGAAAATTTCTGAAATTAATTGAACGTCTGAATTTTCTACCAATCCTTTGACTCGAAATGAACTCAGAAGTCTTAAGAAATTTCTCTAACTTTCTAATGCATGTAAGAGAATTTCGACAGTAACGCGAGTACTTCCAGCACAAGAAAAAGAAATTCATAATAATTTTAGATTTAGATAAGTAATTCGAACCATTTGAATCATACTGACAATAAAATAGTTCGGAATGATCGAATTTTACTATTAATTAAGGAAACCACTTCACCCTTCGATAAAAGTCAGTGAATAAAATAAGCGCCGGGTCAACGACTCGGCAAGTTGCCTTGTTACGACGATGCGTCGTGGTGTCTCTTCTTCTTCGTCGTCGTCGTCGTCGTCATCATCATCATCATCATCATCATCATCATCATCATCATCGGCGTCTCCTCGCGGCAGGAAAAGGCACCGCCGACTCGAAACTCGGAAGCTGGAAGCGGCGCACTCGAGGAAACCTCTTGAACTCGATACCGAACACAAAAGGGTTTCGCTAGCTCTCACTCTCTCGGCATACGTTAGCATATTCATTACTCGGCACTCTCGGCCGATGTGCAGGAGACGAGACGAGACGAGACGAGACGAGACGAGACGAGAGGAGAGGAGAGGAGAGGAGAGGAGCACCGGATCAGCAGTTATGATCCGAGCCCCGCACCGCCGCTGGCATCACTTCCAAATCGAGTGCCACTCCATGCCGAGAGTCGCTGCTCGCTAATCTCTAATCGTTCTCATCCGTGACGCTTCGCTTTTCAAAAGTCATCCGAAATTAAACGTCCCAAAATTTTCTCAAAAGAGTAAAAGGCGATGAAATGCAATTTGGATGAAAAGTGAGGCTGGGATAAATGAAGATTTTAAACACGCTCTTCGCTTTTTTCGTTTATTCGGTTTTTGCATTGAAACAAAAATCCTCCGATTTTTTATACACGTGCCTAAATAAGTGAAACACGAAATAATCAGAAGTAGCGTGTTTTTTTTTTTAGCAATTTCACTGATTAAAAATTGAAGGAATAGACTCAACTAGAAATCGTATCTATAATTGAAAAACGCAAAAATTGCGATATTCCAAAACTATAACATTTGCAAATTTTTTAAATTTCATTGAGCTTTATCTCATTGAAGCTGATTTTATACTCCGTTATCAAAACGACCGAACACAGAAAAAAAAGAAGAATTTCTAGCATTTACCAACGAGCAAATCCATGCACAATATATGCAGCACTAGACTCACAAAATCTCAGTAACAATATATATGAGTAAAATCTAAAAAAAAAAAAACAGGTAACGGAATCTCATAATTTTTCAGCACTTTCCCTGCTATTTAACAACTCCAACTGAGTCAAAACGATGGGGGAAAAATTCGCGATTGAAAGAATGGTGCGAAAACAAAGAAAGAAAAAGGATAAAAGAAAAAAGTTAACGATCAAATTAGAGACACGGTTGCCGCAGGCTCCGCGGTTGATCCTTTCCAGATAATTTAGATCAGCCAACACGATAAATACATGACTTGTTTCCGCCCACATTGAAAGAGCTTCCTTCCTTCGCGTTGGCGAATCTTCAGAAGCGAGTTGCGAGCTGAGCAGCGGAGACGCGTGTTTTATTTGAATTTGTTCTTATTTTTTCTTATTCTTTTTATTTACTCTGTATTTATTTATGTTATTTCGACGGTTGAAGCACGCGCGGATTCTGCTCGCGTCCCGGAATAAAAAAGAAAAGAGACAGAATCAGAAGAATAGCCGGTTAGAGTGTCCTGTTACACCTGGACACTGTTTGCGCATTCGCCATTGTTTATTCGCATCTCGATATAATACGATTTAGAGACTGGAAGCTAGAGAAGCGAAGACGCCAAACTTTCGGGCGTACAGTCTGACAAAAAGTAGTGAAATGAAAAAAAAGTATAGAACGAAGGCTTGAAAGACGTGACTGGACACTGGATTCATAAAACGTGAAATCACGATTCAATTTTGTAAGAATAAATAGAATAACAATATCCTGATGCTTTATCAAGTTGGTTAAAGTAAATCAACTTTTGTCATTTTAATATGCATTTTTGAAATTCTTTTACCATATTGAATTTATCGTTGGATTTATTGTCGCAAATTTTTAACAAGAGTTCAGTGAGTTGGTTTTTTTTTAATTTCAAATCGCCTTAGAATGATAAAAAGTCTGATTGATTCGTTCAATTTCACTTTGCTACTGCTCATTAGGAAAGAGAAAAAATAAATAAATAAATAATCATTGTCTGCAAACTTGCCAGCAGGTTTTTTTTTGTTTAAATAATAAATCTGACATCGTTGTTTGTTGATAAAAATTATTTTCACCCAAATCTTAAGAAATTTTAAATGCAACGATGCTGATTGACGAGGAAAAAAAAATTTCACAGTCGAATTACGGAGAATAGTTATCTGGATAAAATGAGTAACCGCAAATTGAAATCGAACGAATATATATCTTACAGATTTCTATAACCATCTGAAATCGATTTGAAGTAAAAAAGTAAAATTTAAACTCTTGTCTGGAATTTCAGCTGATTTTTAACCTTTAGCGTTTTTGTAAAAATAATCTTGAACTGAGATAACGAGTACATGCATAAATTCATCAAATACACCTTCTCACTGTACGACTATTGAGTAGCAGAATTAACAAAACGTCTTGATTTCCATCTCATCACCCTTTTTAAAAGCGACATGCAGACGGAACTTTTGATTTTCCCAGAGATTATTAGGAATACAACATGATCCGATTAAAGCAATTATCACTTGACAAGGCGAAACAAGATACAGGAATGAGACGTATTCAATCTTTGAAAGAGAGAAGAGAGAATTCGCGGTATCAACATCAAGCTTTAGTTTTTCCTGTAACAACGGAGCTGCTTTGCGGAATCAATGTAAGAAGCTTTTCTCGGAGACACATTATTCACCGCCGGAAAGAGATAATTTTCTCTCTTACGATTCACGTCGTCGAGTTTCCTCCGCACTTTCATCTTCTCGAATCAACCCTTTCACGATATCAATATAATTCTTGGCGTGAATATTTTCACCGTAAACTCACACTGTAAATTACTACTATCAAGATCAAGGGTTTGCAAATATAAAAGAAATTAAACAGAGGAACAAAAAGCTCGTCACTATTGTTTTTATCAACTTAATATAATAACATGAAAATGATTCAAAGGATTAACTCGGCAACCAACGATCGTAATTTTGCTACTAAAAAATTTGCAGTCTGTGAAAAATGTTCAGTAACAGAAGCAGTTTTTCAAAATATACAATCAAAAACAAGTTTATCGATATCTATCAATACGCTGAGTACAGTATTTTTTTATCTCATAAATCTTTTGATTTCTGTGTGAAATTGAAAGTAAATTTGAATTTCGACAGCGGAATAAAAAAAAATTTCTATCGCAGTATGATTCGATTTTATACACACTTTTTTCAAGCGATGCGTGAGTCTGACGATAATTGTGATGAGAAAACAAGAAGAAAAGTCGAGCAGCGTAAGTGAGAGAGATAAAAGAAAAGTTTGAATGTGGTCGCTTAATTAAGGGATGAAGCTATGACAATAAACGGGACGAATTGAGCTTTGTTGATGATCGTGGAGACGGCGAGCGACGTTGTCTGAATGCTAAGAGGATCGAGGAGTCTCGTCATTCACTCGATGAATGAACCTAATTGTTCCCCATTCCCGTCTCCGGCAGAGCCTGCTGCATTGCACTTGATCATCTCTTGGTACCATAGATTTCATCAATACGCGACAGCATTTGTTGTTAAATATTATTTTTCTTTGCTTTTCTCAACTTATTACTATTCGCTTCTATCATTGATTTTGCAGTGAGTGAATAAGGCTGTTTTTCGCCAAATTTTCAATGATTCTGCCTGGAAATATTGCCGTTTAAAAAACCAACGATAATTGAAAAAGAAAGGTTGAATTTCAAATAATTTAGAAATAGTGGTTATCAATAATTCCAAATATTTCACTAATGATTTCTAGTGATTTGTTGATTGAGAAATGCTAAATGATTCAGCAGAATAACTGCCAAATTTCGAACGATTCCGGTGTGATTGTCAGCAGCTGAAATATGTCACTGATTCATCGTGATAATTTCATGCCTCAATAGTCACGATTCAAACGATTAGAAATGATTTTGAACAATTTCAAAATTTCAATTTTACAGGTTAATGTTGTATTATCACCTCTGATACTTTTTGTAATGCTATTAATATGTTGAAAATAATACACTAAGAATTTCAAAAAAACATCTTCATGCGTTAAAACGAGTCATAAGTGCGCGAAAATTTTTATCAAATGTGTAAAAACTTGACAAATGATAACAATAATAATAATAATAATAATAATATTAATAGTAATAACGAATTTCATGAAAAATAAACAACTTTTATTTCGCTGTAAAACTGTTCGAACGCAGATAGAAAAAAAAACTCTGGTAAATGGTTAAAAAAATATATCCCAAGTCCGACTGTTCGCGAGATTGAAAAACAGTTTCAGGCGTAATTTTATCGAGAACCATAAACACGTATGTAATATTCGCTCAGCGAGTTTCCCCCTCGAAGCGATATGGGGAGCCATGGGTATAAGGTATATAATATTTGACGGTGTATGGCGGGAAACGCGAGACGCGTCTTCATCATTCGACATCGATTGATCGAAGCCAGGGTAACTTTCCGTTGTTGGGGGATGAAATAAGGGAAGGGGGTTGTCTGCAAGTGCAGGGCTCAAGAGGGTAGCGAAATTCCGTCGACGCCCCCCCCCCCCCCCCACACACCCCCCCACACCCCCGCCCCTTTCACTCAGCAGCAGCTCGCCGAGGAATTTAAAAAGGAATTTTATTCTTACCGACGACATTGAGAAAAAAAAAAATTTCATTTTCGTTATACCAATTTTTACCAAAAAAGTCCGATAAAATGTCGGCATTGTTGATAAAATAACGGTGTTTAAATTGAGAATTGACTCGGATGAACCGTCCAAGGACATGATCTGGCTCTTGAAAAGTAAACGTATTTGAGAAACAATTATAATAATTAAAATAGAATAAGGAAAGGTTTTCGTTGTCAACCTGTTGTTGAACCAATGTGGATTCGTCTGATATGCGAATCTGAAGCTGACTTGGCGCTGGTCAAACGAGAAGTGCGTCTCGATCGGCGGTGGCGCTTTTATAAGAGACGGTTGGTCGAATCATCAAGTCTTCAGCAGTCGCTCGGTGACGTCACCGATATAGAAGTAGCGACTGAGAAATTCTCTTCTCCCTTGCCGAACTATACTTTTAGATGATCATTCGTTCATTGTATGTAGGAGTGAGTTTGATAGCGTAAATCTATACATATAGAATTTATTCGTTTTGTTAAAATATAAGGAAATAATACGACTGTTAGGTTCCTAAACAAATAACGGTTTGAATGTATTCTTCGAATAACAAGTCAATTTTACGAATTATAGAGTAAAAAAGTAACTACGTATTGAAATTACAATTGTCAATGCTAATTTTTCTGGCTATTTAGTTGTTCAATATGTTTTTTTTTTTTCGTTAGTTTACTGCATTTTTTAGTTATCTCGAAGTTTAGATCTTTCTTTTTCTTTTTTTAGTCAAAATTATCGCGATGCTTATATAAGGAAATGCAGTAGAAATGATCGCAATTCAAAATAATAGTAATATATCTAGCTTATAGATTCTCTATTATCACTGCAGGCAGAAAATCATATTTTTTGCCGTTACTGTGACAAGGAGAAAAATGAAAAAAGTTATAAGAATTACGACTAGAAATTTCTCTCACTGTATAAAATTTTCTTTCTTCATTTCGTTTTCTTTCTTCAACGTGGCGTATATACATATAGTAATGACAACATTCTCTTCACTGAGAAATGAACGAATATCTCTTACCATCCGATGATTCTTTCCGAGGGTTGACTAAAATCGATTATCCAATTCCGGTGAAAAGATAAGGGGGAAAGAAGAAGAAGAAGAAGAAGAAGAGAAAGAGAGAAAGAGGGCAAATTCGCCACGTAACAAATGACGTCCCATTCCCGAGATCCGGAGCTGCGGCTGATGTTCCCTGTTACGTGATTTGTTTTCCAGTATAAAACCACCGACTACGGGGTCTCGCAGCCTCGAGAGGAGATATTTGAGAGGCTGAAACCAGCCACGGGATTTTAACCTAACCAACCATGCCCCCTTATTCCGTCTGCAGCATGCGTACGTATCGCTATACAGGCCATTCCAAATGGACGTCAAAACCAGGCGAAAGAATATCGAGTCGAAGTGAAACATCTCCTAATGCACCAATAAATGGAGTTTATAGGTATCAAACGAGTCAATGAACGAACCAGATTGCAGTGCAATTAAATTTTGCAACTAGGATACATAAGCCTGCGGGTTTGATTTATCAGGAAACGAATCGTCCTACGAAAATAAATAATTTTACTTTATTTATAACTTGAATAAATTTCCTATTATCAGTTTTAAATTGAGCAGTAAATTATGAATTTTTCTCGGAATGATAAAAGTTTTCATTGATTTTCAAAATATCTATATTACAATGTCAAAGAAACTTTCTTCGATGTTTGAAGAACTTATTCTACTATATATACTTCGTTGAAATTAATGAGCTTGAGTGAAATGAATTTTTTTTTTTTTTTCTTCTACGTGGAATCTCAACAATTACATTTACAGGTTGTTCAAGGAATATTTTTCAACAACAACAAAATTATTTCGGCAGAGTTTTACCAGTAAAAATATATCGAACGTAACAAAATATATCGAATTGAATGTAATATTCGGACTCGAAATAAACCGAGTGACTCTAGAGAGAAAAAAAAACGACAATAAAAAGTTACAATTTCTTTATGAATCCATAATTGTATTACGTTGCTACTAACGAATCGTCCAAAAAATTACACCTCATTTGTATCACCGAAATTTCCGTTCATTATAGCCTGAAAAAATGGTGTTTCAAGTGTTTTTTTTTTTTTTTTTCTTTCACAGAAGAACATAACATCAGCATATATTGTGAAGCGTCCTGTAGACGAGTTTCGCACATACGTAACACGGAGTATATATAACAACGTAGAAAAATCTGATGTTTGAGAAGCAACCCTTGCCTGAGGGCGCGGAGGGGCTAAAATAAATATAGAGGGTTGACCCCGTATTTACGGCCACGCGGAGAGCCGCCAGCAAAGAGAGAGAGAGAGAGAAAGAAAGAAAGGGGTGGGAGAGGGAGGGGGGAGGGGGATTGCTCCCGGTATCGTTTTAGTAAACTCACGCGCACTCCGCAAACATGCGGAGGGGGAAGAAAGCTTCCAATATTACCGGGCAACCCCGTGTGCATCGCGTTCTCTTTACCAATCTTGCGACTGTGTGCAGTAAAGTTGAATCATCGGTGTGTCTTACACCCTCGCAAGACAGGGTTCGCGGGTTAACCGGGGTGAAATTTTTGCTCGAGGTTAAATTTGTAACGAACGAGCAGAACGATATCGTATTTTGGATTTTGGATTGAAAAAAATCGTACCTCAGAATTTGATTAGAAAAAAAAATTGTACCTCGGAGATTGATTGAAAGACATCGCACTTCGTGAGTTGATTCAAAGACGTTAATTTTCAGAATTTAGTTCGAGAATATCGTGCTTCGAAATTTGACAAAAAACATATCGGAATTTTATTAAAAATTATCATATCTTGGGATTTGATTGAAAATATATCGTACCACAGAATTTGTTTCACGAACTTCGTACTTCAGAATTCTATTTTAATCTGTTGAATTGTTTCTGTGAATCAAAAAGCTGTGAATCACCCCCCAAAAAAAAGTTAATCTACGCCTAAAATTTCCTCGGATTTTTTTTTTTTTTTGTTTTTTTTTTTGTTCCTCTAACCGTTACAATACCACAGTTATTTGATCGAAAATTTTACATTCAAAATGTCAAAGGATTTCTAAAATGAGAACAAATTATCTGTAATTACATATATCTCTAATTTTTTATTTCCTTGTGATGAGAAAAAAACAGCAAGGAATAAGAATAAGAAGAAGAAGAAGAATAAAAAGAGGGGGGAAATTGCATACAAGTAATCGACACAATCTCGTTACGATCGATGCAACGCATCATGTTCCGAGTAAGGTGACAGCACAGAAGTTCGCACGGCAATTTTACACCATTATATACCAGTTATATATACACTCATCTACAGGGCGTGACGAAAAGAATGAGATTTAATCTGCATTTGTAACCGAGTCTACGTCCCGAATCAAAGCCTCAATTATTTTTACCAGACGTCGTGTAGACGCCGAGACGTTTTGCGGTTAAATTCCAAACCGCACGGGTGTTTCGTTCGCACAGGTGTGTAAAAAATGAAACAAGTTAAAGAAAAAAATATTATTACAGGAGAAAAAAAAAGGATAAACTAAAGGAAAAAAGAAGTATTCACAGTCGTCCGTCTGCGTGGGTACAAGTTGAAGTATTCCTGCTTCTGTTTTTTATTTTTTTTTCGCGTTCTCTATCTCTCTTCCTATCACTTGTCGTTTCTCGTTACGCGTGTAAATTACCAGATGGAGTTAAGGGGTCGAGAAGCAATTTTGACTGCCAAATTAAATGCACATTAAATGTTTATAAAATTGATGTATTTATATGGGTTAGAATAATTTTATCTAAAAATGCAAGAAAAAGTAATCCTAAAACTATATATAAAGGAGCTAAAATATTAATTCATCATTTGGAATCGTTTTAAAATGGATAAAAATCTAAAATCTTTGTTCGGTTATACTCTGTGACTGCTCATTTTATTCAGAAATCTGTAGTTTTATACAACTCTAGTGAAATACTTTTTTTTGTCACATCGGAATCTTCAAATGTTTTATTTGTAAAAATTTTATAAATCACGATTTTATCTATCAAAAAAAAAAGTAGCTATCGTGAAGTTGAAACTGAACGAATTTACAAAACTTTCAGTTATTTTAAAACGATTTTACATAAAAAAAAAAAAAAAAAAATCAATCAATATCAAACATCTCGTTCGTGAATTTAGTCCTTTTTTCTTGCATTTTTGGGTAAATCATCATATCTTACGAAGGATTTATTGAATTTATCGAATATGGTGATCACATGTGTCGAAAAAATGCTCTATAAATTCAAATTAATGATATTTAATTTAAAAAAACAAGTAGTCAGAGCAATAATTCGTTTTATTAACTGACACCACATTAATTCGGCATTTCGCCATATTTGATCGACATATTCTTCGAAATGAACCATTTTTTTTTTTTTTTTTTTCATACATACGAATATGACAACTAAAACTAAATCTGTGACCGTTTCGTAACCAAATTACCCAAAAGTATTTATTGATATTCCACTCACCAACGTCCTGAAATATCTGAATACGCATATTGTGCAACACATAGGTATAAACGCATGGCCCCATAGACATATAGTCGCTTCGCGTGGGCGATGTCATTCCCGTATATTATACACACACGGATAGGTATAGTTCTCTTAAAAGCCTTATATATCGGCCGTAAATAAACTCCCTTATGGAAGGTTAAAATAAACAGAGATCTGAAAAGAAAACGGACATAATCCCCGTATAATTTTGAAAATTTTTACCGAGCTTACGTCCGCCTCGAGATACATTCCAAGAAATTTGAAACGATTTTCAAGAATGTTTTAAAAACAATTTAAAAACATTCAAAATAAATTCTCAATAATTTCACGTAAATATTTTACCAGGTGGCAGGAAAACTAGAAATGATATTTGTCAAATTTTTAAAATGAATGATTTTCGTTTCTTTTGATATGTTTCGAAAAATATTGGACATAATTTTGTCGCGAATTCAGTTGAAAGTTATAATACGAAAAAAATGTTTTATTCAAATTTGCATTTTTGATCTGTGAATGAGAAAAGCAAGGAATAGAACTAAAGCCGAGGGAAAAAATAGCAAAGATTAAAGATAAAAAAAAAATGGGGGATGAAAACGAGGCGATGAATCTGCAATTTATACGGTTATGAAAGACGAGAAGAACGTGACGAAGCGGCGTGTTCTCACGTATCAAGGTATCAAGGTATACAGAGCCGATGTTCCAGAGTGTACATACCGGGGTACATATGGCCCCTACGTAAAGAACCGTGCATCAACAGACGAGTTACAAAATCCGTGCTCTCTTAGCATAGTCGTTATTGTAGTTGTGTCGAGAATTAACGACGCCCCGCTAACTATGAGAGAATATTTGCGCTTCTGTGTCCGTAAACTGAGCCGTTTATTTAAGTTATTATGTGAAAAGCTTATGGAAGTAGGGAAGGAGTAAAGAGGAGGAGAAGCGAGAACAGACGGTGTGCTTGCAGGCAAAAAACCGTGTCATTCGACCGCTTTTTGCTAACCGCGTGCGTTTGAAGAAGACCAAGAAAATGAAGAGATGCATCGAGGCGGGAAGATGAAGGAGAACCGAGATATTGGAAGCGACGAATTCCGTCGGTTTAACGACTATGACGGCGAGATGGACGCGGTGAATTATACCGGAAATAGGAGGGCTACTCACGTTTGCAGGCCTTCCGATGGGTGATCGGTCTTGCCGGGTCTCTGTAGTAGCCTTCTCTGCAATAGTGACAGTGTCTGCCAGCCGTGAAGTGTCGGCACTGAAGACACACGCCGCCGCTGACACGACCCGACAGCTTGTACAGCTCCATGTTGAATCGGCACTTTCGCGCGTGGAGGTTGCAGTTGCATGCTGAAACGGAAAGGAGATTGGTCAGTTCGAGAAGCTGCGGAATCTGGTCGGATTCATCTCATCCTCTCCAAAATGCTGTGAAAACCAACTTACTGGATTGAAAAGTTTGTGTTGAACAGTTGGAGGCGGTGATTCTGGAGAATCAATCCGCTGAACTGTTTGAATAAAAAGTTGAAAGAGAAACAAGTGTTTAAAACGTCTCTAGCAGTGACAGAATGAGACAACACCTTTACTAAATGATACAGGTGACTGACAAAGAGCAAATTCGAACAACGCAATTAACTATGATAGCTAGCTATTCGAGAAAACGTTTTGTAATTGGAAATTAATCGGACTACTAGAACTAGTAGATGTAATTAATGGGAACATTCTAATCACAGAAACTTTTCTCGAATTGTTGATATCTTAACTCGTATTATTCGAATTTTCTCCAATTCACTTCTATTGATTACCAATATAATCTCGTGTATTCTTTGTAATCTTTTTTACTCATTGTAATCTCTTGTATTCTCCGTTATCTTTTTGCAATCTCTATGTAATCTCAGGTAATATTTGTGATCTCCAGTAATCGTTGTAATCACTATAATCACACACTATCTCTCTGTATTCTTTGTAATCCGTGCAATTTTATAATTTTCGCAATTCTTGTAATCTCTATAATAATTTGTAATTTTTTGTAATCTTTGAAATCTGTCTGTAATCTTTAATAATAATTGAAATTTTTGTAATTTCAAAAAATCTTTACAATCTCTGTAATCGTGTGTAATCTTCCTGTAATTACTATAATAAATGTAATAATAATCAGTGTAAGCCATTCTTGCATAATGATTGCCACCTCGTTACCAACATGAGATAAATAACGTTGATAATTCACTGACAATGAGAACCTAAACTCTGCGAAACGGGTATGTATATCAGGAAAGCTTTACGACACCTTTTAGCCGTCTGATAAACTTGAAAGTCGAGAAGTCCAGCCGCCCTCAAAGCTCTCAGCTTTTCTTTAATCTCCAGACTGACTGACTGACAATGAGTATCGTTACACTAACCAGTGTTCAAATTTGTGGTTAAAAACAATCAGCCGAGGCGTATAGGAAGCTCGTTAGTATACGGAGCGTCGGACTGTTCGCTTTGTAAAGCACGCGTTCCTCGATCGTTCTTCTCCAAGACACTGTCTTTCCTCGAGCAAAGTGCAAACAGTGCGAGCTACACCCATCCGGTTCTTAGCTCTCTGTCATCGCAGCCCAGCGAAGAAGAAGAAGAAGAAGAAGAAGAGAATAAGAAGAAGAAGCTGCCTACGCGGGCCGGTTCATTATCATGTTTGATTTACGACGGTCGAGAGGGTGCTCCTCTAACGAAAAGTCAATATTTGCTGGATTAGTTGCGATATCTGTTCAGGTTTCGATCAATCGGTGACTGTGCCAGTCGACAGCTCCTCGAGTCTCCGGACTTAGATTTATGAAATTATAACAACAAGCCGACGGTAAACGGCTCTCTCGAGTTGTTAATAGGCCATTTTTTTCAGCCACTAATAACGGATCATTCGTTTCAAATTCCTAGAGGATCTATTTTTTTATTGTACCGACAGGATCCAGCCTAAGAGTTGGAAGACGGTAGAAGCAGACCAGACCTAACCACCCGATCAATCACCGTAATTAGTGATTAATCACGGCTTGTTACAAACTATAAAAATCGATGCCGCTTCGCTCTTTCTCCGATCATTTTCAGTCCGGCCAAGAGACGCGGCGTGACTAAAAAGAGTTTGTGTATCAACGACGGAATACATATTCGAAGGATCGATACCCACCAATTTCAAGCACCTATTCGACATGCCGTAATTCGTCTAATTGTAGCCTATCGAATGCCGATTACCGAATGCTCGCGCCGAAGTATCGATTCGAACAATTATCACGGCTTTTCGTCAAAATAATTGATCAGCAAGAAATTTAAAAACGTTGTGGAAGAACCCTTACGATAATTCGACAATTTTTTAACTGATCACACGTGTTGGCAGTAGAGCAACAATTAACAACTAAATCTTTCACACGATTATTCTAAGTGCAAAATTGTATTGGAGCTTTTTCTTACTCGATGGTTCGGTTGTCAAGCATCGATATTAGAAAAATAGAGAAAACATACCGCCACTGCATAATCCAAAGTGAAATAAAAAACGTCCAGCACTAATTTGCAGTCAGCACGATGGTTCCGAAAATTTCATTTGTCAAAGTTTGTTTCCGGAACGTGAGAAATCTTGAAGATCATCATTCTAAATCCGTCGAGTGTGTCGAACCCCTTGAAATGAATTTACCGAACTACCTGCAAGGGTCGAGAGGTCGGAAATGGGTTAACGTGACGGTTAAGGGCGGGGAAGGACTGGGGAAAGGGAAGAGAGGGGTAAACGGCAAAGTGTGAGGTGTCCGAATGAGCTTTTCGTCGTATATAGGTGATACCTAATTCCTGAAGAAGATTGCCCGGCATAGTCCAGCCGGAGAGAGAGAGTGGATGGAAAAGGGATGAGGAGGAGAGACGGCCGAGTGGATTCTCTCTCTCTCTCTCTCTCTTTCTCTCCCGAAGATTCCCAGGGGAACAATCAGCGTAACACAGCGGCTTCGTTGCAGGGCTCAGCGTCAACGCGGTGTGGGATTACATTTGCAAATTGAGAGCTGAACTGGAACTATCCTCTAATTACACGTCACTCGAACAGGCTTTGCCCGGGTTTAATTCCTCTGTGTTCCAACAACATGCGGTGAACACCGCGCCTCGGAATGTTTTCGGCCTTGATATTATATGTGTTCAGTATTATACAGTATACTAAAATACTCTCGAGTATTTTCGGCTAGTGATATAAGGTTTTGCAATGGTCGTGAGAAGAGAGCACGACACTTTCGGTTTCCATTTGCCCCGGACAACTCGGTGAGCTTCTGCTGCCGTAGATCGAAACAACCTTTATATCAGGTGGCTTGAGTTTCTGGTCACGTAGGAATCCTGTTGGCTCGTTAAGACAAAACGCCCCTTAGATAAGGTGCCGAGGGTGTCGGAATCTCCGAGGGAGGTCTCCCCAACCATAAAACAAACCTGCCACCAAGCCTCCGCACCTCGCTCGCGTCTACACGCCGCTACAGTCTACCCTAAAAAATTAACCGAGGAATACCCTCGAGGAATCTTATAACAGTTGGATACTACGGTAAGAAGTCCCGGGGAGTCGAAACTCAACTCAGTTCACAAAACATACGCACCTTAACTAAGAAATTTGAGGTGACATCCAAGTGGTCTCACGTTGAAAGAGAAAAGAACCAATTTTCCGGTTTCTACTCAGTTTAAGGAAAACTTTCGAGACCAGATTCACAACTCAAGAGACGAACAATACCATGGGAGTAAGATTTAAAAAAAAAAAGAAGCGTTGACGTATCAAGAATTGAACCCCATTTTTGTCTTGTCTTCGACACAGGATCGTGACCAGAAATTTAACCGTTCAAGACTTTATCGCGAATTGGAAATGCCGTGTAGCCTGTAACGCATGAGAAGAGTAGAAAGGATGAAGAAAATGATAGAGAGGAAATGCGGCGGAGGACTGAAGCGTAAATAAGCTATTAACGGCACAGGTGTTCTCTTCCCCTGTTCCCTTCTCTTACGGTCAACCCACGCACTATCTACCCACACGTGCGTACATAAATAAATTACCCGAGGCGTCTTGAACGCTGCCGCCGGTAAATTTCCCCGGAAACTTGGTGCCAGGTTAGACATTGGACCAAGGTCACGACCCTGCAATCCAACTCCATATTAAATCGAAGACCAATCCATTTAATTGATTGCACAGCTGCAGAGTTCGTCAGAGATTGCGGTGCAGTTTTCTACGAACAGATTTGATCGTCACAGACAGTTTCAGCCCCGATCACAATGATCCTTCGGACTTTTTTCCTGCCGAAGACACTGAACAGCGCCAGGTTTAATGTGAATGCCTATACCAGACCTCGAGTAGAAGAAGAAGAGACGGAGGCGAAGAGGCGGAGGGAAAAGAGACGGGCCACCAACGAAGCTCTGGAGATATCAGAATCCGTGGTACCCCTTCTGGACCCAGGTGCAAAGCGAACTGTCTTTTGTCTCTCTTTCTCTCTCTCTCTATTGCATCTCTTTCTCTCTAGTGGTTGTATCAGTGAAATTAATTAATATCAAGCTTATCTCGGTATAAATAATTGGTGCTAATTTGTGGCGAGATTATTATGACAAGATGGCGGAAGGAGAGGGGACCATGGCCCACGTGCAGAGAGGAATCATGTGCAAGTGGAAAAAAAAAAACGCCTGACCCAATAATTAAGCCGATCTTAAACGAGTAATTTGTACGAGATTTCCCACAGTCGAGATAAAATTCTTCGTTTCGATGCGAAGTAGAGGGAGGAAGAGAAAGGAGGGGAGAGAAGGGACTAAAGGCTCCCCTGTGCGTTTGGTGGTGAACGTCTCGGAAGCCTGGAGAAGAGAGGAAGAGGCTGTGGAGGTTCGATTAGTTATTCCGGACACATCGTGCGGGCCGTTTAAAATTAAAATCAGTTCATTAACCGATGCTACGTGGAATTTTTCCTTAATTTGGTATCTACGAGGTCCCAGCTTCTAATGGGGCGTATCCCTGAAGAGTTTGCTTTGTAACGCGTCCCACGTATGCAGAGACATACATATCCAGATACCGCTGCGCTCCTCCGGGTAAATTTCAACCAACATCACTCGAGCCAAAAACTTCGAGGAGTAGTATTGCGGCTACCTGGATTCCGGGCCCAAAACAACCCTTGTAAATAACTTATCTCGGGATGCTGTGCGATGGTGATCAGGGATGCAGCTGCGCTGGCAATCCTCGAACACACCCTATTACTGCGTTATAGATACTCATCAATCTCAAATCGGTTTTGTGCGAAAGAACCTGTTAATTATATCTGGCTCAGTTATTCGCCCGAAACAGGTTACGGAGTTGCTTTTTGATAGCGCTGCTACAGTATTAGATGTGGAAAATAACTTCTTCGGTAATTTAAGATGTAGCTTCTGCCGCGGCCGGTGTAATTGAGAACATAGCAAGGATACATTTTGGCAACAACGATATCCAAACGAAGGGATTACGAAATAAGTATTGAACAAGTGCATGTGAAGTTAATCAAGTTTAATTTGGTCAAACGTTCTCCCATCAAGATACAAAAAAGAGCCCAATTATCGAAAACTTTTTAGACATCGTGCTGTTCTGCTTTTTTTATAAATAAAGTAACCAAGAGGATTATTTTTCTGATAAAACTGAATTCAGCTGTCAATTCTAGCCTATTTCTATGATTCTTTTCAATTGAGCACTTTTTTACTGGACTGTACCAGTCCGATAAATTTCGCCTCTTTCTCTAGCTAATTCTAACCACTTTTCTTCATCCATCTTTTTTACGCTTTTTACAGATTTATTATCTCGTCGCGAGATGCATGCCTCGTTTATTTCCGACAGTATAAGACGGTTTAATTGAACCGTCCTTGATGCGAAATTAACCAGCTATCAGCTCAGACAGATCTTAACTGTCGTATTGGAAACTTTGAGCGAATATTGGAAGAACTTGAAGCCGCATCACAGACTACATCCGAGATTCAATTTTATCGGTAAATCGATCCTTGAACATATCGACAGCTTCGGTAATGAAAAGAAAACCCAGTGGGTTGAAGAGTTCATGAATTCTGATAACTTCACGCGATTTCAGGTAACTTATAGTGACTTTTTTCCAATCACTAGTTCCCGATCATATTTCCACCTGACTTCAGAGATGCCAGAATTTTTATCAGAGTTATTGCGATAGCTGGGCGAAAAAGGTTCTATCGAATTCACGACATAATCTGAAGAGCCTCAATCGTCATTTCCGTAACCCGACGAACCACCCTTATTCCACACATCTCAAATTTCCACTCTATAACACTCAGATTCGTTCCATACACAAATACCGTATTATCCAAATTGTGTAAAGTATGCGGTTCGAGAATGAAATTAAAGTGAATGGAAAAAACGGCATAATGAAGGAGGGAGAAAATCGAGTGTACATAAATATAAATTACACGGATGGAGGCACGCGTGCAGCTGCGGTACACCATACTGAAATCTCGTAACGGTGATTAATAGACCTTGGATCGTGAGGTACTATCGGTACAAGTTGCCACACCTCACCTCGCGTGATAGCGTGTATGAAATACGTTCAGATCTCGGTCCCTTTTTCCCTTTTTTCATCTCTGCTGTGACCGGCATATCCGAGTCATGGTCCAAACCATCTCAACTGTAACCACCGTCATCGCCACAAGCCAATATCACCCTGCAGTCCAAGGCTTGACTGTATTTGAAAATGCTCGAACGAAATCAACGCCATAAAACGGCCGCTAGATTTTGATCTAATAAACAGAGAAACACTATCGTGTTCAAGTACTCCAAGTTACTGACACTTACTTTATTTTTAATTAGCCATTAGTCACATAGTGAACCTTGCGTGATGTCGTAAACTGATTACGACGACAGTATAGCTCTATATTTTCACGCTTGTGAGATGGAGAGAAATATTCTAATTGTAAAGCTGAAACATTGCGGACCCTCAAAAGGGTTCAGAGTTTCTTTTCAAACTGCATTTTCGTTAAACGATCATTTATTTGTGTGAAAAAATTAATGCTTCTTTCGTGAAGTACTTTACAGTAGAGAATCATAATAACGCTGCGAGTTAGGAGCAAATAACGATTGATAGTACAAATAGCGGTCGAATCATGCGTTGAACACATGCTGATCGCATGGTTGAAGCAACGGTGGAAGCGCAGATGGTATCGACTTTGAAATTATAATCCAGCGTTTATCTCGTTGGCCTTAAGGGTAATTCGGCGTTTGAATGTGTTGCGTTCGGGTCTGCACCCGGGGTTGTATAACACACGCTGGACAATAGTTTCAATTAATCTCCCATAATTATGCGAATAATAAATCAACCGATCGATATCGCGAGGCCCAGCTATACGAGGATCCAGATCGACGACCGATAACGATCGCATCGATACGTGTAATTAATTACAAAACGCCCCCGCGGTTAGATCGCCTTCGGACTTTCGATGAAAGCTGGAGAGAGAGAAAGAGAAGGGGATCAACGAGCCGGAAGATGGACTGAGAAAGAAGAGGAAGCGAGAAGAGAACCGGCGCATTTTTAAAACCGTACGAGAATTTTCATTCCATCACCGTTTCGCCGGTGTTGAAGGAGGGATGAAGAGTTTGGGCCTCTCGGCTCCCCGTTGAGTGTGTAATTAACCTCGGGTCACCCATCAGTCTTCCCGACCAAAGTCCAATCGCCAACACCTCTCGCATTGTCCGCATCTTTTTTCCATCTCTGCTCAATTATACTCCAGGTTTCGTCGAACTATCGCCGATTGGCTTGGTGCTGCAGGTCAAGCTCCGAATGGTCAAGATCAAAACTGTCACTCCATCATCGTCGAAGCTTCTTGACGCCTGACATAAAGCTTTCGCCACTGGCCAGTCTGAAAAACTTTGAGATTTGACCATTTGGATTGATAATCCGGCACTGCGAGAGGAAAAGGAACAGAGAAACTGGGCTCAACATGCGAAGGTGTTTGGAGTGATCGTACAAGTCGAGTTCCAAATGACCAGTAACACAACCGTCACTTCATGATATGGATGACTTCTGTGGTGAATCTTCTGTATATTTTACACAAATATTTGGCTACTGACCGGACAAAAAACCGCTTCGAACTTTGACTATTTGGACTGATCTTATGTTAGCATGCGAAGTGGTTTGAAGAAATTTTGTAGGTCAAATTCCAAACGATCAAGATCGAAACTATGACTTGATCAACGAGAAAGATCATTGGGAGCACCCTTCTCGAGACCCAACATAAATTTTTCGCCACTGGCCAGACGAGGACTAGTTTGAGTTGTGACCATTTGGACTGATAATCCGGCACTGGAAGAGCAAAAGGAGAACAGAAAATCTTCGCCCAGCATGCGAAGTGGTTTGAAGTGACCCTGGAGGCCAAGAACTGGAACGAAATGCGCGAAATTGACGAGATGGTGTGACGAATCTATTGTAGTAGGTACGTAGTGTGATTGACAAGGGTATGTGGCGTAGGTTCATGCATGGTGACAATCGGAACGAAATTCGAATTGTGCAGGGCTCGACGAAATGATTCGAGTCGCGTTCTTGAACGCTGCAGGCAGTTGTGCTGGACTCGATCAACTTTGCGTCCATTAAGCCTGTCAACGGGTCTGCATCGATCAAATTATACAGCCACGTATTTTTGAGGGGCCTGAAGGCGGTTCGAGTGGTGGCCTGATAGATTCCCGCGCACGTACTTGACACACATTTTTTTACTGCCTGGTGTAATCGACTCGGAGTCGAAAGGGCCGAGCGTTAATTGGGAGTGAATCGCAACCCACGTGCTTCCGGGCTGTAATAGATGAAAAAAAAACAAAAAAAAACACTCATGGATCCTTGTACGAAAGTGAGATTATTCCGAACCAACGGTGGTATGGACCAATTTTATAACCCGCGTCCAATCAGCTGGTCGGAATTGATCTGCTACACGTGAGTGATGATTATCGTCATGGAGGATATTACGAATTTATAAATCTGGTTATGTAATATCTTTCTCGTATGGGCGTGAGCATCGATGATTAAATTATTATATCAGGGATGTTGCGAAAGTGCTGATATTTATCACCGAAGACGATCGAGCAACGTTTTTCTGCACCGTCATGCAGAGTCAAACTTCTCTTCCAAACTCTCGGGCTTTTAGGTGAACCATTGTTATTTGTCAACTAAATTCGGCAGAGAGTTAGTCGTGATTAGAGGTGCGTAGCTTTCTTTTTTAACAAAGAAAGAATATTTATTTATTTGAAAGGGTCGTTAGGGTGAAATTTAACCCATTTTAAATTCATTTACTGTAACGAAAAAACGAAGGTGTTGCGAGAAATGCAGAGTCTCTGTTTTGCTCATTTTCGTCTAAAAAATTAGGCGTAATTCAGAAGTCGCCATTTATTGTGAAATATGTTAGGCGTATAGAAAAAAATTGGATATATCTCTTGTTGTTAGCATTAAGTGAAATAAGCTTGGAAACTCATAAATTTCAACGATAGAAGCATATTGCTCGATAATTTTGAAATACTCACATTTATTCATAATTTTTCAACATTTCGCTTTCTATTGGATGTATTTCCAAAAACAGTTTTACTCTGCGAATATTAATTCTACAAATTTTTATTTGATCAATCATTTCACCTGTCTAATTTATTCACACTTACTCAGTTTATTTGAGAAACGATTCGACAATTACGAAACAAATAACTTCCGTTCGATTCTTACAAAACCGTGTAGACGAGTAAATATGTCTTTGCATTTTCGACGCAGTGAGAAAAAAAAAACCGTCTGTTCACTCAACAGAAGCGTTAATTTTTCAAACCAAGTAAATTGCACCTCTCATCAGCTGTTTCAGAGCGTGCAGTTTTCAATCAGTCAAAAATTCTATTGCACACGTACGTACGTATAATATATATTATCCGTGGTTGTATGTATATAGACACGGCTTACGCAGCGGACGTTGCAGAGAAAATTGTCTGGGGGGGAAAGAAAACAGCAGCGATGCTATAGATAGACGTGGCAGTGGTTTAGGGTCGAGGGTATATAATGCGACGGGTAGGAATAAGGAATTCGCAATAAAAAATAACAAGGAGAAAAAATATCCTGAGAGGAGAGGAGAAATATGCTCGTCGTCCCGGCATCGACTATCTTAGGACATCATCTCAAACGGTTTGACTTTAAGAAGGTTCGCCTACTGTGCGGAAAATAAAGGAAGAAGGAAAGAGAGGAGAGAGAGCGAGAGAGAGGATGAGTTAAATTGCCCGGGAAGCTGGAATTGGTTCGTGCTCTTTTATTACTTATTTTTATTTTCATTTTTTTTTTCTCTCTGCTCTTTTCTCCACCGAATAGAACGCAGTCGAGGGGATAGAAAAAGGTGACCGCGCGGCCCAAATTGGGCCTGTTATAATTCAGACGGACCCGCCCTGGGCCCGATTTTTTACAGATGAGTCAAAATCGAAGCGAGAAAATGAATGAAAAATACAGAGAAAGAGTTCCGCCATTGCCGCATTCTCGGCTATATTTTATTATACGTGCGAACTAGTTTATATAACTCTGATTTTGGATTTGGAATATTGTGAGAACTTCTTCATAAAAAAAAAAAAAAAGACACGTGATGAGAATTTTTTTTAACCCTTGTTCTAAAAAATTTCGACAATTGTAACGAAATTTGGAAAGTAATTTTTACCCGTCAACGGAGCAGTTAATTTCAATTTTTGTTTAAGAAAAAGCGAGATATTTTACTGGAAATTCTTCGATCTTCGTAACGTTTGTGAAGAATATCACAATCGTTTAGATCGAAGAATTTTTCATTCAACCAATCGATAAGAAGTAGCGATTTTCAAAGATATAAAATCAAGATACATGAGTGTAAAAAAAAAAAAAAAAAAAAACACAAATCAAAACGCGTCGCACATTTTGAAAATTGACTTTCAGGAAACAGTTTGAAACTATATCTATAACACGTGGACACCTTAAAATGTAGACGAGGATGCGATTCGAGTCGACGTTCTAAAGAAGACAAAAGGTAAATTCGTGAGCGTATTTCTAACGTTTCTTTTTTCCACCTCTCTCATCCTCTTTTCTCCTTATTTTTCAACGCATATACACACATGTGTGTGATACCGCGTGTAGTAGACGTGGCGCGGTGCGGCGCGACTGGAGAGAGAGTCTTGCGCATTCGTTTGCCCAGAGTAAACACGTGACTCTCCATTCATTAAACACAATGATACAGAGACCCAGGAGCGTCGCAAGGGAAGGACGCTCTTCAAGTATATACATACACACATTTACATGTATATAACATCATATAGACCGCTGGTGGATATATTTTTTCTGTCAGTTTTGTAGGGATAGTCAAACAAGCACAGAAGAACTGCAAGCCTTACGTTGATAGCGCTGCAACCAGACGGGTTAAGAGATCTGTCTCTCAGTTTTCTATCAGAATTCGTTTAACCCGAGGAGAAAAAGAAAATAGAAATTTAAACCACGAGTACAGGAATCCAGGTAAAAAAAAAACTTTCCTTCGCTTCTTAGGACAGTTAAATTATATGTTTCGATATGATGGCTCAACGAATAAATAAATATTCTATGAAAATTGGTCAAATGATTTTGAAAGACATGAATTTTTTAAATATATAATTTAGAGTATAATCAGTTCACGGAAAAAATGAGCCTCGAATTTGACAAACGGCGATTTTTGATTATTTAACGAGAAACTGAAAAAGAATTTAACCTTGTTATAAAATTATCCAATAACTGTATTTTATGAGCATGACTTTCGGGCTGTGAATATATTTCGACATTCATAAAAAAATTTTCAAACAGTTTCACTTTTCAAACCATGATTCGATCGTACCTTTATTTATTCAATTTTACAATCGACTATAAGGCTCGTGAATCATTAAAGCAGTTCAAAATTCCCGCGTCGCCGAGTTGCGCGCGCGCTCACGCGGGAAATTCAATTTCCAACAAAGTGAAGCGACGCCGACGGGATTCCGACGTGTCAAAATTGACACTCGCGGTGGTTTTCAGGCACCGAACGATATAACGAAGAATAAAAAAGAGCGAGAATACCTGCGGAGGTGCGACTAGCGTGCTAAATCGAGCGTTAAATATGTTTTAAATTGAAGCGAGTAGTCGGAGCGACCGGCGCAATATGAGCACTCCGTTTACCGGGTGTAATAAAAGAAAACAAGACGAGGGAGTAAGATTCCAGCCCGCGATATGTACTCGGCTCGGCCCACTTATGGGTGGGTGGGCCCCCTTCTTTCCCTCTCTCTCTCTCTCTCTCTCTCTCTCTCTCTCTCTCTCTCCACTTCTTTCTTTCTCTCTCTCTCTCGCTCTCTGGATCCCTCAGCGACGATACTCCGTTCGATCTGTCAATCCGCGGGGTTTGATTTATCGCTGCATCACGTGAGCCTGTCAGTTGGCACTCAGCAGGAATAGAGGATTGAGGAAGAGCCGAATGTGAGAGTGAAGGGTGGAGGAGAGAGACACCGAGGCTGAAAGCTCCGAAGGATGATGCGGATGATACGCGTGGCGACGGGAATCGAAACTAATCTCGTTTCGGAGAATTTCATTAGGAAATTAGCTCCTGGCTGTATAACATGTGTGTGTGTGTGTGACACATATGTATGCACACTGTTATACACAACGCTGTTGCAGGGTAGGTGTCACTGCTGATTTGAGTGCCGGTAATCATTCGGGGCTACTCAGCTTGCAGTGGATATTATAGTATGTATAGCGAGCTTAATCCTCCTTGATGCAGACCAAACTTTCGGTCAAAATTACTAATGGCAATTTCATCTTCTTCTCGATGAAATAAAATAACGTTGGAAGCAGTACGAATAGATATTCAAGTATATGAGTATGTCTGGTCATGCAAGAAGGCGCAACAAAATTGCGACGTTCGATTTTAACAGTAAGAGGAACAATTTTGGAAACAAAGTTTATCGAAAAATTCAGTTATCTAAATCGTGAGCTTCGATCAAGCAAGATCAAGAAAAACGTTTCAGAATTTTGATCATCGGCAATCATCAACCATTTTACTCAGGGATTGTTATAAACATATGTATAAACCTGCTCATTTTGAATTAATATTATTGAAACTGCAGTTTCAAAAAGTCTCAAATTTCGCTAGGAAAAATGATTTTCGTTCGACAGCTTTTTGAAAAATGCAATACAAATATTATACGGTAACGAAATCTGTGTTTTAACTTTGGTATAACCTAATCCTAATGATCGAATTTTTTTTTTACTGTTCGAAATATTCGAAAACAAAAATATACAACGCCAAATAAAATTTGACCAGTTTTTGAATAACTGATCTCAAATTATGACATATAAAATAGTTGCATTTAATTCTCCCGTATTAATTCATGTAAAATAACTTATAATACCGTCAACGAATTTCATGGTTATAAATTTGCAACACGTACAACAAGGTGTAAACATAACCGGCATAAAAAGCGGTTAAAATAAATATATATGTAAAGGCGAACAAATGTAAAAAGAGAAAAAAAAAAGTCGCAACATTACATAGCTGCGTGTATTTTAATGAGAGCTAAAATCAGCGAGTAAACGTCATATAAATCATCACCGCAAAGCAGTAAATTTTGCAAGCAAGTCGTTTTACTTCATGAAACTCGAATGTATAGGGTGGCCTCTGTATTTAGGGATTTAATTAAACTGCGCCATGAACTTAGGTCGGCTACACTTTGCTTGTAAACGGGGCAGTGGCAGCCTTTATGGGTTATAATAAAACACAAGGCTATATTATTATACGTATGCATTGGGAGTTCGATACATAAAGTCATGCAGTGTGTTTCTGAATTCATCCATAATAATAAAAAGTTCTTGATAGTTAGAAAATGAATTAAAAAAAATAATAATTATACGTCAAGATTTGTGATATATTATAGAAAAATTTTCATCAATATTGAATTATTACAGTCTTGTATTAAGATCCATGGTTGTGCCAAATTTGTAAGAAAAAAAAATCGTTTTTACGAAGGATCCAGAGATTTTCTTTCACGTAATTCTGTTACTTTAATTTTATGGTCGGTAAAAGTTGCAACTAAAAAGAAAAAAATCGTGCGTCGTAACGTCGCAGAAATTTGAATTATGTAGTTTTTCAATTCGCCTTAACATTCTATGATCTACGTCGGAAATTGAACGGAAAATGTACGCAATTAATAAATCTGTTCTATTTCTCCGCCGTTTTCATTTTCTGACTCCGTCATTTTGCGCCGATTTACGTTTACATCGAAAGCAGTGATTTGGTATTACACAATTTGTGCAATGATCCGTTGCGTTCGGAAAACTATTTTTTACAAAGTCATTGAAACAGATTTTTGTCTTTTCTTTTTTTTTTTTTCTTAGTTTTCTCAGAAAATTTAGAGAAAACAGTGGTTTCAAGCAATTTGAAACGAAGCATTGGCACATCTAAACTTATTTCTACTAATCAAGTATTTTTCTAGTTTTAAAAATATCTTCGCAGCTTACGTACAATGTATAAAAAATTTTGTGAACACTCAATGTTCGATTATCAGACAAAAAAAGAAAGTTACAGTCGGGCTATGATATTGTTTTCCCTGCTTCGGGATTTCCCAACATTTTTTTCTTATCCTTTGGACACAGCAATTTCAAATTGAGTAGCAATTTTTTAATTCTCTTTTTTTTTTCAAAGAATATTAATAAATTGCACCAAAGCGTGATTACAGTTTAAAGCAAAATAAACCACAACAATTCAAGTCTTCTCGAATCGATTTTTTTAACAAATCGGTGCAGGATTAAAAAAAAGTAAAACGGTTATAAATGTTCCGTTAACATCACCTAAAAGCACATCGCCGCAGTGTTACAAAGTTCCTGGTAAACTCGTCTCCCCCTTTTCACTCTGACACATGACTTCCTGGGCTCGGAGAATTGGCGTTAAGGTCGCTTATAGAGAGGCGTCGAATGCAGTAATTCCGAAGACAATAAAGGAGGCCCTAAGAAAACCTAGTCTGAGAGATTTATGGATTTGTGAGACCGCGTACCTTGTGGGAAAATTCACTCCGCGTCCCATAATATGAGGCGAGAAACACGCGCCTCTGCCAAAGCTCCGGGTTGTTGTTCCAGGCCACGGCCATGTGTCACGAAAAACGAAGCCTCTGGCGACAGGAACCCGACCTCGAACTCCCTGTGCGGTTCCCGATGGAGTGTCAAACTGCCGATTACAATGACCCGAGGGTTGCATGTCGGAGACTCGAGTTACGCGCACGCCGAACCCAAAATCGCGAAAATTTTCTCCTCTTTGACCAGTGTTTCCACGACTTTTTTTTTATTACTTGGTTTTTTAACGAGGGGTGGGGGTGAGAGTGTGGGAAAGAAGGAGGGATGAAAATCTAACTTAATGACAAGCTGTTTAACTATCTAATCAACTGACTACTTGACGACATATGTACTTGACGAGAAAGATATGATATATCGAAGATTTCAAAGTGGCGTTAAGGTTGATCCAGTTTAATTCATCTGAAACACCATCAAACACCAATAAAATTGAAATACTATCAATTTCAACTAGTGTAGGACAGTTATTGATGACGTTGAAGAGATCCCATTGTCGAATCATTCTTACAATGAAAAGAATCGCAATGTTTGATCGATTTTAGTAATTCGGGGCTTATTTTGTTCGTAAATTAATTCTTTGCAAAACTACAAGAACAGATCTCGAATAACTGTCGAGTTTGTTTCATTATAGTATTGGTTTAATCAACTGAAAATCCAAATAGAAAATGTGACTTTGTTAACTTATCTACGTATTATACGGTTTCTACGTAATGTACGAGTGATTTGCTTCAAAATATGTATATTCATGATTTGTGTAGAATTCATTGAGGTATAATATGAGCTAGTATTTATTAAAATTGAATAAACTATTCGTATTTCACGTCATCGGAAGCTGTTCCGACAGTGAAACGCGTTTCAGATTATTAATTATTGAACGATTTCGATAAAAACTGACGGCTCTAAATTAGTTTCTTCACCAAAATGACGGTTTTCTCATATAATTTATTAAAACCTAATCAAGTTTAATTAACTCTGTACCTCTGTTCCTCAATTATTCCATTTTTACAATTTTTAACCGAACAGTACACCCATTACATCCTCAAACCCGGTGTTAAAAAAAGACAAGTTGTTTACGAGGACGCCTGATTAAATCCTGTAAAATTCATAAATATTCTGAAGAATATTGTAATAGGTAATGAAAACATAGAAATTGTGTGAATAATACAGACAAATGCATTTCACAAGGATTGAGTCAAAGCTCCTTCACTTTTTCCCGTCACGAGACGTGAAGGAACGTAAGAAGATCCGAAGAAATGGTCGATTTTTCACCGGCACTTTCTATCCTTCACTCCTGAGTATCCTGACCCTGATCAGAGCGCTGCCACCATTAAATTGTGGCGAATTTTCACCTTCGGAACTGAGACTCATATTTATATACTTCATTTACGGTTTTTTCTCGAGAGGAGTTTCCTTCCCAAAGATCCAAATTCATACCTGATAAAGAAAACCAATTTCTTCCTACGGGGCCAAAAATCCTTCCCCCATAAGTCTCAACCCATATATATATTCGAGTTCTCGACGTGGATTTTACGCTACAATTCCTCACTCGAGACTCAATGCGAGTGAAGTGAGATTTGAAATATTTATACAGATTATCTGCGCAACGTTCGAAACTCAGGATCGGTCAGGAAATTCTGTAGAAATACTCCAAGTGCTCAGAGAATCTCGGATTTTCCCGTTTCTCGTATAACTGAAGACTAGAGCGTAAAATGTGAGCATCTTTCTTATGTTTCTGTTCGTATTTTTAGACATAATGTGAAATTATGAGACTTCCTTGAAGTTGAACTATAAGATTAAATTCCTTACAAAATTTTTCAAACACCTGCAGCCTGAATTCTATTGTTTTTTATTCTATTTTCCTGACGATCAGGTTTAAAATTGTTAACAAATATTAGGCACTGAATTGTTTTTTTTTTTTTTTTTTGTTCACACTTTTTCCGATACAAAATTAAACTTTTCAGGATGTTAATATTTTTCGCGTTTGCCAGGTTCAATTTTTTTTTCATTTCCTGCTACGCAGTTATTTGGAAACCGTTTTTTTTTTTCCTCCATTCGTTAAAAATGAAGTATTATTAGCATTTTTATTTTCAATTATTTCGCTTACTGATCGATGACATGTTTTCTGAAATCAATACCTAAATTTCTTAAATTTTCTTTCGGGTTTTAGAATAAAATTTCCCAGCAGATTTTCAAAATCTACTGTCGATTCGAAAATTCAGAGGTGTTTGAAACGGTCCATTTTTCGCGCAATTCTCCTTAATATCGGCAAAAAAAAACTAGAAAAGCGAAAAAAAAACGTTATTCTCTTCTGGTAAACCCAATTATCAAAACGTTCGGTTTAAATGCTCAGCGAGGCAGCGGGACGCGGTAACAAAACCCGAATATCCCGGGTCTCCGGGGTGGGTCAGGAACGATAGAACCACCCCATTACTGGCTATTGTGAATAACAGGCTAAACTCGAAGAAACTCTGGTCTCGCTCGCCGCGCGATTATTCGTCCAGAAAATCGCATGAGATTATGGTCGGTTGTACGAGTACATTTATTTTGTTCACCCGCTACGTCCTGCAGGACGTTTCGAAACGTGCCCTGACGGATCTCCAAATTCACCCCCGTCTTCACGCGCCTCATCGTTCAATGTCGAAGCATGTCGAAACGCAATCGAAGATCGGGATATTCCTTTAAACGGGCAATTTCACCGCATTAGTTTTTGCAGCTCGCCCGCAAAAAATCCTTTTGGAGTTTCACCGCATGAGCTTTGAATGATAAAGGGATGCTTCAATTTGTACAGAAGAAGGTTGGGGCTCAGAACTTGGAGGGGGGTGGTGGGGTTAATATTCGAACAATTCATCTTTTGTTATTCCATTTTCGCATGTTTCATATTTTGATATATCAGCCATTCGAAATATTGTTTAATATGTAATAATAAACAGATGTGTAATAATACATTTCTAAATTTTGATCCCTGCCCCAACAGAAATAGAGTGATAATGAAACAGTGAATTATAAATTTTCGTCATTTTTGATGAAGTAATTTTGATCCTAGTAATTATTTTAAGAAAATTTTTACTTTTCGCATCACTATACTAATGCAATTCTCTTTTTCTACCATCATTGTAGGAGTTTTTGGAAAATATCAATATTTTTCACAGAAGTTAAATGAAGAATTGTTCATTTTCATCTTTCTAACATTCTTAGGACTAAAACCAAGGAAATAAGTTTTCTTTACGTTAATTGTATGACATTTAATACTGATGTAATGTGAAAAAAAAAAAAAAATTCCAGTCCAATTGATAAAAAGTTAAGTACAATTTTCTTCGAAGGATTTACAACGCTGCAACAAATGTTTCATTATTTTTAAACAAATGACAGTTAACATCATTGTCTTGATGAGCAAAATTTCTAATTCATGAACATGGTAAATAGAACAGCTACTTTTTTCGCTTGTAGAAAGTAAAGATTTCAAAAAAATTTTACCGCTCTTTGAAATTGTACAGCTGTAACATTATATAGGTACATATATATACAGGTCATCACATTGACTAAGACCGAGAATAAAAATGAAAGTAAAATAAGAATAGAAAGAAATTTGAAAACGGACGAGAAAGAACGAGATAAACTTGTCGAAAAGAAAAAATAAATAAATGAATAAAACGTCTGCGTATAATTTGGCGTTTCATCACGTGCAGCCAGTCAGGAAATTTTCTACATCAATGTACATATGTATACGTCCACATAAATTATATATAGAAATATATTAATATACATATATCTATATACTTACATGACCACTTGTATATGTACATATATAATATAATGTATGCATAACTCGTACATACTTAACGACAAGATATAATACCAACATATATTAATTCCTGCGCAACGAAATTAAAGTTCGACACACCGAATCTCGCGTCGTTAGATCGCTCGTCGTATTTAATGAATCGTATGTTCCGGTCATCAGATGCGCTAAGATCCTGATGCATAACCACAAGGTGTGGCCCCTGCTGCCTCGACGTAATAACCCCAGCCGCATCTCATAACGTAACCATCGAAGCCAAGACCGCGCAACATACATGGTGACCTTACTTTCAACTAAACGTATATTTTCCGGATTTTTGTCTCTCCGAAGATGCGAATTTTCCGGAAGTAAAGGTGGAACCGATGGTTTTAGGAATTGAAAATTGTGACAATTTGCGGCGACTCGTCGCAATGAATAAATAAATCAAAGGCGTATCGCCAGATCGAATTATTTAGTTTTAGAAAAATGAAGGTATCCGCATTCACTTGATGAACAAACGAATGATTTCGATTATATAATTGGACATCGTGATTTTTACGTCATTATACGCGATTCTCGTTGATTTCCTGATTGGTTAGAGTCACAGCATCAAATCACTGAGAACGCTGTCAAGATTTAATTTTTAATAAATGAAAATCATTAGGTGGACAAAATAAACGAAATTTAACTTGATGGGTTAGAAGTTAATAGAATATCAATGATAATTCCCAACAATTCGGGGTTTACCTCAAGACTTAAACGATTTTTTCAGCACTTTGGCGTGATTAATTTGAACAACTTGATTTTCAACTGTTTAATTTATGATTTCCTATTCACTAGCTTCAAAGTATGCAAAGTTACAAGATTGTGATTTCTTATCTCAACTTCGACGCAGCGCTAAAATAATTGTCTAACTTGTTTTTAGAAGACGAGCAGGTATGTCGTTCTATTTTTCCAATCTCTACCGAATTATTGAAAATTATACGACTATCCACGATTTCTTATTACACAAAAAAGCTCGAGGGCTTATTCGAACTTTTTCAGCATCGACGTGCTCGCCAATTTTCCGCATCCTTATACCACCTTATACACCGTCCTTGATGTCTCTAAGCCGAGTCGTATACCTTGTAGATTACTGCGATGTCACGGGTGTCGAAAGGGGCATTAATTCGCAACGACGCGGGTCGGTTTCTGAGCATCGGGGACATGCCTCTTAAATACACGTGTATGAAATACTTACACCTCGTACCGCATCGAGGAGCGTCGAGTTTTAGACGATTATATTTTCCACCGCAAGTGGGCGTCGTTTAAGCGACCGTAATGCCTGGTGTGATGGCGTATTTACCGCCCACAAGACTTCGCTACGTATAATAAGCACGAGATGTCGTACACTAACTCGTGAGAGACGCAGGGTCTTAGAAATCGGTAGAAGAATTCTAGATATCTTGATATTCGCACCAACGCGCAAAATCAATTTTTTGCTTATTTGCTCGCCGACGCATTAGTCTGAGGTTACTGAATCTGGAATCATCCATGCACTTTGAAAATCGGTAGCTAATTTGAAATTAAAACGACCAAAACTTGATTTGGAATTGTAGAAGATCGTTTGGATTCAACCGGGAGAAACCAAAACTGAATCCGAAATCATGTTTAAAATATCGTATTCAATCGGCATCGAGATTTGCAAATTGAAATCGGTTGAAGAAATTTGAACTTGGACGTAAAATCGTACTAAACTGGTTAGAATATCGACTTTGAACAATCAAATTCGAACTTTAAATCATTTCAATTAATTATCAAAGTTTGTGAACCTGTATCAGCAGAGAAAAATGAAAATCGTAGAATATTGATTGAAGTATCGATGAAACGAACCAGGATCACACTGTCAATCGTGTAAGATAGAAAAATAATTTGAAATCGGTAGTGATTAAAAATCGGTAGTAAAACCGTAGAAATTGAATTGAAATATCAATAAAACAGAATTAAAGTCGAACTAAAAGTCGTTACGATCGAAATCGGTATAAAAGCTTTTACAAATCAAAATCAGCGAAACTGGATAAAAGTAAGAATCGGCAGTTAAGAAGTAAAATCGTTTTGAATTCAGCATAAAACTGTTTGAATGTCAAAAAAAAGAAAAAAGCAAAAACTGGTCGAAAAATTGTAAAAAATAGTCGAAATTACTTGAAACAAAAACGAAGATCTTGAAATCAACGTGTATTGATTGAAAATCGGTATCCAGAGAAAGAGAATAATAAAAATTAAATACAAAATGATTAGAAGATCGATTAAGAGATCGATAAGAAAAAATTGTAAGAAACGAAAAAACAAATCGTGAGAAATCAGATCATAGGATAAAAAATTATTCTCAGAATGGTGAAAATTGTATGAAAAATAAACTTTAAAACAAAAACAATGAAGAAATCATTTGAATTAACAGAACTTGTAGACCTTATAATAAATAATCCTTCGTACAGAGTCTCGAGAGGGAGAGACAGAGAGAGAGAGAGAGAGACAATTATACGGAAGGCATATGGAATCCAGGAGAAGACATAAGCCGGCGAATTGAGCTTCGGGACCCCTTTCCTCTGCGTGAATACAAAATCCTTGTATTTCTGTACCTACGTGCGCGCGTGTGTGTTTATTCGTAATACCCGGCAGCGCGTGTAGAGTTAATCTAAATCCGCCCCGAGGGACGAGTGTGCCATTGACGGGAGGGAGGGGGGAGGCGGCAGCAGAAATCGCATGGAGAGAAGCGGAGCCTCGGAAGTTGGCCGTCCGGCGGCGCTTCGCCGAGGGCGACACGCGGCGTCGACGGAGCGTCCCTGGAACTAAACTACCAGGAGGCCGGCGATCGCCGCGCGCAGATATACATCCATCCACCCGGCACGCGGACGATGGTTCTACAAATGAGTTAATTAGCTCCTGCCGCTGGAGCTGAGCCCCGTTTTTCGAAGGAGGCTGCAAACAAGCCCCCGCGCACGTGTTGCGCCGGGAAACGTAATATAACTTAGGGAGAAATAAATCAGGGGGAGATGCTATGCTGGCTGTGTAACATTGGCAAACAGATATTTTCGAATTATGAGCTCTACGCTTCAGCAATGTAAGGGATTGGATTTCACCCGAGGCTCCAGATGTGATTACAAATATTTAACACTCGGAGGGATGTCGAAATCCAAATTTTAGTTTGCTGGATTATTTTAACCTCTGAAAATCTAAATAGTTTCCTATTTTACTTTCGATGATTTTACACTGAGCAAATTATTGTCAAACTTATTTTAAATCAATCTTTAATTATACCGATCAAAAAGCTCGACCATTCATTTTTTTTACTTCACGTTACACTGAATAAATAAATACTCGATTAAAAAAAAAAGTTTTGAAGATTTTAGAAGTGATTTAATGAAAACAACAATCGCAACGTTCATTTTCACGATTTCACGACGAGTTTTCATGTTCGACTCGGTTCCTCAAAGAGGCTGGTAATGTTTTTTCAGCCTCCACTCGTGCACACACGTATACATATAATAATAATAATAGTAATAATAAATTCGCGAGGCAGAACCGTGTTAACAGAGCTTTAGAGTGAGCCCCTCTGATTAATATAAGCGTAGGTGGGTATTTATTTGGACGAGTGAAAATAGACAGAGAGAGAACGGAATAACAAGAGGCGTATAAGTTAACACGGGCTATTGCTTATATGATCCTTCCGAGAATAAATAGCTATGTATAATGCGATCTCGTGGAAAAAATCGTAAATCTCGATCGTTTTGCACCGCTGCAACACGATCAGAGTTTGCCTTTATGTGCCAGTATGTGATTATGGGCGGTGTGTAGGTATATGTATAAACGTGTATGCAAAGTATCAGGACTCAAACGGTTATATGCATACATACATTGTATGTGTATGTATATGTATATATGTATTTATTTCTAAAACGTTTTTTACCACTTTACACATGCGAGAAATCGTTCCGATCTCGATCTCAGGATCTAGGAGTAAGATTTATCCGAAATTGAATCCGGGTCTACGAAATTTTGAAAACACCGTAGGTGACTAATAATTGAAAAAAAAAAATCATCAGCGATTTCTGTACAACAAAAAGTATATATTTTAAGGCAAATCGCGAAGCAATCGTGTTCCAAAGAATTAATTTCGTTGATCGAAGAAAGAATAATTCATTGATCGTAAAAGAAATTTCTGACCATATTATCATTATAAAGAAAAAAGTCTCGAAAGTGTCACTAAAGCTAATATGGTGTCATATACATATGATGACTAAAAAAAGTCCACATGGTAGAGAAACAAATGTTAAAACACTGAATTTCGACTGTAAACATCTTTTTAATAACAATGTCAAAGAAATCACATTCTTCTGTCTTTTTTTTTTTTTTTTTTTTTTTTTTTTTCTACCCAAAAATTTATATTGCTTGTTTGATTACGATGAGAAATAGCCTATTTTACTCGAAAATAAAGTCTCTTCAAATCTTCTAACAATAACTTAAGATTTTAAATAACAATGATGTCTAATAAGAAAAAGTTTATCGCATGTAAATCATAATGACGATTGTACACGTCAAATTTTTTCTTGCGAATGGATGAAGTAAGAGAAATTTTAAAAGCCTTACCTCAGCTAAACTATATACGAATTTTTTGGTATAAAAAAAAGTATAAAAACATTATAACATCTCTGTTCGATAAAAATGTTTTGATACCCAATTTCGATGAAAATATCTCACCCAATTGTACGTCTCACTAATTACTTAATGCGTAACATAATTAAGCGTAAACGTGTAACTTCGTTTGCAATTTGTTACTAAAAAATTCCGCATCACGCGTTTCCAATTCATTCCCACCCTCGCGAGAGCAATAAGAGAAGAAAAAAAAAAAAAAAAGTGAAAGTGAAAGTGAAAGAAGTATCAAGATAAAATCAAATAACAAAAAATCACGACACCGAAGTTAAAAAGAAAAATCGGTAGCAGCAAGCTGCCGCCACTCGATAATTAAACGTTTGAAATATCGCGTTTTTCGAGGGTCTCTATTCATGAATGGGGAATGATTTGGGAAAGTTTTCTCGGGGCGGAGCGCCCTCTGAATATACCCATGTATTATATGTATGTTTATCCGTTTCACGATTCCCCTGCAATATGCGGCCGTGTTTATTCTGATCCTGCGGCGCGGAGCCTCGAAAAAGGACCTTTCTGCTGGCCCAGGTGCTACGAAGCAATGCCGCATTGTTGCTTCAGGTGCGCCCCTCGGATTCCCTCGATATATTTTCCAATTTCATTTCAGGCTAGCTGTATTATATATATATATATATATATAGATATATATACATATATAAGCTCGACAAACGCGACAGGCTTGCGATGGAAAATGTGCCGTGTCTGCCCGCCGGCTGCAATGATTGATCGATCGCTCTCCGAGAGACGGCGAACCGTCGTTTATAACACACTGAGGAAAAAATTTAATTTTTCAGAATTATTACGTGTCGATAGAATAATTGAAATACGTTTAAAATTGGAAAAAAAAAAAAAAAAAATTCTACAAGTGTTTAGTCCGATTATATTACAGTTTTCTACTCTACATTTGGTACTTATTGTAGCGTTGAATACGTTTTTTTTTTTTTTTTTTTTTTTTTTTTGATTGATTGACTACATTTTTTCAGTTGAACAAAACCACAAATTTCATTTATTGTTGCATCGGCAGCAAATTATCGCAATAGATAGAAGAAAGGAATCATTACAGGTACAAAAATCAGTTTCATCTTGTACCCAGAACTATGTTTTCAATTAGATATGGTAATAGTCGAAAGTAGTTGAGGGCTGTCTAGTAAGCAAAAGTAAAAATTCCTGCTGGTTTTATCAGATTTTTTCAACTTTTAAAGGAGAGAAAAACAAACAAGCGAGTATCTCAAAACAGAAAGAGGTAGGTAATAGTATTTTGTTACGATGAGATAAAAATTATCAACATCGGATTAAATATTGGTTGAAAATGTTCTGCACAGTTTCGGAATTGTGTATAAGATTTAAAAAATTTGTATTTTAGATTTATGATCAATCTTTGCAACATGTGATTTCAATAATTTTCTACTAGTTTTGTGGATTATTCAAGAAAATTCGAAAGCTCGGTTGAGAAAAATTACGGCAATTAACTTAACCGATGCAAAAAGAATTAAATTTAAACAAAGATTAGAAAATATAGGTTATAGAAACTATGCAAATATTTTTTATTAGTAGTTAAAGATAACCAAAATCGCTCTAGATTCGATTAAATATTTCAATGAACAGTCTTGGATTATAATGCACAGAGCTTGTAAAAAATCTGAGTAAAAGGTACACAATTATTAACTAAATTTCATTATTCCGCTTAGGTTGAAATTCTTGAGTACAAAAAAAGGATACAACTTTTTGCATACGATTTAGAAGAATCATGGTGAAAATTGAAAACACTTTAAATTATTATTCAAATGAATTAAACGTCATCGACTAGACAAACGGATTCGATTTTACCTTTAAATTTCCTTGTTATTAATAACAATTTTACTACATAATTCTCCAGCTACTGTACATAACAAAATTGAGTTTTTCAGTATTTCCATATTCACATGCAGGGACACACGATGTGAACTGAGGTAATACATGCACTAAAAAGATGAAAAAAGGCGTCCGACAAGTAAGAGGACGCGACGTGACGCAGCGAGACAGCTCACTCGGGGTAATTAAACGATTAGAAAGGCTAAACGTCGGAGGCTAATTACGCCGACTTAATTAACCGAATAAATCTGCTATTACAGGAGCATCAGTCACTCTGCGAAGACTGATAGATACTCAAACCGCGCCACAAGCTCGGGAAAAAATTTGGCGGGTCTAGATCCTTACTTCTGATTTGTAGATAGGCAACTTTCTCTATTTTCCTATCGAGGGTCGGACAATTTTTAAAAATCATTCACCATCTCGAAGAGGTAAATCCCGAATTTAAAAAGTTCCAAACCGGATTTTTTAGTGACGAAAGTTAAAGTGAAGAAATCAAACTTCCGAAGTTCCTAAAGTGCGAAAGTGAAAAAATTCAAAAACTTGAAACATCGAAATTCCGAATGACCGAAGATTCTCAGTTCTGTGAATTTCTGGCGTGGTGAAATTTCACGACTTTGATCTTTCTTTGTTTTGGATTTTCGATATTTTTACGCCCGGAATTCTGGTCATTCTGATTCACGGTTTTTCTGATTCTTTACACGCACTCGTTGAGTAAACGACGCTGTGTGAGTATATTTTAATTTTCGGAATTTCACTCATATCGAAACTTTATTGTTCGGAACTTTGCCCCGTCGTAACTTGAATTCTCAGAATCTTGCACTTCAGAACTTTGTGCCGTCGCATTTGGGACCATTCGAAACTTTATTGGTGCAATCCAAATTTTCTATGAAATTTTTCAAGTAGAGCTATTTTTTCCTTAGATTTTCATTCTTTAATTTTCAATTCTAATTGTTCTCTTACCCAATCCAATTTTCCTTATCTTCATCTTCGATTCGTCAAACTTTCCATTTTCTGTTGTCGATCCTCTTTCATATCTTTTATCTACAGTTCGTTTCTATTTTCATTCCACTTAAATTTTCCCGAGATATAATAAGACCGGGCAAATTTTCTATATATAATTGCATGGAGATTAATTGCCAAATGTTAATTAGATCGTTTCGGTTAATTGCATAATAACCCTGAAAGCGATCCGACAGCGAAGCGAATGAGTCTCTCTACACGCCGAAATATTTCTAGCTGATCGCGTCCGCGACTCGCGTTAAATAATATGATTTATCCCTCAATGTTATACTCAAAGCCGACTAATTAAACATTTTCGGCAGACAATTACTTATGTAAATTCAGCTGGCTATATTCGTTACAAAACTGTTTAATTATTTGATCACCGTTATTGAAGAACGCTGATTAAAATTGTTTTCTGTTATATTTTTAGCGTGGTTTCATCAATATCAATCTCAGAACCAACGAGTTGAAAATTAATGCTGTCTCATATTTTTTATCTCGATTACGAGATAATTTCACGAATATTTTAGTATTTAACAAATTTATAAACTGCACGTATATTATTATCCTAATCTACGATAATTTCTTAATAAAAATGTAAAAAGAAAATAGAAATACTAGAATTACGAACACATCGATTTTTAATTTTATCCATGATTTTTTTTCTACGATTCAAAAGATTTAGCACAAATTCGTTCGACTTCACTCTGTGATTATTCATTTTACGCAAAAGATTTATCTCTACAATATTACTGATTGTAAAACACCTTGTAACTAGTTTTTTCCTTCTTCTTTTAACACCTTCTCCATTCTCCAATTTTCCTAATATCCTTTAAACTCGAGTCCTTCAGATCCAATAATCTGAATTTGCATAATAGTACTCTTTGTTTTTTGTTTTAATTTTTTCGTTCAATGTTCTACTCGAAATTGAATTCCTCTCATTGTATTTCCTGCACGTTTCGAAAATGAGAGCCACTGCTGATGGCAGCAATGGTCAATGGGTCCGATCCGCCCACGCCGAGCTTTTCCTTCTTCTCTTGCTCTTCCTCGCTCCGTTTACTACTACTACTACTACTACTACTACTACCACTTCTTCTTCTTCTTCTTTTTCTTTTTCTTGTTCTTCTACCTCTTCGTCGTATGAGTTGAGTTTTTCGAGGTTTCCTTGATCACGCGCTGTGGGTGGCAAGGAATAAACTCGGGATGGACAAGAGCTGGGTGCTCTTTTCCTTCCAGCAGTAACGGGGCAACAATACCGCACACAACAATGCCCAACCACCTTAGATTCACACCTCGGAAACTACCTGACTGTTAAGATCCTCATTGCGTTTGGTCTTTCAGAATTAGCGGCTGACCCGCCTCGTTTTCAAACCTATATGTGTTTTCTTACCGAACAAATTTAAAGAATATAATAAAAAAAAATGCTGAAAGTTGAATTTTTTTTTCAAGAAAAGAAACTCGACACGTACATACTTTGTTAGGAAAAAATTTGAAAAAACAAACAAAATAATGGCACCACCAGCTTTTTTCAATTCTCCTTTCCATTTGTTGAAGAGATCATTTTTTTCGCAAGGTTTTCGGCTTTCGAGAAACGTGTATAATAATAATAACAACAATAATAATAATAATAGTGCCGATGACGATAGACGATGATTGAGAAGCGAGGAATTGTACGGTAGGTATGTTAATAAAATATATTATTTTAGTAGTTCTTTCAAATTTTTTAAACGGAAAATGGCGGAACAGAGTTGAAAACGAAGAAAGGATTCGTTCTGATATTAGCCTAACTCTGATTTGATTTTGAATCGAAATTAAAAAAATCTAGAATTAAAATCGAAGAAGATTTCGATTTCGTTCGTCGATTTCAATATCGATTTTGAAACGTTGAAGAAGTAAAAAATAAATAAATAAATTGTATGCAGATTACTGAAGAAATAATTTATAAACCTAATTCGATCTCGAATCATAAAGGAAAGAAATAATTTTTAAAATTGTTTTTGAACCAGAAAAACCTACTGACAATGAATCTTCACACTTCAACACCATAGGAGATCAGTTGTGTTATGTTAGGTGTGGATGTTATTTTTATTTTTTTTTTTTTTCAAAAGAAAAAGACCGTGAAAAGTTCTACCCAGTAAAACAAGGGTAAAAAAAAATAATAATAATCGTCGTATCTTTTTACCAGTTAATCCCACGATATTCTAAAACTCTATTTTGATTATCCGACATGGGAACAATAATTAATTGAAAAAGGCTGCTGCGAAAACGAATTTCAAGATAAAGAATTCTTTTGTTAAAAAAAAAACAAAAAAAAAACGGCAGAATAAAACAGGAGAAAAACACTAGGACACTCACCCCTCTAAATTTTGTCGCGCTGCAAAATTTAGATCAAATTTAAAAAACTCAAAATAACAATCGATAACTTACGATAATTCACGTCATTCGCGAGATGCACTGTAATCATAACGACATGCAGATCGTATATAGTCATGCATTCTCAAGGATACATATTTATACGAGTAGCTGAGCTTTAAATAGGATAGACATATATAATACCTATATATTCATAGGATATACATGTATACGTATATATATAATATAATACACATGTTATATACCTATAGTGCGTTAAAACGGGTTCATCATGTACGTATATATGTATACAACATAGATCGAGAATTATTTATAAGGATCACGTCGAAAGAGGCAGGAGAACAGGGGCTGAGAAAAAAAAAAGCAAAACGATAAATGAAAAGAGAGAAAGAGAGAGAAAGGGGGTAGGAAAAAAAGGAGAAGAAACGCTAGCCGTCTTTTACGAACGCGTAATATCTTGAACGTATTAGTAGCGGTTGAAGGAGGGAAAAAAGACAAAGAAAAAAAAGTAAAAGAAACAAAAAAAAAAAAATAAAAAAATCATTTACAGGTATGTATATTTATTTTATAAGCCCTATTCACCGTTTATTATACACGTTCCGATAATTAATAGCGCGGCCTGCATTGTAATATATTCTCGCGGAATATTATGAGAGGCGGCTCCGTGTATTTCAACGAGTCAAATTGCAGCGTTATTATGTCTGTATAATATATATATATATAATTATTATATATGTAAACACACGCACAAGTGTGTACGTGTGCGGTAAAATAACCAGAGGCGTTAGCTTAAAGAGAGCGGCGGCTTAATTGTTTCTGACATTCGAGTAAAAATGAAAAATTATAACAGCCTCTTACGTATAATTTTAAGAGGAGAAACGGACCATATAAATATGCGAGTATAACGAGAGGCGAGGTATGTACAATGTATATCTATCTATATATTACAAATGCGTACATATATGTTATATACTTGCAGAATATACGGAATGTTTTACATGGTAGTACAGGTGAAGGAAAGAGGCTGGGAAAATTTAAGTTAATCTTATCGCAATTTTCGTCCCGAAAAATTATTACCCAATTTTTCACCCCGGTATGTATACGATGTTTAAAAGAAAGAGACAGAGAAAGAGAGGGAGAAAAAAAGAGAAAAAGAAGAACGAGGAATTGTAAAATTTTCTCTTCATGTGTTTATTTCAAAATGATATATGAACAGGCTGCGGCTCATGTTATAAACATTTAGTCTACAGCTGTTATTGGCATTGTTATTATTAAAATTGTGATCACTGAATTGACAGAAACAAATTTTTAACCACCGTGAGATACGTTTGAGAAATTTATCAGATGTATAGTCCGGTCGAATCGGTTCACAGACAAATGAATTTCGTAAACAACAACTTTTGAGACATACGATTTAAAAAAAAAAATTTTATTGGCAATCAAAATTGGGCACAGTGTATAAATTTGGAATAAACGAAATATCTGCTCGATAATGTAGGATATCCGACACAGATATTATGAATAACTGAACAATATTGGATGTAAGTGGTAAACAAAATGGAAAGATGTTCAAACTTCTATGTGTTAATTTTTTTTCACGACACTTGAATGAATAAAATAATTTCACGCATCAATATTCTCTCAAACTATATCTATTATACATATAATTCTTTCAACTTTGAAGAATCACTTTATTACGACTATTTGAATAAAAAATCGACTATCAAGATATCGATATTTTTCTTGCGTGTACGATTCGACTCAAATTTGACTGACAAAAATCAGAACAGTGTTTAGATTCGAAATAAATCAAAGTCCTGGTCTTTCCTTCGGACAGCAGGACCACCGAGATCGAAACGAACGACAGGTAGTGGACAGCATTTGTCACACAGATATCATAGTTTTATTACATCGAGGACCTCCCATCGATATCGTGACGGAATCTCGCCTCTTCAAAACCGAGAATACTTTTCTCTCTCTCTCTTTGAGTCGGTCGATTTATCACTAGGACGACGAATCGATCTGTACAACAGATAATAAGTTGACTCTCAGCGTCAAAATTTATGACATCCAAAAGGACGCCGCAGGATCTGAAACGATCTCTACAGAGATTTGAACGCACAGGTTCATGTCGCGAAGTTGGCATTGGAATATGTAGAGTGGATAATGCCTCTGACTCTGTCCGTTTCATCAGGGGTCTCAACATCAAACGAAATTCCTCGCTAATTGGCAAGCAACTTACCGCGTCCTTGTTACAATTCATCATACGAGGGATTTTGCAGCGCGCCAATTAGAGCCTGCATCATGCATGGGATTGCAGGAAACAGAATCTCGATTCCGGGAAATAATTCTCGCGATCGGATTTTATAACTTATTCGGTGTTTTTTTTTTTTTTTCCTTCTCTCTTTTGTTTTCTTGGATTTTTTTTATTTTTAAAAAGGTGAAATTTTTCGATCAAGATATACACCGGATTGGCGAAATGTTCGCAACATTAATGAGCTAAAATTAATGTGCTAACAATAAAACTAAAAAAAATTTAGAGAACGATCTCAAATATTTCTTATAAAAATCACAGAGACGAATTTATATTTTGTTAAACAGATTATTTAGAAGAGAATCTAAAAATTTCTCGATCTCAAAAATTAACCACGATTTTTGTATTCTTTAAAAATTGATTATCCCTGACTAAACGATTAATTTTTCACCGTATGACGGATACGAAACGACGATAAACCAATTTGTTTTCTTTCAAATAATATAGATAAAATTTCAATCTAAGGAATCGAGTAACGAAATTTGATCAGTTATAAATTGGCAAACGGATAAAAAATTTACTTAGTATAGAAAAAGAAAGAAGAAAAAGCCGAGATTTACAGCCGAGAAATTCTTTTTTTCATACGAGAGCATATCAGGGTAAAAGAGAAGGACAAAAGTGAGGGTTTTACGATCGTTTTACCGTGCAGCAAGATCAACAGGACGAATAACCGTCCGAAATTTTATCCTAAAACTTTTTAAAGGGTCGTTATTACGTCGTGGATATTTTATATATTGCATTGTTATATACTATACTTATACCATATGTGTATAAACGTAAAATAAAGAAGGATATACGGAACAGGCAAGGGTTTCAAATTTTTTTTTCATACAAAACGTTCGTCATTTTTGTTCCAAGGGTTAATAAAGTTTCTGCCAACTACGTAGATGAAATAGGAGAGAAAATATTGTGCAAGTATAATAAGGTAAGGTTTTAGCTTCGACGTCACGATGGAAAATCCAAGAGCAAAAAAAAAAAAAAAAAAAAAACGAAGAGAAATAGCGGATAAAGCTTTTTTGAGCAATATGCTGCTACAGCGTTCAGGTTTACAGGTTGTAAAAAAACGCTCGTAAATTTACGATTTCGGAGTTTTTATACGCTGGGTGAATTTATATTATATACCCTTATACCTGCAGTATAACGAAATTGCGCCTCAAACACAGCGGTTTGAATTCATCGGGCTTCTGGATAAGGAAATTAATTCGTTATTCACGAAAGCATCCGAAAACGTAACTTTTTCAATCTACATTCAATAGCGTTTTGATCAATAAGAATGAATTTATTTTATCATCTTGCGAAATGGAAATATTACACTTACTTCACTACAACCTTATATAACTGTATGAATGAGAAAAGATTTGACGAATTTTTTAATCCCTTCGAAAAGTCAGTTGATTGGAATTGCACCGATGTAAGAATGAGGGCATGACGATTTTCGTGTACAGTTAAAATTTTCAAAAAATCGATTTTTTTTATTTTAGTCTCGTAATGTATGTACATATATTCAAGTACACACACGCAAAAAATTTCTTGTCAATCCGGCAAATATTGATAACTCGATGTCAGTTGAAAAAAAAAAATTTTCTAATGCGTATGAAGTGATTCTAAAAGTTTAAACGCGTTTTTCTCAAAACTGTGTTTTTAAAGTTGGTGAGAAACGGCTCAACCGATCAGTTAAAAATTTTAATACAAGCTTTTTAAGTATATTCTTTAGTAATTAATCGAAGGTTGTTTCTCATCGACAAATATTCTTCATTTTATAAACAATCTAAGGCCTACATTTTTGTCGAAAATCGATTTTTTTTTTTTTATGAAGCCGATTTTTTGTCAAAAATTATTACTTTGCTTATTCCTTCGATCGATTACAAGATAATACATTATATTAACGATGAATTTTTGGTTTTTGCACTTTCAGCTATATTTTTGATCAGCTATAGCAGCTTCAAAACAATTATTTTAAAAAATAAAAAATGTTAAAATACAGTTAAAAGTTATCATAATATGTGTACAAATTTTTACTTTAATAAATTAAAAGGTCTTCTCAAAAAAAAATTTTGAAAAATTAATTTTTTGGGCCTTTCGACTGTATATAAGCCCTTAAGTAACGAATTAACGAGCCTGACGATGCGTTTTACTGCAAGGATCCACGATGCATCAGCGGACAGGTCGTAAATAGAGGCTTGTTGCAGCCGAGAAAATAGCACCAGTACTATCTGAGCAACCTGGAGGCAAAGAAGTTAGCCGATAGTTAGCCGAGGCTGCGATGCATTTTGCCAGGATAGTATTTTCCTCGGGTCAGGTACGGTATTCGCCGATTTAATCCTTGCACGTACGAACTCGATGCTCGACAAATAAGGAAGATTTTCGAAGTTGTGCTAACAGTGTGCAGAAATGCAAAAAGGGGACGGAGTCGAAGTTCCGAATTTGAAAAGTCCCGAGAGCGCCTAATTCCGAATTATTTGTTGGCAAAACTTGATTGAAGTCAAGAAATTGAACTTTTACGGAACAATAAAGTTTCGAATGGTCCCAAATGGTTTTCATTGTTTTTTAGAAGTTTTTTTTCTTGCACTAGCCCCACAAGAACAATTTGAAATTCTATGATTTTCTGAAATTTGAATTGATTTTATTGCATGTAAAGTACAATTCGTTCGTACACGTAGAATAGTAAAAATATTATTGTTTATCGTGTTTTATATTCGTCCATAAACACCCAAACTACTGTCTTCGTCAAAATACTTTTTTATACCTAATGTAAATAAATATAAACAAATGCCCATATTCCACTGACTCTTAAAAAACGAATCATCGAAATAGTATATTTGAATATTGCACATCTAATCAGCAGGAAATTGACTTTAAATAAAGGTTGAAACATTTCGGGTACCATTTGCATCAAATCACTGAAGAAAGTAACAAACAAATGACTTGAAACGTCATTATTATTGTACGAAGATGTAAAAGAAATTCCGTTTTCCTCCAGCAGTTCATACAACGTATTAAATCACGGTCTCTATCGTCGTTCCGGAAAAAAAATAATAATATAAATATCCACTCCCGCATTGAGCATGGAAATGAAATCTCGTTGCCTCTCTCTTGTGTAGGCTGCGATGTTGCAGGTACGTTAATTATGAACTCTCTCCCCAACTGGCTGTGCGGTGTCGGGTGGCGAAGAGAGGAGAGGAGAGGAGAGGAGAGGAGAGGAGAGGAGAGGAGAGGGGACCCAGTTCAATCGGGGGCCTCTGATTAAGCGCTCAATCTAACCGAGACAATGCCCCGCGTCCCACCTAACCAATTTATATCGAACACCCACGCCTGGTGCACCGGGTGCCTGCTTACCCACCTTGAAGATACCTGGAGAGCGGTGATGGGCATGCTTCGAGTACCCGAAGTCTCAGTCTCCGTCTCATCTCGTCTCATCTCGTCTCATCTCCTCTTCCCCCAGCTATTCACATCTTGTACCACCGCCGATGCATGCCCATTAACATGGAACGAAGGTTGGAGGTCAAAACTTGGAAGGGTGAATATTTCGAATGGACGGTGTATCGAAATTTGAAACATGAGCAAAAATAGAATAACGAAAGATGATTTGGTAGAAATCTTGATTTTTGATTAGTAGTCATTCTACTCGTGTCAGTGACATTGTCTTATATTTTGTTTTTGCATGTTTGAGACTTCGATACATCGGCCATTCGGAATATTCACCCTTTCAAGTTTTAACCCCCATCCCTATTTTATATCCATTTGTTGTATATTTAGAGAACTTTTCAACAAATTTCTTTGGGGTATTTAGCTGGATGATATGTTTTCAATACTTGAGAGTAATTATTGTGATATAATGTAAATTATTATTATTAGAAATAAATTGATTGAAAAAAATCGTCAAAATTGAAGGAACAATTCATTTCCGAAAAACTTATCCCTCTGCACATGTACATGTTTCATTTAAATTATAAGTGTTTCGGGTCACTGATCACGAATCTGAAATTGGATTGGACTGAACCCAATATGGCGGACGAAAATTTCAAGTTCGATCGAATCAGAAGTAAAAACTCTGTCGAGTACTTTCTGGGGTCACCGATTAAAAGTCTGAAATTGTATTTTAAAAATTCAGTATGGCAACCCAAAAAACTCCTATATAAAGTTTTTTGACCGAATTTGATAAAATTTGACATTTTGGTCCGCCATATTGGATCCGCCATCTTGACTTTCTGAAATCTGATTCCATATTCGTAATCAGCGAGCCCAAAAACCAACAATAACGTGTGACTCAAAGAGTTAAAGGCGTAAGTATTTGGATTTTCAGAACTTTCCGAGAATATTCAAACATGTCGCAATTTCCATTAATGCGGAGTGTTCGAAGCAGAGAAAAAGAGGGAGAAAGAGAGAGAAAGGGGGGGAATCGCCGAAGGCTACTTTGTGCCCAGAATATGTGCATCGGGGATACAGCGGGAGAATCGTATCTCTCCGAATATCTTATTCCGGGTGCAACTGCACAGAGAGAAAAGTATGCATGCAAGGCTGCGGGATGCATGCATGCATATCGGCATAAAATCGGCAACGAGACGGTATGTAGCCTGAGTCCCGAGAAATGGCGAAGAGAAGAGGGAAAATCGAGAGAACGTTATAAACCCGCGCAAATATTCGCAGCTTCATACATACTATACACGTTATACGTGTATACAGTACCGTCCAAAAGTTTTTCTTCACTTTTTGAATTTACGACCGAGACGAAAAGTTACAGATATCTTGGCGAAAAAGAAACTTGATCGACTAATCCGTGTATATTTTAAAAGTGGGAGGAGCCAGCTTAGTTATATGCTTTTTTTTAACTTCCCTACAGTTTATTTTGGACTCATTGAATGATTTTGAATTTGTTTTTTTTTAGACGATTTTTGTACACCTTCATAAATTTGCAATGCAAAATTTTTGGGAAAACAGCGGTAAGAATTTCATAACGGAACAAATCGAAAGAGGCCAGTTTAAAAACTTTCATTTAGTATTACGATATTTTATTCACGATTTTTTCATCTCACAAAGTTGTTCAAATTTCTCTACATTAGATTAGTTTTTGTAGAATGTGTAATAGCTCGAGAATTGTATGCGGGATTTTAAATAAAACACGAGGAAAGAAAAAAGTATTTTTTTTCAACAAGATGGAATTACGAAATAACGATTCTAAAAAATCTATGACCACATTCAAAGTAAAAGAAGTTGATTTTTTTCACTCAAAGTATTTAATTTTAAACTCAAATTTTCCGAACACAGGACAACTATACGTACAAAAGGTTACGTAACTTCGCGAAAGAAAATCGCATAAAAAATGTAAAAAAAAAAAAAAAAACATAAATAAAATTAAAGTTAAAAATATTTTGAAAAAAATGACAAACAACTTTGCGAAGCATCATAAAAATCTCAAAAACAAAACCATTCTGTTCAGTTCCATCAGAAAATTTATTGAAAATTGGTTCTTTCTACTCAGAAATGTTACCTAAATTATTCGCTTGTACCTTTTCCGAGGCTAAGATACAAAACTTTGAGTCCTTATCGAACTTTTGAAGCATACTGTACCCCTACATGGATACGTAAGTATATACCTCGAGCGTCCGTTCCTAACAAATGGAAAATGAGAATGGAGGTCTAGACGAATTCGGGACGTCTTTGCTTTCCGCTTTTGCAAACCTGGGGTTGAAATTTCGCAAAGGGATATCCGGCCATCCGCTTGTTATTCTTACGCCTTATTTTTCCCCCGGCCATAAGGTCCTTAAGCCAGCAACCCTTATTCTTCGATTCTATTGAATGGCAAAAGAGATGGCTGCAGCACTGCTCCATCGAATATCTTGAAATCCATTCGACAATGACACGATTTCTCATTCTTATTTCCTTCGAGTCTTATAACTTCTGCCCGAATCACTCCAGCTTGAAATCCAGGGTGAATTCAACCCTCCCGAAGTAGGTATTTCGGATTTGTTAAAAAAAAAAAATTGAGATTTTCGATTCATTGTTGTTTCGATTGTTATTTTCTCTCTCTCTTTTTCAATGGTGACTTTCGAAATGAAATCAAAATTTCCTAGCTAGCATAACGAATCAGAGAACAAAAAATTCCGATTTCATTTCAGCCCTAAATTGACAAGATGATGGAGAATTTTGAAAGTGTTTGTTTTTTTTTCGAAAAGTATAATTAAAATGTGATCTTGCTCGTGATCTCTGCTGCTAATAAATTTCTAAACGAATGATTAACGTAATGAGATTTGACTGAGTGCCATTCGGTAGAATGAAAGGTAGAAAAAATAAGTTATACTTGATAATGAAACATCGGTGTGACGTTTTTTATTTGACGTCTGAACGACGTGACGTCGGTGTAACTTGAAATGGATACAGACGCCGAAGCTGCACAGCAGCAGGAATGAAAGTCGATGTCTAGTTGAGACATTGAGAAATGAATAAGACGGAGTTTCTCTTTCCTTTTCTTTTTTCACTCTCTCTCTCTCTTTCTCTCTTTCTCTTTCTGGCGAGTGACGAAAAAGCTTATCGGCCTCAGTGACGCTTTACGACGTCGGTACGAGAGTAACGCGCGACTTGGACTCTCCGAAGGGCTCTTTTATCTTATCTCAGTCGAATTGCTGAGACGCCCTTAAAACTCGAACTAAGGCAAAGTGGAGGAAAAATAGGAAGATAGCGGGGTACGCCTGCCTCTGAGGCTCTCTCGTTAAGCTTCCTCACCCCCGTGCAGTTCTCACTTAGGGAAAGGAAAAAATTAGTGCGGGAGAAATCTACCCGTTGCACCACTGCTAGGCGTTGAAGTGAGAAAATAAACAGAAGTAAGCTGGTTCAAGTGTCGTGAAATGTTTTGCTTTGCTTATGTCTCCGTATTTTTTTTACTTTTTACTCCAACTTCAACCCTTGTATAACGTACAATGCCTGTTGAGGTGTTTCGTTTGAAAGCAGTTCATTTTCCATTTTTCCACCCCCAACTGACGCAACTCTTCTTGGATATAGAAAAAGGAATTCTCGAGGACGGATATTTAAAAAAAATAATATTAAAAAATCACTCTCTAGGAACTTGAAGTTTTTTCATTTAAATAATACGACGAAGATATCACTTTTTTCTTTCTCACGTCTTGATCCTGAATGCATTTTGTCAAGAATTATTAACAAATTCTCAAAAAAATTGATCATTTTAATTGTTCTCATAAGATAAAAATAATTTAGCCACTATGGATTATCGAAAGACCAAATGTTTCGTTAGAAAACTCATCGCGTAAGGCGTTCAATCTACAAAACTTTGCTTTACAGCTATTTTTTTTTAGGAAAAATTGAAATCGCTTAAAAAATTGTGTTGTGAATTTTTGCTGTGATGATGAAATCAATGATTTAGTCGTTAGAAACATTAAAAACGTTGAAAAGCTGAATTTTTACGTGGAATAAATTGATTCTCAAGCTCGAGGCTCGTGTAACTTTTGAACCGTTTGAGCTTCGGTAAGAAAAAACAAAAATTTGACGTTATTCGTCAAGCAACGCATCCACACCTCTTATTATAAATCATGCGCGCAGGTTAGCTCGGTTTTCAAACTTTTTCTTTCCAAACACTTTTTTTGCCTAACTATATGTATATACATATACAAACACAAGTAAGCGTTAAGAAGAAGAAAAAGAAGAGCATCAACGCGCACGTGGACCACACGTGGCCCACCTAGAAACCACCTCACGGATTTGTGAAAGATGAACTTAGGCGAGAAATTGAGAGAGAAACGAAGAAGAGATATACTCTGCCTGAGAGCTGGTACTTGAGACTACGAAAGGGTCGTTCGTGGGTGTCAAAATAAAACAGGAAAAACGATAAGGATAAGAAGAGAGAAAAAAAAATGTGTGAAGAACGTCCGGAGACACGCGGTTTCGATTTTTTACATATATTTTTCATTCCTGTCTTCGATTCTTTCCGTTTGTCATATTTCTGAAATGCTGTATTTTCTTTTCATTGATTTTTGTTTCTATTTTTTTGCTTAGCCTCTTTGTTCTTATCAATTTCAAATATGCCTCTCCGATATATTATGTAATATTAGTCTTTAATTTAGTCTCCCATTTTGTTGTTTTTCTTTTGTTTTTTTGCTGTGAATTCTTCAACGACCAACACGAAAAAAAATATCTCGAGAGCCCAAAATTGCACACGAGAATTACGATGTTCAGGGGGAAAAAAAATCGTTCCACGAAAATCGACTGGCAGGGATATTTCATTGTTTGGAAAAAAAAGTTATATCTATTTGCCGGCTTTTGCAAAAAAAAAAAATCATTTATTTCTTTTCTTGGAGAGACGACACCCAGATTGAAACAAAAATTACAAGATACAATTATAACAGAATAAAAATGATTGTAACAATAAAAAGATAAGCGGAAAATGAGTTTATAATTTTCCAGTTTTGCGATCTAGACGGAGAGAGAAATTAAAAAAAAAGGCATAATTGTAATGAATGATCAAAAAGAGAGATCAACAAATGAACCGTAAAAAAAACAACAAAAAAATCTTAGTAACAATAACACAGAGAATAAGAAAGAAGGACATAAACTTCTGGAATTCCTACCGTTCGTATAAAAAAAAAATTCCATTTTCCTCTATTACATCTTCTTTTCTTCTCGCACTCGCAGTGAGAATATTCTATAGGTACCTATATTATCGATGTCTCGAGCGATGGGTAATGAAGCGATAGATTACTTTTAGTTATATATATATATATATACATAGAGTATGTAATATTTTCCTGGGTTATGCCGACGCGGTTTCGTTGTATAGTTTATATGGCCTGAAAAAATTCCACCAAACACATATACCGAGACATCCTGCGAGGCAAACTACAGTGCAGACGACGAGTGGCGTGGCATGCGCAGTGTCGCGAAGGAACTCCATTTCGAAGGATTAGATTTCCACCCGAGTGATCCTGAACTGAGGAGATTTTCCGCGGGGAAATCACCCCGAGATTCCGCAGGGGTATAAAAAGAGGAGAGAAGTCGAGGGTGAAGAATAAAAAAGGGTCGAGGAGCTACGTTGGTGTATTCGTTGTAATATCTACGCACAGAAATCATTTGGGAATCGTTAGAAATGACGGATATTTAATTGAAGAATATCGAGTCCGAAATTTATAATTTTGCACTAGTTATATATCACAACGACATGAAGAAAAGGGAAGAAAATAAAAAACGTACTTTTTATTAATATTAAAAATAATACCTATATGAAAAATTCCACTTGATTTTGTTAAAAAAAAAATTTCTGGACTTGTCGCAACTCTGAAACAGTGCCCTGAATGTTTTCAGATTTTTTAATCAACTGCTCAATAATTTATAAATACTTGAAGTGGTTTTGAAAAAACCTTCATACAATTCTAAAAAAATTCTTGAAAACTGTATTTTCTATTCCAAACATTTCAAGACCGGTCCCATGTGGGCTGATTTATTTCATCTTTTTCAGCAGTATCAATTATTTTAATCAGGTAAAACATTGTTTGAACGGCCTGAAAATTACCGAAAAATTCTCAAACCTTCTGTTTTTCATTTAGACCATTTGTAGACAGGTTTTTAGAAATCTTCTAAGTGAAAAATAAGAGTTTTGAGAATTTTTTGGGAATAGTCAGGTCGTTTGAGCAATGTTTTAGTTGATCAACAAAATCAAAAGTTGTTCAAAAAAAGAACAGAAAAAATCAGCTCATCATGTGCCCGATCTTGAAATGTTTGGAATAGAAACTCGAGTTTTCGAGAATTGTAAAAAAGTTTTATTTCAAAATCACTCTCAATATTTATAAATAATCAACGAGTTGAATCAGAGATCAAAAAAAAATTCAAGGCACTGTTTCAGAGTTGGGACAATTGCAGGAAAAATTTGAACAAAATCAAAAACGGTGAGGGCCAGACGTTGCTTGAGTTCACATGGAATTCTCCATATGTATTACACTACATACCGTGCATGTAACATATATGAAACGAAAGTATAGAAATTAATATCGGGTTTGAAGAAATTGTATTCGACGTTTGATAAAATCGATGAATTGCAAAATTTTTCGAAAGCATCAATATATATATATACAAGATTCTACAACAATGCTTTTCTCAAAATAGATAAGAATGAATAATATATAATTTCATTGAATTAAACAATTGGAAAAGAACCGTTCAACTGAAGACAAAAGATTATTTCTCAGAATCGAAGGGAATTAAAAAAAAAAAACTTAAAAAAAAGAAGAAACCGTTCGTAAAAGTGGGAAGAGAAATTATCGTAAAAATTGGTAAAGTAAAGATCGATAAAAGTGATCGAATCGGTGACAATTTCGAACTTACGTACGCCGCGGAGGGTATAAAAAAAAAACAAAGATATATACAACAGAAACTCCGTGACTTTAAAGGAGATGTAAAGAATCGCGTGGGAGTAACAAATTCGTTGACATTCTTCCCGTACAGTCGAACCGCGGCGAGAAACAACCTTTTCTCCGATTTTATTATCCACCCCCCCCCCCCTTTCTCTCATTTATACATCTTTACACACGCACACAAATACACACCAGGAACTTGTGCAGCTATCTTATCAAGATTATCTACACGATATACCCAGGGTTCTATACACAAACATAGGTAATACATACCTATATGTATATACGTATATACACCAAGTATTTATATATTACGGAATTTGTTTACCTTTCGTTTCTACACGCCTAGAAATCTTGAATATTTTCAACGCGGGGGTCTCTGGTCTTCATTCGGCGTCTTCCTATCACCTTCTCACCCCTCCCCCCCCCCCCTGCCCCCCTTTCTTTATTTATTTGTACCCACGCGACGCGTTATACTGCCGTGATTTTACGGTCAGAATAGCTACGCGAGCTGAGTATAAGACGATCCTTCTTAAAATTTATCTATTTGTACTTTTTTTTTTTTTTTGCATTTAATCGGCTGGTTCGGATTTAACTGCTTTTTTAGCACTCGTTTATTGCATACCTGTATACACAAGTATACATACACAGGGGGCTCCTCGGTCATGATTGTTACTCACATTAGAAAAGAAGTGTTTTCAACAAGTTTTGAATAGGTTGAAACATTGTTTTTTTGTTCCGTTTTTCGCTTTTTTTCTTGTTTTTCCCGTCTTCAGATCTTCAAACGCATAAAAATAATGTAATAATGTAACAAGAATTTTTCTTCAATTTAAAACACTAAACCCATGAGATTTGAAGATCTTGCAAAAATCTGGTTCCACGCGAAGGAGCGATAAAATTTAAAAGAAAAACGGAATAAATAAAACTCAGGGAACCGTTTCAGTAAAAAGTCAAAACGAAGAAAGTGTTTTGATAAAAGCAAATCAAATTACTGGATTTTTTTTTTTTTTTTTTTTTAATGAAATTCAAAAACTGGTTCGCCAGAAAGCGTAACAGTATACGGCGAAAAAAAATGCAATCCGAAACAAAAACAAAATAAATAAAATCAAGGAGTGACAAGAGCGAACAAATATTGTTGGAAAAAAGAACTGGGACGAAAAAAAAAAAATAAATAAATAAATAAATAAATAAATAAATAAATAATGACGCAAAAACTAAACAAAAAACTGTATTTCACGCGATGGTCGAGTACCGAGAGCGTGCAGCGAGACACTCGACCGATTACCTGGATAAACTGCACGCGGTGTTGTGCAGGATCAGTTATACATTTGTGTGTATAAAAGGGATAGGGTGTATATGGCACACATATACGTGTGTATGCGTGTGTGTATGATGTATAGAAGGTAAGGAGTTGAGCCAGCTGGATATGGTCAGTTTGGTAAGATCTAAAAGGTATGCCTTCTGATACGAGAACCATGTAAGGCTGCAGGGAACCACGCGGCACTCGAGCAATTCTCGATGAAACTGGTTTCAAATCTCACAACGTCTTTCCTCGACGCCCGGCTACCGCCTAACAACTTTGCTTATAATACATAATATCGTCTTTGATATTGTGTATGATGTGTAATATATACATATACAATTTAAATGTATTTATTGTAAACTGTTATTCGTAGATAAGAATTTGAAAATACGCGGATATGTGTTGAAATTTTTCATTCACCCAAGATATAATACCGTCAGTGATTAGTTATTCGTGTGAGGAAAAATTGTTGGCGGATCTCTTTTTTGATCAAATTTAACAGTAATATAAATTTTCATACAATTTTTTAATGATATACGATTTTTTTCCTAGTTCGATTCGGCGGTTTTTTTTTTTTTTTTTTCTTGTCTTTTAGTTGGTACAAAAATTTGTAGAGTCAAATTCGTATCTTAAAAAACAAAAAGTAATTGAAACTTCCCAATATTCACTGCGAAATTTATGCAAATATATATATATATTTTTTCACGCTGAACATTCAAAATTTATATATAAAAAAAAAAATAATAAATAAAGTAAAATAAAAACGAAAACAACAACACAATTTGCAAATAAATATCAATGTGAAAATAAAATTGCAAATATGTTCATCATCGTGTGTAATTCAACGCGAGTGAAGAGCACAAACACGTTTGTTTCGTGATCGCAATTGAGTAGACTGACAAACTGTGCAGTAATGAGTTTCTTTCCTATTCTTTCAAGGTACCTAATCAGGTAAACACAGGATGCATTATTAGACGGTGCATTCGTATCAATTTGTTCGACGAGCTCTTCACGCAGCGCGGTACAAGAAAGACGAGCGAAACTCTGCAGCCTGAAACCTATTCTTAGCTCGGTACTTGATGGTTAGATTTTTCTTGTAAGTATTTCTTGTACGTAAGGTACATGCAGCCTACCAAACTGCGTGTGGATCAGAATAGATCACCAGATCTGAGAATCGCGTCTGTTTTGCGATCGCCGGGTTGCCGATTCTGGAGGAAAATCATTTGGCGGAGAATTTGAAATTCTCTGATTTCTTTCGCTTTCTTTTCTTTGTCTTTAATTCGACAATTTTTTTTTTTTTTTTTTTTTTTTTTTTTTTTCTAACAAAGTTCCGTATCATTCAAGTTAGTTTACAAAAGATAGCGATAAGTTATAAGTCAAACAAAGGTAGCCTACAGAATTTTCGATGGGATAAAGTTAAACGGGAGAAAAAAAATTTAACGATAGCAAAAGACGATGGAAATTACAGAAGCAGTTCTAATGAAAAGTTTTACAAGAAAATCAGAAAAAATCAAAGATACGATAGAAATATTTATTCGACAGCCACGAGGTCGTTCAACGATACGGAATTAATTAATTACTGAAACCATGTGGTTACACGACGGCTTACAGCAACTCAGAGCCGCGGAGCATGATTTACGAAGATACTGGCATCACACAATGCAACCAAAAAATAAATACTTACGATATGATAAATCGGAAAATATGAGCAACTTCGAAACAATACGATACAAGGCAGAAGCCTCACCTTGGCCGGTGAATCAGGCGCTCAAACACTGACTCTGTTTTACAATAATTAACTCAACAATATTTTGAATTGAGGAAAGAAGCTAAACGAGTAGCAGAGCAAAACGGTTGAAGGTACGAAGCCGATAGAAACGGTAGTGATAGCTGTAAAGAAAAAGGAAAGTTGAAGGAAATCTAAGTCAACAAGATCGAGGTTTGTGCCCCATCATAATTGGATCATCTCTCTTCTGGCGAATATCGGTTACGATTACGTCACGCATTTTCGAAGATTGCTAATAAATGACACGCAATGTTCGGCCCGTCGTGACTTCGTCGTGACACCATCTCGTACAAGTTTCCACTCGCGGCACCTTACTGTCCAGGATACCCATCGTTGAGGACCCTCTGACGGAGGCACGTACGTAGGATGTCTCCCAGCCAAAGTTGTCGAATGGAGAGCGACGGCTTCCACCGGTTTCGTCGTATAGGCAGTGGACCTCTGCCCACGATATATCAGGGAGATCATGCAGTCACACGATGTCTTAGTGCACCTCTGCAGAGTCGTGGAGCATGACTCACAATGATTGTGGTCCTTACCGACAAGAACGCAGCAGCATCGGTTTTTGAACATCTCTCGACGCCGGCAATAGACGTGAACAGTAGTAGGAGAGATTAGGTCACTTGAGTAGTAGGTTGTTACATCGGTTATTATTTGTAAACTATGGAAGATGGTGCCACGGGTTAGGAGGTATTTAGACACTTTAGCCCGTGGCACCATCTTCCATAGTTTACAAATAATAACTGTTGTAACAACCTACCCCTGTCACTTCTAGCTTCAGTCTCCCCTACTCACAAGTGGGTCAGATGATACCTGGTCAGGAAGTCACTGGGAGCGGAAAACCGTAGGCATTGGTAGTTGTTGGTCCCTCGGTGGTCGGAATCGTCGTTATGGCACCTTGTTTGGTTGTGCCGAAGCGCGAAGTTACAGAATTTAGAAAGAAAGAATTGGTTACTAGTAGTTATTGGCTATTTTGTATCGCGTTCGCTTGGAGTATCCAGGCAAGGACGGATTTTCCGGAAGTTTCCTTCGAATATGTGTCCACGTGACGGGCCATTCTAAAATGCCACGTTACAATATATGTATTATATTATATACATTTTACTAATTGGTGCAAAACTTTGTCGCCGTGTTTTACTTCGCAGCTGCGAAGTTCTGGCAAATAGCTTGAGAAAGCCTTAGTGAGACGACAATTAAAGTCGACGTATTATAAACTTTCGAGTATACGCTTGTAGAATAATTAACGACCTTCAATTTGTCATGTAACGTTTAATGGTGAAGTTTCGTTGCTGCCATTTAAAGTCTGGATTTGTCAGTTTCTTGGAATTTCGAGGTTTAAAAATTGATCACTTTTATAAAGGCAAAGACGATTTTGAAAGTTGTCCAGTGAAACTTTTCTTCGAGTTACATGACTTTTCGTTTAACAATCATTTGCGTAATCAATTCGATTCAATTTTCTACCATTTTCTCGAGTCAAGATCCAAATTGGTAAGCGCGTATATACTATAAACAACAGGCAATATGGCGTCGCACTTAGCAGCCAGCTGATCGTTTTCGCCGCTTAAAACTCCGCGCACAATTAGCTGTCGAACTTGCAATTATGTTTCGCATTGGTCAGTAAAATGTGTTGGTAAAATACGATGTAGATGCATAATTAAACCCGAAACAATCAGGATGCCCGAAGATTCGCAATTCCTAACCTCAAAAATATGAATTAACAAAAAACCTCAATTAGGCATTTCGGCGTGATTTTAAATACTGAGTCAATTGAAGTTAGCGCTTTTCTCTCCTCTCCCAGCACCTTTTGGTACAATATAAGGAGAAATTCGATCTCCATCAATTCGAGGCTCGCAGTAAGCGGATTTATAAGGAATCCCTCTTACCCGAGATGTCATAACAAAACGATCTCGAGGTCCAGCCGATTGGCAGCTCCCTAAAAGACGTCGATTAATTCTCGACGCGCGGAATTCCCTTTCAGCGTATCCATCATCGGCGGATGTGAGTTCTCCTATCCGACTCGACCCTCTTTCGAGGCTTACTGATCTCTTTGTGAGACGCACGTCTGTCTGCCGATGCCGATGCTGCAGTCGGCCAACAACAACAGGGCGAGCCGAGTCGCGATGTGTACTTTGCTTCTACAGGCTGAAGCAGCACCGAACGGTTATACTCGAAATGAAAATATTTTCACGCCAGAAATAACGCCCTACGACGCCCTGTGCATGACTATTATATGCCAACATATAGAAGCTAGATAAATCGAGATCGTTGTGTCCTTGTGCAGTGAGCCCACGATCATCAAAATTCAATCCCTATACCCAACGTATAATTTCGAAAGATCCAGATCGAAAACTAGTACCATCTGTCGGCAAGGAAGAGAGTCGATAACAGGTTCAGGGGGGAAAAGTAATTGGTTTTTTCGTGTCTCATTATCAGATGACATATGAGTCCATGGTGAATGGAATGATAGTCACGGATTAGTTACTGTGTAAAATTCGGGATTCTTCAAGCGTAATTTATCTATGGAAACTTCTGCTGCTTAATTTTGCGGGTGAAAATTCACGATGCAAAATTTTTTTGCTGTGTAGCTACAGAGACAATTTTCCCCCCGAGAAACTCATCCGAACTCAATTAAATGACTGATTTATTCCTGCAAGCCTGTATTCTTCTAAATATTCCCGTTCCGACAGGTTTTTTGTTGGACTGTACGCCTGTTGCATCCTTAAATTCACGCTGCAGCATCGTGTGTAAATACATTATATATATTCATTACGGTCGGTCTGCGGTTTCGCGTGTTGTATTATAGATGCGTTTTACGCATTCTAGGTACACGGTCGCGTATATACATACATATATGTACGTTATGTATACGTATTAAACCTACGCTAGTACCGGGCTGAAATTTAATAGCTTCAGTCTCGTTCGTTCTTTCGTTCGTTCATTGCCAGTCCTCGCCGTGCTGCAGGGAACTTAATTGCATTTCCCTGGCGTCCCATAATTCGTCGTTGGTATCAAGGTTTCCTTGCACGTTATAATGTATCACTACTATAGATACATGCATGTGTAGGGTGGCTTGTAGCCTGGGCGTCTATGAGTTTGTTCTATAGATTCCATCGATTTCAGCACTTTTCGTAAAGACTTTATCAACCCTTATTAGATCATAGTTCACTAGATACAATGCTGCGCAAATTACAATGAATAATTATTCGGGAGAAGAATTATGCGTAGGAAAATTAACGCTACAACGTTAATTCGACATAACTGGGAGAAAACTATTTTCCCCATTTTCCAGATCTTGGTAAAACTCTACAATTCCATTTTTCTCCTTAACGATGCTTTATTTTTGCGAAGTGCTTTATAATCGACTTTTATTATGCGATAACAAATAGAATTTTCAAGAAGATCAGAAAATATAATAAATTCTCTGCAAATGCATAAAATTTCGGAGAAAGTTTTTCAAAATTGTGTAAAAAATTTCCTCAATACTACACTTTTTTCGCTGCTCATATTCAACTCTGACTTTCTAACATTATGTAGAAAAACATTGAAGAAAGAGAAGAACAAATTTTATGACTGCAATATTTCTGAATTACATTCCACTTATTACGTTACATCAAAAAATGACCAAAAAAGAATGATTAAAAAAACAAATTCCCAAGCATAATACGTATAACATTATCATCTCAACATCTGAAATTTCGGTTTTAATTCCAGTATTTTCTTTTTCTATACATACAAATTACGAAAACAACTTGATAAATACTCACACTATAACGACTGCCTGCATTGGTATAAGTAATATTGATAAGAAGTATCAACTTTTGGTAAACCATCCCCTCTTTAAGCCCTTAAGATGTTTTCAGTACGGTGTCACGTGACCGATTCAAGAGTATAATATTTACGAGAATTGGGATAATTTATTTTTCCAAAACTTCTCGATTTCGAATTTTTTGTAAAATGATCGTGCTATTGTCATAAAGTGCGCTGTGGTCACCCATAGCTAAATAAACATCGTACAGATTTTTCATCTATTTATTTGGCCACGAGATGGACTTTGAGGTTATATCTTACAAATTACTCGATATTCATACGATAATTTATCTGTCCCAGCTGACCAGACCGCGCTTCCGAACATCAGATCAATCTGATTATACCACAGCAAAAATTTTAAATTGGAACGATATCAATAAAAAAATGGCATCAAATCTCATTGGGATACTCTTGAATCAGCCACGTGACCGGGTGCTCAAAACACTTGAAATAAATCCACCTCAGCAGTGCGCAGACGCAGCGAATGATTCGCAGAACTTCGCACTCATCGTCCGACCAGACGAATATCTGCGAAAGGTGTCCCAAGAGTTGAGACAGCACGGCAGACCGCGTGGCAGCGGCGACGGCGTCGGAATTTCTGACGCCAAATGCAAGCTGAAAATACGTGCAACACTGCTCTGTGGAGGCAGACATTTTTCCTCTTGTTTTCATGCTTGGTACACCAACTTCCCACCTCTCCACCAACTTCGCAATCACGGATACATATGTATTAAAAAATGCCCTCACTTTGTCAGAGACCGATTTTCGGCGCCATTTTGTTACCACATAACCTAAGTTTTGAATTTCTGATGTACTAAAATCGTTAGTTCTTTGCTTTTAAATTACTAATGTCACATATGGTAATGAGACTTAATCAGTAATGTGTTCGTTTAACAAACCACAAACGGTTTTGTTGCCACATAACCTAAGTTTTCAGTTTCTCATAGACGAAAATCGTTACTTTGACGATTGCAAATTGCTAATGTCTGCCCATGTATCAATGACGTGCAATCGATTAGATCACACGCGAAAAAAGAACCCAGTCAAAGGTCACTGCAAGTCTGGTTGCATTAGTACGATCTTTAACCACCAGGCGCCGCATTGCAAAGTGATAATCTCAATAGAAGCAGAAGAAGAGGGAAAAGATATACGTTCAAGCGGACGAACTTATTTATAAGCTGGTCGCGCAGCGCGCCTATGGAGTATCATAGCCTGCAAGCTGCGGCTGCCTGGGCTTTCGGGTGGTGAAACGGGGGGCAAAAGGGGGGCAAAAGGGGGGCGCGTCGCAGGTCGTAAGTCGCGTGCGTCGCGCTCGTTTTCTGCTTATTTTCTCTCCGTTAGGTTCCCGGTCTGCACTCTGCAGCCGGTGTTTCACCGCGCTCGCTGTATGCACTGCACACCGCCATGCCTGCCACCTTAGGCCACTTTCCGTACGGCTAGTCGGTTGCAGGTATGGGTGGGGTGCCTTTACTCCACTTGCGGGAGAGGAGAACCGGAGACATCGAGTCTGCGCCGTCGAAACCGCGCGTCGCGTTTCCGTCCACATACTTACATATACCTACGAAAAGGTATGCGTCGATGCCTCACGCATGCTGATGATGCATCTCGATGTCCTAACGGGTGACTGACGACGAGAGATGCTTCTCAGAAGCTCTTTCATCTTTTCCATAATTTCGACTTTAATTGCGTTTCCGATTCTTTCTAGTTATATTCTATCATCTTGTACACCGACAGCAAATTGATACGTGGTTTCTTTTTTTATACTAGTTACAGATCGTTTTTTTTTTCTTTTCATTTTATGAGATAAAAATTTCTACTATGCAGTTTATTTTTTTTAAGAGTGAAAAATGTTATTTCAATCCATTTTTTAATATAGTTGCGAGAGAATTTTTCATCTCCGGGCAAGGTGCTAATTTCGGAAATTCGAGGTGAATAGATCGGACATATTGTGAATTCTGAAATTGCACAATTTCTATTATCAACACATATTTTTAATTAGTGGCATGACAAGAAAATAGTTGGGCGATTCTCAGATGAAATATAATTTATTGTATCTGTTAGCGATTTCATTTATATACGTTTCGAATTTTTATAGACACACCATATTATTTGGTTCAGTATATTTTGCACTTTGCAATATCGATTTCAGATTACATATATATTCGTAATGTTCAGTGAACTCGGGAAAAGGAAAAAAACCTGTGACAAATCGATTGTTACGCATGAGTATGATGAAAATTTCAAACAATTTTTCGGATAATATTATATTGTTATAGTTTTGCGATTCGAAATTTGATTATATCAAGTTTTTTAAACGATTTTCGTAATTGAAAAATCATCGAAGCGAGAATTGAAAGACTGAAATTTATAGTTCTAATTTAACAATTCAAAAAGAATTTTATCTTCTTCATAGATCTGATTACGTCTGTTCAAGTAATTTCAAAAGAATTCTGTCAAATAAATTACTATCTTCAACATTCAATCAAATCATGTTATTTATTTCAACACGAACGTGAAAGTCTAGCTAATAACTTTTTTTCCAACAGCAATAAATTTTGACAGCCCCATGCAACGAAACAAAAAAAAACGATGCATAAACAACAACTGATCAAACAACGAATCAGCAACAAACCATACTATCCAAAGTACAGCAAGTGTTTCGCAGAATGCAAAATTCGTGGAAATTTAGAAAGGCGCACAACCATCGATGAAATATTTTCTTATCACACGTGAATGAAAAGTGGAGCTTTGCGTGGCAGTTTAGCGGGACAAAAGTAGCCAATTTTGCGTCACTTTCCTTTTCCTCCCTTGGGAGAAAACCACTTTCGTCCCTAGGGAGAAAATATTGACTACCTGCGTGCCACGAAACTACCTTTGAAATCCCCACGACTTTTCGATCGCTTGTTATAAGAAACTGTTGTCGCGCCAATTTTTGTCTCTCGTCATACAATACGTATACTATGCACTCCCATCATCGAAGAATACATGTCACACCTAATGCGTACGAGCTGTTCCCGATCGATTTTCTAACACTGTTTAATTTCATTTGAAACCATTTCGTCTGCGCTGAAATACAGAAGGGCTATGCAGAGGATACTTAAGAGATGCGGGAGTGACGTGATTGTGATCGTGATAGCGAGCGAGGAGGAGGAGGAGGAGGAGGAGGAGGAGGGGGGAGGACGACTAATGGGGGCTGAGAGCTCGCCGAGTAAGTATCTCCGTATAGATGATTATTGAGCAATTAACGCTAATACGTGTGCTGCCGCCAGTCTTACAGCGACACCCTTTCAAACGAATGCTGGGAGCTCTCTCTCTTCCTCTCTCATTCTCCCTTCGGGACATTCCCGTCTCTCTTTGTCACTAGGAAATCGATCCTAACTAGGTGCGAGTAACCTACTCAATGGCACGTGTCGATGATGCGAGCTCTGGAGTACATATAAGGTATATACTTCGGGTAAGACATTGTACATAGATAGATATAGGTATGTGTGTGTTTAAGGTTATTTACCCAGAGGTATATGGTGTCTGCAAGTGTAGATATGTATAAAATGTTCCGTATGCTATAATAATATATAGGCAAGTGCACTGCAGCTGGATAAATCGAATAACGGAATATTAGCCGACGCGATGCCATGGGAGAAATTCGATTTTCGATTATATTATAGTTCTGCACCATAAGTGTACCATGTCGCAGCGTTAAACACACGTGTCTACATTGGATACATTTGTCTTGTAATACTTCGATTCATTTTTTTTTTTCAAGAATAGTTTATTCATTCATAATTATAGAGAATAATTCGTTGATTCGGTGATTTTTATTTCAGTACGAAGAGAAAATCGTTTCCTTCTTGATGGATATCCTCCGAAATAGTTTTTTTTGTTACTTAAATTTGTAATATAGAAACGTTTCGTACTAGACAATTTTTGTCGAAAAATTCCTCGACTATTGTGTTGCAAAAAGAAAAAAATATATACTGGACTATTGGACTATTGCATTATACAAAAAATAAATATTAATCATTGAAATTATGTGAAAAAAACAGATGTCTTCCTTTTAATTGGCACGTGGATAGAGTTGTATTGAATAAAATTACATTAGTTACAAAAAATCCATCCGTTAAAACTCGCGTCAATCGCAAAAGCTACCGCGTTTCTAAAACTCCGGTGTAACTCAAAAGTGTATAGATTTAATTTCCTATTTTTTCACGTACTTGATATTTGTTCCACATAGGCAATCAATTATTATTAATTTCTTTTCTTTTTTCTCTCTCGTAATTGCGCTTCATCGTAGAGCGAATCGCAGTCGCCTTGCACTGCCACATATAAATTAAGACATTCTCCAGAGTTGCAGGTGTAATGGGTCTGCGCTAATAAGCCGGGCCCGTTGAGGCCCCAACGAACTAGCGCACGGAGCGATTCGAAAGAAGTGCAATTTTTAGTAATAAGGCGAAAGAGAAAAAGAGAGAGAGAGAGAGGGAGAGAGAGAGGATTGCGAACGGCACGCTGAACACGCGGCTGCATCGGTGCAGCAAGAAGCTGCACCAGCTGGTTGAACTCGCGGATGCTGCAAGGGGTGATAATTAGAAACGCATTACACAGTTGTAAGCGACGCATGCTGCTGCTGCTGCTGCGGTGACGTTGCTACAGTTGCGTATATATAACACAACTGTTGTGACAGGAGCAGGGTGATCAATCACCTCGAAAATACGGAGGGAAGAAGTTGTTTCTTGTTTTTTTGTATTTGATTTAGCGTTTTTTCGATTAGTTTAGCGTTTTTGTTCAAAATTATTTCTAACATTTCCCTAAATCAATAATTACTTACATAGCCACGACAATTATTCATGGATCAATCTATCGATCAACCGAATGATCAGATTATTATTATTATAAGCATATGAACAATCAGGAACCTTGATGGGGTGACAATCAGATACTTTTTGAAAGTTTTATTACGAGATAGTCGCATTTTCAGTGTTTATAGAATTTTCACACTCGCAAGCCGTACTAAAAGTTTTTTAAAAATAGGAGGGGGAAAAGATTGAAGTTATAAACATTAATTAACTAATAATAAGATATCGAGTTTTTATTTCAAGTCACTTGGAAATTGTTGAAAAAAATTGCATTGATATGTTCAATTTCACTCCACGGCAGCAAATTTTGGTTAGAAAATTGTTTTTTTCAAATTTTCTAGTACAGATTTTTCTTCTATTTTTTTTTTTTTTTCTTTTTTTTTTATAATCAATATTTGGTGTTACAGTTTCTCGATCTGGATTAATATTCAAGATCACGCGTGCAATTTCAAGAAAATAAATATTCAACGATACTGACGTGATTTGAAAAATAAAAAAAGTGTCTAAGTAGAATTACAGAAAATACAGTTTTCCGTGAGAAAGACGAATAATCGCGGCGTGAAATCAAAACAGATCCGCTACATTTTCAACAATGTTAAAACGATTTCAAATGAAAAAAATCGACGCGTGCAAATCCTTGTTTATAATTTTTAGAAAAAAGAAAATCATAGTAGCTAGCAAGTACGAAAATTTAATGAATAATAAACGTGCCTATAATCTCGTGATAAAATTGGCAAAAAAAGAAATTAGTCTCAATTAATCATACGAATATTATGATACTCACGAAACTACTCTAAACAAAACATATTGACTACAATAAACATGGTTGGATAACGATCCATGCAAAAGTACATTGTAAATACAGAGTGAATTCCTAACGACTGCACGGCCCGTCGTCTGCTAAGAATTTAATGCACACACGCTATAATCCGTGAACAATTCTTCGCCAGATTGACTAACTATCCCTAAACTAAAAAATTTTTATAATTAGGAATCAAGCAGAATTTCCAGCGGTAACTGTAAAAAATTTTTTACATCACACACATCGCGGAGAATTGTTGTTTAAATTACAAACATTTGCTCTCAAGTCTCAGACGATGGACCACGCAGTCGTTAAGAATTCACTCTGTCCAGTAAAATTTTTACAAATACTTGCGTTAACTTTTCACACCGTATTATACGTACACCTGGGGCTCATATATAAGCTATTATGTGCACCGACCGAGGAATCTCTGAATCTTTGAATGAACCGAGGATATATATCCTCCCCCCCCCCTCCCTCCCTCCATCCTCCTCCTCCTCCACCTCCTTATCCTTTTTCTCGCGTACTGCACCTTTGCGTCGCTGCTTAACCGCTACGCGCCTTTAAAAGAAGCAAAAGGAACGAGAGGAGAGAAGGAGAGAAGGAGAGGAGAAAAAAAATGGGAGAAAGAGAGGGAAGTAGAAAAAAATTCTCCCCGTAGCCACATGCCGCGATCATGGACCGCGGCTCTGAGGCTTGCTTATACACACTGTGCAGCACCCGTTCGGACAAAGAACAGGTGTTCTCAACCTGTCAACCAGCTTAGGAGGACGCTGCGAATTTTTGAAAATGCGCGAAACGAAGGAACTAAGATAGAAAAGGGAGACTTAAGGGGAATCATGCGGTGTCGAAAGGTAATCACAATTTACACGTCGACTAGTCAAAGACGCAAGGAGATCAAGATAAAGTCGTAAATTTGCTGCAGACAGTTGAAAATGAATAAGGATAAATGGAAAATTTTACTTTCAAATAAAAAGGAATCATTCGGGATGACTGAAATCATTGCTTAATCACGTCGTAGGGGTTCGTGAAAATTGTTTCAATCCAGTCAAATGGTTCCGATTTGTTCATATGCTACTGACTTTTGGCTTATCAGGCGTAACTTTGTTCATTTTCAGTTGAATACCAAGTGATTTTCAGTGATTAGGGTGTTTCAAAACAATCCGGAAATCACTGAAAATCACCCACAACCTCTGGACGTTATCGGAAATCGAGGGTAGTTACATTGAAATGAATAAAAATCGCATGATATGGCAGAAATCACTCGAAATCAATGTTAACGAATTATTGGAATATTTATTTTCTGCTGAAGGATGAAAAAAAAAATTCTAAACAATGTTCAATTGTACCTGTGGTTGGGAATTTCAAAGTACTGACTTTGGAAGTCCCCAATAATGAAAATCGAGGCGTATAGAGACAGAGAAAAAATTTAGTCAATTTACCAAATAGGCCGAAATAAAAGCTACTATAATTCAAAATAAAAAAAGAAAATATTATTTCATCCAAAAAAAAAGTGGTCATAAAAATTTGTGTTATCAAGTGAAACTAAATTTATTTAAACAAATGAAAAACTCTTCTTTCGCCGAACTTGATCGTCTAATTTAGTAAATTGAAAATTTTTATGAAAAAAGTAATCAAAAAGCAAGCGTCAAAAAATTAATTTTTTTGTTCTCTTTTTGGAATCGATTTCAATCCCGCCGTCATCGGCTCATATCCAAAATATTCATGCATAATAACGCAAAATAAACGCATTCTCTCTATACATATAAGACAAGAAGTTACACTTGAAAAAATCTCTAAAAACCGTCCAAGTTTTTTTATAAAATATTATTTCTTACGTTTCCGTTAGTTTATGTCTTAAAACTGACCACGGTGTATACAATATACAAGATAAAATCGTTCGGGAATTGAGAAAAAATACGATTATGATATATCGACAGAAATATTTACAGCGTTGTAACTGAACTGAAGTCGGCGAGTAAAGGGTTTACTTATTAATTTGTACTTGGTCATCAATTACGGTTCAAGTGCAGTCCTCTCTCTCTCTCTTTCTCTCTCCACACAGCGTATATATATGTATGTATGTAGGTATTATAAGCGGAGGTGCCGCGGACGGCGTTTATTTCTGACATTTAGCCGTTGTATTGCACTGTGGATCGCTTAGCGAAAATGTCGGCAATAATTATATCCACACATATGGTGTGCAGTTGTATATGTATACCTGATATTATTCTCGCCCCGTGTATCATCGTCATCACCATCATCGTCACCGAGAAAGGGTGTCTCTAATTAAACCGCATATTCCCGACGAGATAATAAAACTTATATTCAGAGTGCAGTGCGCGTTTTCACATAATTGAATTGCATATCGTGGAAGTGTACAGTCCGGTAAAAACTATCTACACGAACCAATGAAAGTGTAGCGAAATGAAGATTGAAGAAACAAACAGAGTGAAAAAAAAGAACTATTTGCATTTTTTTGACAATGGAAGAGAATAATAAATATTTGTAAAAATAACGTAGACTTGCGACTGAATTTTATTTTTGCACGCATCTAATCGCCTCGACTTTTACAAGTTTTGAAATTAATTTTTTCTTTTTCCTCTTCTATCAGACCTCGAAATTCTAACACGTCTATTCCGAAACTCTGTGTCTTATGATTACATATTCCGTTTCGACGCCTTTCTGACCGAACTGTACACTTGATAAATCCTTAACTCTCGGTCGAGTTGCGAGGCGAGAGATTAAGACATCAGATCATTTCGCATTCCTTGGCTGAATTGTGAACGGGAAAAACGCCGAAGGAACGCAAACGCAATAGAAAGGTCAAGATAAGGAAATACCGATAATCGAAGTGCCGCATTCCTGCGCAAGGGTGAGTATACACATAAGTGCGTGACATATACATATAATTATACAAAGTGCGAGGATTGAAATTTACGAGTTTTGTGTAAAAGTATTAAAAAAATTTCAGACACTCTTCATTAAGATGTATGTTATTTTTATATATGTGTATTAGGGTGTCCCTTATTTAGGGTGTTACCGATTTTCTGCCACCCCACCCCCCAAATCAACTTCAAATAATTAGAAAACAATTACCGAATTTTTTCAGATTTTTACCTCAACTCTAAGATAGTCCACTTTGTGGTCGAAGTTTCTTATGGAAATATGATGGGAAAAAGTTATTTTCTCAGTATATATTTTACAGTAAAAGTAATAACGTTAAAAAAAGAATTTTTAACTGTGAGGTTTTAGTCAGCAATAGTGCTACTGTCTGGGAAAAAATTCACATAATCATACCACGCAATCGCAACGAATAGCACACCCTCGAAATCTGACCTTTTTTGCATTTAGAGGAAATGCAATTCGTCTAGATTTGCTGGTATAGTGATGTAAATTTTTTTATAGATAGTAGCACTAATGTCCACCAAAACCCCGTAGTTACAGATTTTTTTAAATATTATTACTCTTGCAACAAAATATATACCAAGGAAACAAGTTTTTCCCATGTTATTTCCATAAGAAATTTCGATCAGAAAGCAGAGTATCCCAAAGTTGAGCTAGAAATCTGAAAAAAAATTAGGCAATTGTTTTCGAATTATTTGAAGTTGATTTGGGGGTTGGGGCGGCAAAAATTCGTCAACACTCTGAATAACGGACACCCTAATGTCTGTATATATATATACGTGTAATATCTACGTGAACGTATACGCGCATTGATTGAATTTCGTTAAAGCGATGACAGCATCTGACATCGCTGCGCCGTGTCTTCTCCTTAAGGATCAAGTTTCCAACCGAATTAAATCTCTCATAGCGTCCGAAGGTATGATAATAAGCATCTATAATACGGAGATAAAAATCACTCGGGGTAATTCTGTGGGTTAAGGTTGCGATGCTTCGTCGTACGGACTTCATTATGTCCCCTGTCCGAAAAACCATGAAACGTCGATACATTCGAAATTCCTTCTGCAGGCGCATAGAACTCGGAATTTGGTTAACCAGTGATAATAATATTCGAATTCCTACAGACGACGGTAATTTATAGATTGTTAGCGATTTCGAGTTTCTGCATAACTCGGAATTTATTTATTTCTCGTAGTTACTAGGAAGATAGTTATAGTTATAATTTTTAATGCTATTGTAATTACAAGAAAATCTGGTGCTAGTAATTGTTTAGTGCAATTATAGTATGCTCAACATTGAATCAGCTTTTTTAGTCAACTGAATTTTTGTCAGTTAATAAACGTTGATATCAATTTCTCGATCAATTTATCCAAATAATTGCACGCAAATATATATGTATACAGTAAAAATTACCATAATAAAAAAAAATATTAACACGTTTTAAATTTTCGTGTTAATGTAGTCACAAAACTCAGTTTCATTTTGTACTTAAAATTCTATTTTTCGATTAGGGTGTAAAAATTGAAACTAGTCAAGGACTGACCGATCGTACGCTGATTCCGATAACCGTTAGAAATCGATGCCCCCAAGAATTCTCGATGGGCGATGAAAATACAGCCGATTCATTGATTCCCACGAGATGTATAAAACGGGCTTCAAAAACGTATCGCGTTATAAACACCAACGGAATAACGGATCGTTATACGTGTCGTAAAACCCGGTGAAAGTAACAAACGCAGGGGAAAAAAAATCAAAGCTAACGTGGAAGTAAAAATGAAATAAAAAGTAGGGAAACGGGAACCGGAAGAGCAGACAAATTTTAACAAAGTACTTTCGGCCAGTTTGCTTCCGGTCGTCGGTCGAGTCACGATGCTAATCTCACTTCTCCTCAAATTCCTTCACCGCTGTAGACCTAAATCAGCCGGCGATATCAGCGAGCCGCTGATACAAGTTTCCTGCATTTCGAGTAAGAATTTTGTGAAACGTTTATACTCTCTTCTTTCACCGCTTCAAGTGGGGTAAAAGAAAAACAACAACAAAAAGAACATACAAAGAATATTTCGCCTTTCGATCCGACAGATTGAAACAATTTTTCCCGAAATCTCGTGTATAAATTCCGTTTCGTGATAAATTTTCTCGCTTTATACGATAGCTGCATGGGATGCGTTTTAAATTAATGCGTGTCACAAGCGGTTTTATCAACAAGAGAATACACGGAGTCGTACAACCAAGACAAATACCCCGTTAAACAATCAGGCAGCTTAATTTGTACCCCGTTAAAGATAAGCCTCGACTCCTCAGCTCCCTTTCAACCTGCACGCCTATGTATATATACGTGCATATGTACTTTCTTAAGAGTTTATAGGTAGGTACGTACGTACGTACAAGAAATCTTTTTCCTGAATCAAGAAAAGTGAGAACGACCATTGAACCCACACGATTTATCCCTCGTGTTAATGTTCGCCTCGAGGCGAGCTTTCGAATCAACCGTACTTAAAATGAAAATGAAAAAAAAATAAAGACAGAAAAAAAAATGAAAAGAGAAGGTGAAAAATTTTCTCTTCGCACGGCTGATTTTTCAATACCGTAAAATCTCCATTCAATTTATATCGGATATACCAAATTCCTAATTTTGTATTACACACGTGGTTTTTGTAATTCCGCTCGGACTTTTTGTATTATACTTATATTTTTCTAACACCTCTCTTTTTATGAGGTAATACGGTTTCGCAATAAGTGCAACTGAACGATGAACGGAAAAAAGTAAAGATATCGAAAATAATAATAACGAATGAAAGAGATACGGAGTAAGAGAAAATCCAGAGGCTAGCCGAGAACCTGAGCATGCTGTAGAGGAGGCCTGTCAGTAGAGTTGACTCTCGCCGAGAAATGAGAAGGAAAATTCAATTTGAAATGTAAATTATTGCGCAAGAAATTCTCTCACTTCTTCTATTTCTCGTTGATTTTTTATTTTTTTTTTTTCTTTTTCATTCCATCTTTCGTCGTTTTATTTATTTATTTACTTATTTATTTATTTATTTATTTATTTACTTATCTTATCAACTCCTCCGCTCACTCAGGTTGCGAGTGCGATGTTCACACGTATAATATTATATTAACTGTATATATGTGTGCGTGTGTACAGTGTGTATAATATATATATGTATATAACGCCGGCGAAATTAAACTGTAATTCAATCGACGTTGCCCCCCGGGGGTCTCGCCGTTTTTTAACTCGATTTTCACCCCCATCCCTGTCAGAATTGCTCCTTAACCGGATACGTTTCGTTTAGTATATTTTCGTACAGATTTTAGCGATGACTACAACGTTGATGATAATAATAATGATGATGATGATGATGATGATGGTCATAATTTGACGAAAATGAATAACTCGACGTCAGGTGGTAATCGATCGGTAATGGAATATATTCGCATGTTGTATTACACGTTGATAAATAGAAGGGGGAAAATTTCATTCGAAATAAATGTATATATATATATATATATATATATATATATATATATATATTATATATATAATAATCCGGAGTCGAGGTTATCGAAGAGTTGCAGCTTCTAAGGCTACACGTACCTATAAAAAGTATGCAAAGTCGACTTCGAATAATTCCTACACGATGCCCTACTGAGCGCACTGTTTATCGACCGACATTATACAGTTAACGAAAATATTATTCAAACGGATTTTCAACGTCAATGTGACCCATTCAAGCCTCAAACCTTACGCTTGCCGTACATCCGTCCTGATTGTGAGTGTTTTTATTATTTGAAAGAGACATCGTGCTTTTGCCGAGCGTCTTGGTTTAATCACCGTTGTTTATACACTCACACTGTACCGCAAGGATGCTAGGAAGAAAGACAGCGTAAAGAAAAGAATAACCAAAATACACTTTGATTTGATGAATCATTCTGCACGCGGTGTGAAATTTCTGTAGACTATAAGCTGGTGCGAATCTAACACAGTCTGATATTGAATTTTCAAATTGGTCACGAAAAAATTGTCCACCGATTAATTTCGATTGATTTTATAAGCATAATTTTTCACAGTGTGCAAGTTCGTAGAAATACAGAAGAAAACTGATCAACCCATAGCGGCAATCGACCGATGAAACGAGGGATAAGAAGAACCAATAAATGGTCAGGGATACAGTAACGATTACCTCACGCGGTGGATTGTTATATCACAAGAGCATAAAAGCGAAGTAAGAATCAAGCGAGCAGCGCAGCGTCGCGTCGTCATCGACGGAGTAAAGAAACGTAGAATCGATCCGTTTGCCAAGTAGCAGACTAGAGTTCGAATGTTTAGAAATATAGCATAAAGAACAACAATGTAAAGGTACTGAATGGAAGATCCTCCACAACGACAACATCCGGCGAACGAGAGGAGACGAGGCTGCATATTTTCCCCAAGTTATACTAGCCTGGAATGCGGACAGTAAGACAGACGAATAGCAAACAGCTCAGCAGCGATTAGCAAACAGTGGTTATAAACGCTCCTCCGGAAGCAGAGAAGAGAGAAGAGAGATCGTCGAATTTCCCGCGAGATGAAACGGAGATGAAAGAATGCCGGAGACCGGGCCATGTGCACGTGATCCATGCAGCATCGGGTGACGGCACACGCGGCCAGTTATGCCCACCATGCCGATGAACCGCCTAGAGTGTAGGTTATAGGTATAGAGGTATAGAGAGTCAAAAGTGCCGCGGGCGAAGATGGTATCGGCTCTCCTAATGCACCCCGTGTGTTCACAAACGGGATCGAAGAGATTCGGCGTGTGTGTTGGCCGGTTATTACTGCTACATGTACGTACCTACATACGGGAGCATGAATAAAGAGCCTCTATGCAGAGATTCAATGAGCCATTTTGGCTCCCCGCCTTTAATTCCTGTATGTGTTATACTCCTTTGTGATTCGGGTGCACATACCAGGTCTCCATGATCCCCCATAACACCGGTTATTACTTCCGAGTTTCTTTGTCACACTCACAGTGGTCGCTACGTGGATCTGCGTCAGCCTGTGTTCTACAGAGACGAGTCAATAACCGTCGATTATTACTTATACCTACCCCGGATATCGACTCTAGGGTGCATTCGTGATACGGCCAAGTTGTTGAATAATCGTTGCAAACGTGATTGGTTTGGGTGTGTATTGAAATGGTGTTTATGCTATTACTGCTACTGTACTGTGAGACTTATGCAGAGTGGACTTGTGTAGACTCTGTTTTGGTGACGATCTGACGCGGAATTGTTCGACTTTAACACTGATGTTTCTTACTACAGTGTAGATGTCTAGAATCATCACTAACGTGTAAAACCGTCTACTCGATCACGAAACTTTTGTAAAACTAGTGAAGCATTTAAATCAGGCAAGACGATCGAATCTAAGAACTACGCGAGAATATCGACAGTTGGCAAAAAGAATAAGGCTCTGCAGCCACCCATTGCAGAGGAGAAAAAATTGAGGAAGATGTAGTGAACCGAATTTGGAGGACATAGTGGTTACCTGGTTGTGAGCAGTAACTGTTAAACGAAAAGAATAAGTCTAAACCGTGCAGGTCACGAGTACGGAATTGGAGAACCTATTCACGTGACGAGAACACGATGTGTTACACGCGTGGCTTTGATCTATTCACAATCAGACAATGAGAGTATTGCGGAACGAGCGTGTCTCTCGCATGTTGGATGGATGAATATAGGTAGTGAGACAATTGAGAGAACGCGGATAGGCGTCAAGTAAACACGTCAGGAGCGTTTTGTCAAATCACCGTAGGTACCTTGGACACATACGAGAAATGTGACTGACTAGTTATAGAAACGCGAAAGGACAATCGACACGGGTGTATTATACCTGCGGAAAACGTCTGTGGCATGGGCTCTTTTAACACGCGTATAACAAGTGTCGAAATGAGCAGTTCCAGCCAAGGCCACCGTAGCATGACGACTAGGAGGAATAAGGCCTATGACTTCTATAGCAATGAAGAGAATATCTGCTCTGGCTGGCAGCCAGTCGACGAGCACTGACGACGGCATGGTGTTCGTCTTGTAGGTGTGACGAGACCGCGCAGGATGGAGACGAGGATACGACACGGGTTCGGTTGACTCCTGGCACAGCAGAAGAGGCAGCGAAACCGCGGCGATGCCAAAAAAGAATTGCGTCTCTGAACTCGACTGGCAAAGCAAGCCTTCCCGACCGCTGTACAAAAATTCCAGATACAAATTGGTCGTAAATTCTCGCTTCTTCAAATCGAATCGCATTACTTACTAGGTATATCCACTCCAGAAACTGCATGCTCATGGCTCTAAAGGGACACGGAGTGTGTAACCTGGACTTTCACGCGTTTCGGCGCGAGAAGTCATTATAGTATAAGACATGCGAAATCGCGCCGCCTCGTTTCGAAGGGCAATTCCGCAAACGAGCAAATTTACTCAAGGTCCAACCAATATCAATTATTTCAAGACATGCAGAAACTCCTTTTGGAGGAGAGAGAACGAGTATAATCTTGGTCATAAGGACTTCAGGGAATTCCATCATCTCGGATAATATTCAGCAAGTAGATCTTCAAGGAATTCAATTCCTCTAATTGCGCGGCTCTTGAATGATTGAGAATGTACAGAAGGATCATTGAACGTGGTTCATGCCTATGTAAGTAGCGAATATCTTGAACTTCGTTGGACCAGTGTTCAAAACGGTTTGGAACACGTGTAATCTCTAGGTATTAAAGGGTGCAATGTACAAATGTTTATACCCTTCTATCAGACTTGCGCAAAATTTGAAGGCCACGAAATCGACCAAATCGCACCATCGCATTCACTATGAAATAATTTTATAAATCTGATCAATTTATTGTCGTTCTCTTTGACCACGGTATTGCATTTGATGAGGATTTCAATCATCCAATCATTCTCTTTCTTATGCGTGTAACGATCAGTCATTACCATACTCTAAGAAAAGTTTAACTAACCAAAGAGCAACAATTGCCTATTCGAAGTGGTAAAAAGCCAAAAACACAGAAACAAAGAAAAATTCTCTCCTGAAGTAGGTAGAGGAAATGTCGAAAACCTTTGCCAACACAAACCGCACTGTTACAAAGTATGCGAATAAAAACAACTCACCCTTGCACTCGTTCGCCTCCTTGGCAGTGGCCCTTGCCCATGGTCGATCGAAGTGGAAGGGCCTGCAACGTTCGCAGTCTCTGCCGGCAGTGTTGTGTCTGCAATCGCACGAGAGCTCGCCCTCCTTGTCAGGAACGCACCTCGCCGCGTGCCCGTTGCACTTGCACCGTCCGCCAACGGTGAAGTCGGAAACAGCGTAGTGGTGAGCGAGGGTGGTGGATGTGGTCGTGATGACGGTGGTGGTGACGAGACTCATATCCCTAACATCGATGTCCAGGGCATCGTTGGACTGCATTTCCTGTGGTCCAATCACCTGGACGGACGGAAGTACAGTTGGTGGTCCAGCAGACTCGAGTCCATCAGATTTGGCGAACTGAGCTTTGGGATGCCCCTTGGCCTTTGCGCGCTCTTGGAGGTCCTTCCTGAGCTCCTTGGCAACGCCGGTCTCCTCCGGCGTCTGGATCTCCTCCTGAGGCGCGAACTCCTCCTGACCATGAGGTAGGTGAAGCCGATTGAACACCACCTTGATGTCCGTCGCCGTAACCCAGTCCTGGAGCACCGGCGAGTTGTCGAAGTCCGAAGCCGACGGGCGTCCCTCGAGAGTGCTGAAGGCTATACGCCCGACGGGTGCGAGTCCGTCACCTCCGGTGTACCGATGGCTGTCCGTGCAGCGTGCCTCCTGCTCGTTAGCCTTGGTGATGGTGGCGCGATTGGGCCTTCCATAGACGCGACGGCACTGGGACGAATAGAACTGGAAGGCCTGCCAGGTCTTCCCGTAGTCCATGGATTTGTGTATAGCAATGGAGTCCGGCTTGGCGGCCCGAGGACAGAACTGGAGGCTGACGTACGTCAGTTCGTACTTCTTTCCCAACGACAAGGTCAGCGTGACGTTGTCCGGGGGCGCCGAAAAGCTTTGCGACGATACCAGAGGCTCGCTCCTCCAGCAGGTGATGTTGTTAGGGTTGTTGAGGTCAGTCAAGTAGCTAGCGGGGAACCGCCGCCGTGGCGTTGAGTCGTCGCAAACGTGGCAGGGTCCCGGACTGCCCCCGGGAACATCGGAGACGTCGCAGTAACGCGTGGGACCACCACTTCCGCACGTCGAAGATGCCTCGACGGCGGTCCCAAAGGCCGCGTTAACGAAATCAGGGATGCACCGCCGCGGTCTATCCTCATCGAAGCAGGGATCCACGGGGTTCTGCTGGGCCGCAAACATCTTCATGTAACCCTCGCCCCCGGCTTCGGCCAGTCGAACGCCGGCCACAAGCAACAGTGCAAGACAATTTGATAGGGTCTGGACCCGCGCCATTATCGCTGGGGTTCGGACCCAGAAGAAACTACGATCTTCGAACTAGCACCGCGGCCCTGCCTGCATGGCAGTACCCTCAAGTAGTGTGATGAGTCCGGTTATAACAACGATGGTGGTTATCGGTCCAGACCTCCAGGTTTCAGTCCCATGTGACTTTCCCGATTTCCGCGGTTGACAATCGCGCTTTCTTACAAACACCCTTGCACTCTCGGAGGCTGTAGGCAACCTGCACCCAACTAATGCGATGAACGCGACATTGAATCACTGTTCACCATTCACTCGCGATATGTCAACGACGGAAGTCCCTCGAAGAGGATCCGAAGCTTTTGAATATGATCAAGGTGTTCCAACTCGAGTGTCGACGCGATGACCGTGTGACGATGCACTCCTCGGGAAAACCTATGTTATACCTTAATCTCAACCTCGAGCCAGTTACACTTACTTATAACACTTTCGGAGGTAGTGGAAATCACTCGGGTGACTCTCCAACGCGCGAGCAGCACCTGAGGTTACCGTGCCTGCGTGCGAACGAACGAACGAACCGTCCTCTGTGGCGGCTGGCCGCTTACTGAGCGTCAAAGCGCTCGCACACTCTACCGTCAAGCGAAGCACCCGCCCCCGCTTACGGCTAAGGGATGGAGGATCGGCGGAGTGACGGTGGGGTGGCAGGAGGGAGAGGGAGGGGGGGGAGCAAAGGGATGCTGCGGAGATTCGGTACCCGGGAGAATTCGCCCAGAAATCTCTGCCTTATCAACTGATCCTTGATACCTTTTATACGTATAATATACAATCTGATACAGGGTGCATGGCAAGGAATTTGAAGAGGAGAGTGGAGAGGGATTTTTTTTAGTTTGGAAAGAGTGAGGTGAGGATTTTTTAATGGCATGGAAAGTGGGTAGTTTTTGTTTACTAAGGGGTATGATTTTTGAGCTTGGATTTAGTGATGGGTAAGAGTTATTGCGGTAATACGTGAGGAAGAAGGTGAGAAACTGAAGGAATCTAAATCGTAGAGGTACAGTGATATTAAACGGATGAAAAATTAAGGAAGGAGCAAAGTGTATTTTGATAAAAGGAGGGAAAGGCATAAAGGTGAAAGCTGTAGTAAAATTCAGATGCTGCAATGAATGAAGAGGACATTGATATTGGAAAGAGAAAAGCATGAAAAATTGAGATTAAATTCAAAGATAAATAAAAAAAAAACTGCAACAAATGATGGAAAAGGAACGCAAAGAGCATTCGAAGAATCAGAACTCACAGCAAGAACGATAACGTCAAGAACGAGAGAAGGAATAGAACGATACCGAGGATAAAGAAAATAAGTAAAGATAAGGAAAATCAGATGAAGCAAGGGTAATAAAATAGAAGACACAAAGTGAACTGGAATAAGCGTAAAAAGTGAAAGTAAACATCGAAAGACGTAAGTTCATCCAATAAAAGAGTGTAAAAAATCTTCATAGCTCTTCGTCATACATACGCAAGAAGATAAGACACTAGAAATTGAAGAAATAAATACCAAAAAAAATTGAATTATTTTAATGAATGACAGAAGGTCGAAGGGTTTCATGTAGAATTTTCAGAAACGCAAAAATGTATTTTACAGAATTTCACATTGTAGAAACTCAAAATGATAAAATCGTCAGAATTATCGCGATTTCATTGTTGTCTTACTATATTCTCATTTATTCTCAAAATACTATATTTTGGCTTTCTATACTTAGACTTTAGTCCTCTACACTTTGACTTTGCCATACTTCAACGTACCATATTTTGAAAATCTGTGAACTAAATTTTTGTGTCTTAAAAAATTCGTCTTTGTGACGCTTCTATTTTCCGACCCCTCGAAACTTACCTTCACCGGGAAAATGCAACCATTTCACTCTCCCCAAAATCGCGTCTTGGCAATCAGTAGGTTAGTTGTTCTTTTTTTTTTTAATTTCTATATTTTTCGAAAAAAAAATTACGAAGCTGTCCGACTATTACGTGCTATTTAGGTTCACGTCTTGTTTGGTTAGTTCGTTAACGGTGGTCTTGGGCTAGGCTGAAGTAGGCTGAACTTGCTCGCAACGCGTGTGTTGTTATTGTTATTAAACGGGGGTCCTTATCCCGCGGCGGTAGAATTTATTTGTTCAAGATCGAGGTTCTGAGCCCCCCGACCTCAGCGAGATCTTGATAGTGAAAACAGTTTTGATCACGTACGATGATTCCTCAAGTTTTCTGCCCCCACGACTTTGCCTTCTCTCTCTCTCTCTCTCTCTCTCTCTCTCTCTCGTTCTCCCGTTCTTATTTTTCAACCTCGACCCTCTCTCACCTAAGGATGCTGATCGATAACGACGCCAACAAGTCTCACCTTTCTAAGGTCACTGCTACTGCCGCTCGTTCTTTTCTTCTGCAAGCTGGTCCGGTTTAATTGCTCGAAAATTTTCAAAGAATTAAGGTGAACGCCCCTGTTTTCTCAAAGTAAGACACTCCGAACTTCAGACTTTGGATCCTAGTACATATAATTAACGATTAATTAACGATAATAGACGTCGGGAAAATTGTTTTTTGCAAATTTTCCAGAGTCAAGGTGTTGAAAATTCTATTTTTTTCACTTCATTCACGGTGTGTAGAGAAGTTGTGTATTTATGTTAGTCGTTTTTTCATATCTGCTGATTTGGATGTTTATGATCTTTGACCTTTTTACGATTTTTCAATGATAATTGAATTGTTAATTGTATATAATTATTCAAGAGATACGCGTTAAAAAGATTTTCGAGCTTTGTACATGTTTGTTCCTTTTTTTTTTTAACAAATTAGTCAAATTATCGTCATTTCGTTACTTCGATTTTTCAACTCCCGGGTACAGAAACGTTTTTCAAACTTATATAAAATTCCTGCTCCAAATTTTTGCATCAATTTTTGACGCTCTTTGTAATAATTGATATCACAATACCTCGCATTCCGCAAATTTCAGTTTACATTAAACCTACTTTTCGAAGCTGGGAAAGAGAATTAAAATTTTCAATTTTTCAACACTGATTAATCTTACAAATCTCGAAACAAAAAAACAATTACATAATATAATCTCACAGCTTTGAATAATTCGTCCAAAGAACCGAAGAAATGGCGTTACAATGTAATGAATAAAATTGCTTCGCATCATCTCTAGAATCTAATTGTATAGTAATAAGTAATACGCGCATGATGCATGTCGAAAGTTGTCTCGAAGACATCGTCCCGCGATGCATGGGCCGGTTATTAATTGAATCGAGTTAATCTCGGTCGGACTTCGCGAAGCACGTGACGCGTGACGTCCGGCTTGACTTTAGGATTATTAAACATTTCGGTTTAAATCGTTGTTTGAATTTGAGCGCGACGTACGCGTTCATTTCTCGTCTTTGTGTGCGATCATCGTCCATGTCGACAGAAATCTCGACCGGACCCTGACACAGACTTCTCCCCAGATTAAAACGGGTGCAGCTGCCCCCCATCCACCCTTTCCGAATTCATTCTTTGTCGATCTGTCGACTCCCAACTGATCCCCAACGCCCAGGATCGCTGTGCAGGGTGCCTACATGCTCCTTTTATTGATGAGGAAAATTTCTACTTGCGGATCCTTAATGAGGAACTTCGATGACACTTTGATAACACCAAGGGTGTCGTTTTTTAAATGACTGTAAAAGACATGTGACCAAAATTCTATTCAACAAGATCTTAATAAGGGATGAAAGAAAATTTCTCGCCCTTCGCTGCTAATATTTCCTTTTACACATACTTGCATAGCAAATGATGGAGTTTTTTTTTTACATACAGCCACATATTAATCATATGATAATTTGAATTTTGTTGGAAGGAATTTTTGATTACATAAATTTTCTTCTAACTGTTACGATAATTTGATATTGGTGAAAGAATAAATCAATGTTAATGCCTGGTACTTGATTGAAAAAGTATCGTCAGTTAAACAAACAGATCAATTGTTGGTAGAATCGAAAAATGTCTTTAATCGCACTAAATAATCTCCTGTAATAAATTTTCCTCTAATTCCAACAATATTTAAACCGTAATTGTGTCGATACCCATTCTACCAAAAATTTCTAGTAACTATATAACGCAAGAAGTTTTGTTCGAGCCTTCTCATTAAGTTGAAACATTTCCAAGTCGGGAAAATCACTTCAACTTATGGATTGACCATGCATAATTAATTATTATAATCAGTGCCACGCTGGGAAAAGTTTTACAGAAGGAAAAAGAATTAATCATCGAGGATTCCGTAATTACGAAAAGTTTAAGGAGCTTATATATCGGAGCTGTGAAACTTTTCAAGACTTTCGAAAAGTGGTGATATTTTCGTCACAGATTTTCGTTAATCGTTAATTCATAGAAATTAATAAATATTAATCAATTTTAATTTCGTGACAATTTTGAAGTTTGTTATATCAACGAAATACTTGTGAATTCTATTGAACCTATGAAACAATAATTATACAGTGCTAGAAGATATAGTAGAAAATTTTATACCAGCGCACGTGTTGAACGAACAGCTACTTAAGGTGTTATGCGAAAGTATAAATCACAAGAGCTAGAGAGACAGAAAAAACGCACGAAAGTGGTAAAAGTTACCCCTCTTAGAAACACAAATAATCTCTTGGGTTTGAACTCTGAATGCAGAGAGAGAGAGAGAGAGTAAAAAAGAAAGAAAATTAGACACATGATATTTATGTATGTATATGTTGAACCGCATTGTCTGTATATACACACAATTCCATAAACCATGCGCTTAGAGAATCCTGGAAGAAATTAGAAACCCGACGACAAGTTAACGGCGATACAGAAATTAACAGCTTCGCAGCTTTTTTAAAAAGTGTGCGCCGGGTGTTAAGCTCGACGATATTATTTCTTCTCCTGTTCCCTTTTGTTTTTCTATATAACGACGGAGAAAATAATACAAAGATGGAACACAAAAAACCTCTCTTGGATTTTTCTCATTCAACGAGGGAGTGAGAAATTGATTGAAACGAAAAGCCGTAGCGCTTTGGACAGTTTTATAATAACCTAATAAAGAAAATACCTGAAAACTTTTTGCTTTCAGGAAGATAGATGACGAAATAGGTATTTGCAAAGATTTCGATAAAAGCACAAAAATACAAGATCGTCGATTCGTTCGATTTCAGAAATCAATTTTCTAAAAACTTGATGAAACACTTTGTTCTCTCACATCGGTATTGTTAAATATTCAATTGTGATCAACAAATGGTAATATTAAATCGACTGCTAAAAAGTAAGAAAAACCTTTGGCGTGCGATTTTGTTAAAAAATAGTCTCCCGAATAAAATTAACCATCAACGAAATTTTCAACAATTTTGAATCGGTTTAGAGTAAAGCATCGACACATATGAAGAGTGAATAAAAAATAGATATTTTTTGCCAGCCAACCCCGTTAAAGTGATAAATCTAAACGGTGGGAAATTATCGAACCGAGTAAACGGTTCCGCTTGCGAGTACAAAGGACAAAGAAAATTAATCCCCACACTCTGTACACGTGAATCTATGTGTGTAATCTCTCATAAATGTGCGTTATGTACCCTGTCAGCTATTATAAGGGCAGAAGCCCTGTCTCAATGAAGATATACAGGACGTATTATATGCGTCAAAGCGAGCTCTGACAGAAAACCAATAATTATTATCATCTCTTGGAGGAGGAACGGCATTCCCGGCATTCGCACGAGAAACGACCTCCTCAGAGATACAAGCCGCTTGCTTCAAGGATTATAATTCTTGACAAGAAGGAATTACTTCATAGACCTCGCAGAAATTCGGTGTAAATATGTTTTTTTTTTTTTCTTTGTTTTTTTCTTGTTTTCTCAGTGAAAGTTTCAATTACAAATTTTTCACGGAATGTTGTATACTGCGAATACGGTTTTTTTCCTGCATTTTTTATGTAGAGATGACACCATTTTAATTTCGACCAAACGAAAGAATCGACTATTTGATTGTATGTTTATTAAATCATCAAATAGTGACTGGATAGTGAAAAACGAAAAAAAAATTTGGAAGATTTGAACTCAAGGTATACTTGATGGGAAGAGTTTGTTTTTTTCATTTTAATTGAATCGAATCGAGTCATTTCATTTCATTCATTTTAGTCATTAGTCATTGACTTACTACAACGATGTCTGCGGAATAAGAAATCTAAAAATGAACATGAAAAATCGAACCATTATCTGCAATCATCGATATATGTATAGCGAATTTTTACTTCAATGGTTTAGAAAATATAGCAGCATTTTACACGCAAATTTCAAGATAATTTCAATTTTTCATATCACGAAACGTTTATTGATTCTATGCCACACGAAAATGTTTTAGATCGAATGAATACATGCAGTTATATTGCGTCTAGAGTAGGACTCTCTGTTCAATCGATCAATCGTTTTTCTAATTAATGGTCTAATCAGACTGATGGAAAAAAAAATCGAAAACGATTAATCGATTAATCAATCCTTTCAATTAGTTATTTTTTCAATTAATCGTTTTTCGGCTAATCAATTATTCACCCCTGTGACCCAATCGTTTAATCGATAAATCGATTATTCTCCCCCTCGGATGAACCGTTTTTGTCAACTAATCGATCGACTCGAAAAACAATTGATCGATCAACCGCTCAAGAACCATATTTCATTGATCAGAGCGAACAGCCGAAGATATAAATGAAGGAAAAGGTAAAAAGTGGAAAGAAAAACGATGAGGAATGCGTTGGAACAACCGACCAGCGTTAAATCGTGCTGCTCTCGCGGCTTCGGGGAAGAATGAAAATACAATACATCGGCGCTGATACACCGAATAGCCAATGTATACTTAGGCGCGTTTAAAACCGAACTGCGGTGTTTTGACGTCTCTATAATTACGGGGGGTCTCGGCTCCGGTCCAGGAGGAAGGTGTTTGATGTTGTTAATCCGGTGAGCGGTCGCCCCCCCCCCCCCCCCCCCCCCCGTTCCTTGTTGACAAATGCGATCCGAGCATTGCGAGCGTGCCAACAGCCGGGATCGGGAGATTAATTTTATGCTTTTGGTCTCTCTCGCCGCGAGGCTCCCGCCCCTTTCGTCCCCCTTTCACCCCCACGGCCACGTTTTCCTTTAGCATCGTGCTATCGAAAATCCACAGAACTGGATCTAACACTGAAAGATCATATGCAGCCACTCTATTATTGCATAGAGAAAAAATCTATTTGAATTGGAAAAAATACTTGATTTGAATTGAAGGAAAAGTTCCTCGCTTTAGACACGTGAATTGTTTAGTCTTTTTTGAATCGTATTATTAAAATTAAACGTTTTCGTTCTAAAAGATATCCAGGAGAATTTTCTTCCTTGTGAGCTTACTTTCAATAAAATCATGAAATCGAAATGAGAGTACAGATCGAATCGTTTTTTAAACCAATTTTTGGAAAATCGTAGCTAATGAGGTTTTGCTAAAATTTTACTGGAGTAAAATTCATTCATAGTAATTAATTAATTGTATTCCAAAGTTGAAATTCTTTGTCATAGTAAATTTATTACACAGGTCTGCGTTTTTTTTTTCTGAACGTTTTTTGAACTTTCATATTCATGTTACACCCTAAGTTTTTATAGTTACTTAACAAAGCCTGCATCTTCATATCAACGAATTAAACATTAATTTACTATATTATTTCTTTAAAACTGATAAAAATGTAAAAGTATTTCTTCATATATATATGAATAACAAAAAATTATGACGTGATACGTAAAAACGAAATTGATATTTTGAATCAGCACACCAGAATCTATAGGTCTGTATCATGTACAAGTATTCAGAAAACTTTTTCATCGCAGACCTGCATTATTTGTCGTTCTAAAATATTTTCGAGTTCCTCACAGCGAAATTTAAAACGCGTTCTATTACAGGCTAGCAGAGTAAATTCAGAGTTTTGCTCATATGCCGATGAAGAAAAGGCACAAAACAGATTGCAGTTATCGAATTTCGAATCTTCGCGACGCAGAATAATAAATCCAATTTTTTTCGACTTGAAATCTGAAAGAATCGATAAGCTTAATTGAGAACAACAATTTTTACCGGATTTGAAATATATCTTCATCAATCCCATAAATATAAGAAGATTGTTTCCATTACTAATTCATGCAGAGGAAACATTATCGAAAGAGAACGGATGCTCTTTTTTAAAGGCAAATATCGTGTTCAGCAAAAAGCAAAAATCCGATGCATTGCCATAATCCTTAATGAAGATTCATGCCAGCAAAAAAGAGTCCGAAACCCGAATATATCGTTATTCAGTGAGTCGAGCCAACGCAGCTCATTCAGCATCTTATTAGAAAAATCGATGAACGTGGAGAGAAGATTGGCGTATTTGGGTTGCACAGAAGGCATTACGAAAACGGTAAACCTGACTTAAATACCGAAAGATGTGAGTCGAAGGGTCGCGTGGCGGGTAAGATAGCCCTGCCAAAGTCGTTGCAGTAACAATTTTCGCCTGCAGTAGTTAGTCAGGATGAATTTGACGCTATCTGAGAGAAGCAGTCGAGGACTGTTATTCCTTCTCAGATGCATAAAGGACACTGGGTTTCTCGATTAGCTGATTGACAATAATGATAATAACAATATCTGATATCTTATGGGTATACGAAATATAGTTTTTGTAACGCATGCATGGTTTTCGCGTTTTTTGGCCCATTAAGGGATCTAATCAACTGAAGAGCAAAAAAAAGGTTTTTTCAAGAATTTTTTTTAATAAGTTTTAACTGTAAATATTGATATAGGCTTTGCCAAGCTTAGTAAATACACTCTCGAATTATATAAGAAAAAATTTGTTTATTGATTTTAAAATATTTATACATAAATTAAAACATTTTCAATATTTTTAAAAATATTTTTCAATATTTTCAAAGAAATGATTAATGATGGAAATAAAATAAAATGATGCAGTTTCTTCATTTTCCTAATAAAACTGATTAACAAATATTTACTCACTCTTTTTCCTTCCAATAAGCGAAATTCTTTCAAATAATCTAATAAGTACCTAATTGCCGTGTCAGCAAACGGTCACATCAGCCCGGCTTAATGTTTTAATAAAAACGCAAAAATCCATACATGCGTTACAAAAAATATAGTCTGCACAAAGCGCTAAATAGACTTTTAACCTCGTGTGGTTGTTTGCAATGTACTCGCCTTCGACTCGTACTACAATCTTCATAGTCAGTTTAAAAATCCCGCTTTACGCCCTTGATACGTAATATACTATTTTCTTTCTGTCGTGCAACGAGTTTACGTGAAACCCGCACCGTGATTTGAATCTTGAAAGAGGTTACTGGCTCCAAGAGACGAAAAGGAAATAATCACTCTTTGATGTATTAACATTAACATATCAGGCTGTTACGAAATAAACGCTACTCCAAACTGTCAGAGTTTTTTTTTTTCTTTCTTCCTGTTTGCTTTACTTTATTTTTCGGGTTGTTATACAGAGCTATACAGTTTGCAGAGATCGCGGCATTGATAGATAGCCTGAACCAGCCTTGATGTCTGGGTGTATAAATAAACATCGAAGAATAAGTATAATTCTTGTAACGCAACATCCTCACCCTCCTCTTTCTCTTCCACTTATTCCTGCTACTCCTGATTCGACTGTATTGATGCCGACGCTGTTTATCCAATTCCTAATCCCATCTCAATGGTAACGCAATATTATCCGGGGAAAAAAACATTTAACACAGATCCGATCGTACCGTGTAATTACGTAATTACCGCACGCAGCTCGTTCGCATCTAGAACTCGTTTTACAATGGAATCTACAGCTCGGAATGCGTTGGAGATATTATGACGGTTTCAATTACCGACCTACTCGTTCGCCGAGATTTTAATCCCTGCATAAGAATTGTCAGATTTTCCAATCATACAAATTAGCTGCTCCAAGTACGAGGAGTAGATAATTGACATTCTGCAGTGTTTTTTCACCCCGACTCAAAATTTTTATAAATTTTTATTTTCTCGAGGCATCTTCACTTAAATTTTTCTGAATACACTAGAATCAAAAGTACTAATAAGTTCTCTATGATTCAGAGTGAAATATATAACTCTTAGGACTTCAATTGTTCTCTAAATAAACAAGATACTGGCAGAGTAAGGAAAACCGAAATTCGCCTGAATATAGGCAACCGTTTCACCAGTATATCTATAGTTGCTTAAGCGCAGGCGGTTTCACATGTGTCAAGATGAAAAGCTCGGTTAAACTCCGTCTGGACACCGGAAGTTATTGGACACAGCTCGATTGCGCATAAACAGTGTTGCGGACACGACCCCATCGGGCCCAAAATTGACTAAATATATTTATATGTTCGATTAAAACCAAAAAGAATTTTTCGTTTTCTGTAAATAATCTGAAAATGGGACTACAGCATTACTTTTCCACGTTCAAACATTTTGGTTTTCGATTAAATTTCAACTAAAACTAAAAAGAAGAATTTTTCTTTTCCCATAAACAGTCTGAAAGTGGTACTTTAGCATTACTTCTCCACGTCTAACAATTTGGGTTCGATTAAATTATGTTCGATCAAATTTCAATTATGTAAAACCAAAAAGCAGAATATTCCGTTTTCCGTAAACAGTCTAAAAATGGCATTTCCGCATTACTTTTTTAGGTCTAACAATTTTGGTTTTAATCAAACTTTGAATTTATTTAATCAATCTTTGGGTCCTGATGGGGCCCCGTCCACAACACCGCTCGTAATCAAGCGGGCTGTTTCCAATAAATCTCGGTATCCAAAATGGCTGGTGTCCTATGCGGCTCCCGATTATTTTTGGTGTCCAATCGGCTGGTTTCCAAACAAGCCATTTTCAAAAGCTCCACGGAGAGCCTGAGGGGAATCCGATACTCCGGTTTCACGTGTCCCTTACCTGGCTTGGTAATAGGTTTGATACTAATTTTCAAGATATCCTGGAAGGTAAATGCAGGTCAGTTACCAACCAGTATTCTACCGGGTTCAGCGTCCAAAAAGGAGTGGATAATACAGGGCAGTTTACCGCAGCGAAGAGCCACTGCAGTGGTCAAAACTGAACACATCACAAACATTAACAAATGCTATTATGACAGTATGAGGAAAAAACGTTGGAAAAAACTGTGAAACTTAATATGCTTCAAAGTTACAGCAAAACATTGTCAATTTCCGGAATGGTCCTGCCCATTCAGAAGATCATAGAGGTCAATTGCATGCAATAACAATTGATCTGAAACAATCTGAAAAAGTCCTGGAAAAATGATGTTCTCAAACTGTCAATTTCATGTGAAAAGTCTAATGAAGTCAACGATACGCTGACGAGAGCATATCGCCCTGAGGAATGGTCATCTTCAAACGGCATTTCATAATAATGGTTTATTTTGCAGAGCAGTTTACTTTCAGGATCCATTTGCTGGATAAAATGGTCTAAGAACCTAATTTCATCAAGAGCAAGAATTATTATTTTTTAATCCCGTTGGGAAATGAAAATTTCTGGGTTGAAACTTTGTATCCGCAACGTATTATGGGCTACATTAAGCTTCTAATATCTAATTGACGATATCCTACCGTAATTTCTGCACACCTTTTTTAGATTGGATTTTCTGAATGAAATACAGTCCAAAAAAGCAAATTCCATTACAGGCAAAAACCGTTAGTTTGACAGACACTTTATTGACTACTATCTCATATATTTTAGTTTTTTTTTTTTCCTTATATTTTTATGGCAGGGATGTTTCATAATTTAAACAACGAAGAACCTACTCAGGCTCCTCACTAAAAGAGCAGACAATGCACAACTAATTGCCTGTCATAAGCCACTTATCGCAACAGCATGTCGGTCGTAAAGTCCACCGTAATATCGGCGCGGCGGCGCGGCACGGAAAAAATTCAAATATTCTACCGGATGCCATTAGCTTCACGAGTAAATTAAACTATCAAATTTGTTGGAATTCAAAGGAATATTCTTGATACGCGATTCTCTTTATCATCACAATTACCATTATTTTATTTCAATGTGAAATGTACTGCTGCATGGTGTAGTGTTGCAAACAATATACTCGCTGGTGTTCTAAAACTCTCAGTTACTAATTACGTAACTCGTAATATACATACTAATATTAATATACTATACAAACGCAGCAAAATTTTGTAAAAACACTTTTGGCTACAAAAAATTCAGTGACGCAAAATGCGGAGAAAAAGGCAAGGTAAAACAGTCCAAGATCCACACGTACTTTGTGTTTCTGTGCTTTGTATTGTAGCCTAGTATGTAGTATATTTGCACAACGTTTACATGAATAAATTCGATTCCGAGGAACCGTCTTTAATTTCATTTTCTGTCTTCTATTATTTGCATAATAGAATTATAATCTCGTAATACACCGACATTGATACAGATTTTTAATACTGATCTGCTACATATTAGTGCACGATTTTACATTATTTTACAATATAAATTAAGTTAAATTAAACTCAATAATAATACTTGGTTATGATGCGGGTGATCAACTCACTTGGAATAAATTTATACCTAATAATGCCAAATCTAGAGCTTCGATTATCGATTATCACATTTACAGTAATTGGGACAAAAGTATTAATTTCAATTCTTTTTTGTCTTCCCGTTTTTTTGATGAGCGAAACTAATTGTACGTCAAAGTGATGTAAAGTTGTCGAAAAACAATCGTCTCAGAATAAAGGATATCAAAGCAAACTGTTATAAGTAGCTATGATTCAACATGACAAATTTAAGAGGGGACTACAATAAAATTTTGATAATATCGAGTTTTTATGATTTTTGAAACGACTGAAAAAGATGTAATCAAAAATGCCTTCCAACAAAATTCAAATTACGGTAATATGTGTTCAGAAAAAAAATGTCAATCTCCTGCGATGAAAGTCTATGCACAACGAACTTTTGGCAGAAAATTTCCACCATACCTCTCTCAAAAGTTCCTTGCGCATAGACTTTCATCGCAGAAGATTGAAATTTTTTTTCAGGATACATACTACCATAGTCTAAATTTTGTTGGGAGGAATTGTTGATCACATCTTTTTCAGTCATTTCAAAAACAAAAAACTCGATATCACCGAAATTTCACCAAAGTCCCCCTTAATGAATCGGTAGAATTTTACGACTTGTAATTGCGAACTACATAATATGAAAAATGAAAAGAAATTACTGTGAATCATCGATCAAAGCTTCGTTAAAAATTTAATAAAGCGATTTTAGTATTTGGTTCAACATTTTTTCCTACAAGACTATTAAAATTTAACGACGCGGGGTTTTAAAGATTTCACTGCAGGGTCTGACTCGTGTGCTTGTTCTCTTTTACTAAATCACTATATGTATATGTACTTTGCTACATAATTCAACTACTCAATCGTATGTTAATTTGTAATATGACTATACAAATACTTTGTCTGCAAAGATATGAGCGCGTAATAATATGTTATGTACATAATTGACTACAAGGTTTCTGTAATTTCCTCCCCCTCTCAATTCTAACTGCAATCTCTATTAAAAATATCAATTGCAAGTCTCAATGATGCGTCAAGTTAAAAAGATTACTTGCCATTGACGTTTATGTCAACGAACATATTTGTTCTTGGTCGACAAAGAATAATTTATAATTATATTTACTAATAAATATGTAAAGCATTTGCAAAAATTAATTCATAGTTCAATCGTCAATTATAATATAAGTAGATTCAAATACGTGTATATTTCGAAAAGAAAAAAACTTATCAATAATAATATCTCTGTGTCTTTGCAATCATTTGATATCTACTAAATGTAATCTCATTTGGCCACTGTACTAGTTTTTAAGCTATTTCCTACCTAGTATTGTAAACTTGATTCAATTTCTCTTGCATTTTTATCATAAATATCTAATTGTTTGAGATTTCTTCAATGGGTATTATACGATTATACATATATAGTTGGATTGAACCTGTCCTATGGAAGTTTGAAGTAGGCATATTCTGGGTCAAATTATCGGATATTGTCAGAAGTCTGTTCTTAGAATCGCAAAGACTGACCTGTCAATTGCACAATGCATTGTTGATTTGACGTGAAAAATGCCCACAGCCAGTGTAAATGGAATGTCACACGTATAATTACTACAGTCACGGTAAATATCATTGTATATAATTATAGAAAATCTCTAAGTGCGTTTAAAATAAATATGACATAATTTTTTTTGTGTTCCCCCTAAACTATACATATGTGGGAAAGAATTGACTCTTTGTATTTCGCTTGTAAATATGTGTATCTACAGGCTATTTTCTAAAACGATTGTATACATCAAGAGATTGCTCCACCTTCTTGCATTTGATGGCTCGCCAATTCAGCAACGCGGTTTGATGTGGAATAAAATAAATTAAATATCGCATATGATAAGTGATAATTAAATAGTTTGAGTCATATTTCAGCCTATCAAATAACCGACGCTTCTTACTGTCGTCTTGATACAGTAAATTTTTTTCATTTTTTTCCATTAAAACTTTTCGTTGACACGCTTTTTTTATTGCTATATAGACAGTAAATGCCTTATTATGACATACGCAAGTTAATTTCATGCGAGCACTTGTGTAAGCTGTTTTTCTTTTTTTAAAGAACTATAAATACGACTTCGGATACCGCTAAAAATTCGCACGCAAATTGAACATTTTTACGTTAATCGACTTACACCTAATTCATATGCATTACTAAATTACTTAAACGTCAGAGACGATTAATTGGAAAGCGCAAATGATCTTACCGTCAATAAGGCCGTTACGTTACGTATCGATAAATAGTAATAATCGAACTACCCTAATTAGTGGTCAATAATCATCTGTAACACTTAGCTTCATTTTCTTACTACATTCTGTCTAATTTTTTTTACGATCCTACAAATTACCTTACAGCGTAAAATTTGCTACCGACGATTGCACCCATTTTTCGATGATAAGTGTTTTTCCAACACGAGAGTCAAATTTCAAACTTCATCTGCAGTGTCAAACATAAATGTTTCTACCTTGCTAGGTTTTCCACCACTCGTGAAAAGTAGGGCTATTCTAGATAAAACTCTGATCTGTGCGATATTTGTAATATAACTATGATGTTTTTCTGAACTCTCCGCATTGCCGAATCAGCTCCATATCTCAATTCAGAATTTACAAAGCTATCAATCTCGACTTACATTTGCCCCACCTCTCTTGCAGTCTCTGTTGCTGCTCAAGGTGATGGTCGGACAAATTTCTGGGCATACCAGCCTGACCCTGTTTCAATTTTCTGGGATCCAGATTGGCTCCCAAGTTCTGCACGCCTTTAGCAAACTTCGAAAACGGTGATAGAATATCTTTAGCCGAAACAGCGACCGGACTGGTAACGTTCGCGATATTTACGATATTGCTTCGGATTGATTTGAGAGCCGATTCGCTCTGGGACGAAGTGATATTAAGGGTCAAATCCTGCTCGGAGTTCGCTCTCTTCTTGTCCTGCATTCTACTATGAGTTTCGTCGTTGAACAGAGTGCTAGCCGGGGAATTTTGGCGCATCGCGTTGTGGTCGACTTCACCCGACGAATGGCTGATGTTCTTAGAGAGATTCAGAGTGTTTGGAGGCGTGACTTTCTCCTTGTCATCAATACAACCTTCGCCGACACCCTGAATCGTGATCTCGGGTGTAGTGGCAGCGGTTTTCTGTGGCGACGGACTCAGCGTGCTCGCTCCGGACTTTGTCGTCGATATGAGGTTCAGTCTGTCGACGATTGGCTCCACGTCAGGATTTTCCTCCAGGTATGAAGCGCTGTGAACATTTCTGCCCAACGATTCCTTGGCCTGTTTCTTTCCGTGTCCACTTTTTTCCTCGTTCTTCACTCCCATTACAATTCCCACCGTCGGCATGTAGGCTTCCGGAAGTCTCTCATCCCGGACAAAACTCTGGTGCCGATTCTCCAACTGAATCTGATCAGGAGAAACTTCAGCGTTCGCGTCGTCCTCGCTGCTGCTGTTACTGTTGATCGATTTCCTGTTCGAATTCCCTTCTATGTCGCGACTTCCCACAGTGAAAATGGGCTTAGGAGAGGATCCTTCCAGTTTTCGTTCCAAGCTTTTCGCTATATCTATCGGTCTCTTCGCGTTGAAACTGTGACTCAGTTTATTCAGTTTGCTGAATTGCTCTGTCATGTTGCTCAGAGCTTTGGTCCCTAGATTTTTCAACGAACAAGTGCAGGATGAAATGAACTGTACATCAACTTGTAAATACTATGTTAGGATTGACATATGTTACAGAAATTGGGAAAAGAAAATTGTGATCAATATTTTAATACTTAGCCAGGGATTCCAAAGTTAGTAACAAAGATAGTATCTCTGTGTCTCCTTAAGTGTTCTTATTAGATCCTCAACATTTTCAGGCATCGTCAATTCATTCAGTATTTCACTTATCGAGGAGAAGATCTCTTTACTAAGACTCGATATTTGTACCGTAAAACAAAGGGTATCGGCAGGAAATTTCCACTACGTCATTTTATAAGCAACGCTTCTTACCTGCACTTTTCAGAGCTAACAATTGCGTCTCGGACACGTTCCTTGTTAATTCTGGAAGCGATGAGATGTCCAAAAGTCCAGTAGACCCCTTCGAGTGTACTAATTTGCTTCGTCGTCTGTCCAGGATGACATTCATAGCGACAGGAATATTGGGCAACTCGGCGATCTCCATTGCGACAGATATCGCCTCACAGATGGCCCTTAGAGATTCTGTAAAATTAGTAAAAGATGGTTTCATCTTATCCGAAGAAAACAAAATAATGATAAATTCGTCAGATAAAAAACCAAATAATTAAAGATACGTAAATCTCACCTACAGTTTCTTCTTCGGTTTTTATCACCACAGCCATGTTGTTGAAGAACCTTAGATTAGTCGACCGGAACATGTGAAAAAAGCCCAATTCGCCATTCACCTTGTAATTAATTCGTACGCAGTGATGTTGTTTGTTTTTAAACAACGAAACGGTGCTCTCAGGCTGGCCGAACTCGACCTGTGTAATGTCAGCCAATGACACCCGCTGGTAGTTCGTCACCTTATCAATCTGATCATCGTAATCAGCGACGTAGTAGCTATCCCGCGTAAGGATCAGTATCGTATCCATATCAGTTTCCGTTGGGTCACCAGTTCTACAAGTACATCGATTTTCGCAAATATTTATCACAGAAAGAAAATCGAACAACTAGAAGTTGAAATTTGAATGCAAGTCTATGTGAAACTTACACCGGATCTGCATCTATGAGTCCCCAACTTCCAAGAATAAATTCTGGATCCGGAATCAGAAGTTTTTTGCAGTCCTCAATAAGCAACTTGACATGATCGGCAGTTGCTGCATTATCTTCTTCGTCATTTCGTTCCTGGAATATTTCTTCGGAAACTGGATTTCCTAACATCATATCAATTGTCGCCTGCCTGTAGACATCTTTGAAACGATTCAAATAGTATCTGAAACAACATTTTTACAGTTGAAATTATCCAACAGGAAAGAAACATGGATCCTCACACATTGAAACAAATCATCATCTGATATTTTTACGACAGTAACATAATAAATGGAATTTAGACGTTGGTTGAAGGAAAAATTTGATAGAATTGTGAAATCTGATGGTAATTTATACGATGTGTCTGCGTATTGTTTTTGTACCAGTAAATTGAATTTATGTATTTAATTTGTGACATTAAGCTTAGTTAGAAACATGCGTTGTACAAAATACTTTACTTAAGATCGTCATAATTGATATGTAAATAGTAAAGTACTGAATGGGTAAAAACGTTTCAAAGGGAGAAAGACCGAGAGAGAGAAAGAGAAATACAATAAATGCTTTTTTGTGATGATTATTCGAAGTGTGTGATGAACGCACCTGCCTAAGTGGTACATGAGGTTAGCGTATAAAAATTCTGGCCAATTGGCGATGAATAACTCTATGGGTGGCGGTTGTATGGGTATTAAATCGCGACTGCAATTGTCAATGATGTTTAAGTAGTCAGACCAATCTCTCTTGAGTTCGTCAATGAGAATTGGATACCCTAGGAGGATGTCATTAGCTGCCTGACGCAGGTCATCCTTAAAGTGTTGTTGAAAATATCTATGGGAAAATTTTGGTAACAGGTGATTTCGTCGACAGGTAAGGAAACAAAGGAGACAAAACAGAGATTGAGCGTGCAAAAACGTGGAAATCAAAACGAACACTGATCCCAGCCATCGACTTGGCTGAATCGAATAGTTTGCTTCATCATACCGTATTACCTGTTCGCAGAGTTCATTCCATCCTTCATCAGTCCTGTTAACTTTCTTTCCCCGGTCCTGGTGTAATCACCCTACGGGATAAAAAGTTAAGCTTCATTTCACGGTTTTGGCATTTTTGTAGAAAAGTTTCCAATGATTTCAAGACTCGGAACAAACCTTGAGAGCGTTAGTGCCGGCGTACTGCTTGCTTATAATGTCACCGTTGTTCGCCCAGAGTAGCTGGAAGGTCTGGCGAATATTGGCGGGTAGTGTTCCTTCTGGTGGAATTAATCCCAGCTTTGTAAATTGCATTTCCATGACTGCCTTTCCCAGGGCGGTTTGCACAACGTTTGTCCTGTCCAGGCAGTCTATGCAGTTAACACGAAACGTGCCTTTCTGGGTGCAAATCGTGCCCTGCTTGTCTCGCCAGCAGTAGCCCATTTCTGATATAATATTAGCCAACGAGCCAATGAGTATCGATACGTTTTCAAAATGCATCGCTCGACTGCAATTAAATATTAATAATTCATATCCTTCTTGTGTTTTCCAAAATTCAAATCAAGCACGGATATTAGCCTCACCAGTATTCGTGAAAGTCGAATGTAGCATAGGTCAAATCAGGATGATCAAACATCAACAGATGATTGCTGTAAGCCTCCCATATAATTTTTTCTTTCCCGGTTTGTTCGACGAGATTTATCACACAAATTGGCCCGTACAAAGACAGCTCGTCTTTGAAATGTTTCTCAAACGCAACTTGTGTCTCGGCCTCTCCTTTGAAACAGAAAATCAAAGGTAAGCTGAAATTTTCCAACAGTTTTAAAATGGTACCTGCCATACCATGTGGATTATTCTTTTAGAAGGGCTGGAAAGAGAACTATGAAAACTGTCCTCCTTCAAACATACCTTTATCTATTCTGGGTGGCGGCCTGTACTTGTATCCTGGTTGCGACCAGAATACAGGAACGCTTCCGCGCACCTGTACAAAGGACACTTGATGATCGTGATACCAAACCAGTTGTTCCGTTTCAACGTAATTAGCACACTTTCCCTCATCATCTACACCGCGACGTTTGTATCTGTGTAAAATTGAAAAAACTCACATGGTTAAAATTTTTTTAAAAGCAACTTCTTCCACTCGAAGACAATTTTCAATGCACCCACCTGGTTCCAGCTCTGAACCTGCTTCTTCTGGATATAATTGCGAGATTGAAAGTCTCGAACTGCTGCTGACTGTCATAACCGATCTCAACCTTGCACTGCTCGATTTGTACATAGCCTTGAATAATGGGCAATATCCAACAGTCAGCCTTTTCACTCTGAAAATTGACCAACATAAGAATCTGCAGGAATCTGAATTCATGATTTGTCGGTGAAAAAAATTTAGTTTCACGTTATTGTTACGCATCAAATTTTAACTTACGTTTAAGTTGATGATATCCTGAAGCATGTGTTTGTTCCAAAAAAACCTGTCATCAACTCTTTGCCAGAGCGGTTTGCTCCTGTCACAGCTACCCTTGCCTAATTCTCTCTGTGCAGACTGTCTCTGAAGAGTGTTGGTGATGTCGCCGGTTCGACAAAAGAAGAAAGAATCTGTTTCCATAAATATTTTGCCGAGCTCATCAAGTATGCGTTTTTCAAATTTCTCTCGCTCTTTGCTACTACTTCTCTTGATCACTGTACTTTTCACCTAAATTAATATAGATACAGTAAATAGAAAATGCACTGCTAAATTTTCAGGAATCAAAAAGGTACAATCAAGGGTATATCGTTAAAAAAATTTCACCTGTGATGTAGCCAAGGCAGCAGCCTGCTGTGTTGTATTTTTTATCGTGTTTGTTGCACTTTTGATAGAGCCCCAAGTCTTTGCAAAGCTGGCTTTTTGCGGTATGTCGAAGAGTCCTCCCTGGCCTTTTTTTCGCGGCAAATTTTGATGCTTCTTGCAAGGTAGTAGGCCAACATCTATACTGTCGATTCCAAGTGGCAAAAATGCAACGGACTTGATCTTGAAGACCACGTGCCCGCCGTGAAGCTCGCCAACAGGTTCAACCTCCTTTATCAGCATTATACGAGGATCCAAAACAGAGGGCTGTTCGATCTTTCCCATTACACCGTAGAACGTACCAAGACATTCCGGATCGATGGCTGTCGCCCATTCCCAGTCTGAATAAAGCGAATCACATTTGTGAAGGAATCATCACATGTTCCAGAAGCTTCTGCATACTTCAGGGTAACAAAACGTATGCAAATTCGTGTCAAAAATGAATATATAAAAACAGATGAGCATTCTCAGATGTTTGGTTTAGTCGCGTTACTTTTCGCGTAGTATTCATAATTTAATTTCCAACCACCCGAATTATCTTGCGGTCGATCAATCGATTCGTTAATAATAGTCTCCAAATTATAAGAGAAACTTTCGTAAAGTAGAATAATAGATAATTATTGCGAAAACAAAAAAAACTGACGATAGTCGATTATCGGTATGTCATTGTTTTGATTTGAAAAAAATGACATACGACAAACGCCCACCGACAAAACCACACACCGGAATAATATGATAACGAAATTATGAGATGGACTTGAAACTAGCCCACCGCATAATTGTCATCAGCAATACATGAAAATAGAACAAAGAAAAATGAGATGCGTATCATTTCACATACCTGATCTAGCAGTAAATTCACCAGTCAACTTGTCACACCACAGGCTGTGCTGCTCTTTGACGAATATAAAATGCGTGTCAGTACGGAACAGCTCCATTTCCTCAATGAATTACCTTCAACAATTTATCGCCATAAATTACACATCGATCTGCATCAGTATTTTCAAACGTTCAATTCACTTCTGGCAGCGCATACATCATTCTTCTCACACAAGCGCCACAAACGTCACCAACTAAGTATCTTCCGAGCTGTCAGCTAACTTCGGGGCAACCGGGGCTGTAGATATCGGTATTTACAAAAACACAGATGGTACCACTGTCGCCGCGACGCTTTTCGAGTCGAGGACTTTTCATTGGTTGAGCAGTTTCTCAAACTGTCAAAGCCAATCAAACGTCGCGATTTTAGGTGGGGTTAGTTCAACTCTCTGGCGGTAATTTTGATCTTGAAAAGTAACAACTCCCTCAAGATCGCCCGTGTAGTTCCACTTTTTTTAAATATTTCAAAACGAAAACGAATGTAACAAAAAAATTTTGCCCCCTTCAAAAAAGATGTAAACGTTTTTTCGTTCACAAAAATCGGTGCAATAATGAAGTAATAGTAAAAATTTCAAAAATTGTATAAAGCCGGTTTTGTACTTAGAAATCTTTCGAAATACTGCTTATATTCTTCTGCATACGTATGATATCAGTTATGAACAACAAAAGTATTGAATAATATTTGCTTGCAAACGAGCTTCCTAAAATTTAGAAAATTTAAACAACTTGTTTTGATTACATCAAGTACAGAGATTTTCTTAAAATTATAGCATTATCTTCATTTCACCCACATTATCACACTCACACACATCAACCAAGTAGGTCATGGAAAGTGAACATTATATACTTTATTTTAATATATTGAGTTTTATTACAAAATGTTTTGTATTTAGTCTACACATGTAATATAATGATGTTTGGTTTAGACCCATACCAAAACAAAAACATCTTAGCAAGTCTCTTAGTTAGCCGTTTATCCTTACAGAATACACTTCAAGGAGATATTATTTCTCCACATTTTCTATAAATTTTATGGTTTTATTCCATTTTTTGTAACGTAAATGCCAAGAGAAGCAGGTTAACATTGAAGTGAATTTATACAACGAAACATCTGATCAACGAAGGATTAAAATTTTTGTTACGGTCCATTGAAAGGATGCTTCTTGACCTATGTCAATTCAATGCACGCTTCTCAATTGAAATAACAATTTGTGTAAGATGAAAAGTCAATGTTACGAAACAATTGTCAACTTTGAGACACTGGTAAAGAAAAAAAAACATATTACAGTTATCCTTGAAATGTATTCCAGAGGCGAACTGCTTATTACCTCTATTTATGTATTTATGTATAGTGACGAATTGAAGATTTGCCATTGTCGTTGAAGAATAACAGATTGTACATTTATAATAAACTATGATGAAGGTATCGTCTGATGCGTGTAAAAATAATAAAATTATTGGCGATCGTACATTTGATTATATTGCGAAAACGCCAAATTTTTCTGTTTCTTTTTTTTCATATTTTCGTGCTTTTTTTAAATCCTTTTTTGTGAATTGTTACCGTTAGAAGTAAAGGAAAACTATCCCAAGCAGCTAACTCTATAATGTATAATAATGTAATATCTCTCATTTATCTTTATATATATAACTTCTATTCATAGTTAGGTAGGTATGCGTGTACTTGTGATAACTAAACAGATACATGATTTCTGCTGCGTAAATGCCACTATTGACATAATTAATTATTATAATTATAGTTAATAATATTATTATTTCTTTTTTTCGTCCTTTCATAATAATTATCAAGTAAAATCTTGTAAAATACAATATACTGCCCTATCATAGAATCTTAATTCGTTTATAAATAATTATAATAATAGTAGTCTTCACACCATTTGTTAATTTATTATCAATCAGATATTATTTCTTTCAAATTCTGTGGGTTTTTCATGTATCCTTTTTTTGTTTTCCTAATGTTCTGTTTATAATATTTTCTCAACTTTTTCTCTCTCGTTTCTATTTTTCAGTTCAAATATTACATTTGTGCCCTTATGCACTTATGGTTTATGATTTTCTTTTTCTTTCCTTTGCCTGGCTATGTATTATAGTACATATACATATAATATAATAATCTAAAGACTCGCCGTATTTACATATATACATTATAACGGATAAATAACGGACCTATCAGCCGGTTATATTTATTTATTTATTTCATTTTTATTTATTTATTTTTATTTCATATCATTCTTTTAATAATAATAAACTGGTTCTCGCGACAATAAAATTATTTTCATTTCTTTCTCTTCTTCGTCTTTTTTTATAAATAAATTGTGTCTCATCTGTAAAAGATATATATCATCCTTCTACAACGGGGGTAGAGGTCACTCTATATGTATTTAAATTCTTGATTTTTTTTTTGCTTTTTCTCTTTTCTTTATTAAATTCCTTTTGTTAATATTTTTATTTTTTTTTACTAAGCGTTTAATACAGACAGAAACTTCTTCGCGTCAGATCTGTTTCCCATCGTCAGCTGCTAGATCACGTCATCAATAAAAAAAATCTGCACTTTCCCTGTTCGATAAATTTACCTTTTATTTCTCTCTCTTATCCCTCCTTTTATCTTTTTCGCTTTCTCCGAGAATTCGCACATGGATTCATTAAGATATTAACAAGCACCGTTTGTTTGTTTTCCCCTCGAGTTCGAAAAACTTCTTAAACCTTGGCCTCTCCCATAGGATTGTATTCGTTTCTCTTTCATCAAGCCTTTCAATCGATACATACGTTACGCACGAGTTTCAAATATTAATAATATTGTTGCCTCAGAATTACATAGACTGTTAAAATGTGTTTTCACTTCAGTATTTATCATTGGCTTTTTATTTTCAGTGATTATCTTTCTGCGCATTACTACATTCTGTATAGAATTAACCAAAAAAGTATTGAGATTAAAGAAGAGATAATAAAAAAAAAAAGAACAAATCACTTCTTTTTGAGACAATGTAGCAAAAGAATATTTTATTCTCGAAATGTAGACAACTACTGAAACAACGCGTGACCCATTCCCCGTCGCCCTGTGACTTATATCGAGCGCTCATCGTCATCGACAAAGCATGCGAAAACCAATAACGTTACCACTGATAACGATTCAGGATCGGCCAAGTATTCACTCGTGCTACGAGTCGAGATCGTCCTCTCTCTGGCTACTAAAGTAAGACACCAAACCTCCAAATTCCCCACTACCCTCTTCATCAAACTGTTTATTACCACCAGGCCCGCCGGTTTCGCCGGCATGAGGGTGAGGATGAGAGTGAGTATGAGGATGCGTCGGATGAGGTGGATGCGCATGAGTGTGCGGCGGTGCCTGTGCTTGAGGCGGAGGTGGGGGTTGTATCGGTGCAGGATTTTCAGCGGGCGTAGAAAAATGTTCTGTAGGATACGGGGAGCCCTGATAGGCTGCTGCGTCGTCAGCCGTAGTCATGGGTGGTGGCGGAGGATACGCACCGTAATGATAATTCGGCGGAGGCGGTGGATGATAGGGTGAGAAATTACCAGTAGTGCGACTGGGCGGTGGTGAAGGTTGCTGCATACCGTGATTAGTTGCAGCGGCATTGGCGAATGGCGGCATCTGGTGCCTCGGTCCGCCCATCGGCGAACCCTCAGGGAATCTTCCCATCGGCGGTACGCCCCTAGCGTAGGGCGGCGGAGGTGGAGGTGTAGGTCCGCCCTTGGTCAGTGGACTCCCAGCTGCTGGAGGAATCATCGCTGAACCTGCTCCTGATCCCAGTGGCGAACTTCGGTCCCTGCTGCTACTGATGGAAATCGGCCCTCCACCAGAGGGTGAAGGGTCCATCGGGTGATGAGGTGTGTGGTACATCTGCGGACCAGGAACTCGCATTCTCATCGGCGGCGTGCCAGACCTGACTGCGGCAAAGTGTGGGGGCATCGGAGACTGGCCGGGTTGCCTATAGGGCAATGTGATCCTGCCGCGTGGTTGGATGTCAAAACCGGCTCGTGGAACACCCATTATATTTCCAGCTGTGTTCGAGGTACCAAAGTACTTGTGACCCATCGCAGCAGCAGCTGCTGCAAATGATTGGGGACTGGCCGATACCGGCTGCGACTGAAGCATCCTGGTTATCACAGAGGACTGCGGCTGCTGCGATTGCTGCTGCTGAACGGGCGACATCGATGGGTAACTCTGGCTGGACTGAATACTGACGTTTGGTGGCGGCGGCTGATTTTGACTCGAAGGCGTTCCTTGCTGAACGACCGCGATGCTCGCCGGCGGCGTCGAGGGTGCAGAACCAGACGTGCTGCTACCAGGTGTCGGCAGGATGTTTGGATCGTCGGACTTCATTTCGGGGTTGGAATCCGTACCGAAGCCCGATATGTGATCGATGCCCTTGGCGGCGGCTTCCGCCGCTCTCGCGGCCTCCAAAGCAAGGGTTTTTTTTCCCTTTCCGCGGCCCCGACGTTTTGGCTTTACGAGCATACTTTCAGGACTAAAGGCATGAGTATCCGGTCCGATGACTACAGGACAAAGATTTTCGGGAATCTTTTGCGCCTCCGGTGTTGCGATGGGACTCATATTTGCAACCAATGTTGGGGTCAGATTAGGGGCCAAATTCATGCCGGGATTAGGGCTCAAAAAAGACGACATATTTGGGGTCAGATTCGGAGTCGTGACGCTGGGGGATGAGATCGGGGTCACGCTGGTTGTTGGGGTCAGCGTCACGGTGGGTGAAAGAATGGCCGTCACGTTTGGAGACGTCGATTCAATGGACAAGTTCGGTGCCCCGTCTCGTCTCATTTGTTCGGCAAGAATTTCCGCCTTGCTGCGTCGTCCGCGTTTTTTCTTTTTCGGCGCTTCGCCGTCTGTACCTTCCGGGGCGTTCGGATCCCTTTGTCTTTCAGCCGCCAGTATCTCCAAGGCTTTTAAACGGGCCTTTTCCAACTTCTTCGCCTCCCGCTCCTCCTTCTTTTTCTTCGCGATCTCTATTGCGGCCAGCTCCAGCTGCCGTTTACCGTATTCCTCGTCTTCCATCATCATCATTTGATCTAGCTGCTCCTCGTCCAGCTCGGCAAATTCGTCGGTGCCGAGACCTGCTAGCGAGCCTTCCTCAGTCACGTCGCCCTCCTCGCCTCCACTTCTTGGATTGTTGAACGGCAGGGACATCATTTTTTGCGACTTCGGCTTGTTTTTACTCCCGGGTTTTGGGCCCGGCTTTCTTTTGGCCTTTGGCGTGGCATCGTGTTCATTTGTTAGCTTCATTTTCGTCGCCGCGGGACTTTTACTTTTTCTCGGTTTCTTTCCCTTCGGTGATTTTCCCTTGATCTTCGGACCTTCTTTTTTCGGAGAGTATATGTCACCTGTAAAAATTATCGATATTTTCACTTTCTTATCTCTTCTCTTCAACACAAATATGAATAACTATTTATTATCTACTGCGGGATGGTTTACTATGAATAGATATCGCACCTGAGTCTGAATCCTTCTCAGCTTCCTCGTTCAACTCCTCGACTTCATTGACAACAAACTCATCCTCACTCTCTTCAGTTTTTTTCAAAGCCTTTTTCAGTTCCTAAAACATTTTCGTCAAAAACAGTGTTAACCAAAAGTTTACCAAACGTCAAATTTAAAAAAAAAAAATTTCAACAACTTCTCAACTCGGGCGTCAACATTTTTAATTCTTTGTTTAACTGTGAACCTAAATATTCAGTTATTACACATATAATATATTACCTCTTCACTATCAGACGCCATAACTTCTTGGTAATTAATTTTCTTGCCCCGGGTTCGTCTGCCTAGTGTTTCTTCTTCCTGTTTTGGATAACCGTCTGAAAGTCCGCCATAAATGATCTGTGAAAATAAAACAATTTTAATCACCAAGTTTCAATAAAATAGGAAACTCTTTGTGAAAATCAAATTTCTATTAGTAATCAACTTTTCGATGAAAAGTAATAATTTTAAATGACAATTTTTACCTTTCGTCTTATGGGTGGAGTCTTCTTCCGTTTAGGTGTATTTTCCTGCAAAATTGATAATAGTCTTCTGTAACGCCAATAGTGCGATATTTCGCTGTCAAAAAAATACAATTCATGAACTCTTCAAACCTTTTTCTTCTTGGCAAGTTTCTCAGCATCCATCGGAACCATAGGAATACCATCTTTCTGTTCGTTTTCTTGATTTCCCTCGATTTTTTGTTCAATTTTAACGCCATCCTGATCACACAAAATCCTCTTCTCGTCGTTTTCACTTTCTTGTTCTTGATCTAGAACTGACTGGATCTCCTCTGCTCCGTCAGACTCATTAATATGCGTACTAGGTTCGATTTCTTCGTCATCTTCACTTTGGTTGTCAGATTCGATGATGCGCTTTTTCTTACTCTTTTTTTTAGGTTTCGATTTGTTTGATGATCTCGATTTCGGTATTGGCGCCGTTTTACTCCTGCTGGATAATTCATTTCACAATAAATTTTCCATTAAAAAAACTTGTTCTATCCCGATCTCTGGAGATTGAAAATTACAATTCTAATTTTTAAACACAAATCAAAACTTACCGTTTCTTTCTTTGTCTCCAAGAATTATCGCTCTCTTCACTTTCCGACTCCTCCCAGACAGACCGCGACTTCTTTCTTTTAGGTTTATCACTATCTTCGCTATCATCGTTTACTAAAAACATGAATTATATAGATTATAGTTTCATGAAGTGGCGGCAGAAATTTAATAACCCGTTTCAAGATACCAAATTCCGTTTTTTTTTTATGAATACGTACTAAAATCTTCATCATATCGTGTCATTCTAGCTCTTGTCGATCGCCTAACAGGAGCTCCACCTCTTCGACCCCGTTGTCTCCTAGTGTCGGCGAAAGTACTTTCATCAGAAGACGATCCCTGATCATCGAGATCATCCTCCTCATCCGATATTGAACCTTTGAAGTCCTCGTCACTTTCCGGGTCGTCCTCACTGCTGATATCCAAGCTGTTCAGCTTACGATGCTTTTTTCTAGAAAGTATCTTCCTCGCCGATACTTTTGGCTTATCGTCCTCATCGTCATCGTCATCTAAATCTTCATCTCTTTCGGCTTTGTAATCCTCATCACTTTCTTTTTCAAGCTTTCTATCGTCGTTCTCATCCTCATCTCCTTCTAGTTGATTCTTCTTAAAAGCCTCAGCCTAACGAATATCAGACAAATTATTAATTTCTGCTTCTATTTCGCGGAAAGTAATCTAAAAAATGCAAACTTACTTGTGCCTCTTCTTTTTCGGCATTTACAATAGTAGCTATATCTTTTCCTCTGCCCTGATTTCCAGCTCCTCGAACAGCTTCCACCTCGTCTTGAATTGCGGCATTTATCATGTCGTCGTACTCATTAAACTTGTAAGTATTTGCACAACGTCGTTCTCGGAGTTGGTAAACTGGTTGGCTATCATCGCTGCTTGAGCTCCCAGAGCTTGACGACGAGGCTGAGGATGAAGATTCTGAAATGTGACAATTCAAATTATTATCCTAACAATCTAACTCATGTTAATCTGAACGACGCTTTGCAGTTTCAAATTCCCAAGCAATTACACAGAGAATTATCGCTCTTACCATTATCAGACTCTTGACTCGATGCTCTGGACGATTTCTGGGTCTCGTTTCTGTGCAGAACATTGTCCAAACTGATGCCAACATAGGCCAGTCTCTTCTTTCGCAACAACTCGTTCTCGTGCCTCTTTGTGTACTTGTCATATTTCTTCAAGTTTTCTTGCAGTTTAAGCACCAGTAGATTCTGTCAATTACAAATGGTTTGCAATGTAAGTATTCCTGTATTGAAAAATGTTTTCGAAGATTGCAACAGAAACTAGACTTAATGTTCAACTTACGTGCTGACACGGCGGACAGAACCAATCGCCCTCTGGTATGAGCATAAGAGCGGGTCTCAGACAGGAACAGTGCCAGCCCTTGTCGCATGTATCACACAGTAAAATCCACTCGGGGTGATCAGCTTTGCCACATTTTTGACACGCATATTCATCGTCTGCTTCTTCGTCATCGCTTTGGGCTGAAAACGTTGATGTAAACCATTTTTATCTTCGTGAATTGATTCGATGAATGTAATAGAGGAGTTTTTAAATAAGCTTTGAATTTTATTTTTCACCTTTCTGGGCCGTTCTAGCTCTTCTCAATGGTTCCGATTCTTCGTCCTTTTCGAGATCACTTTCGGGTGAAAATTCGTGATCACTTTTAAAAAGGACAGAGCCCTCGCTCTCTGCTTCTTCCTCTTCATCGTCGTCCTCGTCGTGATCATCTTCGTCTTCTGTGCTAGAACCAGACGAACTTCGCCAAGGATTCGTTTCATCAAATTTTGACTCAGCTTTTTTCTTCTTTATTTTCGTCTTATGCTTCTTTTTAGGCTTTGTTTCTCTCTCGACGATCTCTTTAAACGACACTTCCTCCTCGCTCTCAGGCTAAAGAATTTCATAAATTAAAACTTAGTGAACATTAATCTAGAAATCAAAAGACTGAAAATAAATAAACCAACCAAAGTAATTCTCATACCTTTTGCTTCTTTCTTTTTTTCTTGTCAACCGAGTCGCGATCCTTCTTCTCTTTCAATTCACACAACGTTTCTTCTTCTATCCGCCTTCTGTCAGCCTCCTCCTTAATTTTAAGCTGGGCTATTCGCCTCGATTGTCTGACGGGATTTTCGTTCAGCAAGGCTCCAGATTGTGACGTGTCTATTATGTCTCTTCCAATTTCCAAACCTAGCACCATTTTTCCTGAAAAAAAATGGTCATTTCCAAATTAATAACATTTGTCTAACAATCCACAAAATTACTGGAAAACTATTTTATGTGTGTGAAGTTGAACTAGCACTTTCTGAAAATAATAATTATAACATTGTGCTGAGTTATGGTAAACATGTGCGAACTTATGCTGTTGGCTTGCCATTTCTAACTTCAACAGTTTTCCAAAAAATCGCAAAAGTTGAAAATCTAACAAGCCCAGCACTTTTCAGACATCAGAAAAAAAATATGATTCTAGATTGTGCTAATTTGTGCCTTACTTCGGTTTTTAAACAAGTCCGTACATCACCATTAAAAAAAAATATGTCAAATAATAATTTAAAAAATAAATAAATAAACAGAGTTGTAATAGGTTGTGCTGAGCTTGTGCCAACTTGTGCCATACCTTGTTTTTTCGAAAACTCAAAAAACACTGGAAAGGTACCGAAAAATCATGAAAAACATATGAGAAGATACAAAAAAAATCGACACCCAGCCAACCACTTCAGATTTCACAATTTTTTCAGTCTGCCATACCCTGATGTTCCAAAAACTTGAAGAAAACCTGGTGACAATAATTTTTACATCGAACTGCAATAAAGTGCAGTTGGTTGAAAATTGTAGAAAATATTCGAAAATCATAGGAAATTGTCAAAAAGCGTGGAACATTGTGAGAACTCAATGAAAATCGTAGTATTTTGCATAGAAAATTACTTATTTCTATAAAATATTTCAAATATTCACCATTTTTTATGAAATATTATTGTTATTATTATTATTATTATTATTATTATATATATATATATATATATATATTAGTGTGGTCTAAAAAAAAATTTTTTAGCAGGGACCGAAAAAGTTGATTAGTATGAAAACAAATTCCCGTAAAAGACGAGCCATGTAGCTCAATTTTAAAAGATCGCTCACGCCACTTTTATATGGGCTACAACTGAGTGTCAATTTTGTGTATTATCTCACATGTTTTTCGGGACTTCTCGGTATTTTCCAAGTTTTTTTCAAGATCTGGAAAACAAGGTACGGCTCAAGCTCAGCACGATCTAGTGCAACTCTCATTTTTTCGTAAATTTTTATTTGACATGCGTTTTTTTGTTTGCGACGTGTGAACTTTTTTCAAAAAACGAAGTACGACACAAGTTAACACAAATCTAACACGATCTGACAAAATATTTTTTCTTCACATATCTCAAAAGTGGGTCTATCAGATTTGCGATTTTTGGGATTTTGAACGGTGAACGGCACAAGTTTAATTAATACACATTCAGCACGACTCCGTACAATTTTTATAAGTACGATTTGCAAATAATAGTGCTGGGTCAGCGTCGCTATTTTACATGACTAAAATTGCGATTAAAAACGTACTTTTCTTTCTCTTTTTCTGCGGTGTGTCACCGCTAACTGCTGGACTGCTAAGAACCGGGGTTTGTAGATCCGTAGTCGCAGACAATTCGGGAACTGCCGACTGATTGGTATCTGAAGCAGGAGCCGTTCGTCCAGGCCGGCAAATTATCCGTCGCACCTTCCTCTTCCCTCTGGGTCTGCCACGGGTTTTCTTGTCATTAGAAGAAGAGTTTTCTACGACAGTAACGTCGTCGCCTGTTTTAGAGTCATCTTTTTCAATACTGCTGGGCTTTTTGTGATTTTCGTCGTCCGAACTAGCAGCTTCCTGACGTTTCTCTTCGACCGTCCTACGCAGATTCATATTAGGAAGACGTTTCCCGCGTAATCTCATCCTTTTGCCACCAGTCCCTTCGCTCTCATCGTCGTCGTCTTTCATCGCTGTATCCTCGGAGTTTGATTCGTGGTGACTGTTGCGTCGTTTTCTAGAAATCTTCGGCGTCTCGGCACCGTCCAATTTCCACCCTTCGTATACCAGCTCCGACACAGGCTTGACACGAATTCCCAGCGAGGCAGCATTCGTGTCGTCGGATTTTGATCGCGTGTCTTCGTCGATACAAGCGAGGGGGTCCATTTCGATCTGAGAATTGCTGAACGGATCCTCGTTATCAGCGCCCATCGAATCGTCCGATTCTATAGTTATGACTTTGAGATTGACGCTTTGGATTTCCGAGTCTCCTTCGGCTTCTTTACCTGTGTCGTGCATCTTGTTGGTCAATAAATCATCCGTCGTTGTATCAGCTTCAGGTTTACTCGTCTCATCTGCAAATGTCGTCATGCTTTCACTCAGACTTTTCTTTTGCGAGGCAATCAGTTTCACCGAGTCATCGGAAATTTCGTTCACGGAAGAATTCAACTTTGTTACCAATTCGGCATTGAATTGTTTGGCCTTTGAAAAATCTTCCAATTTGTCGATTGTTTCTTTTTCAGACTCAACCTTGTCGAGATGAAAAATCTTCGCCTCCACAATCTCAGCAACAAAATCAGAACTGTATCTGTTTGTATCCATTTTTTCGGCTATAAACGCAGGTGTGTCCTTTGCTGCATTGTGTGACAGAGTGATTTCATTGGACTTCAATGCCGTGATCCTGTTGTTGTCGAGTAAAGACGATTCCAAACTCTCAGGATACTCGGAACCTTCCAATTTTTTTGATTCAACATAGCTGATGTTGTGGTTCAGCAAGTCCGATCCAGCAGTCTCATCTCTGTTTTTCAAATCCTTTGCCAGTAAAGATGTCACATTTGATTCTCTTTCGTCGTTGGCCAACATCGACATGCTCGAATCTTCCTTAAACCTCTTCGGATGATGGACAATAGCAGACTCTTCCTCGAATTGTTCATCTTCCTCCTCATCACTGTCGTTCAATTCTCCCGTATCTGGTTCTAACAAATGTTTTGCCGCTGTGGACGAGGACAATACAGAGCTGCTGACATCAAGACTGTTTGTAACAATAGGTTTTTCCTTTTCCAATATTTCCTTTTCCAAACTTTCACTAACGGGTCCTTCTTGCATTGCGTGTAAATCTGATACCGTACTCGCACTCAAAATTTCATTATGTTCTATGGTGTTTGTTTCCCTTTCATCTTTTGCATTGACATCGACAAAATCACGTACCGATTCTGAAATACTTTCTTCTCCACATTTTTCTGATCCCAGAATTTCGTCCTGTGTCAAGAACGGAACAGATTCGTTCGTACTCTTCTCTTGGCTCGTATTGTCTGTTATTTCCAGTGATTTAATTTCAGCTTCTTTCATACTGTCTTCGTCTACCGTTTTGCTTACAAATTTTGATTCTGTTTCTTCGAGAAGTTTTGCATCAAACGCTTTTTCTAAAGACACCAAACTTTCTTTGGCTTCTTCTGTGTGTTCTGTTATCGATTCTGTCATGTTTTCTGTATCATTAGCTTGTTCAATTAGGTCATCAGTCTTTGATTCAGCCATGCTATCCATGCTCTCTTTTTTGTCATCTGCTGCTACCTCTTCCGCTCCTTGTTCCGTTAAATTAATTTTTATCGATGATGTTTTCGCTTCTTCAGTTTCATCTAAATTAGAAGCAGAGAAATTTGTGTTATCATTGCATTGATTCGCATCTTTTAAACAATCTTTATCTGTTCCTTCATTTATCTTTTCTTCGGCAATTTCAGTTTGTAACCTGGAAGTATCTCTTTTAGCGTGATCTGATATTTCTTCATTCGGCTTTGGTGATAATTCAGAAGTTGCTCCAACTTTTCCGAAACTGTCAACTTGCGGAAGGGAATCTTGCTGCTTTTCTCTGTCTAGTAACAATTCCTGGCTTTCCATACTTTCAGACTCATCTATGTTTGATTTACTTTCCATAAGATCATTTTCAAAAACATCATCACTTTCACGATCGCTACTGTCGTAATTTGCTACAAGTGACTTTTGATCGTCCGTGCTTGCATCCTGTATCGCGTTCTCGACGTTGTCGTCAAGATCTCCATATTCTGACTCTACTGTATATTTCCCAAGCGGATTACTTTCGCACTTCAAATCTCCACCTAAATTTTCTTTTATTGATTCCGATTCAACTTCTTTTCCCAGTTCAGTTGATGCTAACTTACCCGCTTCGTTATTTCGATCTTCCAACTGATTTGGAACCACCTCACTCTCAGCTTTGGATGTACTTTCATTTCGAAATTCAATCAGTGGAGACGCAGCAGATTCCTGTTTAGAATCGCCACTTACGACCGCCATGTTAAATCGAGATATTTCATTCACCTGCACAAGATCCTCATCAATGTTATTTTTGCTAAGAATTTCGTGATCTTCTACTATATTTGAATCTGCGGTACTTCTAGGTTCGTTAGAAGTGGCAATATGTTCAAATGACCTCTTCTTATCATCCATCGCTTTTCCTTTGTCCAAAGTAGAATCCTCGTTAGACACATCTTTCGATGATTCGTTAGAATCATATACTCTGTCGTCAATTACCATTGCTTCGTTGGAATCTTGATCTGTGGAGGGACTCGGATTTTCCGATACCGCGTTGCAATAATCGTCTACAATGCCTGTTTGGATGGATATACCTGCTCTACTATCATTCTTACTTTCAACGGTCATTCGTTCGGGAGATTTTGATATGTTTAAGTCGATGATAGCTGCTGGCGTTATTTCTTTGAAGTACGAGTCGTCTTTTATAGATGCACCGCTCTCAGCCAATCCAATTGCAGAATATTTCTCGACTGCTTCTACAGTTTTGCAATCTTCAGACCGCTGAGTCTCATCCATAGCATTAGGTAACTCCACCAGAGGAGACGCAGCAGCCTTTTCAACAGGTGGCAAATCCGCAGTTCTGAATATTTGCTGTGGTTCTGAATGAGAAATTTCATTAGCTGCACTTATACTCTTCTCTTTCGATTCGTCGTTTATCGCATCGTATTCAACATCTTGAGATCGATCATCATCTGTACCAGATTCCGATAGTGTGTCCCGTTCTCTGCCAATTGCATCTGTAGTTTGAGGGACAAGTTTCTCATCTTTCTGATGTGAAGAATAAGTTTCCATATGTACGTTCCCCGTACAAGAACTGAGAGCTGGTTCTACCGACGAAGCTGCAAGTGATTCTGTAGAAATTTCTTTGGGTTCCAACGAAGTAAATTCCCTCTGATTTTCTATTGGTTTAGACGAACTACCAGAATCTCCATCTTTGTCTAAAATATCTTCATGATCTATCCCTGCACTTTCATCAGCAATACTTTCAACTGCAATAGACTGAGACTTGGACGGCAGTTCTTCTTCCACATTCGTTTTTTCCCTCAGAACATTCTGATCCTGTTCCGAATCCGAACTGGACTTCAGTAGTTCGTCTTCATTACTAGAACTAACAACTTCGTTGCTACCTTGGGACTCTGGAAGTTCTTCGAAGGATTGTTTTTCGTCTATCTGCTCCGCTGATGGGTTTTCGATTTGGGATTCTTTGGATTTCGGCTCCTCGTCTTGAACTGATTTCCCTTCTAAATGGTCTTCAGAACCTATAGACGATATGACGGGTGATTCAACAGGTTCTAAACCACTTTGTGGAATGGCATTTCTTTTTTCAAGCTGGTGGGGTTCAGTTGCCCGCTCGGGTAAATCCTCAGATTCCTGGTGATCAGAAACGTCACCTGCTATTTGGTCGCAAGGTTCATTTCCTAGGTGTTGCACGTTTTTTGAACCCTGGAGGTCAGAAATTTCAGCACCCAACTGTTCATGTGGTACAATTTCCGGCCGTCGTAGGTCTTTTGATTTTTGTTGATCAGAATCCTGACGTTCAGGAATTTCAACATGCAACTGTTCATGTGGTTCATTTTCTAGACGTTGTGCGTCTTCCGATTTCTGTTGATCAGACACTTCATCTTCTGACTGTTTAGTTGACTCTTCAACAACAGTTAGTTTCATCTGAGAATCAGCTACTGTTGTAATACTTTGATTATCAGGTAAAGGATCAATTGCATCTTCAACTTTTTCATTGGCCGTTCGAGAATCAGGGCCCAAAATACTGCCACTACCATCCGGAGGGTGAGACGACTTTTGAAGGGTTTCTGATTTCTCCTTTATAAGATCAATAGATACTCCAGGACCATCAGTGCCAGGTGTCGAGCCAATCAATTCATTCAAATTTTCAGCATTATCAACAAAATTGGTTGACTGTTCAACACTCTGCGCGTCCCTTGGAGAATCGTCAACGTTTCTGTCAGAGATTTTACCCTCAACTGGAGAATCAATTAATTCTTCAGGGTTATCGCTCTTTTGTGTTAGAACATCAGTTTTTTCTACGTTTTCAGACTCAGCTAAATGATCAATCGAATCTTCGATATGCTCAGTTTCGTTTTTCAAAACATTCAATTCTTCCAGACTTTTAACCACAGGTACACAATCGGTTTCAGTATCCGAAGCAACTAACTTTGCGAAATTTTCACTAACTGGTACGGAATCAGTAACTTCTTCAGTGGGAAAAATTTCAGATTTAGCTACATTCGATTTTCCAAAACTTGTATTCCCAGATACTACGCTAGACGAAGAAGTTTCATCTTCGAAAACTGATTTTTCAAACTGCTCATTCACTGGTACAGACTCTACCGACTTACTGGCATACGTGGTTGCGTCTCCTGAGAAACTTTCTTTGTCAAGACTCTCTTCATCAAGTACAGGATCCTCCTGAAGTTTTTCTTTACTGTCTACAATTTCTGATTCAGCATAAATTTTGTCATCCAGATTTTTATTTTCCCCAGCGGAAACAGCCTGTGGATCAATTGATTGGTCAAGACTTTCATGCCAACGCTTAGTGTCCACAGATTCGATGCCAACAGTTTGGGCTAGATTTTTGGCCAATTTGTCGATGCTCTCTTTCTCCGTGTGTTCCGTAACTTCAGAGACGGAAGGTGTGACATGACTCATCAATTCTAGCTGTTCACATTGTGACACGCTCGTTTTACATGCCGTATCGCTAACGGAATCACTTTTTTTGTCATCGCTTTTCAAATTATACGATACACAATTGGGGCCAAAAAAAAATCTTGGCGGAGGCGCATCAGAAGAAGCAAGAGTGTCTGTCTCATCTGGAAGATCTGCATTGTTGGAAGATTTTTCCTCAAACGTCTGTTTTGTTGAACCATTGGTGTCACGCAAATTATCCTTTTCAGCCAATATTTCAGCAACTGGGACAGCTAGCAGACCAGGTAATATAGCTTTTATTAATCCAGCGCCTATTGATATTGTTGATTCGTGCCTGCTAGACTCCTCAAGGTCTACCACCGATTCTTGCGAAGAAGCTTTCTCTGACTTTTCCGATTCCAAGACATGGGTCTTAGTTATATCACAGCTTTCAATTTCATTTTCGGATAACGTCGAATCTTCCACGTCCTTAATTGCGTCACTGTCATGATCAGAAACGCTCATTACAGTCTCCAACTTAATTCTGGTTTCTGGTGTGCTCTCTTTTATCCTGTTTTGATCAAAACTCGTACTTTCCATAGACCCTTGTGGAGGACCAGTAAACGTATCACTAATTGAAGTTTGTTGTTCGGCAGGTAAATCAGGTTGGTCATGACCGGTGTCGGTTTTCTCAGCTGGTCTGCCAACGTCCCATCTTGACAACCTTTTCACGGGACTAACAGCAGCCGATTTAGCGAATACCTGAACACCGAGCGTTGGTTTAAATTTAGATTTCCCAGCTGAAGCCTCGGGACTATCTATTGTACTCTTGTTGGTTTGGGCGTCGATTTCACTTTCTTGTGAATTGGTTGCATCAGCGGTTGCTGATTCTATAGAACCTTCGTTCGACGGACTAATTTCTGGCAAAACTTGGCTCTCAGGTAAATTTAAACTCGACAAAGAAGAGCTAGTTTGCTCGCTTTTTGATTCTTTGCTGACTTCATTGTCCGTGGACGTTTCATCGCCAGGATTGCCGGTTTCCGACTCCGATCCTAAGCCTTCCCCATAAAAATACATTACAGGCTCATCAATGGCTTCTCCAATCCCAGGATTCACCGTGTCGCACTCGCTACCTGAACCCTGTCCCTGCACCCTCATGACTGGCTCCTCGATAGCTTCGCCTACTTCATCTCGCCAATTGCTGCCAATCATTTGTCGCTTGTCGATCGTACTTCTGATCGGTATCACGTCTGCGTGAATCCTTTTTATTATATCCTGTGGCACGTCGTCCTCTTCCAACGGACGTTTACCACCCATCCGAACTGCGTTGAGTTTACTCAGTTCCGGCACCATGCTGTAGTTGGGCAGGCGGTGATCGTCCGTGCCTCCCAACCTTACGGAAGAACGATAGGCTGGTGGTAGATCGTAGTTTGCGAATGGCAACTGAGGCGGCAGCGTTTGTCTTTTGCTAAAGTCTGTGACGATAGGATGATTTCTCGACGTCGTTCGAGCATCGAAACGTATGCTGGACAAGTCTGGTCGTCCCGGTTTTCTCGTGCTCAAATCTATTTCTCTATGTTGAAAATCCTGAGGTCTGTAGCCAGGCGAAGGGAGCTCTGCACCCTTGCTACTGACTGACTTACGACTAGAAAGATCAATCCCCGAGAAATCCACAGGTCTGTTGCGATCACTGATGCTCTCCCATCCCCGTGGCGATGTGGATAAATCGATTCCTCCCTGACTCCTAGACGCTCTGGACTTGTCCACCTGATTTCTGGAGAAGAATTCGGGGATTTGACGATCTTCTTCTGGACTCGTCACCATTCCATGAATCCCGCTCGATCTGGCCAAATTTTCAGCTATTTTCTCCAGCGACTTCGAACCGCTCAATTTTTCTAGTTTTTCAGATTGCAGCTTGGAAAGGTTAGCGGCCAACTTGTTTATTGGTGTCACCGATATTTTGTTCTGTGCCAATATCGGTTCACCAGACGAATAAAACACGTTGCTACTCTTGGCTGGTACATTTTCACGAGATTTTATCGGTTCATTAACATCGTCGCGTGCAATGGGCTTTGTCACAGGTGTCAATGTTATTCCTGTCGGTACTTTGAGATCCAATTTTTTCTCCTCTGCGGGTTTGGTCAGATTTGCAATGTTCACAACTTTGATCGGTGAAGTTTTTATCACCGGTGTTTCGATATGCTTTAATTCTACACTCTTCGCTTCTTGGTCCGAAGTTTCTTGACTCGCATAAACTTTCCCCCGAGGCTCTGCGGGACTAGGAATATCTGATGCTTCGGAATAACTGATTTTACTCGACTGAACAGTTTCAGAGAGATTTAATGTACAGGGTGGCACTTTAGCCTGATTTTGGGGTTGATTAGAGAGATTTTCCAAGTTTGCTGTTCTTTTCACTTCAGATTCTATGCAAAGAACACCGACGTCTTGAGAATCATCTTCTGTATTCTGTTGTGAACTTTCTTCATTAGTGACGTCTTCCTCATCACCCTCTTCGTCGTCTTCTTCCTCTTCATCCATCTTTCCGTTTTCTTCCTTTTCTTCGCCCTGGATATTCTCCTTATCCTCTTCATCCTCCTCTTCATCTTCTTCCTCATCGAGGTCTTCCTCCACACTGTCTACATCTTCTTTACCATTTCCCTCAACAACAGCCACTTCCACATTATCTCTATTTTCTTCTTCTAAGCTTGGCGAGGTAGTCACTTGACCTGTATCGATGATCGGCTTCTCTGATATTTCAAGACTGTTGCTATCCTCTGTTTCTAGTATGTCTCCAGCCTCACCATTTGTCAATGTGCTAATCAGACTGACAACCCCGTCGCGATCCCTGGTTTAGAAAAAGAAAAACAGTTTTCCTTTTTACAGGTGGTGTATAAAAGATTTACAGCTGGTTGATACGGAAGGTTAATAAATTAAATTCCAGTATTTAAGTACAAGTTTGTTGAACAGACCTGATTTAAAATATTCAAAGTTTTGCTAGAAGATTATAAGCACGAAAACAGACTTTGAAGATTTGTCTCGTAATCAACTAGACTTGGCGAAAACTACTTACTTCGCAACAAGCTGCCAGCTCTCCTCATCCAAATCCTCGCGGTAAACCCTTATGTTACATTCTTCGTCCAACTGACACCAGTAAGCTAGGCCAGATTTATCTCGACCAAGAGGTTCTACTCGCAACTCGCTTGCAGCCAACTTGTTTACTTCGTTTTTGAACCTTTGATTCAAGTCAAACTGTGCCTCAAGGAGAACCTGTATAACGATTTAATAAAAATTGATTAATAGAGCAGGGAATATGATTTGAAAGAAAAAAAGATCGTCAAGCTTAGAGAACATGAAATTTCTCAAACACTTCATATCAATTACCTTCAGAAGTCGCAATTTGACAGCAATCCGAGCTTTCTTGTAACCAAAACGCTCGAGCTCCCATCCATCTTGGTTTGAATATGTATGACAAAATTTCACTAGAGCTCGCTCCCATTTCTCTGCGGATACAGTCTTGCGTGTTTTTCTCAACAGCTTTATATGCAGGTCTATCAGCTGTTGTGGTACTGTAAGAACCCTCACAGATTAGAATCATTTCTCTCTATAAGTTTCAATTCAATGACTGTACACAGATGATCCAAAGTTTTTGTATTTTTTGTGATCTTGGTAATGAATATAAAAACAAATATTTTCATCCAGTGATGCTAAGAGATTTTGTAATTCGTGAATGAGTAACAATTACAACAATTGATAAGTGAAATTAAAAGTGGTGTGCTTTGGTTCTGATTTCTGTCACATGTTCACCATAAATAAGTGGGAGGTGGCAGCACATGAGAAAATAATAAACAAGTGAAAAAAAATAATATCCATCTGTCAATACAGGCGGCAATTTTCGCGGTCAACAGTATCAGATTGAAAAATACACGCTAAGCGATAAAGATGAATCGTAGTAAGCGGCAAAAAAATTTCATTGAGGTAAAGATCGTGGAAGCGGGATAAAAATGCGCACGCATAGAGGCGGTACAGCGAATAGGGCAAAGCAAATACACGTTAAGCGACTTTTGTCAAATCGCGAGAGTCCCTTAGGGCCTAGAAAAACAAAGTTTGACACCGAAACCAGGGCGTACTCACCTTCCTGGGCGTTTTCTACCATTTCCTGGAGTAAGGCTATGTCCGGGTACTCGATGCCGCATGATTTACCAAAACACTCGAGGAACGAGCAAATTACCGCGAAATTTGGGTCACTAACGCAGGAGGCTTCGTTATCCGACGCCATTTTTCCTGCCGCTTGCTTTGATCGCGAGCTGTCGAGTACTTCGAGTACTACGCTAGGCGGCCTGTCGACTCAACATCAGGACCTTCGGTGTTGTTCGGACGCTCGCACGGACCGAACGTCGTTACAATTTCACCATGAGTTTTGATTTCAGGTGGCCACGCACCTCCAACACCTCCGCACGGTAATAAAACTCACCGAAAACCTCACCGACGCACGTCCGCGATTCACGGATGGATTTAACACCACTTACACACGCATACGAGAGGTGCGAAGGTGTTCGTGGAGCGTCGCGGTGCGGGCGGGGAGGGGTTACAGAGGGGGCAACACGAGGAGGAGGGGGAGGGTCAAAACACCGACGCGCACTAATCAAATAACACTTGAAACCACTTCATATTTACGCATTCAACACAATTCGTAACTTTCTACGTATGTTGAGTATTTATTTGTATCCGTCAATGATTTGATAATTTGGGTATTTAGTTATTTTCTCGTAGTACAGAGTTTGATAGAACACCCGCGATTATAACTCTCCCTGATGATTATAGGTGGTGTGCTGTTGGTGTGGTGGCGATAGTGTTGTGTTGATACCGCGTCTGCGTGTGCGGAGTGCAAACCAACGACTATGCCAGAAAAACTATACAACCGTGAGCATCGCAAGTCAGAGCATCGAAGCAGTGGTATAACTAGACTGCATCATCTTCGTCGCAATTCGCTGACAATCCAGCATAGGTACTCCCAACCATTTCCAACTGGGCACCGATCATTTTAAAAGACGTAGCGCGCGTCGAGTGTACAGTAATCATTACGACACACTAATGTTATAGCGACAAGCTTAATCACTGGCTCTACGTATTTACTTTTTATCACAAGCTCGTCGCACACGCGTATTATACTCACTGTCAAACAATACGCTACGCAGGACAATGTCCCTCAGCATTTTACAATACATATACACCTCTTCGTGTCAACGCACTTCTCGGACGAATAATTTTTAACTCGTCTTTATCTTCTTTTCTAAGTTTGGTTCACTCTCTTGAAACCGGGAATATTTTCACAATTACTTACGGACCACGGCTCCACACGAACGCCTCAGTCGCGCTCGCGTTCTTGCGCGGCATTCCTCCAAGAAGTCTCTTCAGTTTTCACAGGCGTGTTCCAAAATGTAATCCCGGCCCCCGATAGTTTATCTCGCTTCCTTGTCGTTCCTTCTACATTTTCACTAGCGCTTTCTCTCTCTCGGTAATCTCCCACCATTGATAGTATATTTCGGAACACACCATTCGAACCAAATCATTGGTCAGAGTGAGATAGCCTTACGATTTTCGAAGTCTATGGTACAGGTATGATAATATCACAGGGATAATATACATAAGACCGTGAATATATACATATACATATATATACACACTTAGTGCACAGACTGGAGCATAGGAGCATATGTCTAATGGTATAGGCATATTGCTTGTAGATGAGCAACTCTAAAACAACTTTTGGTAACATTGCGATTTTCGGGCTAATTAGCGGCATCACTTCGTACTAACAGAACGTTACCTGCCTAATGTGGTCCGATGACCGAGCACGTGCTGGTGAAGTTTTGATTGTTCCAACTTACTGCTTTCAGTTAAATAAAAAGGATATTGGAGTTCTCATTGTAAGACAGTTGCGGTCGGATCCAGTTATTTGATTGAAAATGGAATACATCGAAGAATCGGCTATGCCGAAAGAAACCGCGGCACACATGTGAGTGAAAGGGTTTCTTAACCAATAACGTTATGAGCATTCGTTGTATTTTCGTTGCTTTGAATTCTTGCCATGAAAAATAACCTGCTAGATTTATAATATTGCCGTCTTCTTTTGTAGCTTATGCTGTGAATGCGGAGTGCCGATTTCACCAAACCCAGCCAACATGTGTGTCGCCTGTTTGCGAACAAGAATTGATATAACCGATGGTATCCCCAAACAGGCGACACTGCATTTCTGCAAGGGATGCGAAAGGTGAGAGAACAACCAAAGTGACTGCAACGTTATTCACATGTATATCCCATGAAATCAGAAAATATTAATAAACAAAAATGATAAACAGGTACTTGCAGCCTCCCGCTGAATGGATACACGCAGCGTTGGAATCTCGTGAGCTCCTATCTTTGTGTCTCAAGAAATTGAAGGGTTTGAATCGTGTTAAACTCATAGATGCTGGATTCATCTGGACAGAACCTCACTCAAAGAGACTTAAAGTATGAATAGCTCATAAGCAACACACCAATTACGTTAAATCTCAATTACATTTGAAGAAACATATGTGATACACTTTGTGATGTTTTCAAATTAGGTCAAACTAACTGTTCACGCAGAGGTGATGGGTGGTACTGTTCTGCAACAAGTGTTTGTTGTCGAATACGTAGTCAATCATCAGATGTGTGACGATTGTCATCGCAGTGAGGCCCAAGATTACTGGCGTGCCTCCGTAGGTTTATTGTTTAATATACATATACTCAGATTTTGAATATTTGACTTTACTAAATCACAGATGCAAGTACGAATAGTAAGGACAGAGGTTTTTTATTCCAGGTACAAGTGCGACAAAAAGCGATAAATAAGAAAACATTTTTCTACTTAGAGCAGCTAATTTTGAAGCACAAAGCTCATGATCAGACATTGGGCATCAAGCCGATTCACGGTAAAAATCTGGAAATTTAATGATGCTCTTCTTATGTACCTCTTGCTCATTCCGTACGAACTGGATAACCTGATTGAAAAATATGTCGTTTCATTTAGATGGTCTGGATTTTTACTATGCCAATGAAAGTGCAGCTCGAAAGATGGTCGATTTCCTGGGTGCAGTATTGCCTTGTCGCTCTCATCACTCAAAGAAATTAATTTCACACGATATTCATAGTAACGTTTATAACTACAAGTTCACATTCAGGTAGAGCAATTGTTTTTGTTAACCTAAATTGCAGTTCTTCTTTATAGTGGAACTTGAAAAAAAATGAAACTCCCTATTGTTACAGTGTAGAAATTGTACCCATATCGAAAGACAGCCTGGTGTGTCTGCCTAAGAAATTAACACATCACTTGGGAAGCATCAGTCCGATCTGTCTTGTTTACAGAACAACCAACGTTATTCATCTCATGGATGTTTCATCAGGACAAAGTAAGTGACACTGAGTAAAAACCATTCAATGGAAATAATTCAGTTCTATTAATTAAATAAATTTTAACAGTCGCAGAAATTAATGCCACAACATATTGGCGATATCCGTTCAACAGTATCTGCAACCCGAAGCAGCTTACAGAGTACGTGGTGATGGATATTGAGCCGATAAAAGAGAAAGATAAAAAAATATTTCCTGGACAAGGCGCAGTATCTAATAAGGTGAAATATATTGAGTTGTGCATGAAATCCTCATTAGTCTCGTTACGTATTTAGTTTCTGAATTATCGCTTTCCTTATTCACTATTCAGCATGTTGTATCTGACGTTTGGCTCGTCAAAGCTTCAGAACTTGGAATAAGTGAGAACACTGTTCACACGCGAACGCATTTGGGATACATCCTAAAACCAGGTGATTCTGCTCTCGGGTATGTTGATCCAAGCTCAATTATTTTTACACCTGAGACGATGAGCAAATTTTTGCAACTATTGCACTATAATGTTTGAATTTCAGCTACGCAGTAGGAGACAGCAACATAAATGATACAAATTTCGAAAAACTAGATGGAGATTTGATCCCTGACGTAATTCTAGTGAAAAAGTTCTATGGCCACGATAAATTGGCACGCCGTCGAGCCAGAGTGTGGAAACTGAAACACATGGCTGAAGAGGTGGTCAGCATGAGCACGGAGAACAAGTATGAACCTCTTTATTTTCATTACTCAGATTACGGTACACGATTTTTGAGCATTGAATTGAACTATACTTCTAGTGATTACAACGAGTTCTTGGATGAATTGGAAGAAGACCCAGAAATGAGACAGAATATAAATATATTCCGAGACACCAGCAAGCAAATCCCCGTAGACACAGACGAAATAGATCCAAGCATTCCACAAATTACTCTCGAAGAAATGCTTGACGATCTTGTGATAGATGATACCGACATGGCTGAGGTCTATCAATGAACCATAGCAATACAGATATTATTATTTACTTATGTGTATTACAGGTATACAGACAACTTTAAAACATGTTGAAGAAAATCAGTAAATATTGTTTTCATATTTGCTGATAAATTCTCTTCAAGATAAGTCATAAATTTAAGCATTACTTATGTTAACAAATTTATAACTTTCTTGTAGCCAGAATAAAAATGTCGAGACAAGCGGTGAAAATGAAGGATTCCTACATTGCACCCAACTTACTTTTTTCTTATATTACAGAAGTAGGAAAATATATTTGTGAACGTTCATGGAAAGTGGGTTACAAACATAACACTCAACCATACGAAACTGGTATCTGCTAATTTTAAGACCCCCACTGAAATTTACCGGTCCAAAAAACGAGTTTAATGTATAAGCGATTTAATCAGGTCAATTTGTAATCCTACTTATGTAAAACAAGTTTTACCTATCCCGTTAAGACTCTTGAATTAAACGCATGTGATACGTGCTTGTAAATTCACGTGTACTAGCATGACAAGTGATACCATCAAGTATCAGTGATTTAAACGTGGTTAATATTTCCAATCAAAAATTGAAGCATTGGAGTGACACAAACAGATTTTTTACACTGATAATCAATCTCTATCAAGTTTTTGCACAAACAGGTGTATATTATCAATAAATAATCATCAATATATGTGAACATGGCGTCATAATACCCGGCGGTGTTATCAAGAATAATTGACAATTCCATGCGAATGTAGCATGATATATTGTGTAAAATCAGCAGAAAAGAGTGTGAACCGTATTACGCGCACACCCACTTGAATTGTTGGTAATCGTTGTTATTGTTATTGTTAAACTCGATTTCCTATATATTGATAATAGTTTCTGGGGAGTGTCTCATTTCTCCGGCAACATGAAGCTGTCATGGGTTTTCGTTGCTGTCGCAACAACCCTTTTCGTACAGAATGTCATGTCGAATACCATTTCTACTGCCGAAGGTGAACAATTATTTTCTTTAATAATAATTAATAGTACGACAAATGAACGATCAGTAGCAATTTAATTAATCTTTCATACTTTTCCTCTAAATCTAATTTTGAATGTTCTAGAGAGGCTGGTAGCAGCTATCACGGAAGAAGTTGATATATTGGCAAAGACCGGAGTCGTTACAGAAAAGCTTAAGGCGTACTTAGCCGACTTGGCTTTTCCAACTGTGAAACGGAGCACTGATTTGACCAATTATATCGAACAAAGATCATCCCTTACGTGCACATTATGCACATCTCTAGTCAACGTTATTATGGGTTACCGTAAAATAGGAATGGCTGAGGAGACGATCATAAGTACAATCACCACTCTTTGTGTCAATCTGAACATTGAAGGGGAAGACGTTTGCCGTGGAGTTATAGAATTGAACGCGGTGAGTAGTTGTAGAAATTAACAATAAATTTATGATCAAAATTATTATCTATAAAAATTTTGTACAATCATAAACCATTGAAAATTAAACTGGTTATTTTTATTTACAGCCCATTGCGTTCTATATTGTCGATCACAAGCCAAGCCTTGCTGCTGCATCTGTTTGCGGCATAGTGCTTCAAAGTAGTTCTTGCCCATTGACAGACGAGGAATTTGAATGGACAGTCGAAGTTGATGACAGTGAACCTGTGCACATATCATCAGAAGAAACCGAAGAGACATTCAGGATTGTCCAAATATCTGACCCTCATTATGATCCGGTTTACGAAGCTTATGGTAACGCGTACTGTGACGAACCTACATGTTGCCGTGTAGGTCAGAATGATACAAACACAAGCGGAGCTGTTGCTGGCTATTGGGGAGATTATAACGATTGTGATTCACCTTGGTACGCTATCACAGATACGCTAGACCAGATTAAGCGTCAGGAACAAGTAAGAATTGAACCGATTTATCTAATATGCATGATAAGATTGTTGCAAACTCATCTAATCCCCTCCAGGAGATAGAGTATGTTTACTTTACCGGAGACATCATAGATCATGGAGTTTGGGAGACAACCAGAGAAGGTAACATCGAGTCCATAAAGAAAACATTTAAGCAATTGTACGAAACCTTTGGAAGCGTACCGGTCTATCCTATTTTTGGAAACCATGAGCCAAATCCGACCAACGTGTAAGATTTCAAAAAACTCTCTAATTAAGTTCTATGACTTTTCGTTCAGGCTTTGGCAGAAGTTACTTGTCACTGTCTTCAGGTTCGCACCTTCCGATGTCACCGACGATGAGTACGAGGTGTCCACATCATGGCTTTACGAGCTGTCAGCGGATATTTGGATACAATATGGATGGTTGCCAGAGTCAACGCGTTCCACAATTCTGGAGGGCGGTTATTACACACTATCGCCGAAAACGGGATTTAGAATCATAGCTCTGAACAACAACATCTGTTACGTTTACAACTGGTAAGCAGTTAGGCTGAAACCTATTTTAAAATTTTCTTTTTATTATCATGTATCTAACTAGTTCAAAAAAAGGTTGTATTCCTTTTTTCCAATTTCACAAAAAATGTAACGTATACAATGGTTTGAAAATAACAGTTACGATATTTTTCGTGCTAAGAGTTCTCTATATATAGCACGAAAATCATTGAAATTCAATTGCCTATAAAATTTGCAATTATGAGAAATGCACCCTCATTATTTCAAGTTACCGTACCCAATGCACTTATCGAAATTTAAAATAAAAGTTTAAGATAAAATCTAATTGGGAACGAATTTGGGGGTGCGGCTAAACAATATGGTGGCAAGAACTGTCACTTACGCAAATAGAAGAGTACGAAAAACTCAACGTAAGCTACGAAACTTTAGTTACTTTGCAAGAAATCGATGTCCCGCAAAAAATACGATGCAAGGGGTCTTTTAAAACTGAATATGGCTCACTTAGCGTATTGCAGAATTTTATCATAAGATATGACAGACCCATATTGTCGTTATCAATATATAGAATGCTCCCCTGAATGATTTCTGAATGCATATGAATAATAGGTGAGAAATTGTATGACTTTAGGTGGCTTTTGTACGAGCCGCAAGATCCGAGTGGTCAATTGAAATGGCTGGCCGATACCCTTCTGCAAGCAGAAATAGATGGAGAGTTTGTTCACATTCTGGCGCATGTGCCTCCTGGTACTGGCTCTTGCCAATACACGTGGGGAAGGGAGTATCGAAAGATCATCAACAGGTTTGCCCACATTATTCCGGCAGAGTTTAATGGACACAGCCACAATGACGAGATCCGTATTATCTATGACTTGGAAAATACAACCGAAGCTATCAGAGTGGCTTGGAATGGAGGCAGTATCTCGACGTACAGCGACGTCAATCCAAATTACAAAGTTTACTCAGTTAATGCCAACAACTATGTGAGTCCCCTTGTTTGTCGTATTCATTGTGCGAGTGGACAAAGATTGATCGAACGCAATTTTTTATCTAAACACACAGAGAATCGAAGATGTTGACACTTGGATCTACAATTTAACTTTGGCCAATGAAACACCTGATAAAAATCCAGCCTGGTTCAAGTCTTACTCTTTTAAAGAACAGTACGGACTTGAAGATCTCTCGCTGACTTCATTGAATGACTTGGTGCTTCGAATGGCAAACAATCGTTCCATTATCTCAACTTACTACGGGTAAATAGTGGTTATACAGTGATGTAATCAATTGTAATGTGTATTTATGTTATTTATCTTACTTTTAATTCTACAGTCATTTTGTGAAACAATCCGACCCGGGACTGGAGAGCGGCTGCAGCGATAGTTGCCTCACTAATCAACTCTGCAAGATTGTTACTGCGGTTGCTGACGACAGTACTCAATGTGATTACTTCACCAGTTTGGCTTAACAAGCAAAGACTCATTTACAGTATATAATCGGTCTGCGATGGTAACATGGTATTAATGAAATGAATAATAACTTCTACGATTGTATATCAAATATTTCGGCATTCACAGTTTCTGTACACGTATCAATATATTAATCGTTGCAAATATACTTGACACCGTTATTCCTTGTAATCACGTACTATTATATAAATATATATATATACACACGCCAACTGACAATAATCAGTTGAAAGAATACAATTGTATTCCGACTTTGTACAAGTATAAATTCATGTAATATTGAAAAGAAAATACCTTGCGATATTTTCACCCATATTTAAGGATCCTCGAGGGGCACCCACTTGATCTTAGGTTTATCAAATAACTCCTTTCTCGACATACTGTCGAGATATTTCATCTGAAACAATACATTAATCATTAACATCAATGGAAGAATAACAATTTAACTATAAAAATTTAATAATTCGTAAATACCTGCTTTCTGACATAGATTAATAATTTCTCTACAAGCAGGGGATCGTTACATTCTAATTGAAATATTCTTCGCCATATTGCTCCAGCCAATACTTTGTCATCCCCATTGACTCCCTCGTCGTATCCGATTATAGCGCAGTTGAATTGATCCGACAATTCGTTGAGATGCATCCTAACGCCAGCTGGATTTTCACTCTATGAGGAAATTTCGAATTACATCAACAAATTCACAATCTTTATTTTCTCTTGCTTTTATTCAACTCACCCATAATTCCTTAGCTCTACAATTGGCATCTCCCCACATCGCCTCAACTACAGTATTTCTAGCTAGTCTACCATATTCTTCTTCAGCCATCGATCTTGTCATCAACATCCATACGTGCAGCTCTGTTATTAAAAACCATGAATAATATGTGTCTTTCATATTAAATTCTGCAAATAAAAGAATATCATTATAAACATCAGCGGTATATCATATATTTGAAATGCTATTTTTAAACATGGTCCATATTCCCATTTACCTTCGAAAAATTGAGCATAATTGATACTGTCTGCTATAGATTCATACATTAGGTAACTGCTGTATTTGACTTTCTGTAAAACAATTAACATCATATTTCATCAGAATAAGATTTGTTAATAGGTAAAAATTGTGTTCGATTATTGAATGGTCAGTCCGATATAAATACATTCAGGAAATGTAATTTATTCTTACATTTTCAGCCACATTAAATAGATTGTACTTCTTGATCATCCTCACAAGGAAGCTATCCTTAGGATCGACACTCAGGATATCCGAGGCTTGCGATATGTTTTGATTTTGTTCGTTCGCTGTGGATGTCGAAGCTGTTCGGTAATTAAATTCGAGGTGACAAACCGTCGGGGTAATTTGTCTCGGATTCGACCTCGGAGCGAGAAGCGAAGATGTGACCTTGTAAAATTAAATTTATAATTTATATGAAAAAATGTGCATATAATGGGTCAGCAAAAGATCAGATAACGTGTATAAAAATCATTTGAATATCTAAAACAGCAAAGCTATAAATGAATAATTGTAGGTTAATCGTAACAAAAGAAGCCGTCATTCATACCCGAGCCAGAAGAATTCTTCGCGACAGGGAATTCATCGTATGTCAGCTGTTTAAATCTGGGATATCCAAGAACTTACGCGGTGCGAATCAGGGATAGAAATGTTCATACAGAGATGCTGTTTCACTTCTGCACGCAATGAAGATCGTTTGCCCAAGGTGCTGCCCATTTATTTCCGGCAAACGGGCAACGTCCGAACCTTCGTCTAAAAATGGAGGCTATCGAGGAGTGAAACCGCACGTTACGACAAAATATATCATCGATATATAAGACATTTATTCACGGAGTGACCTGGGACGGTTTCACGACGGTAAATATAATCCCCTTTAATTGATATACGCTTTTTTTTCCTACCGTAATATTGATTTTCATGGTTTAAAATGAAGGAGAGACATGCCATGTTTTTAGCCCCCTTGATCAGGGGGTGATTCTTGATTTTCACCAACTACATTCGATTCGGATTGAATTACATCCTCAGCAACGACCACACTTTGATTCTTTGCTAAATTCTAATTCTTACATAAGTTTCAACCCCTTGATTAATCCGGTTGCAGCTCCAAGCGCACCGCACTTTAACTATTCTTTCGTCGGCATACCCCATTTATCCATGTAACTAAATCCACTCTATCATTTTTCACAGAATGTTTTTAATTCAGTTTCCGATCACTCTGGAAAAATGTAGGATCGACGTATCGATTCTACACCTCATTTTTTCCACCTGCTGTCTCGAATCACATCGACCTTATTTAGCTTCCATAAAGATGTGTGCAAACATTTGCCGCTAATTGCATTCAACGTCGACCAATATTCTTCTTGATTTCAACTTTCCATGATATGTTCCAGCAAGTCGATCAATCCTGTAGATGATTCATGTAACATTTCAAACCTTAGAAAAAAACAATTTTTCAAAGCCCAGAAATAAGTCATCGTAACCGTCAAGACATCAAGTTTCTAACATAATTGGCTCTGGCATAGAAAAATTAGAGTTAGAATTAACACGACTTTTTTATTTCTCTTTGGTAAACTTCATCTGACTTAACATTACTCCAGAAAAATGTCATCACATGTTTAGCCGCATTTTGGTTCCCACATGTTTTCACACTTCGGCCATTTTCTACGACATATTTTGTTTAGTATCATTTTCAGTTAACAAAGGCTATGTAATAGAGATCCAAGGTCTAGAGAACCAGCGCAAGATTTGATATAGCATTTGCATGTTGAAAATTTGCAGATTCTGCAACGACCTTGTTGAGTTTTGACATCGGCTGTAAACCTCATTTTAAATTACATTTGTCAATGGTCAGTCGGTGTTCTACCCAATTCTGGTCGCTCTGTTACCCTTATTTGTAAGGGTGTAATCATTACTATCAGCAATTATTACTCTTACAAATATTGGTATTGAAAATGATTTCTTAAATTTGAGAAGCAGTTGAACGTAACCGTCAAGTCGAGAAATTTATGGGAATTAAGATTGGATTATTACATGATTGTGAGTAGATATGTTGGATTAGAAATGATCAAAAGGTATAATTTATTTCCTCTAGTGAACTTTGACTAGATTCAAATTGATAGACAAAGAAGTCTACAGTGTGTTGATCGGCATATTGCATATGACACAAATTCAAATATCAGCCATTTTCTTCATTGTCTGTTGTTTGTATGCTTTAAGAAAATGAAGTCTGTGAAACCGAGAACCAAAACAAAAAAGAACAACGGCAGATTTGGGAGGGTGAAATTTGGAAATAAGGAATCTGCAGATAATTCCAATCCTGACTTGTCCCAGTTGCGCAAGCCGATCGACATCAGCGTGTCGAGTTTGCTGCAAGTTACAAAATTGCTGGAAATCGGTGGTGAGGAGGTGAAATGCATGCTAGCGTACGAATGCGACGTTGTATATGAATGCAGAGTCTGCCGCAGTCTGTTCAGAAGTCTGGCCAACTTTATATCGCACAAGCGGGTTTACTGCAGGGAAAAATTTAATATCGCTCTTTTCAGACGGAGTCACAATGACCACATCGTGAGTAAATCAATCTTTCCCGTTTCACCGACATCAAGTTTCAAAAACTGAAAGTGTATCATTTACAGATATCGGAGGGTGCTTTTATGTTCGATCCAGAATTGACGGAGGATGCTAAATGCAAGGAAGACGACGACAACATTCGAATACTTCGCAGTCAGGTTGTCAGAGATACATTAAAGAAAGATCTCACATCTGTCGTCGACATGCTTCAGAAAAAGCAAAGCGATGAGGAGGACAAAGATTCGTCGCAGTTCAACTCTGAACCAAAGAGGTCCAAGCTACCAAATCGCCGAGTGAAGCTCAAGCCTGAAATGAATAAGTTGAACCAGGAAATCATCCTTGAGCCGATAGACACAAGCAAAAATGCTGTTTATCAGACTGCAAATGTTGTTCCTCAGTCGTCGGCGTTGCAAGCTGCCGATCTTATGAAAGCTCAGGTAAGGAATGAAGAGTCAGGTGACTTGAGTATTACAATGGATCAAAATTTGCATTGGGATGTAGAGATTGTAAATAATATATGTAAGACAAGGTATTCTATTTATATTTTGTACAAACATTTTATTTTTTTTTTTGCTACCACCAGTCTGCGTACTGATGCTCGCAACTCGAAGCGTATGATGGATTTTTTAAAATCTATTGTATGAGTTATTATGTAACTTGGTTAATTAATAAATAAATCAACAAATAAAGAAAGTAACTGAAACAATCTGGATAATAGGCGTATTTTCGATTTTTGCAGATAATAGAGCTGCAAAACATGATTGGATGCAATACTGCAGTCATTTATTCCAAAGGTGAAACCGTGGACACAAATCTGTTAGAGAAGAGCGACAGTCCCTTGCAGATATACGGCAGCGATGAAGAGCAAGCGGAAAATGTGGAGTCAAAATCTCCTCAGAGTTTGGTGTGCTCAGTGTGTAAGTGTTGCGATTCAACTTTTGCGTAGCAGTGCTAATCCTTGAATTGCACGTTAACTACCGGGGATAAATGTAACTCGTATTTATAGCCCATGTAATATTTTTCATTCATTCAAGGTAACGCAAAGTTTGCCACCAGGAAAACGTTGACCTACCACATGAAGTCGTTGCACGTCTCGTATCGAAAATGTTATCCGTGTCCTTGCTGTAATAGTACATTTGCAAATACTTGGAGCGTGTATCGGCACCTTTTCAAAGGTAAAAATCGAACTTTTATTCTGATTCGTTTTTTTGTCATTCATTTGCGAGGGATTTTATTATACGGCATTGGAGCAACATGTAAAGCCTTAATTACAGTTCACAGAAAATCAAATGAGCAGGTGAGAAAACTCCGTGCTCAAATACAGGAAAAGGCATTCCGCAAGGAAACCACTGGAGCTGAGGATATAGAAAAGGAAAATGCCATGACAAAATCTTTGAGCACGTCGCTGCAGGAGACAAGCAATACTACTCAGGTGAATATACACTCGTGAAAACAACCGAAGGGCCCTGGTGTTTTTGAAACGCTGTGACTTTGCGTTAATTGTGAGTAGAAAGTTGAATCAAAAACTATACCGAAGCTGAAAATCTTGGCTTCAAGATCCATTTTCCAAATTTAGTCTATACGCACTTGTTCTCGAGTCATCCTATCTTTAAGTCACTTATGTCATATTTGTAAAGTCAACCTTTGACTTCGGCTGTCATATGCAAGGAACATATTTTTTTTCATGTTTACAAGATAACCATTTTGTATCTCAGAGTTTTTCCCGTAAAACAGTGTTTTTCAAACTTTGTCGGCGATTTTTTTCCGCCAAGTTGTCCAATATCATAAGAAATAGAGTCCGAAAAATTTTGATCCTATGTAACAAGTAACAAGTAAAAATTTAACATGAGTAAATTAAAGATAGGATTACTGAAAAAAAAATGCGTATAGACTGAATATAGAAAATAGAGCTAGAAGTCAAGATTTTCAGTTCGGTATTGTTTTTGATTCAACTTTCTATTTGTAATTCATGCAAAGTTATAGCGTTTCAAAGATAGACCTTTTTTCGGCCAAAAACGGAGGGGCCCACGAATTTTTGCCACGGATACATTTCTGTTATTTATGACATATGAGTCACTCGTGTAGAAAATCTGTAAAAGTGAGAAATGTTAGATAACTTTAGCAAATACTTTCAGTTCTTATAAATTCTGTTAAATATGGTGTTCAGTGCGCTCTTTATATTTTCAACTATTACTTAATCCAAACCAGCTGTTCGTGATTTTAATTGCTCCAAGCACTCTCGTTCTTCGATTATCAATATTTATTTAAAAAGATGATAACAATTTGAACGTGTATGTAAGGTCTGAACTTCATATACGCCAGCACTCATAACCCTCTGTCTTTTATTAACCGTCTTTTTAACCCCAACGTTTTTAAAAATACTGAAGAAACGTTGCAAAATATGACATATCGAACTAAGAAATGACAAAAAGCTTCGTTTTGGTCAAGGAAATAGGAAAAAGTTATGGGATTTTCAAAACTAAATTAGGTAGCTACCCTGACTTCAGTATCTTAGTAATTGACGAAAATTAACACATTACTTTTTATCCAATAATTTCAATTTCTTGTTTACAGGAATGGATGGACCATTTTGAGTCTGATCTAGAGCTCCAGCGCTGTGGCGGTTGCGGTCGGCGGTTTGACAGAAGAGCAGCGCTGATCTCTCACTCGCAATCGTGTCAGAAGCGAATAGCTGCCTGTAACGAAGCAGCAACAGCGAGCAAGGCGAAGAGATCAGAAAAAACTCCGTCGCCCATCGATCAACCGAGTGATAGCCAGCCGTCACATAAAAACACACTTGAACGCACCGTGAGAAGTTCCCAAAGTACTGAGAAGCAGGTTTCTCAAAATACCGAATCACCATGCATCCAGAATTTGGTCGATACCTCAAATTTGGGCTCTGAAGAATCACCTTCGGAGTTGATCAGTAATAACGAGACTTCGATACGAGTAGAGAATGTTTCCAGAATCAGCGACGCCGACTGGGAAATGATGGGGAATAATTTTGGCAAGATTTCAATGAACAGTGATTCATTTCTGACTGCCAGTTCTCTGTTCAATAAAGATCGGGCAGTCGCATCCGACGACGAACTGGCACTTGCCAACAAAGTTCCAGATTCCCCCGAAATTATATTTACAAGCATGGACGAATCCAGGACGGTCGCGATAAGCTTCGGTCCCAAAAGGAGAAGAATAGCTCTCTTGAGAAATTCCTCAAAAGATTTATCAAACAGCTCAGGATCTCCAACTGTTTCTAACAAAATTGAAAATCCCGTGAAATTGGTGCCACCGAGCAGTGAAAAGCAGACATTTAGCACAGATCACATGAAAATAATGGAGAATCGAATAGCGATGATTGCAAATGTTCGAAAGCTACAGTGCTTGCCGTGTCATAGGAAATTTACATCGATGACAAATTTGAGGAGACACATGGCTATCCACATAGGTTGGAATCGATACCGCTGCAGACTTTGTGACTTCAAGTGTTTTGTTAAGTGCGATTGCGTAGCACATTGCAACAAAGTACACGACGCCAAGAACAATAGAGCCGTTATTGCGGATATGGTCATTCAGATCCCGCCTGATCAAAGTGCTCTTGCCCAACAAATTATGATGGATCTGTCCAATTCTTGCGAAGGTAATCCTGAACCAGATATTATCGAAGTCGCGTCACCGCCGTCCAAGGAAGCTGACGTGGTTGAACTTACAAGCAATTCCAACAGTGTCGAGTATCTGCAGGATAAAACTGATGAAAAGGATATCAAATTGCACATTGAAAAGTCAGTCGACAAGAGCAAAACTGAAGCAGGTTTGATTCTTTATTTCGTCATTCTTCATATGATTGATGCCAACCGTTTATTATTAACAACCGACTAAATTTTCTTCTATTTCTAGCTAAAGAACAACCACGAGAACCAAATCCGAGCAAACGCGAAGATGAAAGTGGTGATTCAAGCCAGGAAGAAACACCTCAGCAAACGCAAAGCAGACTTGACAAGGATCCAGATCTTCGAAAAATGGTAATGGAAGTAATATTCGGCACGGCGGAGGGCGAACCGGAGTCGAGACCAGACCCGGAAATCCATCGGACAATATTAGAAAGCAAGAGTTGGAAAGCTACAGATTCAGCAACCAAAATTAACGGTGACGAGGATACCAGGAACAGCACAGAGGACAGTTGGAAGAGGAGCAACAATAACTCGAGTACAAAGGAGCCGAAAAAGCGGCCGACGCGAAATCGCGTGAAGCCAGTAAATGAGGATTTTATATACGACTTGACTGAGGTGATCCGCAAGGAATCTGCGATCCACAAAGCTACTGGAGTAACGGGAACCCAGAAGACATTCAAAAAGAAGCAATCAAACCAGCAGCAATCTTCCGGAGAGACCGAAAACGATCCGGAGATCAAATCAGAATCAGCCACACAAGCTTCTGATGTGCATAAATTATCATCAGCGTGTAAACCATCGTCTTTAGTGCACAGCAAAAAGGCCGAAATAAATAATTACATCAACAAATTTTCCCTGAGACAGGCTGAGGTCAGATTACATCCCACGGATGGACTGGCAGTATTGAACAGTGTTGGAGTGACGAACGCACCAGTTATCACGCCAAAGTAAATTTGATTTTTCCTGAGCTTTGAGAATTATTGATAATCTCCATTCCGGCGCATAAATATTTTACCATTTGATTTGGAGAAAAAAATATTCAAACATGATTTACATTACTTAAGAATTATGAAAAGTCCAGTAATGGTCTTTCAAATCTAGCGTTACAGCTGTCATGGATAATATTGAGGATTTCAAAATTTATCTCAAATTTTTCAAAGATTTCAAAGGTATATTATACATAGATTTAGTGCTGTACTTAGAGGGCGAGATGCAGATACAGATTATATGAGATCTGTAACGATTTCTGAAGCTACTTGGGATAAGGAAAATTTTAAAAACCTCGTAGTTGTACATACATACATACATAGATATTCATTAAAGAAAACCAAAAGTATACAGTTGTACTTCAAAATTTATTACAAGTAATGTTCATGAAATTCCCTGTGCGATTATCCTAAATATCGTGCTTTCTCGCCGGGCAGAATATTATCTGAAATTTTTTTTGTTTTTACCAAAACGAGCACCATTGCTTTATCACCAAGGTATCGTGTAAACGCAAATATACAATATTCAACCAATTAAAGCTAATCTATTTATAGTGGTTAAAAGACCTCACAGTTAAAAAGGAATAAAATAAGATTTTATTATCGCAACTTTCTCAAAGGGGATATTACAAACAGCTGAAAAATTATTGATTTAACATAAAACAATTGCTTCTAAGTAATTTATTTCTTTACAGAATCACTTTGTTTCATCACAACCTATAAATCGCAAACGTCAAAACATTCTCTCTGTTCAAAGCTATATCATGTTATAATATAATACAGAGGATCCGCGGCCCAGCAGCACGTCTTCACCCGATCACGCATGGTGCGTACATACGTACGTATACCTATAAAACTTAAACTAGTCCATGCAGCGTACAGGGTACGTCATTTTTACGGTAATTTTAACTCTCGTTTCGACTGCCAAGAACAAGGCTACAGCTTCTTTTACACTGCGCGCGATTGTGGAGCATTGAATTCCCTTGATCTCATCATCGTTATCAGCTCTTCGTCTGCAATTCGTCGCGATCAATTCTCCGTGAGTATTCTTCCGATTCTTATAGCTGAGATAATACTCATCATCTGCTCATCGCTGTATGGCGCTGTATCAATGGCATAGCCGTAACACACATTATATGGTGTATAATGCGTGCGGAGTGCGTATAATTCCCAAATACCCCCCCTCCCGCGCCCCTTTTTTTCTGGTTCGAAGCGGCGACGACTCGACTCGAGAGATTCAGTCGAGCCGAAGCAGGGACAGAGAACGGACCGTATTTCTCAAGTGTTTAGTGAAGGTTCGAGGATACGTGCGACGCTTTGAGAGAAACGTTGTTCCGTACGTGATCGTAGACCGATGCCTATTGGTTAAAAAAAAACAGAGAGAAACGTTTAACTCTGGTGTTAAAAAAAAAAAAAAAAAACAACAAACGTAATAGCAGAAGCCACGGAGTGGTTGTAATGCAAATAACAACACTGAAAGAAAAGTGTTTCCTTTATTATTTTATCCAAGAATATCGAAGTATCGTCGGGAACAGTAATAATTTTGTGGAGTGTCGTTGCGGTAAAACTTGAGATTTACATTTAGTGGATTGGTGCGTCTGATAGACGATTCATCCCTCCATTCTTCCCAACCAAACGAAGAAAACTAGAAGCCTTTTACAAGGGTACGTTATTCCTTTATTTCTTAAACATAAAGTATAAGTTAAGTGGTGAACATCGATTCGAAGTTTCGTTTCGTTTGTGTTTTGTTTTTCTATTCCATTGATCGAAAAATCAACCCAGACGCTGCAGCCTTACCGATGTTCGTTTGTTTGTTGCTGTAGATTTTTTAGACCGTCTTTTATTTTTTCTGGACGGTTATTTGCCGGTCTGCATGTAGCGACTCTCTCACTCTAACTTCTCGATATTCTAACAATAACCCGACGAGCCAAGCGCGACAACCGGGTCTCTATTTTTTTCCTTCTCGGCTGCTGCGGCAGCGTAATAAAAGCGAAGAATGAGAAGCTGGCCGAAGAGGCAGACGGCACTCACCACTTGTTGCTGGTGTATGTATGTAATTTGACCGGCGGAGAGGAACGAAGGTCGATCCTGCCTCCACGCTACGAGCGTTTAACTTCACTATTTCTAATTAGACACGTTCACTGCAGAAGAATTCGTCGAGTCGATTGTCGGATCTTGATTTTTAGCCACAATCCCATGCGTCATGCGTTGATGAGTTTGGCGATCTTTCGCATCTCTTCTCGAGTTTCTCCTTATTCCGAGTTCTGTAAATAAAATAAATGTAACTAACATAAGTAGAGAAATGTCGCTAGAATGCGTCATTGAATTTTAAATTAACATTGATATCATAAGCGCACGTCGAATTGTTGGCAAAGCCACATGTTTCAAGAATTGTTAAGCGGGGAAAAATTCCGCGAAGCAACCCAACGTTTAGGTAATCCGTTCATTTACAGTCTCTGACGCATCATTCCTGTTGTAATATTACATGCATATGTACTTGGGACTGCGTTTATATGATACCTACAAGGTAAACACCAGCGTAGTGTCTTATGATTACAGCTGTAAAGCCTAGAGGCGATATGCAGCTGTGAATGCATCAGGCCTCACAACAACACGGAAAACTTTGCGTCAGGATTTTAGAACTGTGTTTTATATCTGAAATCAGGGTTGAAATATTGTAAAATAAAATGGTGAGCAGAAATTTTCCCGCTGTTCAGAGTATAAGTGAAAGACTTTTTCTCTGATCTGATCCTCTTTTTTTTTCTTCGTTTTCTTCTTCCATACTCTCTAAATCATCGGCAATAAATTAAAATGACTTTTCTAAACACTGGTAATCCTTTTGCACAAAATATATCGTCGTAAGTTCCAAGTACTCATCAAATTATTTTGTTAATAAGCATCAGCTGCGAAGATTTCTCTTTGAAAGTCCAAAAAAATAGAAAGTACTGAAATTGTATAAAAAATTTAAACGAAGTATCGATATTTAAGCACCCGTTCCAATACTTTCGATTATTGTATTTTTTTTTCCCCCCCAAGGAATCTTTGCATTGAATTTCGTTTTCATCCGTTTTTTAAATCTTCATTAATTCGAAGTATACGGTTCAAGTTTTTCATGAATATATCCAGCGTTTTCAAAAATAATATAAATCCAGTTTTAAAAATTTTTCTATTATACTGTTTTGAGTTTTTATTCGTCTTATAATTCTAGCCTTTCCCTCATTAACTGATCTCTGTGTTTCGTCCTTAATAAGTTACGTTATACAATAGCTTTCATTCTATTATTGATTCATAGATTATAATAGACGCGTGTATGTATTAGAATAAAATCCCAGCTATCGTGTTATATTTAAAAATAGTTGCCACCATGAAGGATGATGAAAGTTTCTTTTTTCTTCCTGCAAGTTTTTTTTTTTTTTTTTGATCGTCACTAAATGCAGCAAAGTTCATTGAGTCGAGTTTTATCTACATATGTATAATGTGTAAACATGAATGAATGAAGGGTGTAAGAATAATATTCATTTTACAATATGATAATAATAATTCATTCGCTTTGAGATGATTATATAATAAATAATGGAGGATTTTTTTCAAAATAGTTTTTAAACAACATAATTAGTATGTCCTTCATGTTTCTGATCGTTAAGAAGAAGAAGAAGAAGAAGACGACATTGCTTTGCACAATTTGTAAATGCAACTTACTTGTATATACGTATAATAATGTTGTCTATTTGAGAATCGTTATCGTTGTAGAGTTTCAAAATACTTCTTTTAAATAGCGTTTTGTTTCTGTTTTTTTTTTCATTCCTCTCGCACGATAAGCGAAAATTATCTCTCGAAATGCTACGGAGTATTATTTATAAAAATTGTCTCATTCCTCGGCAATACTTCTGAAGTACGTGTACATCGTTGCATGTGTATAGCAGCTGTATACGTATGTATTAAATTGTGCGGATGCGAGCGAGGGGTTCGGTCTCTGATTCGCATCTCCGTGGCAACGAGAGGAGAGAAGAATCTTTTGCCCTGTGCTCACTTCTCTTCTCTTCTCTTCTCTTCTCTCATCGTCTGCAGGAGAGATGAGATAAACTGCTCTACACCAGCGGCAATAATCGCAGCACCGTTATATTTTCATTTCTATTTTCATTCATTCATTCATCCATTCATTGGCACGTATTATATTATATTATTTCAATCGTGTTTCATATTACAGTGTATATTATAATTTTCAATTTTCTTTTCTATATATCTGCAATATTTTCAAAGTTTTCGTATAGTAATTGTTGCAATCTGTTTATTTTTTTTTAAACCGTGTAAACGAAATCGTTTTTCTTGTCGTTAATTTGAATTTACGAAACCTTTTTACGACTCGATTGGCAAAAAAAAAAAAGAAAGAAAGAAATAAAATTACTTGTCATTATCGTACTTTTCACAATATCGTATTATAATAATTAACAACATATTGTGTGTATATATATATATATATATATACACATTTTGAATTGAAGCGATCGTCAAGTGATAGATTTTCTTCTTTCTTTTTGAAGAAATCATTTTGTAAAATTTCTTATTCGTGGATGAAAATTTTTGCCGCGTAACAAGATAATCTGCTGATGAGTTTTTCCGATTTTTGTTATCTATTTATCAATACATTAGTAACAATATTACATCTATTTAAAAAAAAAAAAAAAAAAAACACCGTATTTATAATGTACATATGTACAATAATAATAAAAATAAATATATACGAGTATAATGAATTTAAAAGTAAAATATCTTTTTGTCAATAGTTGCAGACAATATACAATTTGTAATATGTTGCAAATTGCGATAATTACACGCTGATTCTTGGAGAGGAAAGACAAAAATACGAACAAGCGAACGGCACGGTTTTAACAGTGACGAAATCCTGAACAAACATTATTGATTGTGAGTCGTATTTTAATTCATACAAAAAAAAATCTATATTTGATATAAGAATAATAAAGAAAATTAAAAAAAAAAAAAAACACAAAATTTGGAAAATATTGAGGATGTTTTGTGTTGCAAGAATTATTAAATAAAAGTGAATTACCAACGCCAATAATAACAACAACAACAACAATAATAATAATAATGCTAAAATTGTGTGCATCAAAAAATTTTCAGTGTGAATTTCTATATTCTACGAATGGTAATTTAAATACGTCTAACAATAAGAAAGAAAAAAAAAACTGCAAAAAGGCATTAATCACATATCATTCACATCATTCATTATTAATGGATAGTTTTTCTTTTGACTGTACATATCGCAGGATAAGATAGGTGGAGAGGAAATTATTTTTTTTTTTTTATTAAATAAAATTGGAAGTTTCCAACCTTCTCCCGATAATATTTTCGTTTTCATCATTATTGTACTTGTTCTTTTATCCTTGAGATTTTCGAAATAAATTTTCTTAAGAAGTATGACGAATGATAGTAAAAATAATAATAACAACAACAGCAACAATAATAATCCAATTTAAATAAGAAGCTATACGATTCGAGATGCAATTGCATTCCGACGGTTCTGTTAACGTTGTATCGGGGTACAGTCCAGCCAAAACAATCTTCAAACAAAAGATATTTACTGAATAATAAAGTTATAGGTTGATCAAGTTCAATCAGAAGGTTAAAGCAATGTCACCCCAGTATTGCAGAACAATCTAACAAACTAAAAAGTACCGCATTTGTTCTAAAAGAACTCAATAATTATTCATAGTTTTTGTGATAATTTTTTTTTTTTGATTTTATTTTTCTTTTTTTCTTTATTATGTTGCCCTTTTTCCGTTTGTGAATGAAAAAACTGTACCGTACAGCCAATTTCGATTAATCATATAGCTGAATTATTTTTTTTCATCTTTTTTCTCCAAAATTTTGTCAAGGTATAAAAAAATAATCCGTTTTAGGTGTGATTTGGGCAGAATTTGATTAACGAACAATACGAGCGATTAGATTCATTGAAGTTTGAGAGGATAGACGAAGATTCTGGATCATAAGAAATTGCCGGCTGTAATGTCACTCGTCTATCAAATTATTAATTCATAAGGTACTGTAATCTTGTTTAAACAAATGTTGGCTTTTGATTGTTTTTTTCTTCTTTTTGTATTCCAAAATGCCCTGCAGTTTTCCGATAAAAGTTATCAGAACTCGTTTCGGATACTCACAAGTGAAAATCGGTGTTTTTCCACAATCTTTCTGCTTCTACACTTTTTCGACTGGACTGTACGCCGCATGCATCCTTAACATAACTTGGTTATGCACTGTATATATTTTTTTCTTCACCTCTCCACTATTCCCTCAAAGCAGAGCTGCTTCGTCTCTTCTTACTAAGTTCAGAGTATGTGGTTTTTCATCGACAATCTTCTTTGTCGAACGAAAAAAATGCGCTTTCTTTTCTGTACAGAAATTGCTTGAAAAAAAAAAAAAAAAGATTATTTGAAATGTTCATTTACGTACTTTTTTTTCCAAACGAAAAGTTACTGAACGAAGGGATTCGAAGAAAAGAAACATTTCTTTGTAAAGAACATTTTTTTTTATTCTTTATCGTCGAGCGATACGCTTTTGCATTACTAAAAAAAATTACGAAATACTATTGCTTAAAAAAAAAAACTCTTGGAAATTTGTAAATTGAGAATTTTTTTTTTATTTTCCTCCTTATACCTATCATAAAAGGTTTATATTATACGTCGACAGTTTTATGCTGTTTTTCCCTTCTCTCCCTCAGCTCCTTAATCTCTCCTTATTCTGTTGCACCTGCCGCCCGGAGCACGTAAACCTGCCCCCTCCCCCCCCTTCCACCCCCCAACCACCACCCGACTTTGGTATGCCAGACAATATATTTTCGGTGCATCTAACGGCAGGAATGCAGCATCCAGGAAGAAAACAATCCGTGTGTGTGTGTGTGTGTGTGTGAACAGCAGGAGTTTTTTTTTCTGTTGTACATATAATTTTGGTCAACGATTTGGAAAACCCTGTGGGAAAAATTTCTCAGGGATATCGATTGAAAAAAAGAAAAATATTACCTAGCGTTGCTAGTAATATTAGAAATCCGTAAAACGTACGGATTAGTATATATATATATGTATATATTTTTTTCAATTAATATTCCTGAGAAACTTTTCCCACGGTATTTTCCAAATTCTTGACCAACATTATCTGTAGAACAATTTTGAAGTTAATTTAACTTTATTCTAAAGATATAATATTTAATGCACGTGTTGCATTGACACAAAAAAAAAAAAAAAATCGTTATTTTAGAATTGTATTTTTGAAATTAAATAAATTGTCACAAAGTAAATTGTTGACGTATTTTGAAAATTTGTTATCTTAACACCGGTCGTTGCAATCTTGCAAAATTGTGCAGTTTTTGGTTGCCAATGTTTTTTTTGTTGTATTACCGTTACTACTGTAATAAGCTTACTCTCTTGACATATATGGTATAAACCGAGTTGAACCCTTTGAGTCATAGTGCTAAGTTTTCTTACCACTCGTTTTATATCCACATTTTTTGCAAATATCTAGAGAAATTTTCAATACATGCCTTTGGGGTCTTTTGATATTTCTGGTAGTATACCAATAGGTTCTCAACACTCGAGAATAATTATTGGGATATAATGTAAATTATTATTGTTAGAAACAAATGGAATGAAAAAAATTCTGAAAATTGAAAGAATAATTTATCTATGAAAAAATTACTCCTCCTTGATGAAAAAAAAAAAATTTCATTATTTTTATATAAAAATGTTGTATAAATTATACGTATGTACAGTAATAATAAATTCTTGTCGCGTAAACCTAGTTTTCATGTATACAAGTATATATCTACCTCACATGACGTATATCTACTACTTATATCATTGAGAACACTGCAAAGAATTACAACCGGAAGTCAGTGAATTTTGTAATTAACGTTAATCCCGCCTGTAATTCGGTAAACTCTCTGTTATAATACGATGATGATGATGATGATGATGATGATCATGATGATGATCATTATCTTTGTTATCATTATCAGTGCAGTATATTAATACGGTTGGCGTTAGATTATAAATAATGCGAATGATGCCGTTGACAATATATACATGCATACTCGGTCGTCATAATTGAGTTATGCGCTGTTATAATGTAATGTAATTATGTAATAAGTAGTAACTTAGTAACGTAATTATTATAATAATAATCGAGTTACATCGTGATTATATAATTGTCCTTATGAAAAATACGTATATTGAAATCATACGACGCTGGATTTTATATTTCATACATATTTTTTCTTCTCCTTCGTATCCAGAATTTTCGAAATTCAAAAAATCGTGAAAACGATGATATTAATCACCGTACATTTTATCCTTTATTTACATCCTTCTTCTTCGTTTTTCTAATCGATTCGATTATTTATATTAATTTTCTGTTGCAGGTTTAAATATACACGCAATACATTTTTAACACAATAGTTTAAAAATGGGGTGCGGTTCGCGATGTGCCAAGTATTTTCTCTGCCTCTTTAATTTCATCTTTTTCGTAAGTATAATTACATACTATTAAATACGTATACTAATTGACAAATTTCATTCATTTGCAAACATATGTACACGTCTCTTGCAATGGCCTCGTATTATACTTTATACTGCATTTGAGAAAAAAAAAAGAAAGAAAGTAAGAAGAAAAAAATATATTGATGTACATGAAAATTGATGCTGAAATCGAACGACATATTTTCTAATTTTATTATATAGTTTACCTTCAAATTGAACAAGTCAAATTATTATAATAATAATCATGTTTTGCATTTTTAAAACTAAACTATATCGCTATCCCGATTTTTTTTATTTTTCGTTTTCTTTCCATCTTTCAAAACGCAACTTGAAAAAGATCTAACGTATATAAATATTTCCATCGAGCGCGTAGTTTATTCGTTATTGAACAATTGGCCAGAATTAGACAACAGTTATTTGTAAATCTCCTGTAATTATTACATTATTGTTGAGGTTGTGCTTTTTTTTTTTTTTTTTTTTTTTTTTAAACCTCTTCTTTTCAAGTAATTTAATTGAACGGAAAGAAGATTGAAATAGTGGTTTTTGCATTAGTATTATCATACATCCTATTTGGGTTATATATATATATTATATATCTTAAATTTTAGGTCGCTGGAGGCGCTGCTTTGGCTGTTGGCATCTGGTTAATAGCCGATAGAAATTCCTTCACTAATCTCATAGCCAAGGTCGATCAGGCTGACATTGTGGTAAGTCTCTATACATATATATATATATATGGAAATATATATATAGCTGTGACCTCTTATTATTATTCCTCATATTTGCATACATTTTATTTAACAAACAATCAAACGTAATTCCACTCGTCAAGGTTCTTCTGCATCGTTGCAGTTTAATAGCGAACAATTCAATCATATCGTTTTACAGAATAATATGACAGAATTTAAACATTATGTGTGCGGTTTTTTTTTTTTTTTTTTTTTATTTCTTTTTTCAAAATTCAGTTGAAATTTACGTGAAGATAAATAGATAAAAAAAAATCTCGTATAAAAGTGTAACAAAAAAAAAAAAAATAAAAAGAAATTATGTATAATAAACTACGCGACATGTAATTGTAATATTGAATATTCGAAAACACGGGATTCGATCGATTTACGATCATAGTATCGATTTCTATTCATTTACTGACATTTTCTCTCTCTCTCTCTCTCTCTAACTCTTTTTTTTTTACTCATTATTTTTTTCCCCTCGCTAATCACGTTTCTTCAACTATAATGTGAATTTAAATATCGTTAGAAAGCGTCGATCGATTAATACTACTGCAAGTTGACGACAAAGGCAGTGTATAATTTCCTTATTGGCGTCGTTATCTTATACTCGTTAGGCATTCTATTTGTCTCCCGGGTTCATTTCTATTCTTCGTCTTTTTCTGTCGCTGGGGTTTTTTTTTTCATTTTTTTTTTTTTTTGCCCCTCTTTCTCTTTCTCTTTGTAATTGACAATGAGTCGAAATCGTCGTCGAACTTTCACGTCTCTCATCGAGAAACGCTAGGAGAGAGAAAGAGAGAAAAAAACGTACTTATCCACATAATAGCAATTATTCAAGGAAAAGTTCATTTTATTATAAGACTAACTCTCTGCAAGGTGACTGACCATCACTTCGGTTTTACGGATATACAATTTCTCATGGCGTTTAATCATGATCATGGATTTAATTTTTTTTTTTCCCCTCGATTTTGTTCTTATTAATCAATATTTTTCAAACTCTTATTATTCAAACGTGTCTCAACTCGAAATATATGAAGCTCATTGTAAGTGATATGTAATTGTTTATACACAATTAGCGTTGTTGCTGTTTCCCGTTTTCTTAATCTCCCGGTTTTTTTTTTCTTTTTATTTTTCTGTTATTCAAAGCTTGAAAAAGGCGCATTCTGACAGTTTTTTTTTTTTAAACTAGATTCCAAGCAAAAATTCTAAACCACTTCATTTTAGATGTAATTTCAATTAAGAGTCGTCTTATGATTATTTGAAAATTATTTTTGCGGTAAAAATTCATTTCTCATTTTTCTTCAATCTGTTATCTCTTGAGAAATAAAAATGATAAATTGAAAATCAGCTTGCAAAAACTTTTATATTTTTTTATATCTACCAGCATGTACAGTAAAATTGACGAAATTAAATACCGCGTGATTCGTGCATTATACTGCATGGCAGTTGGATTTTCAAAAATTAATTGAAATACATATATGTGTAGTAAATCCAATATATATATATATATATATATGCACTTGTTTCTATAAATCTAGAAGGAAAATCTGTCAATATCATTATCGTTTTCATTATTATTATTATTATTGTTTTTATTATTGTCATAGTTATTATTATAATTATTATTATATAAAAGTCAATGAGGCGTGAAGGAAAAGGGAAATAAACTTTGTATAAAATATCGATACGCAGGAATAGACAAAACGCGGGTAAATATGTAAAAAGATGTATATATATATATATATATATATATATGTATACAATGGAATTGGCCAAATGATAGAGAATATTGCGGTCAATATTGCCGGTCTAGTGAACTCACGATCAGTCAGCACTCAGCATCAGGTTGTTTTTACACATCTAGGTATATGTATATAAGAGATTGGAGCATTCCGTGCCAACTTAATCACGCCGTGTCGTATAATCACAATTTATATAGTGTATAATCATAATATAATGGTAGAGGAATTTTTCGAACTTGAATCAAAACGTAATTCTTTACTTACACTCTACGACATATCCATTAAGGGTGGTTCTTATTTAGGTTATGGCGGAATTTCTTTGCGCTCATCCACGAAAAGTAATAATCATGTTTTATGTAAAAGAAAATCAGGCTAAATTCAGGGAAAAAATTTACCGATAACTCTTAACAACTCCGTACCACCAAGCGGTCGAATTTTCATATGGAAATGTGCACGCGTTTAAATTTTTTTTTTTTTTTTTTTTTTCTTCAAGTAAACTTTTGATTACTTTAAAACTGTATATTGTAAGAAAAGAAAAAAAAAAAACTTCCACTGGCTATTTTGTGGGAAATTTAATGCTGTAGAGAAAAGATATCTTGTAAAAAATAAGAAACACCATAAATTATCCAATTAAAACTTAAAATGTTGTTTGCGCAATGAACGAGGATTCCCGCGTTGTGGGGCGTGTAATCCCTATCATTTGAATACATAACTGCGCATATTGTGTATGCCTTAAGCGACGTTACTTATCATCTTTCTTTCTCCTTGTTTGTTTCCTTTACGAATGGTTTCTTCAATCGTAGGTTAAAGAAAAAAAAAATGGGGCGATTAAATTTTCAGACCCCCTTCACCCGTATATAGTTATAGTAAACTAATAATATAATAAACTGAAATAATATATATTCAATAATTATGAAACATCGCCGAGTGATAAGTTATAATGTAAATTTTTGCAACGGGAAAAAGAATTTTTTATTTTTTTTTCTTTTTCTTCCAAATTCCATGAAACAATACGATTTTTTGAAAAGGAGATAAAAAAAAAATTGTTAAAAATGCAACTTTATTACACGTATGTATATATACGACATAATATTTCCATTTCCTTATTTCTCTCTCTTTCTCTGCCCCTCTCTCTCTGTCTCTCTCTTCTCGTTTGACGATTTTAAAGGCGGAGGACGAGTCAATTTGTCCAGCTAGGTATACATTATTTAGCTCACTTGCTTATGTATGGGCACGTTTTACTCGTCGATTACCGGAAGACGACCCAGATTATTCCTGCTTCTTGAATCTCGCCAGTCTCTGAACCATGTATATATGTACATTTACGTATGTAACGTATACATGGTACGGCCTTTTCCTTCTTTTTTTTTTTTTTTTTTTTTCATTCCCTCTTCTTTTTATTGCAAATTTGACTTCGACAAAAAACAACGATGAGAAAAAGTAACATACGACCGACGAAATCGAGAATTCAAGAGTTGGAATAATTTCGAATTTTTTAAGGTGATATATTCCGATTTTATTACATATGTATACTATGTGCAAGAATTTGAAAACGCGTAATATCGAAAAGTAAGAATATCTAGAGGTTTGGATAAAATTACGAAATATAACGTCGCGGTCAGAATTTCTTCGTATATACACGCATATTATAATATTCACATTCAATTCTCGCGACGAAACTCCGTGTAACGTATATTATTTTATTTTTTAATACCATTCCACGTTTTAACTTCTCTTATAAATTTGTAGTCTCGACTTTTAGAACTTGAAAAGTTATATCTATCTATTTTTTTCTCTTGAAATGTTCTATGGTATAATTATCAACGACCAGCATTCCGAGTATTTTATTTTCTTTCTTCGTTTTATCTATCTCTGCACTAATTTATACAATTTTAACAACCTATACACAGATATATGTGTGTGCGTGTGTGTGTGTGTGTGTGTGCGCATATATACACAAATAAGTTAATTGGCGGTAGTTGAGTTGCGCGAATTTCATCGTCCTTGTGTGTGTTTTTTTTCATTTGTTCATGCTTTTGTTCATTTATTCATGCATCCAATTTATTTTTTATTTTTTATTTTTATTTTTGATGAATAATTACATTTATATAGCTGGCTAACTGGTACAATTTCTGCAATTATACTTACACATCGTATGCTATAAAGTATTATACACGTTAGGTACTATCTTGACATCCTCCTCTCCGCTGAAACAACGAGTCGCATGACCCCAACGAAATACGTGCTCAGAATTTAGACTATACCATATATAACGTTGATTCTAGTAGTTGCTAGTCTTCTTCTCATTCTTACCATTAGGATCCTCATCGTCCTCGTGTTTTGCTTGTAGTACATAATTGAGAGATATAAGTTTCAGAGAATAAGATATAATATTATAAAAACTGTGTTATCGCTTCCGAAAAATTTCAACGTTCATTATACCGGGTGTCCGTGACGAAAGTGCGCACGTTCGAATTATATTGGCCGATAGTTACCGCCTGATTGAGCAGCAAAAGTAAAATATAGTGTACATTAGAGGTTGAAATTTGTCGACATCACAATTTTATTTTTCTAATCATTAGGAGGCGTCATTCGTAGTCTAAATCCATAATTTCGAACAGATTCTGCAGTAGCTTCGGACCCCATCTTTAATTTACGATTTAAGTTAAAAAGTATCGATCGTATATATATAACAAATTGACGCGTCCAAAGTTTGAAAAGAATTAAATTTCCTAAAAATTTAGTTACGACCACTTTTCAGTCAAATTTTGAAAAAGGACGAGTTATTTTATAAAAACAAATTCCCCCATAAAATCAAGATGGCGGCTGGACCTATCGCAGAATCTTCTCCAAAATTCTGAATTTATCCACATTTATTCCACACACACATACACACATTTCTCTTCACAATTACAGCTCGTTTTGTTTATAAGCGTAGCTAACTTCGTAAAAATGTTACCAGCATGATAGGCAGGGTGACCGATCCACTTTAATAAGCAAGAGGTTATGGTTGACTGTCACTTGTCAGCCGTTCGATTCTAGGGAATTTGTTTTTTGTTGGGGAAGGTGTGCTTCAGGCTGTGAGAATGGATATCAGCCAATCAAAATTAACCAAGTTGAATGGTTCTTTGAGGAAAACTCTCTGTATGCACAGTCGAATGCATAAATACAAAATGCCTTAACCTTCCGGCTGACTTGTTTTCAATCCGAAGTGCACAAAGTGCGACTTTGATTCTATACGTATCGTGTGACGGTGCGTCTAACTTTTTCTCACATTAGCTGTACCGCCAGTCATCTAAGTACGCATCTCATTTTTATCAAATGAAACTCGCAATTTATTTCAGACCGAAAACAAGTTAGCCGGAATGTTAACGCACTTATGAATTTTACTGTACATATATGTGTGTACATATGGTTAATAACCCGACGAAACATCTTATGAAAACTTTTTCTTGTTTGTTTTTGTTGTTGTTGTTGTTGTTGTTGATTTTTTTTTTTTTTTTTTTTTTTTTTTGGCATTATTTTTTATGATATGCTATGCAAGAATGAAGAGGAATTGATATGCGCAGAAACGGTTTTTTCTTTATATATCTTCTTTCTCACCGCGATATCCGGATATTCTTGTATTTTATAACCTGTCTGCAATACCTGACCACATTATAGGTGTATATAAGGTAGTAAATACGTGGCGTATCGCATGATCAATACATAATATACACACGTATGTATGTATGTATGTATGTACGTTTATATATCTGCATCTGGGTTTTGAGAGCGACGACATGCTTGCTGCAGATATGATAGGTGATCGGTGTCGTCGAGTCAAGTCAAGTAAAGTCGAGTCGAATCGAATCGAGTCGAGACGAGTTCTTGAATCGCAACCTTTCCTTTCCTTTCCTTACCTTTCCTCTCTACTTTTCTCTCATTCCTTCATTCGGATCGAGCCACACCTGCACGCGTAGCCGCGATTCTTTTTGTCCAATGAGAAAACCTGACCTAACAGCTAACCGTGATGACTTGTATTCACTTCCGGTTTTCTCTGTGTCGTGTAATTTATTGTTCGCATCGTGCCAACTGCAGCGCGATTATCGGTACGAGGAGAGACGGCTAAAATGAGTAATCAAAAAACGTCGATAACGCTTGAAATGTATTTTTAGACCAGAGACAAAAAAAATTGCCTTCTCGAAAATTTGTCTCACGTTATTCCTTTCTTAAGGACCATTTCTCGCCCCCTTCTCCTCTCCTTTACATATTGCAATTAAAAAATTCTGCGCAAAAAGAAATATTGCAACGAGATGAAAACTAGAATCAAATCGATATCAACGATGATTATAATATGCATATATATATATATGTGTATATATATATGATAAATAGAAAACCGTAAATCGATGGCCAGGTTTCGAATTTATATCCGTTTCTCCTATAAAAATTTTACATACATGTCGTATTATGCACCTACAAATCCTTAATAACTATACATAATTGAACACCATTCGTTATAAGGAAGAAAAAAAAGGAACATTTTACCATCAGTAATTGTGAATTTATCGGTTACGTTTTTTCTTTTCGTATATAAAAACAAACTTATGTATGTACGTAGGTATCACGTATACCTATACATACTTTGATACGTATAAAAGTAAATTAAGTTTCTCCGCGAGTGATTAAACACAAAACTGAGTAATCAGATGCGTATAATATGTTAATTTATGTTTGTAAATATAGGCGTGTTTTCGGTATACGTTTAATATCACTGCACACTTATCTTTTACATAGATATGTATGTACTATAGGGTATTGCGAAAAAAAAAAAAAAAAAACAAATTTCCTCCAAACAAGTTCAAAAGTTCCGTTTAGGTATAAAAATACGCTTATTAAAATATCGGCTCTTAATATTAACGCTGAGACGTTGCGCATCGCACTTTTTTATTTCCCGTAAGAATAACATTGTGGAAAAATGGTCTTTGCTCCTTGAAAAAAGGTTTGCTACTATCTTGTGATAAATTCATTCGTTATTCAAAAGTTATTCAAGGCCAAAGGTTAAAAATAGTAAATTCGTCATAAAATAATAACAGACCTTTTTTTGTACAACCTTCAATTCTAAACAAAAATATGTCTGTGCATTTTGAAGAAGAAAAATTCTCTCTCTTTTTTTTTTTTTTCTCCTTCTACCTTTCTTCAACACCCTAACGTACATTTATATCTACGAGAACTCTTTAATTGCACGAAACATTTCACCCTGTAGGCAGGTAAGACAAGCGTGACGCGTAACGTTGCGGGTACGTAGAAAGTATAAACCATGATGAATGAAAAAAAAAGGAAAGAAAAAAAAAGAAAGAAAAAACGTGAAAGACATAAAAAGAAAACAGTGTAAAAAATACTGCTTTTATATAATATTTATATAAAACACACGCACGCACACCCACACATTGCAAAGCTCTAACATATGCTTTCAGATTCTTAATTATAATATTACATGTCCGCACACACACACACACATACGCACACGCACACATGTATGCATATGCATAATATATATATATATATATATATATATATATATATATGTACAGGGGAAAGTGCGATTTGAAACTTCCTTCCGATATATCATATATGTATATCATGTATTATACATATATTATGTATATGCATGTACAGTGCACGCACACACACGCACACACGTGTGTGTTTTATATGTATGCGAAACAGCTGGTGGTTAATTGTATAGTTATGCAATGATGAAATAATTTTCTTCTACGCCAATCAATTACTATTTTATATTGTTTAATATCTGGGTCCGATAGAGTTATTATTGTTATTGATTTTATTATTAACAATAGGAAATATTTGAATTTACATTCTTGTACTTTTTTTTTTTTTTGCATATATATTTATATACATAAAACACATAAAATATATAAATATATAAATATATATGCTATACCTTATACATGACATATGTATATTGTAATGACCCTGGCAAATTATCTCTCTCTCTCTCTCTCTAAAAATTCGTGGCAGAGTCGTTGCAGCCTTTTTCTCCCTATTTATAATGTATGCAGATACACACAGACACACACACACACACACACACACACACACTCTCACACAGAGGTTCGCATTTGTCAAGCTCGACTGAACAATCAATATCTTCCTAACGACGGGTTCGGACATTATTATCATTGTTGTTGCTGTTATTGTTGTTATTATTTTTACCTTTTTTTTCATCCCCCTCCTCGTATTTTTCCATCCTTCACTCGTCACCCTTTCTTCACGCTTCTCACTCTCACTCTCACTCTCACTCTTTGCGCATCCCATCGTTTCATTCTGGGGTAGGTGGGTATTACATATATATGCGTATACATATATAGATATCTATATCCTATCGCTATAATCTATGGTCATTGCCCTGTTTCCGTATATCGTGCGACTCACTGCATTCAGGCAACAAGAATCGGACGGTTTCTATCTCTTTTACTTGTTACATTCCGTAATCCCTTTATTATTATTATTATTGTTATTGTCATTATTATTATTATCATCATTATTGTTATTATTTATTTTTTCAATATATTTTTCAACACCGAGTAAATACGACAGTAAAAAACGCAACTCGAATAACTATACTAATTCTTGCAAGTTTTCAATGATGTTTTTTATTTTTATTTTTTTTTTTATCGTTTGTTATTGCGTGCTGCTTCAACTTTATTACAATTTCTCGGTTAAAAATATTCTTGTTACCCATAAAATTTGCACACAGCTTAGGAAAAAATAATAATGATGATAATAATAATAATAATAACGATGATGATGATAATGATGTTACAACAATAGGGACCGCCTCACATTCCTGCGTCAATTCAATTAGCGGATCGCTAATAATCGAACCGGGTCCAATGTCCATATATATGTATATATATATATGTATATATATAATACGAACGTTTATAGGCATATTTGGGTACCGTACCTATCTGTACATACGTATGCACATAATATTGGTATATAAGGTGAGACGACGTCGAAGGTGCGTACGTATAACATCTATGTATGTACAAGGCATACTTGTATGTTTGCGCACGCTCACGTTATAGCGCAGGTACAGAGGCGTATAATTTAAGGGATAGGCTGCGCTAAGGCAGTTGGCACACCTGTTTCGAAAGCGTGATCGTTAAGTCAATGCGGCGATATATGATATTAGGTATAGATTCTCGTGAAGGAGGAAAGGAATTGAACTAGAAGAAGAAGAAGTAGAAGAAGAAACATGAACCGCCCACATTTTATTAATAATGATAATAGTAATACGAGAAGGCGGATTATCATCATCATCATCGGCGTTGTTGTTGTTGTTGTTGTTGTTGTTGTTGTCATCACCCAGTAAGGGTATAAACTGTTGCTTCTGCCTTCTCTTATGCATACATACATACATACATACATATGCATAATATACATATATTGCTCGAAATAATTATTCTTTTCGATCTATTATTCACCTTATACATATACGGATTAGATTATTGGTATGCCCTGTATGCATAATAGGATGAAGGAAAACCGAGACTGTAAATCGATATCGGAAAAAAAATCTCTTTTTTTCTTTTTACTCTTCGACTCGCAATTTTTCGTACAATTGCCGTGACATATTAAATTTTGATTTGTGCGGCATGGCGTGGATAAAAAAAAAAAAAAAGAAATATGAGTAAAATTCTGTCAATCTAAGTTAAACAATGTACAATTGTGCAAAAAAAAATGGTTGACATTGCTGTTTGCGCGGCGTGGAATTGTAAGATTAAAAAATAATAATTAATACATAAATAACTAAGGGGAAAAAAAAAAAAAAAACCAAGAAAGAAGGAAAGAAACAAAAATAAATATCACAAGGCGTATAAATTTTCACGCTGAATTTTTCGAATCTCCTTTCTCAATTTTTTTTCTTTTGGTTCAATTTCTTTTCGTCACTCTTTGACGAAATATAAAATATGGGAGGAAAGAAAAAAAATCTAAGAAAATTGTGTAACTTTTTTTTTTTTTTTTTCTTTAGTATCAAGCCTGACGCGTATCACTTACATACATACGGAAATACATTAATACACACGTGCAGATATTTACGTAGGTTATTATACAGAGAGAGAAATGAAGACACGTGATCATCGTATAAGCTCTTTCTCTTTTTCACCTCGGGGGATTTAACGGTATACGTATTATGTACACATACCTGACTACGTATGCCTACAATCTAGGCGAGATGCACGTGGCAGGTATATACCTGTTGGTATGTGTACATATATATGTATAAAATATTTTTCGTATGTATACGTAATGTTGAAAATTGAATGAAACAACGTAACCAGAAATTGTCCATTTCATGCAGTTACTTTTTGACATCCGCTGTCTTGTGTAAATATTGTTACTTTACTTTACATGTCGTGTGTACGCAAATTGTTACGTATAGAGAAGCTAACGGGAAATCTGGTTGGAGGAAAAAAATATGAAAGAACATAAAATGTACAAGAGTATTACTAAGTGTCCCGGTTTGTCTATTTACGTTTCTCATCCAAAAAATTGAGAATTCAATTTACCATTATGTATATACACTGAAAATTTTATTATATCTACTAAAGATTCTTAATATTATAAGCGTTGTATATAGCTATAACATGTAATCAAATTTCATGTGATTATTAGCTAAATAATAATACATAATATTAGTTAAAATTAAAAGAAAAGTACACAATTATATACATATACATTATACATGTAGATAACTATAACAGATATAAACTGTTTTCTTTTCTTTTCCTAATTTTTATTATTTCTTATTATATTTTTTGATGCAATAAAAACATATAACCACACTTAGATATCATTTATATTTCCTTTAAAACGGATTATATTCATTCTAAACTGTTCTTTGTACATTTAATTAATAATGACACAAAACTTGATTACGATATAACTATATATGTAATATGTATGTACATCGCGATATTGCGTGCCGAGACGTCGAAATTTCGTGGCTGATTTTAGCCGTATATCTTGGCCTGTGTTAATTAATTATATATCACTGATTAACAGTTTCCGTGACAAATTTTATTCAATTTTGTATACAAAATCTATGAGTCGAACGAAGGAAGGAACTCGCTTACCTTTTGAAAATGATTTATTATTTATTATTGTTGGAAAGTATTGAATACTTTTCATCAATTATTTGGCTATTTACAAAATTTTGTATGAATGTACGTAAGTTACGATGATTATCTCATAATTGGGGGGGGGGTACTAAAATTATAAACGATAAATTAGATATAGAATTTTCATTCAAAATCGACTTAGAATGGTGAAAAAAGCTAGTAGATTCGGTTTGGTTACATTTCACGATCGTTTATTTCGCTGAGAAAATGATATTTCTTTCAATTTTTTATTTTACCCCTGAATATAGTTGTTTCTATGTTGATATATATATATATATAGTATATATTGTTTTTTCTTCTAATTGAAGTACATCGTAGTGAAAAATTGAAAAATTATTTGTTAAACGACACCAACGTGATACAAGAAAAAAAATGGAAGGAATTAAAAAAAAAAGAAAAGAAAAAGACGAAATGATTATAATTCCAAAAAATTAAATCGAACGAGTGTACAACTAGGCTAACTTATAATTTAATCGATGTCAAAGCTCAATTGTTTGTAATTTTAATATTTCTCGTTTTCATACGCATATAATAACAACAACAACAGTAACAATTATAACTATAATTTAATAACTTCAAGTTTGATGAATTTGAGGAAGAAAAAAAAATATTTATTTCACTCCAGTCAACCTTTATAATATCTGTATATGTATACACACACAATGATGATAAAAATAACTACTTGCTGCGGTATTAAAAAACAGGAACACGTCGATTAGTAATTCTAATCATCGGATTGTAAATCATTGGTGGTTGTGTTTAAATAGTAATTTGTATGTGCGATGCGTTCTTTGGCGGTTGTTACTCGTTGTGTAGTTGCTAAGAATTAATCGAGGTTAACCGCGACGTGTTTCCGTTACTCGCGTGTCTTCGAAAATTACGAATTCATGATGCACGCATAGCTACACGCACCTTGTACGCACGCATACACACACACGCACACACATATATGTCGTATATTTACATGTCTCTCTACGACTCTTCAACGAGTATATAAAGAATTATAGTAACAACAACAATAACAATAATAATAATAGTAATAGTAATAGTAATAATACCGTTTGTGTGTGTCGTGTAAACTTTTACTTTTCGCATGCCTGCAAAAAAAAATGCGCATTATAGGCGTATAATAATGTATATCTATATTATATTTCTCATTATCCTTAATGCTCAACAACAACGTTATCGTACATAAAGACGCAGTGACTTTTTCTTTCGAATTATACACTTTCGTACAAGTTATGAAGTTTTATTATCGAGAACCATTATAATCGTGTCTGTGATTGAAGTTAAATAATAATAATAATAGTAATAATAATAATATTGTATATCATGCATATATACTTGCACGTATGTACAATACATACACACGATTGAACGTGAGGAAAAAGTCATCGGCTTCCTCCCCCGTTTAGTCGAGACGTGTCATTAATTTCCTCTCAAGATTGTCTTGATGATCATTGCTCGCTACTCTCATAGTCTCTAATGTCTGACGTTGCTACTGATGCAGAATTGATATATATATAGGGGAAGGGGGGGGGGGGGGGGGGGGGTACAGCTTGGACGGTCTGAAAGCATATCTGGTTTTGAAAGGTGTTGTGTTCTTTTTTTTTTTTTTTTTTTTTATTGAAACCATCGAAATGGCTGCCATTTTGTTATTAATTTTGATGAAAAAATTCTAAAATTATGTCGAAACTATAAATAACAAACCTCTTGACCTCAAATTACTCCGACATGAGTGTTTTCATTTTCTTTCTCTTCTTCTAATTCTTGAGTCATTATAAAATTGTAAAACTATGATTTTTTTTCCAACGTTTCGTTACTTCAATGTTACTAACCTTGTCATCGGTTTGTAATCGTTTTCTATACGTTTTGTATACAATTATTACATGATATAGAACTTACAAATAATCGTTATTCACATCTGTACGATCTTGATTTTTAGCGTACGTGAAATTTCCACAATATATTTCGTTACTGCGTAATAATGATTGCTATAAATTTTATACTTGTACTCGTAATTTCATATCATATATACATTTTGAAAAATGTTGAGATATTAATATCCTATATGCCCATATAAATTTAAGGAAAAAAAATTTTAAAGAATAAATAAATTAACAAACGCCTCCAACGATAAATTAGATGGTCGATAATATTTCAGCACAAAACTGACGCCGAGGTGATTCAGATGATCGCCTATATCTTGATAGCAGCAGGAGCGCTTACTTTCCTCGTAAGTTTTCTCGGCTACTGCGGAGCGATGTTCGAATCTCGTTGTCTTCTATTTATCGTAAGTATAATAGATAACAATATCAATAATAATAATTATTATTTTTATTATTATTTATGCCGTTGTTGAAATATTTTCAACGTTATATATATATATTATATAACGTGCAATTCTCATATTACACAAGATTATAGAATATATGTATAATTTATAAACATGTATATAATTTACTAGGATATTGTATTGCATTTACTCCTTGAAGTAGATATTATCTATACATTTTTTATATACTTATAATTATTTGTGTAATACACCTGCGTATACATACGTGTGAGATTTGTACTCGTGTGAATTTGGGTGTTGATTATTATTACTCTGATTAAAACCATTCGTTTTTTTTTTTTTTTTTTTTTTTTTATTTCTGTTTCTCTGCATATTTCAGTACGGCGTACTTTTGGTATTGATTTTAGTACTTCAGTGCATTGCTGTGGGACTTGCCTTCGGATTTAGACAAGAGGTAAGCGAGTATTGCAACATGCTTATGTGATTTGTTGTGGACGTCATATGCTACAATGTAATTACATGCGTATATGCCCGATCGATACTTGGCCAACTGATAAATAATTAATTACACGATGGTACGCGTACTTCGTGGTGTAAATGAAGAAAAATAATGAAAGGAATAATTTTAATATAATATGTATGCTTAAGATTAAAATCTTTTGGTCGGCTTATCGTATCTGTGGTGAAAATATGTAGAATATTTTCTAATTAGATGGAAATTTGAATAACAATATTTAAATACCAAACTAACAAATGGCACATTGTTACACGTAATATTTTATAATATAATAGATTCGTATAAGAATATTCGCGTTGGAGTGAAAATTTATTTTATCTTAACAATTGTACTCGAAGAAAGATTTTTCTTACCCGGTCTAAATAATGTCGATCGTAAACTGTTCGCAGAGTATCGTTGTAAGTTATGTGATATCTGTGAGTGTGTTAGACTGTATAAAAAAAAATTGAATGTTTGTTTCTTTCAAAATTCAAATTGATAATATTGTTCGGAATGACGAAGAAAAGATGCCGAAGGTCATCAAATAACTTTTCGAAAGAGTATTTCTATTATAAAATAATAATAGATATTTTATGTAGAACGTTCAATTCCCTAAAAAAATACGGTCTGGTCTTATCCGTACACTAATACGTTGACGAATAAAAAAATTTCTAAGTTTAAAACAAACGTTATATAAATGGGAAGTAGAAAATCGCGACGACGCACCTGTAAATATTAATATTAAAAGCCGAAATTTGGACGGTACCTTTTTGTCGTGATTTCGAACAATATTTTCGACTTAAATTTTGAAAAAAAAAATTTGCGATTTTTTTTATACAGACTAGTGTATATAATATATATATATATGTGTGTATATATGTTTGTTCTTTATTTTTAGGCTGAGAGCGAAACTTTGAAGGTCCTCAAGTCTACCATCTCTGGATATTACGCGCCATCCGATAAGGCAGAAACAGTCACCGTTATTTGGGATGGAATAATGACACAGGTATAGGAATTAATTATATGCCCTGAGATGTCCTAAACCTCAAGTCAAAAATATAAAAAGAAAGTATAGTTTTGGTTTTTAATTTCTTCTATACGATATATTGTGTCTGTTCAGTATCCAAGTTGTATCTAAACAGAAATTTATCATGTACGAATCATACATGTTTGCAGCGATTCGATTTTTGGATGAAACAAATTTTATCTTTGGTAAAATTTAGTTATATAAATATATATTTATGTGTTATATATGTTCCATACTTTGAACAGCTCCATTGCTGCGGTGTTGAGAATTACAACGACTTTCGCACAAGCAAAAATTGGACCGCATCTGGTAAAATGGTACCTGAATCATGCTGCATGAAGGAGGACGGACAACTAAAGGATAGCAATTGCCCCGTTTCACCGTCGTCCACCAACTCGTACTATCAGACGGTACGTTGTCTATGTGACGAGTGGATGTTTTTTTTTCTTTTTCTTTTTTTTTTATAAAAACTTATGAAAAAAGAAAGAAATAATCAAAAATAACATGATTCACACGGTTTGAGTCATTGTTTGATTCTTTTTTTTTTCTTCCTTCTTTTGCACCCTTGCAATTGCTAATGTACATACATCTAACAATGTGTATTTCTTTTTTTCTTTTACAAATCTTTAAAGGGATGCTACGAAGCGATGGTCAAAGTTATCGAAGACAGTGCAGCGATAGTAATTGGCGTTGCAGCTACACTGGCATTCGTAGAACTGTTGGTCATCACCCTGGCTTTGTATCTCGCATGCTGTTATTGGCGTCCGCAACATGGTAGGCTTGGGATCAAAGTCAGTTATTAAGGAAAGAAAAAAAACAAAAAATGCGCTTTTGAAAAGAATTACAATGTCAAAAGAAAAACGATACAATTGGCACGATTTATCAGGTATTACGGTGTATATATTACAAAATTTTGGGGGGATCGGGGGGGGTAAAAAGAAAAAAAAACGATGGTCCAAAGAGCCGATGAGAACTATAATAGGTGTGTATAAGAAAAATGATTTTCAAATGGTCTTTCGTAGATGTTTTTTAATCTTCACAATTACAGAGGTATACATAATAAATAACGTTATTATCAATGCTTGAAAAGAAAAAGTGAAAAAAATATAGAAGAGATGCTTTGCTTTCATTTTTCGTATATATTATACGCTAGTCTTCATTGCTCTATTTAAATTATATTTTACGTAAGATAATAATAATGATAATAATGGATACGGACTCGGTACTTGCTTAATACGTGGGACGTGTAATTATCACTGCATTTTTTTCCTTGGTGAGGCGTTAACTTGATGATGAATACATATTTTTTTTCAGTGAATACTGGAAGAATGATTTTTCTTCTGGTTAAGTGTAGAGCATTCTACTCCTCATTTTCTCAAAAATTAATCCATGGTCGTTGTGTGTTTTAATCGGAAATTTGCTTTCTCTTTATTACTATACTAATCACAGCTATCATTTCACTTCTCGCATCTCTCTGTTCAAATCTCTCTCTTCAAATACTAGATTCCAAAAACAGAGCAATTATTTGGCCACAAATGCAAAAGAATCACACAAAGTTTTGTTTCTCTTTCCGCAGAACTTGTTAGAAAGATTCTAGAAATTTGTATAAGCACAATAAATAACGGATTTGCGGCTAGAAGTTTTGTAGACAAAATTTTGATCGATACAATTACTGAGCAAACTTTGAGAATTATATTCACATATAGCAGAGTAAAACTGGTAACGATTTCTTTTCTATCTTCTTCTTAATTTTGTTTATCATTATTTACCTTCGTTTGCTCTAAATTTATTTCAAAATATTCGATTTATATTGTTTATAAAATAACAGTAATGTTTTAGCTTGTGTAGATGTAACGCCAAGGCAGTTGGCCTGGTGAAATGTGCAATCGGAGAGTGATCCATCCATAAGCAGAGTGGGAGATAATGGGAATATAGTCTCTAGAGTTTGGTTTCAAGTAAGAATGATGCGAAGGTGTCAACTGGTAGTTGACCTCTCTTCACTGGCCAGCCCGCAGTTAACACGGTCCCTTTATTACCAGGAGCATTTAATATTATTATCATATAGTATATACATATTCACCTTGTACCCACTCTTACGCATGACACATTTCTAAACCTCACATACCTATGTATCACATATATTATTTATTCAATGCATACACCACCGCATCATGCATATGCGCATACATTTCCGATTATAACATTTTTGTCTCACACACAACGTGACGTGTTAGACGCAACGTAACGTATTCTGTACTAATTTCTATCCTGCAAATAATTTAAAATCCATTCATTCGCTTTTAAAATTTTACGATAACAGCAATTAAAGCATAAGGTACAAAAAAAAAAACCAAAACTCTAACTGAAAACGAAAACTTTGGTAGAGATAAAAGATTTGCCATAGTATGTTTATCACCGTGCCAATCTGTGTAAGACTGAATATTTGAGTATCACACAAGTCTTTTATGACGCAGTCTGTAAGTCGAGGAAAATAAAAAAAAAAAATTGTATTAACACTAAATAGAAATTTCCATAGTTTTTCGCTCTTTCTCGACGAATTCAGTGCTGCCAAAATTTGCTACGAATTTCCATTGTAGTTTTCTTTTTTTTTTTTTGCCTGATTTCTATCACCTAAAGAGTCAAACCAGATAGAAGCTAAAGAAGAAAAATACTTCTTTATCACTTTTTCGAGTCTAACATTTTTTTTTTCTTTTTTTTATCACATTTTATTGCTGTAAGTACACAGCCCTGGATAATAATGTAAGAGAAGATAAGAAAAGAAAATATTACCAAATTCCAAGATTAATTTATGTAACTGTTATTTCTTACACGCTCTAGGCAATAACAACTATAGTAATGGTTGTGTGTAATTTGTGGTTGAATTATTTTAAACCACCGTATTGATCGGAATATAGGTCAAGGTTTTTGGTAACCGAATTCCCTCACAGAATCCGCACTTGAATTATTTCTTTTTTTCTTAGGAAATCCACATTATCATCTTAGATTTTGATCAGTAAACCTGTTTTATCGGTTTAAAAGAAACTTCTTCATTGACCAATTGTCATAGAATTTGACCAATCATATCCTTGAAAATTCGAACATCAATTTTCTCGAACAGCACCGGTCTGAAATATACATATAAATAAATTGAAAATAAAGCAGAAAAGTCTTGTTAACACAGTAATATAATATGGAAAAAAGTCATTAATTTTCACCCAAAATTCGACTTAAATATTGTTTTCCATCAAAAATCCCTGAACTAAAGTCGTATAATTGGGGGTAAACTTGTATTCAGACGAATAGGGAATTTATTTCCTTTATCAGCGCATAATACACACACCACTGCCGCATATGTATACCCATTAGACGTTTTCGTTACAGTGTTAACTTGTTGGTGCTGCTGTTGACGAGGCAGGCTGAACATTTCGCATGGAACACGAAAAAACACTTTGACTTACGAAAATAGTGCCTTCTAGAATACACTGACACTGAGAGTCTGTAGAGAGCTCGGACGCCTTGCTTGCTTTGATGCAAAATCTCGTAACCCTTACTATAGACCCGCCGAGCCAGTAGCTGCAATCATCTGTAATATGCACTACCGACTGACAATGTTGGGTCAAACCTCAGGGTAGCTACAAGCGTAGATTGCGTACATAGTTGTTAGCATTTGTTTGTTTTTCTCTTGTTTATAATTTTTTTTCTATATTGCTTCGTTCTCTTGTTTTATGAATATCTCTTATCGTTTGATGATTGTTTGATAGTAGTAATTACTGTCTATTATTATTATTATTATTATTATTATTAGTATATGCTAGCTATATACTTTTCATGTTAGCGCAGATACATGAATTATATAAAAAAAAAAGACAACGATTATCATATTCTAAGCACCGCTGTAGATCTGAAAAAGCTTTTCTTCTGCTCTTTTTGTTGCTCATATACATACATATATGTATGTATGCATATAGCTGTATAATATATGTATCATTTCTTTTTTCTTCTTGCAATGTATAATAGGTTTCTCTAGTATACATTTGTTAATGTTAAATGTTGATACTATTTTTCTAAACGTACAATTTATTGTATGCATATAATGCATTATTATTATTGTTATTATTATTATCGTCACTATAAATATTACTGTATTTATTTTATTTTTAGTTATTAAGACAGTATTCGTCCCGTATTATGAAGATCCTTGCGATAGGAACTACTCTAGGTAGAGCAACGAATCCGCGTTTATCTGGATGTGTTCAACAAAGCCAAGAGAGACTTTTTGTTGATCATTTTGATTCGTTTCTTTTTTTTCTTTTTATCTTTGCAGAGGGCAGTAAACACAGATTCCCTTTGCGGTGTTGAAATATAATCATATCAGTGGGAAAATTTTCATACATATATTTCATGAAAGCATAAGCGTAAATTTTTCTCGTTTTATATCGTTAATATTTAATTTGATTTTATGTTTACCTAACTAATGAGTATCTAAATGTTACAATCTCAGTTATTACCTGCAATTTTTTCGTTCCAAGTATCACTGTGTAGCATTTACATTATATAACATTAATTCATAATGCGTGGAGATGACGTTGGCAAAACAAAAATAATAAATAAAATATTGAGATCTTTTTCTAATTGACATAATTTGATTTGTACGTCAGGAAATCGAAGTTTTGAAATAAGGCGATGAATAGATCAATAGCTGGCAATCGAAGAACAAGACGAATCTTATCTCCGTACCAACGCATTCCTGTTGACCTATATTATGTTATAGTTTAATATTAAATTCAGTTTTGTACGTGTAAAAAAGCAATTCGAAGTCGTAAATTAACCCTGTATAAACTAACAGCAGAGTCTTTACTGACGTTCAAAAACTGATTTACGTAAATCTTCATGTCAAACCGGTGACGCTGTTGCATTTCATCGTGATTGCCTGCTCCCCATTAAATTTAGTTCTATCGGGCGAAAACAACGGTATATGTTTATAAATTAAGTTAATGACAAATTAGAACGCTCTGAGGTTAACCGTCTCAAATATGAAATTATTATTATCTTCTGTTCCGTTTTTTTTTTTTTTTTTTTACTTCAATAACAACCCACGGCATTTTGTTATGGAATTTAATAATTAACGTCACAAAATATGATCACATTTGTATACAGAGACTGATACCTGACCTGAAAGTGTATATATTTGACGTTTGATAATCAATATACTCTCGATTTATAGATATTATAAAGCATAGCTACTGGATATTAATATTCATATTAATATTATATAAATTATATAATTATACGCTATGGTGATGATATTATATATTGAGGTATCTTTATTAATTTGTTAAGATTATTAAATGTTTTTGTAAAAACTGTATACACACACGAATACACCGAGATAAAGTAAAACAAAAATTTTGTATTATCATTAAGCCTTAGGCAACTAGTTGTATACATGTGGGTAACAACAACTATACAGTTGTATTTTAAATATTTGTATTTAATATGTACAATATTTTGATACGTGTAATGATTTTGTGACAATGTGACAAAAATGAACACTTAAGCTAACTTAAACAATCGAATCAATGGTTCGAATTGTCGTTACGTTATTTTCTAACAAAAAAATAAAAATAATAATAAATCTTGATATTATTGAAAAATTATAAACTTTTTTTGCATTTGAAAATATCTCGTAAATCATAACATTCAAAATCATTACACTTCCTACTTATATTTGATACAAACACAATAAAACATGTCCACTTTTCAAAGAATTTTCATCTATTCTTTCGGTATTTGTATCAGAGTCAGAATCACAATGAGCTTGCGTATGTTCATTAATTATCTGTACACCCGTCTCTGTTTTTTCTTCCCATACAAAAATCATGAGTAAATTTTGAGCAACAGTAAAATTTGGTCCACATGCTGCTAATACGCATACTGCCTACTCTCTAAGAATCAGAATTTCTCATTTAATTGCTTTTCTACAATTCAGTTATTAATTGACTGAGTATAAAAATAATCATGAACATTGCGACCTGATGTCTAAAATTTATGTCTTACACACTGTAGTAACCTCTTAGTGTTTGATGTATGTATCGAAAATAACAACGAAGACGAATCGACCAGTGACATAAACACGTCAATTCAACCAGGTCGGATAATTATTTGATAAACACTGTGAAATAGGAGGGGAATACAGCAAATCCTATTGCGGTGGTCCACCCATCATACTGACAGGTGGCATGCCTTGAATTCCGTAAGGTCCTTGGGGAGGACCTTGACCTCCTGCCATTGGAGAATGCATCTGCATCGCAGGACTCTGTATTTGCTGAGTAGGAGTGATTTGACCCGCAGCAGGCGACGCCACGACCTAAAACAAAAGGTAAAACGCATATTCAACGAAGGTATCCACTTTTCTTTTCCACAGTGCTTTATGAGAATGCATCCAATTTTTTTCGTAAAATATCTGTTCAATTGGAAATTTTTTGTAATATGACCATTCCGATCTTGGGAATTGCGCTTTGGTTATCTAGGATCGATAAATTATCATATAAATTGATAATCTAATAATTTGCAAAATATAATCTCAAAGTCAGAGTTACCTCATATTAACAAATGAAAAATTTGTATGATATGTATTAAAGCCCTATCTGACCAAAACGTAATTGCTGACCCGAAATCGACCCGAAATTTTAATAAAAGATTATCTCGATTCGCGAAAATACTTTTTAATCGGTCACGTGTCCTCATGCTCAAAGAATCTCAGAAAACGCGGCAGGTGTTCAACATCAATTACTCAATTCAATACCTGAGGCATAACAGGAGTCTCCGATGGTAATGTGAGATTAGCAAGAAGGTCTCTAACAGCCGGAAACAGCGAACATTCCGTTGGATTTGCGCCATATTCAGCGAATCTTTTTAGTTGTAGGGAAGCTGCGGCCGTGGCAGAAGCTGGACCTGGATCCCTCTTCTCAGCGAGTTGTGTCAGATTATTGGTCAAGTCGTATACCAATGGCAGAACAAGGGAAGGTGTTTCACCCTGATAAGGCACGCCTATCCTCGTGATCTGGAGCTGTTTGAAAAAAAAAAAACCGAATAATGTTACACATTCCTGATTGAACGCATTTTTAATACTGGTTTAATTGATGAATAGAGAACTTACGAAGAATAAGATTTTGTTCCTGCAGACAAGGACTCCTGCCATCCCAGTTGGAACGATCCGTTCAGCCGAAGGCGGGATTCGGAGGCACCACTGCACCGACCATTTGAGTTGCTGCTGCTGCACGAGGCCTGGGACTAGTTCAAGTTTCGTTATTTGGACAAAGTCCTTCAGGACGTTCAGTGGGACGTTGAGCATTTTTCCAAAACCACACAAGGTGTTGGGCTTATACGGCGGTGCAGCCGCTCTAGTGTCGAAGAATTTTTCAATAATCTGAAATGATATGTGGTTGATAATGATACAGCTCAATGCATAATATCCGGCATTTTCATTTCGTAATTACCTGTAACTCTTCTAACGTCCACTGATCCTTTTGATCGGGTAAAGGCTGCACTTTTATGTGCAATGACTGGAGATGCTGCGGATTTAATCCAACTCTACACTGCAGAGTTTCCACCTTAAAGTGTACGACTCCCGGTTCTGTGCTATTTATTGCCGTGAACTATGAATGAGAAAATATTTGTTAATTGGTATCGTTAACTTTGAGAAGAAAACTTAAATTTGCTGAATGGTCTCCAGTATTGGACCATTTGTCTGCTAATTCAAATCTTGAAAATAAATGACTCCATGATATTAGTGACTTACCCCCTCTTCAGTCTGAATGAACCGCTGTAATTGCCTGCGCATATAAACACAGCCGAGAAATCTTTCTAAAGGTGAAAGATCAGGCACAATTAAGCCAGACGGATGGGGCGATGGACAGCACAAAAGTTCTAGTGCCTCGTTTGTGAGAAGCGTTGGAACCGCACCGGCCCAAGACCTTTGCGGTAAAACCCTGGATATATGACTTCCAGATTTATGGTCCGATGCCTGAGGGCTATGAAGCGCGGCGTGACCTGGGCTTTGACCCGGTCTCGCAGGGGAGGGACGTGGAACGCTTGGGGATCCTGGCCAATTTGATGCAGCAGGAGACGCCATACTTTGTGAAGAGGGAAACGGACTTCCATCAATATGGCCTACAATGGCGGATTAAATATTATTACGTCAACTAAATTGTGATAATAAATCCATTGTAATCGTAATTAATATTTTGGCAGTGGTCAGATTTTCAGTTAAAAAAATCACCATCTTGTGTATTCTTCATTTCTTCTTCAATTAATTTAATAAAAACGAGGCCGCATTACCCGTTTGCATGTAAGAACTGGCCGGAGAATGGCCGACTTGAACATTACTGCAGGGTCCAGGCGAAGAAGTTGGCATGAGTCCAACGGGACTAGGAACATGCATTGCATTCAATGGACTGTTGGCTACGAGCCCTCCCGGAGAAGGATGCGGTAGCATATTTGGAGTGTTGGGCGGAAGAGATGGCGGAGAAGCCAAATTAAAAGAAGTTGCCGGACTGCTTCCAAAACTCTGATGCTGTCCAGCCTGTATAAAGTAGAATGCTCATGACCATGAGTGCGTCGTTCAAATTATTTGACCACTACCTGCAATTAATTTCAACACCTACCTGTGATATATTAGCCGTATGAGGACTAGCAGGTGTGTGAGGATTGCTTCCCGAAGGCGGAGTCAGTGGAGGGTGAAATCTTAGCCCGTCTCTCTGCTGCGCAGGGGACTGAGGCCCTCCCCTGTGATGACTCAAGAATCCCACTCCGCTACCACCTTCACTGTCCATGGTGACTGGAGACGGTGGATTATCGTCCTCGGACTGAGACCGTCTCCGGAATACAGCGCTCTCGTCAACGTACTTAGACAGGAAAGTCTGCGGAAGTGGAAAATGGCAAATATCTAGAGGTTTTTTTAAATCAAAACAAGGTGGAAAACATAATCGATTGAATCGTACCTTCAAACCTGGAGTAGGTGTGAACTCCTCGACGACATTGCTTCGATCAAATCGGCTGTAAGCTCCATCTCTCAAACTGACCAAGCCGCTACCTCTAAGGCGTAACTCCAGACAATACATTCCCTGGTAAGCTAATCTGACTAATGTCACACATTGCGGTATTACGGTGAATGTTTGTACCGGAACTTGGGGTCTCTGGAATAATTTTTTAAAATTACGAGCGCTGTAAGTTTAACGATTTAAAAATTTATTTTAGTACGATTTAGTACGCAAGTTCGTTAGTTCAAACCATTTGTCGATTATACTTACGGAATTATGAACGCCTAGTTGAGGAATCGTTGGTAGCTTACTTATGGATGACAATGGTTGAAGAGTTTCACTCAATATATGAACTATTTGAGCCAAATTTCTGTAACGGTTTAAATGCGCTTCGAGTTGTTCCTTCATAAGTGAATGCGCGTTTGTTGTGTTATTTGTTGGACCTGCAATAATGGATTTGAAATTAGGTAATTCCTTCACTTGTCACAGAATAGAGTAAATTGCAATTAGATAATCTAATCGAGAACTCACTTTTTCCAAACACAAGTTTGAATGCTTTGTCGTTTGTACTCCATTGCACGGTAACTGTAGCTCTTCTGGTGGGTCCATAAGCTAAGACCAATTTACTATAGCTGTACGATTTGATACTGACCATATTTCGCACATTGTATTTTTCTGAAAGAAGAACCATAGTTTAGAATAAAAAGATTAACCATGAATCAAAAAAATAATTTTCAACATTGTAAATTACCAATTTTGAAGTATTCAGCCAGGTCGTGAACAATGGAATAGAGATGGACGATCTGTGCCCAGTCATTAAGCAAGGAATCGACAGTGCGAGACACTGCGTCTGCTGTTCCCATTTCGTATTGAAAATAGACGGGTCGACGAAGCCCTAAAAGGTAATACAAGTAAGGTGTGTCAAATTTTGGAGGCGTTGGTAATCTGAAGCCATCTCAGGGCAGCCTAAAATCGCAAAAAAATGATACAAATGGCTGACTACCAGCTGTGCAATACCTTGTTCTTTGGGATGACTGCTGCTCAATGGACTACTGTAGAAAACAAATTCAGCCATCCATGTTTTTGCCATTCCTTTACCCTGTACTCTTATCGAAACACTCAGCAGTCTCTTAAGCAGTGCTTGCCATGCAACGCTTGATGCTATACTCGGCAAGGGAGCGGGCAGTTGTACAAGTTTGAGTACTAATGCAGTCGCGTTTGCCTCCACTTGAAGACCTTGATGAGCTATGTCTCGTTTAGTGAACTGTGATAAAACGAAATCAATTAGTTGTTTATCCAATGCCCGAACTGTGGCTTTTAAGGAGGCTGCAAATCTGAACGCGGTAGAAAATGTTCATTGCGTTTAGAAGAAGAAACGATAAATTAATCGCAAGAAAAGAACTTGAACGCTACAGATTTTCGCTTTGCATCGAAAAGAAACATATTTATGTTACAAAAATTGACTTCTCTACATCCGTTTGACTGGAGCACAAATTGCGAAACATTGTTCACGAAACCAAAATTGAATTTTCAATGTATCCTTTAAACTTCTGTGAAACCGATTTTTAATAAATTCAAATTTGGTTTAGTTAAAAATTTTTTTGTGCTTGCTTACGTTTTTTGGGATTCCTCGGATTGTTATCATCTATTCATTGAAACAAAAGGTCAAATGAAAAATTTGTTTCACAGAAGCTTGAAGAGTGCATTGACAATTTGAAAAAATTTTGTTTTTTGTGTTTCACATATTATGTTTGCCTGTAAGGGGGTTACAGTTTCGCAAGGCATGCATCGTTCAACCGGACGCAGAAGAATAAATTTTTCTTTTAAAGTGTAAATTTTTCAGCTTTCAAATCGTATTTTTTCAATTATTTCCCATCTTTCCACTGTGCTTAGATTGGAACCCCACTAATCAAGTAAAGAAACAGGGCAAACCTCCTGAGCAAGCGTGACAAAAGGAATCCTTTCATCGCACAGAGCCACAACATGTGCCAATTCGGGAATGAAGTATGCCGGATGTTTAGGCCGTCTCGCTTGATTGGTTCCGCCTGCTTCTGTTCGGCCACCAGGTCCACCGCTCCTACGCTTGCCACCTCCTTTCTCCACTTCTGTAATGCACCCCCCATCTTGATCATTATTCCCTAAAAAATCCATCTGTTAATTCCCCGTAAAATAATTGATAACCGAACACCAGTACCACGTAATTGGTGGTGCCAGATGTTAATTTTTAGTAAGTATAAAGTGTATGAGCGTTTTATCATCATCATTTACAGCTTGTAAGACAAATTTCGTTAATTGTTAGTAGATTTACTCCGAATATTCATTCACCAATAACACCTTGCAGTTATACTAATATTTTTAAAATCCATTTCTCCCACATTTCTCTTACCACTGTCGACGCTTGTGAATGGCCCATGAGTTATGACAAATGTGTCAAATTCAATGAGAGTCAAAAGTTTTAGATACATTTTTGGTATTTCTGTTTCTATACTATCGTCGTGTGGATCGTCTTCTATCGAACTATGTTTCACAACAGCAAGATAAAACGAACAGTCAATTTCACACTGCGTCGTATCCTTTTCTTTAAATGCCACTATCTGGAACAATCACACACGAAAAACGGATCAATATAATCAGATTATCAAATTCCAGGTACATTTGATCCCCATTCGCACTTACCAATATTACATTAGGATGCCTGTGCAGTTGAATGAACATTCTATGTCTGCTGATTTTAGACATGGGATGATCAGGGTGATGAAGTAGAGGCAATCGCTCATGGGGCGTTGCAGGCAGGTGTTGCAAAGTTTTTTCACAACGTCTTTGCGTGATCCAGTACCTGTGCCACAAATCATATTAGTGAATGTAAAATAGCTGACTGGTGAAACACTCGGGAATTTCCATTTCTTACCTGAGCTCTGATATCAGTGTCGGGAGCCTGGAGTGATCACCGTTCAACGCAGCTGTGAGTTCCGGAACCAGCGGAGCTTCGTACTGAGGTACGTGACACTGAAGCATTCCAGTGTGAGTGTCGACTGTTACCAGTAGCAACTCCGCCCGTAAACACGGCTGTAGAATCGGCACCGATAGGATGGCCGGAGATCCAGCAAGTGTGCCTAAACAATTTTTAATTTTAAAATAACCACTTTGCAAACTCTTTAAAAAATAATTGAGACAGTAACACTCACATTCAACATCCTTCAGCATGGACTGAAACTCTTGCTTCAATTCCGAAAGCCTGCTACGTGTTCGAACGTAAATCGTGTGCACTAGGAGACATTCCATCGATAACAAGTCGGATCTTATTGCTCGGTCTGCTATTTCACTTTCCTGTGAAAAATTGAAAAAAAAATTCGCATGCATAATTAACTGATTTACAGTTTACATCGAGTTCAAAATACTCACTTTACTCCCCAGAGAAGGAACGTGGACTACAGCTAAAGGCCTAGCAGGGTCATGCTGATCAACCTGAACTGTGAGACGATAGCCTAATTCTGACCTCGGGTCTTTGCTGGTTAGCTCCCTGTGATTCAAATTCAATGTAAAACAACGTTAAGCACAAATTTTGCGTAAATGAAGTGGAAAAAATTTTGCTGAAATTTGTTCTCCTACCTCCAATAAGATATAGACAAGCATTTGCCTGGTGTGTATTCGTCGACGTGAATATGGTCATCCAGTCTGTCACGGATTAGTCGCAGTGTTTGCGAATACAGTACTTCCAGTTGCAGAGATTGGCAAAAGTGGTGGAGAATGTGATAAACTTCGGATAAAGGCATTGTGGCTTCAGCTAATCTCGATTGTACGACCTGAAAATGGTCATTCTCTGGTTTTATCAAGGCTGTTTTTGGAACAAGGTTCAGCTTTCACAAAATCCTGCATATGTTTGAGACCCGTAGTTTGTACCTGATGAACGTAGCGGGTTTGAAGGGGATGAACCAAGGCTTTTCCATCTCCAGTTTCCCTGTCAGAAACTAATATTTCCAATTCTAATAACCGCCATGGTACTGTCGCTCCATCTCCCATCACGGTTAATGAAACGGAAAATTCTTGTTCGACTAAAAACGTTACTCGGCCTGCCTCGATCTGCAACGATAATAATATTCAGCAGCTACATATAATAACATTGAAATTGATGTCAATGCGATTAGTTTCAGTGATTTAGTTACCTTCAAGTTACGCATTTGTGGTAGTAAATTTCCAGTTACTAATCGATGCTGTATCACTTGGTTCAAGCGCTGTAATGTGCTTCTTTTTTCCGATGGTGTAATTGGGTCAGGAGGTACTATTCTTTCCTAGGTATAATTTAGTGTCACTTTTACATGTTTATTAGATATCAATGATCGGTAATAAATGTGTAGATTTCTTTTCATCAATACATACTCTGATGCAAGCAGGTAATCGACTGTATGTTCCAGTGGTCAGAACTTCAACGGCTGCTGGTATGTGAAAATTTGGTAATCTGGCATGGACCAGAGTTTCACGTGCCATTCTAGCTAGCATATCGGCAGTGTCAACAAAGAGGAGGGATTGTTTGTCTAGAAAGGCCATTATATGCTGAGAACAAATGAATGAGTAATGAGTAAATTCTCATCATGTTATTTGCCTGAATCTTATTAAACAGTATTAATATTCATGAAACTAATGAATGTATTATGGAACTATATCTATGATAATTTCTATATTTTGAATTTTTACTTATTGATTTTTAGTCTTCAATTGAAGTGTTTAATCAAATAGCAATTTACATGTTTCATTAAATTTATTACTAACATATGAGGAAATTTAAAATATAATTAGATTATGGAATAATGAATCAAATTAATGTTTCCACTTACTGCCGACTTATCTACTTTGGAAGCGCTATTTGCCCATTTCACCAGAGCTAACAAACGAACAAATAACTGACGAGTTCTGGCCGAAAAGTTATAGATCTCAATTTTCCTTTCCATGTCAGTTTTACGCGGCAATCTGAAATTTCAAATCATTGTAAAATGTCGGAACCGAGTATAAAAGTTTCTCTGTATTGCTAATTACTCATATGATATGAAATTCATTTATCTGGTCAAACGTAGAATATTTCATCTTTTCTGACTTATTGTTATATTCGCTGAGCGTGCTCATTTGTTTATTTTATTATTAATTTTTTATATTTTGGCCAAGGCATTGCTCGTTGAAGAAGAAATAAACGAATAACTAAACAATCTATTGGCATTTCAAGGTCTTTCTCAACCGGATAAGAAATGTTAGCCGATATTTTGTGTTCATGTGTTTGTAATCTTGTTTTTAAGTAGCTTCGATATAAATGTTTATTATATTACATCATTAATTCTACTAAACAACAATGTATAGTTAATGTTCTGTTTTCGGTACATACAATTCAGCGAGAACGGTTAGCTCATGGTACGTTCTTTGGATAATGAAGTCGATAAGGATTCCAAGCGAAATTGATCCACCGCGATTTCCTTCCTGCGGTATATTATTCGCAACCGGAGTCTGGTGCCCTTCCAAAGGAACTGGCGCCATTTCTGCAGGTGTTTAGCCTCTAGCGAGTAAAAAATTTCGCCAAGAGCTTTGAAGCGATCTACAAACCTGTGCAAGAGGTTAGGTTACATTAACAAAAACAAGATTCATTAACCACGTGTGCGATGCGTCTTGTCAGTCAAATTAATTTCCATATTTCTCGGCCAGTTTAGATTCAAGATCAAAGAACATTTACGCTTTCGGCTGACAATTATAACGAGAAACAAGACTAAACAATCGTGTTGCAATAGCAAGAGGGAAAAAAATAATCGTATAATTTTAGTGAGCGGAATATTTAATGAATAGGTAAAACGTGGTTGAAATTGATTCGATAAATTTCTTCGTCAATTGTGTAAACTCGGAACTTACCTGTGTGCTGTTTATTACTATTTTAGAATCACGAGACAACCGAACTGACTGACGTTTACATACGTCGCCATTTTCGCGGCAAGTGATCTTGATCAATGAAACACGAATATAGTTTGTTGGTAAAGCAAGAGATGGCAATATCAGGATATTCTCACTAGGAGTAATAGGAGTAATATTCAAGTAACGCTGCTTCTTGCAATATTCAGAACTATATATGTTGTAATTGTCGGTTAGTAGCTGACGACTCGCATGGACGGAATCTTCGCTGTATAGTCCCAAATCGAAAAGAATTTAGTAGTACTTGAAACGAAATGAATAAATATTGATGAAATTGTATCGCATATATAGCAAAGAAAATGATGACAAGAATACCACCAACCCAAATGACGACAGTCATTAAAAATAGGTAATTCATCAAAAACTTTTTAAGAGGTAGATGTGTGATAATCATAACAATAACCTCGAAATTCATAACTGAAAATATATTGGTCGCACATTTATTTTTACAAACAGTTAGAATATGTCATGTTGGAAATCTCAAAATTATTCTTAGAATTAAACAATTTCGAGTTGTTACAGTTCTGTCCATGTGAAAAATCTGAATTTCTGGCAAAGATGCAAGTCCTTCTCAGATTTGAAATCAACGGTCAACGTTCCGTCTACTGCCGTTGTCACCCCATTTCCACCCCTGACTGACCCAGTACCTGATCTTCCCACGCCTATATACTCAACATCTAAAGAGGAGCATCAAGTGACGCAGATCACCGTGCTACAAAACGGCCTGCAAGTTGCATCAGAAAATCGTTTTGGTCAATTTTGTACAGTTGGAGGTATACTGGCTAAGATGAAATTTTTTTCCCGATATGAAGTTTGCCCTAAATAAGAATACAACCTGTTTTCAGTTCTCATAGATTCAGGGCCAAGATATGAGGTTGCCTACCCCAGTGGAATTTCTCACTTCTTGGAAAAATTAGCATTCAATGTAAGCCAAAGAATCAAGTACCGTGTGAAAAACGTCTTCCCATTTTACAGAGCACAGTTTATTTAATAATCTGCACGTTTCAGTCAACCACAACATTTAATAGCAAGGACAAGATAATGCTGAAATTAGAAAAACACGGAGGTATTTGCGACTGCCAAGCGTCGAGAGACACCTTTGTGTATGCAGCTTCCGCTGAACGAAATGGTCTTCGAACAGTCACACAGATTCTTGGGGAGATTGTCCTCAGGCCACAAATCACAAATGAAGAGGTAATTAGCAACATTTTTAACCTAAATTGATTCCTACTTGACGTATTCTTTTACAAACACATTGTAAATGGAACATAAAACACAAATTCCATCTTTTACTGCAGTTAAGCTTAGCCAGACAGACAGTCCAGTTTGAACTGGAATCGCTCTCTAATAGGCCGGAGCAAGAACCACTCCTGATGGATTTGATCCATGCTGTAAGTGCTCTGAACTGCTTTTCAGGGCTGGCAGTAGGTAATTTTTTTAATGTGATTGTGTGGTTGATTACATTACTTAAACTAAAGTGATAAAATCTGAGTAAAAAACAACAAGATTGTAACACTCATCTTGTATCGTTATATTCAACGCTTTTCTTGAAGTCGTGAAACTATTTTTTACAGAACTTTCAAATCTGAAAGGCACTGCCAGCCTTGGGTTCGATAAATTATCGCAGTACTGTTTTTTAACTAATCACGTTTGTTACCAGGCGGCGTATAGAGACAATACTCTTGGATTACCAAAGATCTGCCCAGAGAGGAACATAGATAAAATTGACCGAAATATTCTATTCACGTATTTAAAGAATCATTACACACCAAGTAGAATGGTCGTCGCTGGTGTTGGAATCGAACACCGAGCTCTAGTTGACGCAGTTGAAGAGTAACTACCTGGTTTTATTGATCAAAACCTGAGACGAGAAATCCCCATTTTTTTCCACTCCTAATGAAAGATACTAATTGCTAAACTTGCAGATTCTTTGTCACGGAGAAGCCCATCTGGGAGCAAGATACCAATTTAGTTTTACCCGAGACGAATTCAAACTTCGTGGACAAATCCATTGCGCAATACACGGGTGGACTTATTCTGGTAATACATGGAATTATCAGCGCGTAATGTGACCAGATGTTTTGCTAATGTTTTGTTCCTATTTTAAAACAGGAAGAATGCAGTGTTCCCGTCTATGCAGGTCCCAGTGGTTTACCGGAATTATCTCATATCGTTGTTGCTCTAGAAGGCTGCTCTCATCAAGATCCGGATTTCATAGCAATGTGTGTTTTGAACATGATGATGGGAGGCGGTGGAAGTTTCAGTGCTGGTGGTCCCGGAAAAGGAATGTACACCAGATTGTACACCAACGTTCTTAACAGGTTTCTTTGTTCTGTTTCAACTAAAAAAAGCTTGACGATCACTCAATTTGGAATTGATTGATTATATTACTAATACTATATCACTTGTTCCAGGTACCATTGGCTCTATAGTGCAACAGCATACAATCATGCTTATTCCGACACAGGATTGTTTTGCATACATGCGTCTTCAACGCCAACGCATGTCAAGGAAATGATCGAAGTGGTAGTGCGCGAATTTGTGGCCATGGCTGGACCGATTAGCGAAAGTGAACTATCTGTACGACAATTCTAAAAACTGAGATAATTTTCGACAGACAGAAACTGGCCCAGATTGATTCAGAGATCTTTTCTTTTTGCAGAGAGCCAAAAAACAGCTTCAGTCTATGCTGCTAATGAACTTGGAGCAACGTCCCGTTGTTTTTGAAGACATCGGTCGACAAGTCTTAGCCACAGGATTTAGAAAACGACCAGAGTATTTCATTCAAGCAATTGGTAAGTGGTTTTCTTTTCTCGTATTCGCCGAGACGAAACGCTGCAAATTTTAATAAAACTTGGCCTTTCTGTTTTTCTAGAAAAAATCAGTCGAGAAGACATAAAGAGAGTTGCACGTCGATTGCTGAGGTCACCACCTAGTGTTGTGGCACGTGGCGAAGTAAGCAATGTTCCATCTATCTCCGATATTCAAGCTGGTTTACTACACAGTAGTGGACGTTTACCTGGTTCCCAAAACCGGTTATCTCTTTTTCATTAAGAACTTCATGAATAAGAATTTTCAACTATTTCGCCATTAAACGAAGAGACGAAGTTAAGGAACTATAAAACTAAGCAACTTGCGCCTGTTTCCGATATTGAAAAAACAGCGATAAAATTACTGTTTTAGTATACTTATAGTTTAAAAAAAAAACTACCTGTACATTATTATACAACAATTGTCGTTTTTAGTTAATTCTGATAACATCTTGTAAATTCTTCTAAGTCAGTTTCAAAACTCTCGCTTAAGAATTACTCCGATTTCATTATCATCCATTCGGAAGATGTTGATGAAATTGTTTTAGTTTCAAGTCATCGGCCGAACTTGCGTATTTGATGGAATAAAATAATTTTTCAAGTTCATTGGTACTGCGATGTGAGTTAAAGAGAAAAAAAAAAAAAAAAAAACCAGGCGTACTCAAATAAAACGCAGAATTCAATGCACGTTAGGGAAATGCTTAGTACAAAACATGAAGGGCTTTCTTAACTATCATTTTTTCGAATTGTTTCACGGTTATCCAATTTCAATTCTTCCAGTAAGTATTTGAATCTGAGTCTCGTAGTATCCGCCAGCAAGCACATTTGTAATCTCAAATCCGCGTATATTCTGTGATTTCCCAAAATGGCCTGGTTGTAATTCTAAAATAAAAAATTCTTCGATGTTACAATGTATCGCAATCGTAACGGTAAGATAAATCGTTCAGGATATCGTATCCGTAATAATTTATACCAGTATTTCATTTTCCAAGTATACTTGTATTTCGTAGGGCATGAAGTGGGATATCTTGTGAAAAATTTTATAATACTTCTGCAGTATCGGCTTAACATATTCCTGCCGCTTCTTTTCAATATTTAGGAGATTGTCATAAAAGTGACTAACGAGTTGCTTTTCATCGTTTGTAAGTGCGCTAATTTTCTCCCAGGCCAAATCGAAATCATCCAAGCGCAAATCTGAAGGCTAATTGGATACAGATATTGGAATTTCAAATTAAAAAATAACGCTAATAAAAAAAAAAAATTCAAGAATTACGTTTATCTGTCGCAGCTTATCTCTTGCCTCGTTGATTTTCTCGTGGATCCCATTGATCTCAATTTTTATGCTGATGCTACGATTCTTCAATTCCCCTTCGCAAGCGGCGTAGCTTTTTGCTAATTCTTCATTCATATTCTTCACCGCCTTCTTATGATCAGTTTCTCTCTTTTTGACAAGTCTGTCAATAGCGGCTGATGGCTTAGAAATACCGACTAGAGGATTGTTTAACTTGTATTATAGTAATCACATCCTAATGTCAGCAAATATGTGTAAGTAAAATTTGATTACCAAAAACCGTGGGAATCTGTTTGACGTCCCTAATGTCGTGCCAATTTTTTGAATATTCATTTTTCGTTCGGAGACTATTATATTCAGGATTTTCGCGAATCATCAGCATCGAAGACGCATGACCAGTGACTACATTTTCGTTCGCCCATCGCCTCTAGGCATATTTTATTTAATACTATACTTATAATTACTATGTTATGACGTTGCATCAATTTTTACGTGTTTAATCGACGTACGGTTTCTTTGGCCGAAGATTGAAGAATCGGATCGAGACTGTACCCTGGTCTTGAGGAACCTATAGAACTGGTGATAACTTTGCGACTGTGTGCCAAACCTTTTCTGTTATACGTCGACATTATGTCAACTCAAAGGTTCGGAATTTGACTTTCACTGACAGGCATGTGAAAAAACAAGATCTGAGCAAACTACAGGATATTTTTTTGTTCGAAGGATTTACGGACAAAATGCATTCACTGAGGATTCAGAGTAAGTATAATTTAATCTTAAAAATACCTAAACATGATTGAGAATAAATATGATGCAAGGTCCAATTTGATTATTTTTAATGTCATTAGTGGCGTCTACCAGTGACTACACACGTTGACCAAAAACAATTATCAATCGAAAGGTATATTACAATAAAAAATATTTACCTAAATAAAATACCACCTAACTTATAATACAATACAGTAAAGGAAAGATATTGAGGTTGAATCCAATCCGTTTATTACATTGCCGAATCATCGCCAGTGACAGACATAAATTACATTCTGAGAACTTGAGTTTACAGAAGTCTGCTTGAATGAAGATTGAAAGGAACAGCGAGTCGGCGCCGAGTAACAGAACGAAGTTAAGCTTCAGTTTCTTCCAATTTCTTAAGGAAAGAAGCCTTTTTCTGGGCGATACGGTTCTTCCGTTCCGAACGCGTGAGACGCAAGCGGTTCCAGCGTTTCTTAACTGGTTGTTTGTCCTTCTTCACTACCGTGTGCACAGGGTTGGCTCTGATAGCTTCGTGGGCCTTTTTGTAGATGGTTTCGATCTGTTGGGAGAAAACGAAATTATTCAACGCGATCATACACAACAATGCGCGGATTCACGACGGTAGTGATCCTGTTACAAAGGTTACTTGATAAATGGTTCAAACTGAACGCATTCAAATAATTAACCAGCGAATTGCTGTTGTCCAACTGCGACACCACAGAAATTTAATAAGCTTCAAGCGGTAATTCAAGTTGGACGTAGTTCCGTAAGGTAAGATGGCATGAAAAATGAAACATTCAATTATTATCAAATTAAGAACTTACACTGTCGGCAGTAATGCCGTTTTTGATGTACTGGGAGAATTGGCGATTAAAAGCTTCCTCGTCCTCACCCTCTAGCGTGCGCATGTAGTTTGCTACGTGTTGAGCGAATATATGCTGCCGGTGGACATCAGCGTTGAAGGATTTGGCTTCATTATCGTATCCAGGGAACCGTTTTGTGCTGTGAACAGCATGAAATACTGTATCAACACATATTGAAAACGCTGGGAGAACTCAGCTATAAATTTTCAGAGAATCAGAGACACTTTATAATCTTTTGATACCGGTACAAAGTTTCGTCCAATCAACGTAAAACACGTTAAAAGGCTTACGCTTTGTGGTGGTTCAGATGACGCGCATGTGTCAAGAAATCATCACTAGAAAGTAATTTCAAGATTGGTTGTACTCTGTATAATATAAAATTATGCAATAACAATATATGCAAACTAAACTTTGATATTATATAGCTTATCCCTCTTTTGCAAACTCTCAATTATATTAAAACAGCATTACTATCAAGTTTACAGGTTTCAAAGTTCATAATACAATACATGGTTTGTACCTGTGGGGGATATTCAGGCCTCCATCTACAGCCCCTTTCATAGCTCCAAAAACTCGAGCGCCAGTTGTCGTGCGCATGAGCCCTGTATCCAAGTAGCACCGGAAAGCACCTGGACCATCATCTAATTCCTCAACGTTGTATTCGTCACCATTAACGTCAGTTGTACCGGCATACAGGTTATCCAGGCCCAACTTTTTCAGAAGCTATAACAACAGCAATGGATTATTCAATACATTTCGTAGGACCATGAACAGCATTGTTTGGTTTACAATACACCATTCAGATAATATAGTTTTAGGGAACAATTGATTTTTCTTCAGTTATGTATCAAAGCGAGCTGAGTGGATCATCATTTGGTGAGTATATCAGCCCAATATTAGAATATCTAGAGTTTGGAAGTAATTGGGTATAGATAACATTGCTTACCCTTCTAGCTAGAAGAAGTCCTGTGCAGTACGCAGATGCATAGTTGGTCAAACCAACCTTGACTCCGTACTTGGGAAGCTCATGACTATAAGCTGCACAGACAATTTTGTCTCCTTCAATGCGAGAGTAAGCTACCTGGAATGTATGAAAAATAAGTGTTAATATGGTACGGTAATTGTGTGCAATTCATGATCGATCTCAATGACTGAGTCAGACCATTGATAATTAGGGAACAATTGTGTTTTCTTCAGTTCTGTATCATAGCGAGCTGAGTGGTTCATCATGTAAATAGAAATAGAGGCAAAGTTCAATTCTGCTTGGTTTAAATGTAATATTTAGAGCGGTAAATACAGTGTTAAACTGATGCAATGCTTACTTGACAAGTGATGTCTTTGTTCGAAAGGCGGACAATCAGCCTATACTTGGGGGTGTTGTATTTGTTCTTGTCCTGAACGGTAAGCCGTTTACGAGCATAGTAATCGGTCTTACCCTCGCGACGCCTCTTGAACTTAACTTGATACCGCTTGAAGTATTGCTTGTTCTTGACCACCTTAACGAACCCCTGAAAAGAATATTAACGAAACGATAATCTTAAAATTCGCACAATGTAGAATGAAATAAAATCCAATAAAACTCTGAGAAGCATTTGGGAGCGAACAGACGTCGCCCTCACCTAACCAACACGGATTTTTATTACTTCGGGAATTAAAGTTTTTTTGCCATGAAACGAAAGGTCGGAAATTATATGGTATATTGGACTGGTATTAGCATGGCCAGAAATGCTGAAACGATCAACAATATGTCAATATGAATTCGGCAAGGGTAGCCGTCTGCAAACGTTCGATGCCGCCATTGTCGCAAAGCACGTTGGTGTGTTCGGTGCTGGATTGCATCCGATAATATTTTATGCATCCTAACAGCAATCAGGTTTATATACGTTTATTACGTTGGGATATATTTTCGATTTACTATTTTTCATAATATTGTACAGTTTTATGACTCACCATTTTGATTCACGATCACGAAGACGCACCGACGGTGTTCCGCAACGACCGTGACGTGCACGGCCCACGTAGAAAAGAGATGCGTTCTGGCGTCCACATCGCGCATGGCTGGTATGCGATTACTTCGATACTCGACAGCTTCCGGTGAACTCCGGCGGCAACACTTGCCCTACCTAACGGCACGACCGAAAGTTTACGGGTTCAAATTCTGTCAATCGGCAAATTCATGGAACAAAAAAGGAAATAAGTCCATGAACAAAATTGTGTATTGCAAAATGGCTCGTGCAGTGAAATTACAGAGCAAATTTTCCTTTTCACCACATTTTATCAAAAATTCGAGATAACTGCCGAAACTCCTCGTCATTAGTGAACGAAATTGAAGATTTAGGTCGCGCTTGAATTGCCGGATTATATTGGTTTGCAATCAAAAAAGAAAAGTCTATATATTTCACAGTTGTCTATCACGTTCCTATACATATGGCAATAAATACTACGATAAAATCTATCGACATGGATTGTCAGGGTCACGTTTTTTTTGCCAATTGAACAAGGCCATGTTAGACAAGCTGATTTTATTTATAATTCTATTTGCGACCCTTGAAATACGGATGATGTCATTATTAGAATAATAGAACTCTTACTGTTTGCTAATTTACAATAAAACCGCTGATGTATACAATGTATGATCGTTACATCGTAAATTGGCTAATAAAAGGCGTGTAAAATAACAAGTTGCTTATAGGTTGAACAGAAGCAGCAATCAATCATTCTGGATGGAATCAGTTTCTGACATTTATATTTTCAAATTTAAAAACTTCGCTTTTTTTTTCTTATATCTTACAAAATACAATAGCTTATATTAATATCAGAGATTTTATACTCACAGACAGATGACAACGAACTATTGGGAGCAGGAAAATATAAAATAATGTGGAAAAACTGGACAGGAATGTAAGGATTGAAAAGTGCATTACTTCTTTGTAGGCTTTACATGCATAGCCTTCATATTCTAAATGTTGTGATTCTGAATAGATTCTGTGCATGTATAATTGGGTTTTCCGGACTTTGAAGATCTGACTCTCAAGAGGTAGAAGAGAAGTTCGGATTGTCAAAATTCGAAAATTGAAGATGACGTGGGATGGAGGGAAATATACGAGTACAAAAGAAAGTATAAGCTTTTGTTAAGAATAATCTGTCCTCAATTTATTTCGTTAGTTTTTCTTCATATTCCAAATGATATCTTTTACAAGGCGGATACATGTTTTTCCTTTCTTCTTTTCAAACATATTCTCACATGTACCCGTTGTAAATTAAAGAAACGAGAAAGAGAAGAGAGACAGCCTAAAAACGAGCCTAGTTTTCTCTCACATTAAAACTGCTGTTATTTAACAAGTTTTAAAATCATTGTCAAGTGTAAATTTTACGGTCTTAATTGTTTCCTCCCAAAGTTGAGAAGGAACAAAGTTGAAAATGAAAAACAGAATACTTTTACACATATACAGGTTGCGAGGGCCGTTTAAATTACGAATGGATCACTATTGGCGAAAAAAATTTGTATATTACCTAAATCAGTTACTATTATATGCTAGCATCTATTCTGTTATCAATATAGTATTGAGTAGCTACATTAATAAAAGTGTTTAAGCCTATCACCAGGCTTTTTCGAGCAACAAGAGCAGGCCATAAAGGAGACAACACGAAATAAATAATATATCTTCGCTTGTCTATAATAATAGTTTTCCGGTCGTACACAGTGTTAATATATTGCACGCACGATTGATTCACAGACAAGGAAATTAAATTAATATAATAGCAATATCAACTGCGAGAACATTAGTGCATCTTCTTTTCTTTCGACATAGGGTTGAGACATTTGACTTAAAGTTTAATTTGTTATGTTTCTTTATAATCTACTATATTTATAAATAATAATAATTCCACAAGCAGTAGTCACGTTGTTTAAAAAAAATCTCCCTGCTTAGCTGGTCTCGCAAACTGTTATAACAATCTTTGAAAATGACTGTTAAATTAAAAAAAAAAAAGAGAGCAGAGGCCGGGGAGATTTTCTTTTTTCGATGAAAATCGCAAACGGAAAAATGACGTAAAAAATGACATTCCCACTAAACTTAAAAGTGCTTATTCAAAATCTCATTTGTAATTTTAATATATCATTAATATTATCTACTAGACGATATAGTAATAATAATTTTACGTTATATTACATAAATTATAAATTGACCTTTCCATTACAATTCTTCTCGTACTGTTTGATAAAACACCAAGTTATACGTAGGTACAAGCTGTATCACGATCAGCTGCATTATGCCACCTGCCACATTTTCTCATTTAATCTTAATATTAGTGAAAAAAAGAACACAAAAGAAACAACCTAAATTTATTTCCAATATTAACCATAACTAGAGTTCATCAATACGTACTTAGAATAAAGAGCTTAAACCTCAATTTCATACAGTTCGTCTGCTCGGTTTGGCCATTCAACGATTGTTTTGCCGGAGACCGAGGCGTAACAATCACACCAGTTTTATATCTATGAATTTGATTCCCCAATCCACTGCCAAAGTCGAATAGAAAAAATGTTGCATAAGATCGTGAACTATTATTATATGGACAATGTCTCTTTGATTAATTTTTTCATAGTGTTACCCATTGTCGTACTAGAAGGTCCAGATGTGGTGAACGATAACTTAAATAAGTATGGTTGGATGTCCGGATATGAGGTGTCGAATATGAGGTCTAGCTCAGCCTGATTAGGCGTTTTTGGTAGGTAATCATGTCGATTCATAACTTCGGTTATGTACAATATTTTGTCCGTAAGTAGGTCGCCAACTTTCTCCCTACATATTTGCCTCTCGTGTTCGGTGACTAGCTTTATCAGCTCCAGTCTGACTGTCCATACCTCCCAGGGTATACACTCGGGCTGAAACGGCCAGCGATTTTTTTTCTTCTGAAAAAATTCTAGAGATATCTGTCCCGACCCAGGTCCGTCGTTAGACCTGAGTGCCTCTGAGAAGCCGGATATTTCTCGTTTCAAAGTTTGGTCAAGAAGCACTGACGAACAACAGACGTACGTAAAGTCTATAAAATCACAATCGACGTCCTGATAACCAACCGTCCCAACCGAGTAGCTTCCTTCTTGTTTGTATTTGAATTTTCCTAAACTCCTGTGGAACAGGACACTATGGAATATTCCAGCCACTGCTTCGTCCACCTGACGCCCCTCCATGCTGAGCTCAAAAAGTTGCGTCCTCGCGTTCATGATCGACAGAATCCTGCGAAGCGAAGGAAGTAGTTATCGTGTATACATGCTACAATGTATACAAATACAAATAAGACTTTAGTTTTACGAGTGATGAAGAAAGCTGTTTTATTGTTTATGTCCGTACAAATTAAACTTTGGTTAGATATGAGTGGTATAAAGTTATCGAAATTGAGGTTAAAAATGGCGTGATAATCGAATTAATGATGATCGCGGGTTCGAGATTAGCGTGATTGTTTACCTCTCCGGTTCGTTAGGTTAATTCGTGGCTTCCGTCGGCGTTGACCCATTCGACCACGTTGCGGCGGCCTGATTGTCCATCGATGGAAAGTTGAACCTTGGTTATCAATAGCGCCCAGTTGCTTTTTCTCGCATCACACGTACAACGCGGGTTACGTATGTATGCGTGTGTGTCTCATCAATATGTAGGGTATCAGGCGGCTGGTGTTATTTACAATTGTATTCATAGACGTAAAAAATAACACCCGCGTGTCATTGGGCCACGATTTTTGTTATTGAAAGCGCAGCGACCACTATCGTCCATTATGCGTGGCATTTACATTGTGGGAATTTTCTTCAAGACGCAGCCATAGCCCACCGCGAAGCCGTACGTATAGAAATTTTGTTGCACGGAACGGTAACTCGATGCTTGAACACCGCAACGTTCCAATAACAAGACTGAACAGCTGAATTGGGACTGGACGGACTGGACTGAACACGATGTTCGTGGCGGAGGCGGTGAAGGCGGAAGAGGTCGACGGTGAGATTGTTGAAAGAGGGGGAAATGAAGCAGCAGCTGTAAACAATCCCGTCTTTCGACTATGCTTTCAACGCACAGACGGAGGTGACGCGCACTCATCCGCGCTATTTTCGTTTTGCTGAGGGTGACACGATCGACAACCACTCATGACAATATCTATGTATGTTAGTGTAAAAACAATAGCAGAGGAAAGATAAATCGAGATAGTTATTTACTAATCACATGATCGTTACGTCGTGGCTGTGAACTTTTTACACCATTTGTTAGTGTTCAGTCTTTTAGTCATTGATGACGACGATGATGATTGATGATTGATGATGATGCAGATACAATTGACAATACATCACATTCTATATTTACTCCTTTTGGAGCAGATAATCGGAACACGCTTCTTGTACTCTATACTTTTGGTGTCCTTTTAGTTCTTTATTAAGTCTCTTGTTATTAGTCATTACTCTATTCTTAATCGTACGAAAACCATTTGCTGATCTCATTGGCCTCGCTCTAGACCTGCGTTGACTGATTATCCGTGGATCATCTTCAGTCAACGAAACCTGTGAAACGAGTAGAAACAAGATGAAAAAATCACAGGTCAATCGTGACACCCCTGAATTAAGCGTGAAGAGGACGATTATCAGTGCTACCAATCGATTATTGTACTCTTTCTCGTTATCAGCGATTCTCGTCATCCAATTTCAACTGTTGACATCAAAATTCGAACTGACGTAAAGTGTACAGAAACTTAAGATTGATTCTGACACGATCGATAACCCTAGAAATACGACCCAGGGTGTTGGGTGAGCACCGTTTGCAGCACTGTCCTGGTGCGACAAAGACACGACCAAAGTGTGGTATAGCGCATACGCATTAGTAGAAAGAATTTAATTTACAACTGAAGGAGGTTATGTTGAAGCCCGAAACGTGGGAGATATCAGTGGAAATAACCATGCGATAACGTTGCAATATCGGCCGCGCGTCTCAGGCACGGCTAAGAATAAGATAATAAGAGGTGGTCCGACTGGCCGTGCATCCCTGCAATAAAGTGTATTATATTATCATAGTACAGTGGCAATCCGCCAGGGGCCTCACGCGTAATGGCGTCGGTGTATACATGGAGTCCTAGCTTTTTAGTATGTTATGCTTGACTCGGGCTAGTAAGTGTTGTATGCAAAACTCGAATTTTTCGCCAAGAGTCTTCTCAAGAGTATTGGAAAATTTTAAAACGCCAAAATTCAAGAACGAACACTATTCGCACGATTAAAAAATCTTTCCGACTAAAAGAATAAAAAAGACAAGAAAGGAATAAGAAAAAACCAAACAACAAGAATAAATTCAATCGAATAATCGATATTTTATTATACAGTCTATCCCATGATGCGATCCCAAGATCTAGCTAGGATATTCCCTAGGCACTTGGATTATTGGCTAACTGAACAGTTAGCCATGGTTCTTTTTATGCTTTATGATGCCGTTCAATGATTACAGGACGCATGAAAAATAAATGGACCTCTCGCGCCAATGAAATACGTGGGATGATCTGAATAGGTCGATATGAAGTTTGGGCGATTTTGGCGATTATAGACCTTGCAACAGATCTACCCCCACGGAAAAGCTTCAACTTGGGTGTAAATTCGTATCGTCAACTTTTCTCTTACAGAAATTTAACTCTAAGAAAAAAAAGTTGCTCCACGGTCGACATCATATCTCCGGTGAATGTTAATCGACCTGCAAATTTAAAAAAAAATCTTGTAAAATAAAGTTGTAGTTACAGTCTGTCGAGCCGGAATTATGAATTTCGAAAAATTTAGTAACTTATGGCAGTTTAAAAAAAAGTATGCGTTTTACGTTATAAATTTTACACTTCGATTATTTTTATAAAATTTTTAAATTAAAATATAAAAAATCCGGCTCGACAGACTATAGAGAAAACTATTCGAATATCAAAAAAAAATCGCATCAAAAAATATTAAAAACCGTACGAGTTATCATGTCGACCGTGTCGGAAAAAGTAGTTTCGAGAAAAACGCATTCAAAGTTTTAAGCGCTTTTTACTCGAAGTCGCGCGCAGCTAAAGCAAGAACTTTATGAATTTTTTTATTTGTTTTGTAAACTTACCTTTAATCTACCATTACGACTGCGTTTTCTACCTCTCCTTGTCGGTAGATAATTGTTTTTGTTTATTTTTTTTACAGTCGACGAGCTGTTTTGGCCTCTTTCGTGGGACAGCCACATTTTATACCATAACTCTGGATCTATGGGGAATTTTCGCAACCGGCTTCCGCAGAAATAAGCCTAAAACTATAGAGAACAACGATCAGTAAAAAAAAAAAAAATTGATTTTTTGAAAATTCTGGACGTATGTAAGACCACAGGTACAGGTATTGCTGAGCCCAAGATTCAAAATTCCTGCCTCAGTGGAATAACATCCATTGTATATACCTGGCTTTTGGTACCTGGCCTCTATACCTGGCCTCTATACCTGGCCTCTATGCCTGGCCTCTATACCTGGCCTCTATGCCTGGCTTACCGGGAACCGTTAATCATTTACCGTTATTTCCGTATTCTGTTGGCGAATAAAGAGAAAAGCGAACACGGCCTAATCGTAATCCTAAAGATTAGAAAATAATGCGGAATATGCGTGGTGGCACGGATTTGAGTTTATATTATTGTATATATAATATATATACATTGTGTACACCTGGTCCAAAAGAGATAGCAATGACTAAAATATTAACATTGCAACTAATTGGGAACGGAAAGCCAAACATAGTGCGTCATAACAAATCCGTTGTGAACAAAATAACGACGATCAAAAACAATGTAAAAGTTATTGGAATAAAAGAATTTTTTACAGTGAATATTAGTGTATACATTTAGGTACTGAATCATGAATGGTGACTAAATTTTGTGTGTATTGACTGTTTTACTGTGTTACGTGAACACATGCAGATACCAAATAACCTTATAAGATATTTAAGCTCATGCAGATACATAGAAATACTATTTTCTGCAGAGTTGAAAAATAAATGTCTTGTGTGACTTGACATAAGAACCATACAAGTATGTAGATAAATAAGATCGATACTCATTTCAAACACAAAGATTCCGTACTCGGGAGAAGTGGGAGCCGCTGTTCCCCCTCCGGGCCGAATTACAGTGGATATTGAAACCTGGCGCGTAAACGGCTCGAGGCGACAAGCACAGAAAACGATCTTTAGTTTTTGATCAGTCGAATTATCAGCATCATGGGGACCGGATCGATTGGGATAGTTACCGTACTGGCTGTCAGCATATTCTTATTGTGCAACGGCGCTAACGCGGCTATCGAAGATGACCTTAAGTGAGTAATCGCGCCTAAAACTTACCCACGATTTAAACCGTTATTTTACCTACCAATGCTGTCAAGCTACCTTCACTTGTGGTGGAGAAAGTACGCTGCATGATCGCTTATAAAATTTGCCTAGAAGCCAGAATGGGGCAAAATTAGAAATATCTTCAGAGCACTGTGTAATCTCGAGTAATCAGTTCTGCGTTTGACGATTAAAATCGTTAGCGATAATTTTAGTCTTCGTGCAATTTGCGTTATTATTATATTTATTAAAGTACATATATGTATTCGGTCACCTATAGTCGAACCCATGTTCTCCTTATTGAATCCATATTTATTACACGCCTATAATAACAATTTAGCATTGTCTTAGCATGCTGCCCTTCCCTCTGAGGTGACCACTCTCATTTTCAATACAGTATGTTGCACGTGAGATATGACCGCGCTAGTCTGATGGGTAGAACTGTTTTTAATATTAATTATTCCAACTGCTGACAATTAGATAGACAATATATTGAGCCGCATATACAGTTGCGTGCAAAAGTTTCGGGCCAAACGAAAAAAAAATTAGCATTGCCATTTAAACTGAATCAATTATATTGTCGAACTGAATAACTTACAATTTACTGTCGGTATTTGGTATCTAGAATCATATCCAGCATTTTTTGGTCATCGAACGTACCTCTTTCAGTCATTTCCAAAAAGATTGATTTTTGTTTCGTCTGAAAAAACACTTTTTTCCAATCTTCGTCAGTCCAATTCTCATGTTCCTTGGCAAATTGTAATCTCGCCTTCTTATTCTTTGCGATAAGCAATGGTTTCTTGGCTCCGACGCATCCAAAAAGACCAACTTCGTTTAATTTACTCACGTAATTCACGTCCCATAATTGCAGCATTTTTCGTTGGATCCACGACTGCCTTTCTTTTAATAAGTTCATCAACGCGCCTAGTCGTTTTTCTGTGTCTTTTAGGTACTTGTTTGTCTACCAAAGTGTGTGTTTCTTCTTAGTTTTTAATAATATTATTAACAGTTGTTTTTCCACTCGATAATATCGAAGGTAAATCACGAGAAACTTGGTTTTCTTGGTGTCATTTGATAACAGTTTCACGAATACGTAAATGCGTGCGCTTCGACACCTTGACTTGATAGTGCTGACATTCAAGTGTAAACAAAATCGAGCTTCTACTATTATAGAAATTTAAAGTCAGAAACGTTAACATACACAAGGAATTCACAGTTTTAATTGCTTGGCCTGCAACTTTTAATACAAGGAATTTTATATATTTCATTATATATTTATATTCATTATACATTATATAGTGTAGATTAGTTTGGCCCGAAACTTTTGCACGCAACTGTATGTGTGCGTGAAAGTTTTCAGGCTATAATCGTTATAGCAATCGCTGTTGTCATTCAAATAAAACTTAAAACCCAAATGGATATGGAAAACAAAATTCTTGCTAAAATAAAATCATGACAACTTTGTCCCCGAAATTATTTCGAGAGGTGACACAGGCATGAAGAACTCGGAAGATATCGTTGAAACATACTCACACGTAGAGAATAAAAGAGCAGGTTTTACTCAAAGCTGCAGAAAAAGAGGAACGCATCAGGTTTTTCGTTAATATATACTTCGTGAAATACAGAATTTACTCTAGACGCAGTGAACACCATTGCGTGCAGAGTAAAATCTGCTACATCTGGAGTAAATAATATAGTTGACATAGCTATCTTTTACCAAAAACCTTGAAGTGTCCCTCTTTTCCTGCAGTTTTGAGTAAAATCTTTTCTTTTTCTTTTCTCCGCGTATCGTGAATTTCTTTGCGCTGTTTCTTGACCCCAATGTCCAGTCAAGGTCCAAGATGAACGTCCGCCGATTATTTTCAAGTAAACTGCGTCTGCATGATGCATCGCCGGTATACCTCCAAACCTTCGATTGCATGTATAAACTAACATGGCCAGGCAATAATAGTCCGATAGACAATTTTTTTATTTTAATGACGGAAAATTTTGTTGCACAACATGTGATAAATTTTCATCTAGGATATATCGAGTTATAACGATTAGAGTCTTCCATTTAAAAATGCTTAATGAGATTTTGGAATTTCCAAAACGTTATAGATAAATACATGAGATGTAATTTACGTGAAATATCCACAAAGTACCAAATGTATACAAATTCCGTGAAGCATCTTTGCATTTGAAGGTAAAATTTTCCTCCAACGCTAATCGGCATCCCTGCTAAACAAAGGAATTACTCATTAACTTTCAGCTCACCATGGTCGTACGAATGCAAGGCAGGTAATTGCCAGAAGATACAAGCAACGCCAAAAATAAAAACACCATTATCGCTAGACGTATGCCAATTATTTTGCGGAGAAGCTGGTGCCCTGTGGCCGCGGCCAACGGGGCATTTATCCCTGGGAAATTTCGTTCTCCAATTAAATCCGAATGAAATTCATTTGCACGACTCATCGTCAGCGAAAACTGAGAGTTCTTCACTGATTGCTAAGAATATCGAAATGTTGAAGAACGATTTACGGGCCATGGGTAGCGATCGACTAAAAAGCGGCGGAAGAGGGCTGATCGTTCATCTGGGTCCAAGAATTTCATCTGGGAATGTCAAACTGACCCTGGAAACCGACGAAAGCTATATTCTGCAAATATTTGAGCTTGCTGATGGCAGGGTAAGCTGCCTTAAAGAGAATCCATACGTTTGCCGAAAATGATGAAGAAATTCTGAAAACAGAACTTGTTTATCATTTTCAATAATTACAAATTGATGTAAAAGTTTCATGAAACTTGGGAAGTTTGTTTGCGAGTAAATCCAATTCAAAACTATTATTGTGCCGCAGACGAAGACGTCAACCCCTATAAAAATATATGCAATATTTTCGAAGTTTCATAACTTCCGACAAGTTTCCTATGAAACCTATGTGACTTCTGTTATAGTTGAACGCTTCGATAGACGCCCGAAGTTATTTCGGGGCAAGACATGGTTTGACAACCCTGTCGCAGCTGATAGTATACAATGATCTTCAAAATGAGATTCAGATAGTCCGAGATGCGTACATAGTCGATGGGCCGGTTTATCCTTACCGAGGAATCCTTTTAGACACGTCCCGAAACTTCGTAGACAAGCTGACTATACGGAGAACGATCGAAGGCATGGGAATGAACAAATTGAACACGTTCCATTGGCACATAACGGACTCTCACAGTTTTCCGTACGAAAGTCGTACCCACCCCAAATTTTCACTGTATGGTGCTTACTCACCGAACAAGGTCTATTCCCATGATGACGTCAAGGAAATCGTCGACTACGGTTTACTACACGGAGTCAGAGTTTTGCCTGAGTTTGATGCTCCCGCTCACGTCGGCGAGGGTTGGCAATGGGTGAGCTGACGGGCTGAAATTTGTGGTCCATTTTTTCATTTCTACAGCATTTGGTGATTGGATGCTAATTTTTTGATCGCACTGTTCAGGTTGGAGACAATACGACGGTATGCTTCAAAGCGGAGCCCTGGCTAAAATACTGCGTCGAACCACCATGCGGTCAATTGAATCCGGCGAGCGATCGTGTCTATGAAATTTTAGGTGGCATATACAAAGACATGATAACTGATTTTGATCCTGACATATTTCACATGGGCGGTGACGAGGTCAACATCGCTTGCTGGAATACCTCGGATAATCTGAAAGAATGGATGACCTCAAAGGGATGGGGACACAAGGAAAAAGACTTTTACAAAGTCTGGGATCACTTCCAATCTCGGGCTCTTGAAAAGTATGTTGAAGCCAACGCCGGGAAACAAGTTCCTATTATAATGTGGACCAGCGGATTGACCAACGCAGAAAATATCAAAATACTCGATCCTGCGAAGTATATCATTCAGATATGGACAACCGGCGAAGACGAAACCATATCTAGATTGATCAGAAATAACTTTAAAGTAATTTTTTCTAACTACGACGCCTGGTACCTCGATTGCGGGTGAGTAACTTCTCTCTAAACTTTTCCATGTTTTGAATTCAGAATATTTTGCGACCATCACCTGGACATTCCTTTGTTACTGGTCATATTTTAGTTTCGGAGCGTGGGTAGGAGAAGGAAACAACTGGTGCTCGCCTTACAAGGGCTGGCAAGTGGTGTACGACAATTCGCCTCTGGCCATTCTTACATCGCAAGGATTCGGCCCGGATAAGAAAAACCTCATACTCGGTGCGTTTTCTAAGTCATGTTCAATAAAGTGAATAAAAATATAGTGTGCACGAGTCGCACTCGATTTTCTCCTGTCACAAACAAGTACAAAACACATTGATAAGTGAACGAATTTCAAAAAATTATAGAAAAACCAATCTGAAAGAATATTTATATGACAATTGTACGATAATGCCGACAGGCGGCGAGGCTACACTATGGTCTGAGCAAACGGACAGCACCACGATAGACAGCAGACTTTGGCCACGTGCGGCTGCAGCTGCTGAACGGCTATGGTCTGAGCCGAAGTCATCGTGGATTCATGCTGAACACCGAATGCTCAGGCACCGCGAGAGGATGGTACAGAAAGGAATCAATGCTGACAGTATACAGCCTGAGTGGTGTGCTCAAAATCAGGGATATTGTTATCTATAAGACCAAGCAGTACACGAGCAATGGATAGGATTTTCGGAATGAATCGAAGGTAACAGACAGAGAAATCCTCCTCTTTACTTGGTAAAAGTCGGAGGAAACTTTTTCTTTTACACACAGTCACTGGTGTGTATTTAAAGGGGTGCCCTGTTCAATTTCGACGTGTCGTATATATCTCTAAACATCGAAGTCCACGTATCTCAAACGCGAAAAAGAGCCTAACAGTCAGAATCGCGCATAGAATGAAGTCATTATCGCAGTAGTAAATTCGCATAATTCAGGCCGGAATATGAAGAAAATGCATTTCAGTATTTTTCTTCAGAATCGCGCATAGAATGAAGCCGTTAAGCCCTTTTTCACATTTGGAATACGTGGACTTCAATATTTGGAGATATATACAACAATATCGAAATTGACTAGGACACCCCCTCAAGGTGTTTATTTTACCAAGGGTTTCTATTACAGCAAGTACGATTCTCATTTCTTGGAATCCAACATGTCTACAATACCGTGATGAGCCTCATAGTGTGAGAGAAATATACTTCAACTTAATTATGATATCGCTGTAAAATCTTGATTGAAATTTCTCTCAGATCTCGAAAATGCCGTGCAGAGGAACTGCTGAGTCCTGAAATTGATTTAGTGAATATCGATTACACACGCCTTTGTGTTGAACTAAATAAGTAACTCAACGTGATATATTAAACGTTTAAAAGTATTGTTATACGTATTTTCATAAATTGTTACGTTACCTCAATGACAAGGAAATAATTAATAAATAAACCTTACTAAAACTATCAAGATGAAGCGTATGTATCTCTAAATTTTCCGAAAATTTAAATGTTCGTCGATGCTGAATCGAATCGAACCGCCCGGCGTCCGTCGCCATGAAGTTGCAGAGATCCAAAGTGAGTTAAACGTCATTGAACGTGAAGCATTTCTCAAACTTTTTTATTCTATGGCCGAATCTCGTCCTCTTAATTCTATCCACTCCTACCTACGTGACGTTTTGACATTCGATTGTCGAAGTAAAGTAAGAGCGGGGTTAACGATGATACAAAATGTGATAATATTGAAACACACAAGGAATTGTTCGGATAAATTATCAAAAGTATTCAACTAGTTTGAAGACAGTTTTGAAATGAAACGGGATGGAAGATAGGGAGTGAATTTTACTGACGGTACCAAGTTGCTGAAGAGTGAAAAAGTCCGTTGCTCAGGTCGAGTAACCCTCAAGAGGTACCAGAGCTTAGCAGGATGGTTTCCTTGCCCAAAATAACGTTTTTCGGCGCCTTTTGCGGTAAGTATTAATCACCAAATGTTATTGGCCATGTCTTCGACTCGCGTCGCTAAATTCCCGGTCCCCTTCCATACACATAACCCTAAATTCGGATTTAATCAATACTCCCTGCTGGCCAGCTAGCCATTGAGCTGAAGCTTCGGTGGCAATTAATCTCGTTGAGGTCTTATTCAATTTACAGAATACACGAGCAGGGATTGATGATTCGTGAAAAAAACTTTACTGCAATGATAACTTGTTTTTATTTACAGCAATATTTGCTAGCACCGCCGCGTCTCGAGTGTTGGAGCTCAGCGATAGGTGCGTAACAATTTTATTTTTTTCGTTGCTATCAAATTCATGTAAGAGCATTTGAAAAATTAAACATAGCTGATAATTTTAACGTGACATCCCCTGAATTACAGATTTATGGATATTCACAAGGAAGGCCAGTGGCTGGTTATGGTTAGTAAGACAGAAGGTAACGTTGGGGTGTAAAAGAAGGAGAAGTATCAATACAATCAGATACCTTCGAGCAGAGTGATGCGGCAGTAAATTGGGTACCGCAATATTGCATTGACTCTGAATGAGAAGCTCCAGAGTAATCAAATCTTGCAGTATTCTAAACTATTTTCTTTATGTCCGCGATTCATTATTTCAGATGTATGCACCTTGGTGCGCACACTGCAAGAGATTAGAACCGATATGGGGTCACGTAGCTCAGCATTTACACTCAACATCAATTCGGGTCGGCCGCGTTGATTGTACAAGATTTACAAATGTCGCTCGTGCCTTCAAAATCAATGGGTTCCCTACAATTTTATTGTAAGTGTGTTTACACTCCACTTTTGATTATAGAGTAAAAGACAATTGTAAATTTCAAAGAGCAATCTTATCCAGAAATATGTTTTAAATCAGATCTTTTCACACAGCCTTAAGGGAGATCAAGAATTTGTGTACAACGGGGATAGAACTAAAGATGAAATAGTCAGATTCGCATTGAGACTGAGCGGACCACCAGTCCAGGAAATAACAAGGACTCAGAGCTTTGAGGCGATAAAAAAAGCTCAGGATGTATATTTTCTATATATCGGAGAAAGGACCGGACATCTCTGGGTAAAGTGTTTTGTTATTTGTCATCAAAGAATAAGGAGATGCTCATCAAATTACTCAAATATTAATAATCACCATGTTTTTACATAGGAAACTTACAATAAAATAGCAGACACGTTTCAACCACACGCATTTTTCTATCAGTCGTACACTAATGTAGCTGGAAAACACGCACCGTCGGAAAATACTCCTGCGGTATTTGTTTACAAGGAGAATTCCCATTATCATTTTACAGGTGAACATTATTTTCTATCCTCTCTATAATGGGACTCATAGGATAATAGTAGAGAAATGCACATTTTTTGTTTGGATTTTAGGAGAGGAGAGGAATGACCGCGAAGCCTTAAATGATTCCATGTACAAATGGGTGAATGCCGAACGTTTTCCAACATTTCCAAAAGTGACGCGAGGAAATATAAATCAGTTATTTTTAACCAATAAGAATTTGGTTTTGGCGGTGGTGGAGGAGAATCAGCTTGAAGAAATTCAGCCTGACATGATCGAATTCAGAGATATGGTACAAGCGGTGATAATGAAGAAACGTGATAAATATCACGAGTAAGTTTTTAGGGACGAAAAAAATTTTAATCCGTGCATCAACACAATGAAAGAAAAATAATTGCTGTAAATTGTTATAGCCATTTTCAGTTTGGCTGGATAGCAAACCCTGAGTTGGCAAACAGTATAGCTATGATGATCGTACCTTTGCCGAGTTTGATT